>NC_068347.1:17638501-18279725 GCF_014633365.1 Diospyros lotus
AGATAGAATTCATATCCACTCCTCTCAAGAAGTCTTATGCTAGACGAACTAAGGTGACATACACATATCCTCAAACTGCTTTTTATACATCCAAGAACTTACACCAACCATCACAGAAATAAAGTCATACTTGGTCTCATTCTACACATTACCCAAGTGTTAAAGGTGATTGTTCGTGTGAGATGACCAATCAAAGCCTAGTGACATACTAAGAAAATATGTGTCACAATCGTGATTAAATTTAAAGCTCAAAATTTAAAAAGAGTTATTTATTAATTATGAATAGATAACAAATATCCATAGAATAGATAATAAATATCCTCAAGTAGATAACAAATACCTATCAACATGCAACATTAAATGTTTAACATGTGATCTTACATAAACTCAAAACTTATGCGTCTAACATGAATTTCAAAAATATTCCTACTAAGTGGCTTAGTTAATGGATCAACCACCATTTTAGTGGTAAGAATATGTCTCAAGATCACAACACTTTTCTTGTTTTATCTTTGAATGTATCTTTTTCATATGTGTTTTCTTTTTTACGAAATTTGGGGTCTTTGAAAAAATAGTGTAGTAGCCATATTATTGCTGCAAATCTGAAGTTCTTAGCAAGCTCATTAGCTTGAGTTGTGATCCCAAGCTCTTATAGAAATGTACTCCATTAAACTATTTCTTGTCTTGTTGTTGAACATGCCACACACTCAGCTTCTATGGTGGATTATGTCACACAATCTTACTTCTTGTTGCTCCATGAAAAGAAACCACTTCTAAGGGTGAACAATGTCTCTGGAAAAATCAATATCACCATAACCTTGCAGTTGCAAGTTACCACCTCGAAACACCAAAGCAAGGTTAGAGATATCACGAAGATACCTAAAGACTCATTCACCATCATCTAGTGCTTTTCACCTGGATTACTCCCAAACATACTTTTTAAACCAATAGTGCAAGCATATATTGGGATGAGTACATAACATAAGGTACATTAAGCTCCCAATTACACTAGCATATGGTTTCTTCACCATTGTTTCTCTTTGTTCTTCTGTTTTAGGGCATTAGCTAAGACTCAAACTGTGACCTTTCTCAATAGAAGTATCAATTATCTTTGATTTATGTTCATGTAGGTCTCTTGTGACAAATCCCAAGAGTTTTTTAGATTGATCTTTCAAGATCTTAATCTCAAACACATAACTTTCTTCTCCTAAGTTGTGTTCACATAAGTTGCTTAGTCGTATTGATTATCTCCAAATTGTCTCCAACTAATAGGATGTAATATCAACATATAAGGATAGGATTAGAAACCATTCCTAGATGATTGTTTGAGACTATAATGAATCTTTTAAGGTGACAAACCTTTTTGGCTACAAATCAGATAGGTTTATCCATGCATATCTCCTCATCTAGCTCTTCATTAAGAAAAGTTGTCTTGATAGTAATTTAGAATAACTCAAGGTCTAATTGAGTTATAATGGACAAAATCATTCAAATGGAATCCAACACTAGACTATTGGAGAAACTTCTCCTCATGGTCTATACCCTTTATTTGGGTATATCTTTTCGCAATTAAATGACTCTTGTACATGTCGATTAATCCACCCGCCTTACACTTGAATTTCAAGACACACTTGTTGCCAATCACTTTTCTATTAGGAAAAAGATCGACATGATCCCACACTTTGTTTTTAGCTATTGATGTTATCTCTTCCTCCATAAAGGCTAACCATTTATCTTGATTTGGAGAATCAAGTGTTTCTTTCAAATAAGTTGGATCATTCATATTTGACTCAACACATACAAGATTTTTTCCCTTAACATCATCAAAGTGACATCGAGGAATATTCTCACCTTGACTTTGTTGAAGTGTTTGATCCTTTATACCAATGTCTAGTTATTCGCTCCTACTTGCAAGTGCACTCCCACTATTCTTGGTACACTCCTACTATTCTTGTCATTTCCTCTTGTAACTCATACAGTTGGAAGTCCTTATTCACCTTATGGCTCACACTCAGTAACCTTTACTTTATTGAGAGATCTCAAAAGACTTTCTCTATCTATGTTAGCTGATGTGTTTAGAATTGCTGCCAAGTTATCATGTTTTGAATATTTCAAAATATTGTTTCCTATTGTTTAGGAGTTTTTTATTTTTTGATTAATCATATGTGATTAGGGCTTATTTTTAGGATCATGATCTTAGTGGTTAGTTATTAATTTTCAAGTCTTTTTAATGTAAGTTCAGAGTTTAATAAAATATATCTCCTTTGACATAATCTCTAGGGTTATTTTCTTTAATCTTCATTTTTTTTTCCTTTAAAATTGTCTTTGTTTTTTGTTACAACCTCAAAACAACAACAATTGGTATCAAAGTTTTCTTCTTAGGGAACCTGTGAGAGTTTGATATTGAATTCAAGTGGACGACATGGATGTAGAAGGCAGTTTTTCATAGATTGCTCCTCTAGTGTTTGACAGAGAAAATTATCAGATTTGAGTTATGAGAATGGAGACCTACCTGGATGCAATGGATATTTGGGAAGCTGTAGAAGAGGATTACAAAGTTCTTTCTCTGCCAGACAACCCCACAATGGCCCAGATCAAGAATCACAAGGACAGAAAAATGAGGAAGTTAAAAGAAAAGGCCTATTTGTTTGTTGTTGTCTCATCAACTATCTTTACCCGTGTCATGCCACTCAAATCAACAAAAGCAATTTGAGATTGTCTCAAAACAAAGTATGAAGGAAATGAGAGGATCAAAGGGATGCAAGTGCTGAATTTGATTAGAGATTTTGAACTGTAGAAAATGAAGGAATCGAAAGCCATTAAAGAGTATTTTGACAAACTTCTAATCATTGCCAATAAGGTAAGACTGTTTGGGTCTGATTTACATGACTTGAGGATTGTTGAAAAAATCCTAGTAACGGTGCTTGAAAAATTTGAGGCAACCATTACAACCTTGGAGAACACCAAGGATCTGTCCAAGATTACCTTAGCAGAGCTCTTAAATGCTTTACAAGCACAAGAACATAGAAGGATCATGAGACAAAGAGGTGTCATTGAAGAAGCACTGCCAGTCAAGCATCAAGAAGAAGGGAAAATGAGAAAGAAGAAGAACAAGAAGAATTTTACTACAAGTGGTGATGTTATAGCAAACAACAACAAGAACATGACTGAAGGTACGAAGGGAAATCATCCTCCATGCCAATATTGTGGTAGAAAGGGTTATCCCCCTTTTAAATGTTGGAGGAGACCTGATGCAAAATAAAGCAAATGTAACCAACTTGGACATGAAGCTATGATTTGCAAAGGAAAAGCTCAATAGTAGGAAGTTGAAGACTAGGTTACAGATCAAGAGGTTGAAGATCATTTCTTTGTAGCAACATTCTTTGTAAGTAACAGTTCAAGTGAAAGTTGGCTCATTGATAGTGGTTATACTAATCATATGACTTATGATGAGGAACTGTTCAAAGAATTGGAGAGCACTACAATCACAAAAGTCAGAATTGGAAATTGTGATCACATTGTTATCAAAGGAAAAGGTACTATAACTATTTAAAGCTTCTTAGGTACAAAAACCATTTTTGATGTCTTATATGTGCTAGAAATTGATAAAAAAAAAATTGTTAAGTGTTGGTTAGTTGATAGAGAAGGGCTTGAAAGTGATTTTTGAAGACAGACATTGCTTGATCAAAGATGCAGCTGGTCAAGAAATGTTCAAAGTCAGAATGAGAGGCAAGAGCTTCTTTCTAGATCCAATGGAGTAAAAACAGGGTGCCTTCCCCATTTTAGAAAGCACAACACAAGTTTGGCACAAGAGGCTTGGCCATTTTCATGACATAGGTATGTTGTACATGCAAAGAAAACAGTTTGTGTAGGATTTACCACCTCTAGAAGAGCACCTACCAAGTTGCCAAGCATGCCAGTTTGGCAAGCAAACCAAGCTGCCATTTCCTAAAATGTCTTGGAGAGCCATTCAAAAATTGCAACTGATTCACATAGACTTGGTAGGACCTCAAAGAACACCTTCTCTCAAGGGTAGCCTTTATTATATTATTTTCATTAATGATCTAACCAGAATGTGTTGGATTTTCATTTTAAAATTCAAGTTAGAAGTTGTTGTTGTGTTCTAGAAGTTTAAATCAGATGTGGAGAATCAAAGTGGCTGCAAAATATAGGTTCTGAGGTTTATAATGGCAAAGAATACACCTCAGAACAATTCAATTTGTTTTGTGAAGAAGCTGGGATTGAACATCATTAATTGCTCCCTACACTTCACAACAAAATGGAGTCAATGAAAGGAGGAATCAATTCATCATGGAGATGACTAGGTGTATGCTACACGAGAAAGAACTCCCAAAGAAATTTTGGGCAGAGGCATCAAACACTGCTATTTTTCTTCAAAACAGACTACCCACAAACGCAGTGAAGGATCAGACACCATTTGAGGCATGGCATGGGTATAAACCTTCATTGAAATTTCTTAAAGTTTTTGGTTGCTTATGCTTTACCTATATGTGCCTTAGGTTACGCGAGATAAGCTTGATAAAAAAAGTTATTCCTGACATATTTGTGGGTTACAGTACAATATCCAAAACTTATAAAGTATTTTAGCCAGAAACAAGAAACGTGGTGATAATTAGAGATGTGCATTTCATGGAGAATGAGCAGTGGAACTGGGAAAATTCAAAGAGAAATCAGAATGAGAGGTAAAATGATCTTGGGGATGGTTCTCTTGTTAGAGGCATTGAGTTGCTATCTGATATCTATCAAAGGTGCAACATTGTTGTATGTGAACTTGCAGGATATGAGGATGCAAAGAATGATCAAAGGTGGATAGTTGTAATGCAGGAATAGCTGTTCATGATTAAAAAAAACCTTAGACCTGGAAGCTTGTTGATAGACCTTAAGATAGAAAAGTCATTGGGGGTCAAATGGGTGTTCAAAACCAAGCTCAATGCTGATGGATCCATCAAAAAACACAAAGTTAGGCTGCTTGTTAAAGGATATGCTCAAAATTTTGGTTTAGACTATTCAGACACATTTGCACTAGTAGTTAGACTTGACACTATTAGGTTGCTACTTGTTGTTACAGCACAAAAGGCTAGAAAGTGTACCAATTGGATGTAAAATCAGCAGTTTTAAAATGGTTTCTTGTAAGAAAAAATCTATGTTGAGCAACCAAAAGATTTTGTGTAGAAAGAAGAAGACAAAGTTTGTCTCCTCAAGAAGGCTCTCTATGGATTGAAGTAAACTCCAAGAGCCTGGTACAACAGAATTGATGATCACTTGCTAAGTTTAGGCTTCGTAGAAAGCCTATCTAAATCCACTCTTTATGTCAAGCACTGTGAGGTTGATATTCTTGTTATTTCTCTTTATGTAGATGATTTTTTGGTGACTGGAAACCCTGCATCTTTGATTGATGAATTTAAGATGGAAATGATGAAAGTATTTGAGATGACTGATCTTGGATTGATGACATACTTTCTCAGAATAGAGATCAAGTAGAGTCAAGATGAAATTTTCATTAGTTAAAAGAAATATTCCAAGGAAATTCTCAAGAAGTTTCATATGGAAGAATGCAAGTCAATGAGCACTCCTATGAATCAAAAGGAAAAGTTAAGCAAGGGAGATGGAACTGAAAAAGTGGATGAGGCACACTTTAGAAGTTTGATTGGGTGCCCGATGTATCTTACAACAACAATACCTGATGTCTTAATTGGTATGAGTATATTATCTCGATTCATGCACTGTGCAAGTGAAATGCACTTAAAGGCAGCTAAGAGGGTGGTTAGATACATCAAAGGCATAATCAACTTGAGCATCCAGTTCAAGAAAAGAAATGAATTTAATCTATTTGTTTTTTTTTTATAGTGATTGGGCAGGATCCATTAATGACATGAAAAGTACCACAGGATACTGTTTTAGTTTTGGATCAGGAGTTTTTTCATGGAGTTTTAAAAAACAAGAAACAATAGCTCAATCTTCTGCTGAAGTAGAGTTTATTGCTGCAATTGTTGCTGTAAATCAAGCTTTGTGGCTGAGGAAGATATCGAGTGATCTTCATCTTAAGCAGAAAGAAGACACTAAGATCTTTGTTGATAATTAAGTTGCAATAGCTATTTGTAACATCCCACATTGAGTGATAGGAAGGATCAAAACAACTTATCCTGATGGGCTTACATGAACTTCCCAGGGGGTCACCCATTCTTGAGCTACCCTAACTTAAGCACGCTTAACCCCGGAGTTCTTTGTCTACATTCAGCCCAAAAGGTATCCAGCTGGTGTTCTTTCCTTCCTTGCTTATCCTCGATATATACTACCCTTCTCTGGGCTCTCTTGGGGTATTACACTCGATGCGGGATGTTACACTATTTCTCACAATCTAGTTTTTCATGGAAAAAATAAACGTTTCAACATTGAGCTATTTTTCTTGAGGGAAGTGCAGAAGAATGGTGTTGTAACTCTGGTTTATTGCAGAATAGATGAGCAAATAGCTGATGTTTTTACTAAACCATTATCAGTTAGCAAGTTCAAGTTTTTGAGATTGAAACTTGGTGTTTGCAGTCTTTAAAGCAAGGAGAAGTGTTAGCTGATGTGTTTAGAGATGCTGCCATGTTGTCATGTTTTGAATATTTCAAAATATTGTTTCTTAGTGTTTAGGAGTTTGTTATTTTATGATTAATCATATGTGATGAGGGCTTATTTTTAAGACCATGATCTTAGTGGTCATTAATTTTTAAGTTTTTTTAATGTAAGTTCAGAGTTTAATAAAATATATCTCCTTCAACATAATCTCCGGTGTTCTTTTCTTTAATCTTCATATTTCTTTCCTTCAAAATTGTCTTTGTTTTCTATTGCAACCTCAAAACAACAACAATCTAGCCTATCCGTCCTTTCTTTGTTAGTATGACCAAGTCTCGCCTACTATACATCACAATTATCATTACTAATAGAAGAAGAAAATGATACTAAAGTAGAAGGATGATCACCTAAATCCAATTTAAAGAAACTATCTACCATGTATCCAAGTCTAAATAAATTATCTAGATAATGGATTTCCAAAAAACTACCTTTGAAGTAAAGAAAAAAAAAAAAAAAAAAGAAGCCCTAACATGACTACAATGGATAATATATTACACCAAACTCTAGGAGCATATAACACATCATCTAATAGTAACACTCTTCCATTTCACAATGTCCGTTGATGCAACCCAGCTCCTAGTACATCTTCTATCATGCCATTCCCAAGCATAACACATTGTGTCCCTATAGGCACTCGATAAAAAATTACGAATCTATCTTATCTTTAACTATGTGTGTCATTGCTCCCGTATCAATTATACAATTTGGAAATGATAAATATGCAACTAATGCATGTGAGAAAATGAATCCATAGGAACAAGAAGGAAATGTCACTGACTTTTTCAACTTAGAACACTCTTGAGCAAAGTAGCCTTTTCCTTTATAACTACAACACTTTTTTGTTTTAAGTGTGCCCCACATTACTATAGGAACACCTTCTTCTTGAGGCTTAGTCATTGTAATGTCCATGATGTTCAAAGTTTCCTCCATAGTGAGAATATTTTGAATTTTATTTAGTCAAGCATTTTTACCACTAACAATTTTAGAAACCATGATTGCTTGAAGAAATATGAGACATTTTTACACACATGTTATACTCAAGATAATTAAGTCAAAAAATATTCTACTATGCATAATAAGATTAACAAATCACTAAGCTCATCATCATCACCCATTATACATAATATGATATTCTATCTTAATTATTATTTTGAAGCAAATTTACATATCCCAAATATTCTCATGGGTCCAAAAAAGGACTATAAATAGTCATGCAAACACATTTAGCATGAACTATGAATGTGACACAAGAACATTCATATTTCTAGAATTTATTTATTTTTAAATGAATTCGAAGAAAATTAATTAACCACAAATAAATAAATAAATAAATTCCAAAGAATAATTCATACACATAGGTGAAAAAATTCATACTCTAATTAAGGATTTTGAAATATAATTCACAACGAATTATATTTAAGTACTTATGATTAATTAAAGAAATTCTAGAAGAAAATTTGTACACATACATAGGTGAAACATTGATAATTTTAGAATTTAAAAATATAATTAACAAAGAATTACAATTCATTAATTAATTATAATTAAATAACTTTCAAAATTAAGGGATTAATTCATGCTTAGAAGATAGACCCACGTAGCCCAAAATTAAATAAAGCACAAAAACTACTCATAATGGGCCCACAAGGCCCAAGAAAATTAAAAATACCAAAAAAAACTATTTTTTGGTAATTCTAAAATATGTTTTCACTAAAAAATCATAACAAACACTATAAGAAATTTGTTTATCAGTGACAACTACAAACATCACAAAAAAAAAAAAAAAAAATACCCTTTTCATCCAAAGATATTGAAGTTTGGTCACAAATATCTTTAGAAAAGATGACAAAATACGTTTTTGTCACCATTATTTCCTTTTGCGTAACATATTTTGTCACCAAATGCTTGTTTATTTTTCCACTACACATCATAAATTGTCACAAAAGAAGTGATTTAGTGCTTATTATTCATCACAAATTGATGGGTTATCACAAAATTGCTAACTTGGAGGCTTTATATTTGTCACAATATTGTATTAATTTGTCACGAATATGGAAGATTCATTACCAGAACCTTAAAGGATTTGGTAATAAAGGTGACAAAATTATATGGGCCACAAAAATAACACTAGTTGGTGACAAATACATTGTCACAAAATGGTGTATTTTTGTCATGTAAAATACTAATTGTGCAAAGAATTTGTGACAATTGTAAGTTATTTGTGGCATATATATCTTGTCATTAGAAATGTCATTATTGTGACAAATGAATTATGTCATGATAAAATTTAATTTGTGATAATTTTAAAATGTCACAAATTTAATTCATTTAATAATCCATGACGAACATAAAATCCCACAATTTTCTCTAATTTAATAATTTATGATAATTGTAAAATGTCATATATTTTAAATAGTTTTATAATATTAATTAGTTGCTTGTAAAATTTGTAACAGTTTTAATATTATTTGTGACAATGTATAATGTCGTTGAAAGTTGTGCTTATTGTGACAAAACAAATAATGCCATGCTAAGACAACATTTGTGACAACAATATAATATCATCTATTCATAGTACGATTAATACAATTGACTACAAAAACTAATGCATCACTAATACTGCTATTAAATATCAATTGTCATTGTTTATGGTAATTAATGACAAAAACTTAAATATGATCCAAATAAATAACAAGATAAAACTCCTTAAACCATCTATCACAAATTGGTCACAATAAGTTTACAATCAAATAAATATAAAAAAAAAGAAATTTATAGCAATGATATCTCTCTCAAATAAGTCTCCGATCAAACTTGAGATGATGCCATATTTGAGTCATTAGATCTTGCAATTACAAAACAAAAAAATGACACATTAAAAAGATATTATTAATTAAAAAATCATTTTAATTTGTACATTCTAAACAATAAAGTTTCTTCTAACCTAAAAAGAAAAATGGTGGCAAGCGAATTTAGAATCAATCTAACAATGCTTGATGAAATAGAGTTTGTTGTTCTGTCATAGATTGTAACTTAGCTTCAATTTTAACATGATCCGATTTAAACACCTCCAACTCATCTTGTTCCTTCTTCGGGGATTCCTCCAAATCAGGTTTTTGTGATTGTGAAGCTTTAACATTAGTAAGCTTTGACCCATCTTTAACATATATATCTTCATCTTCTCCCCAAAACAATAACCACTATATCATCTATATACAGTTTGAGAATCATCACCTTTCTTTAATGGGTTGAGATATTGAAATTCTATCATTTGATTCCACTAAAACAAAAAATAAGTATTAAATTATCAAAATAACTCAAAAAAAGCAAGACAACCATTAGCAAAACTTGGAAATAGTGATAATTATGCTAACAAAGAAACAAAGAAAAATAGCTAATAAAAAAATGCTAAGAAGATTACATATGTTGTTTTAGCTTCAAGGGTATCCCATTCTTCTATTCTGAATAATGGGTTAGTTAAAAAACTCCATCCTATATATCAAGCTTTTGATTCCCATTTCATTGTGTATTTATGTTTAATTAGTATTGTTTAATGACGAATAGCAAATGAATTATTAACAATATAAAACTATTAATTATCTTATAACGATTTGCTACAAATGCTCGACCCTTATTTGTGTGCCTAAGCCAGCCACTTTGCTATAGCTATTTAAGTTTGTAGCATATTTTTGTTTTATATTAAACAGAAAATAGAAATAATAAGAAGATCATATGATAGAAATAATAATAAAAAAGTAAAAAATTGTGTGTATGCACATGATATTTAGGATCATTCCACATGTCACATATTTGATTAGAATTCTCTTGATTCAAATTAAACTGTGTATGGTTGTTTTGACATGCCCCTTCTATTGATGATACCGACAACTGGTATGTTTAATCTCTTTACAAAGTCTCTCTCTCGCTCTTTCTCTCTTCCCCGACTCCTCTTCGTGATCTTTTTTTCGCTCTCTCACAATCTTAATCCCTCATCCTTGTGTCTATGTGTTGTTGCCAAACTAAAACAATTACATTTATTAAGTCCTTCAACGGAGTTGAGGGTTTGAGATGTTGCCGGCGAGATCAACCAGGTTTGAATAGAGTTGAAGCTACAGTCCTAGAAGGCCAAAACAAGTGGGGCATCGAAGGGGTCTTTGGGGCCTTTGGGACAACTTTCCTGGATGGGGTCTTCGAGGTGACGACGAAGGGATGCCTCAAAGAGTCTTTGGGGGAGATGAGCCTTCGAGGATCCTTTACCTTAGCCTGCGAACATAAAGGACATAAAAAAGGCACGAAGGAGACTTTCCCATGCAAGCCCTCCGATGTCTAAGTTAGACAATAGTCCGAGAAGTATGAGAAATGTACAAGTATGTAAGTTTCCAATGTATGTATGTATGTATGTATGTATGTGGTGTAATGTCTCTCGTAAGTCCCGAAGAATAGTTAAGGGCATTCCAGATGGGTTCTAAAGAGAGACCGAAGAATGTTAAAAATGTCCATTTGCCTTCAAAAAGGCTAATATTTATAGACGATCATGTAGGACCCACAATCAAGCCGGGAGACTTTTCCAAAGAGGTGCATGCATAGAGAAGCCAGAGATCTTGGAGACATCTTTGGGGTGAGGCCCTGATGGCCTCTAGATGGTCTTGATGAGGGCTTCGATGGCTGTTTTATGGTTAGATTGTAATATTATAAGGATGGAGAGACATATACTAGTGTTTCCAAGAGACATGTCCCTTTGTTTAAATTTAAAAGGCATGTTATGTTAATTTTAAAGTGAGGTTCATTTTAGTTTTAAGAGTTATGTTTTCTTAGAAAAGTTATAACTGTTCTTGAAGACATGTCCACCCTAAAATGGCATGATCTTTTTCAATGGTTATGCAATTTTCCAAAGAGACACGATCTTTTCCTAAGGATGTGTTCTTTCTTAATGACACGTTTCAAGAGATGTATTCTTTTGGAATGGTTATGTTTTGTAATTCATGGAATACCATAAATAGAATTGAAATCATTCACAAAGTAATTTTGTTTTTTACTCTTCTTCTCTCTACCTATTCAAACACATAGTTTTCAAGAAAAATTATGAGAGAGAACTTTCGATTTTGTTTGCTACAAGTTCTATGATTTTGTTGTATTTTTTAGATGATTTTCTATTAACCTTGCAACAACATTAATGGAGAAAATTACACCTTAAAGAAAGTTAATGCATATCTCAAAATCACATCCAGTTTTTCTCTTCCTTTCCCACTATTCCAACATTTTCTAAAACTATCTCTATTTTTTTTTTTACTATTAGTAAAGTTGGTCCACTATTCTTGCTTGGGCAAAGACATGAGGTGAAATTGAGGAGTGAATAACCTACTACTTGGTTAGGGGTAATAATGACAATCCATTGGAAAAAGAGAGCTTAAGGTAGTTCCTATAAAGGATCAAACTAATGATAGATACAATACTTGAATTTTCCATGTAGATGCTACGTAGTTGGTTTTCATCCTTAATGATGTGAACCCACGATGAGATAAGGCCAAAGGAACCCACAAAAGATTGAAACGAACTCTAGAAAAGCCAAAATCGGATAGAAGGAAAAGAATTCCCGACCTGTTGATTTATGAACCAAGAACCTAGACTATATTAAAATCTAGACCCGTTGATTATGCATAAACAAAAATCAAGAATTGTTGAACACCACAAAGACTGCCCACATCTTTGATAAGTTCGGGTTTTGAACGCCACAAAGGAATCATTCCTTTGATAAGTTCGAAGTTTTGTTCATTGAAGAACAAAATTGAAGAAAGGGATCTCTCAAATTCAAAAATTCATAATAATCTCTGTCTAATGTCTAATTCCTCCATGATTCTCATCACTTAAGAAACAACGAGTATAATAGGAGCATCCACCAACAAAAGGATCACCCTAATATGATCCTCTCATGTCTATTGATAGTTCTATTTCTCAATCTTTCTAACTTGCTCCTTTGGAACCAAAGTTGAATAGATTGAAAAAATTAGTCATTCACAACCACTAATGAAGAATTCTTAGAAAAGTTAAGGAGTAGTAATTCTTTTTAGAAATCCAAAGAAGAAATGAGTTCTTTCTTATATCACTTAGGAGCCGTGTGAGATGAAAGTCTCATGCATGATTTTGAATGAGATAAGAAGTAAGAGGTCCTTTTTTAAACTCTAACTCTACAACTCAAATTGTTTTTGTAACAATTCCTTAATTGATTATGGCCCAAACGTTTCCCATTATTGTGTCAGTTATGTTTCCGCATTGATTAGGCTTGATTGGGCTATAAATCTGGTAATAGATTGACATTTTTAATGGAAGGACATTGCATAAATCCCAAGTTTGGTACTTAAGCTCAAACATCCTTTTTCTCTTCATCATACACCATCATTCAGGGTGGTCTAAGAGTTTGGAAGTGCCAAAACCAACAAAAATGAACCAAAACATGAAAGGACGACAATAGAGGGAGGTAATCTATGATCCATTTTTTCTCATTGATCTAAGTGTTGTTTAGATAGTTTGTACCATGTTAGATTGGTATCAGAGCAAGGTTTTCCTCTACCTTGACATTTTCAATATTTTGAAAAAAAAAATTAGAAAGAATATTTGATGAAGTTTTGATTTGATCTATGCATTTCTGAAGTATTTTTTTAATTTGTGTTTAGAAATCTTTAAGAAATTTTTTTTTTTGAGTATTCTACGATTTAAATCATCAGATTTAATGGCCAGAATCATAAGATTTAATCGGATTTTCTTAATGAGTTGAATCACGTCAAAATGACCCAACTGGAGGTTGAAGACGACTCAATTCTTAAAAATTGTTAGCGTTTCATGGGTCATGTAGTGTTTTAACACATTATTGGGCTTGCATATTTTAACCTATTATTGGGCTTGTTATTGGACCTGCCCATGTTTAACCCATTATTGGGCCTACTTTTGTGATTATTTACTCTAACTTATTTGCATGAGTTAATTTTAATTTGTTCTGTCCATATTAATTTATGCAATATGTAGGATAAGTTTATTAGAATAAAATTAAATAATATGTGCATAATATTATGATTTAATTATGCAATACTGTGTTTATGTTTACTGTTTGATAACATATTGTGCAATATTATAGGATTATTCGCATAAAACTTAGTTGTATGCAGTAATATTTAAATGTCTAGTGATCTATATAATTTTAATTAATTAAAAATTAGCCACAATATCTTTAATTAAATAAAATTATATATTACATTTGTTTAGGATCACATAAAGAATCATAGACATTAATTGTAGTTAATTATACTTAGTATAATAAATTTTATACCACATGAACTTTTATTATATTTATATAATTAATTAGGATAAAATATCAAATTATTTTCATAATATTCCCACAAGAATTATGAATTAGTACATAATTTGATAATTCTATCATAAGGAACATATGAATCTGGTTGAATTAAAAATTTAGCCCACATGCAATTTTTATGTCATTAGATTCATTCATGTATGATTTACATTGGTAAAATATACAATTTATTCAATTAGACCTCAAATTTTGACATAAGCATTTATAATATTTATGCAGCTTCACAACCTGCTATTTTTCTAATATTTGTTGTGATATTTCTAAACTAAAAGGTGATAACTATAAGATATAAAAGGAGATAATTCTTCTCCATCTAGGGTGGATGGATATTAATTATGCTATTAGGAAAGACGAGCCATCAATAATCACTGATACCAGCACTACAATGGACATCATACTTTATGAACGATAAGAATGATTTAATCGCCTCAGTGTGATGTTTATTAAGATTAAAATTTCTACTAGCATACGTGGTTTCGTCAATTAGCATGAAAATGTTTGAGACTTGATGAAAGCAATTGATGATCAATTCATTGCTTTAGATAAGGCATTGGCAAGCATCCTAATCATGGATTTCTTATCCTTGAGCACATTATGCATATGAGGGACATTGCATCTCAACTTTAGAAACTCAAAGTTACGATGTCTGATTCCTTTTTGGTGCACTATATCCTGAACACTCTCCCAGCATAGTATGTGCCATTCAAAATCTCGTACAACACACATAAGGATAAATGGTCAATCAATGAATTAATGAGTGTGTTCAAGAAGAAATGAGGCTTGTGATGGAGCATAGTGAAAGTGCAATGCTAACTACAACACGCAAGAAAAGAAATTCTCAAGCCAATCAGAAGGGGAAAGGTAAAATACCATCCCAGGTTGATATCAAGAAAGAGTCTAAGTGTTTCTTTTGTAAGAAAAAATGGACACATGAAGAAGGACTGTGCTAAATTCAAGAAATGTCTCGAGGATAAAGGCATTCCAATCTCGTTTGTTTGTTATGAATCTAATATAGTTAATGTTGATATTAACACCTATTGGATTAACTCTAGTTCTACAATCCATATCGCAAACTCCTTGCAAGGTATGAAAAACCTAAGGAAGCCAATGGGAAGTGAGCAGAGTATCTTATCTGGGAACAAGATGGGCTCACATATGGAGGCTATAGGGACATTTGTTTTAACTTTAAGTAGTGGTTTTGTTTTAAAATTGGATAGGACCTTCTATGTTCCAAGTTTTTTATGAAACTTGATTTTAGTTTCTAGACTTTTACCTTTCGGATATTTCTTAAAATTTTCACACATCATTCAGTTTGTTTTATAATTTTGATTGTGTTAGGAATGGTATTTTGTTTGATGGTCTTTATAATATTAATTTATAAGACAATGACAGTTATAGTTCAATGCATATTCATACCGGTACTAAATAATGTATTATTAACGATGAGTCCTTTACATTATGGTACTAGAGATTAGGGCATATCTCCATAGAAAGAATTAAAAGTTTAGTGAATGATGAGGTACTTAGTACTCTAGATTTTATTGATTTTGAAACATGTGTGGATTGCATTAAGGAAAAACAAACCAACAAGTCCAAGAAAGGTGCCAATAGAGTCAGACATATTAGAAATCATATATACTAATATATGTAGTCCAGACATGGACTCACATGGTCAAAAATATTTCATCATATTTATTGATGATTACTCACGATATATGCATCTCTACTTGCTTCATAACAAAAGAGAAACATTAGATGCCTTTAAGATCTTTAAGGCTAAAGTAAAGAAATAATGTGGGAAATAAATAAAAATCGTGAGATTAGATAGAAGTAAAGAGTATTATGGTAGATACATTGATGATGGACAAGCATCTTGTTCGTTTGTTAAGTTTCTTCAAAAGCATGGAATAATTGCTCAATACACCATGCTTGGTTCACCAGACTAAAATGACGTGGCAGAGAAAAGAAATCAAACATTATTGGACATAGTGCAAAGTATGATTAGTAGCTCCAATCTTCATAAATCCTTGTTGACTGAAGCATTAAAGACGACCGTGTATATATTAAATTGGGTTCCAACCAAGGTTGTTCCAAAGATGCCATTTGAATTATGGAAGGGTTGGAAACCAAGTTTGCGACATATACGCATTTGGGGATGCCCGTCTAAAATGAGAATTTATAATCCATAAGAGAAGAAGTTGGACCCAAGAAACATTAGTGGGTTTTTCGTTGGATATACCGAAAGGTCTAAATGATATAAATTTTATTATCCATCTCACAGCAATAGGATTGTGGAATCAAGAAATACCAAGTTTTTCTTGAGAATGACTTGATCAGTGGCAACGATCAAATAAGGAATAAAGGTCCTGAACATGATCATTCAAAATCTCAACCTTTCACCTCAAGTGATAGATTGATTATAGTTCATAGCACCCCTCAAGTACCAACTGATGTTGAACAACCAATCAATAAAGTGTCACAAGTTGTTGACAACATTCCAATGGATCAAGTAGTTCAGGAATTAATAGCACCTCCTGAACAGCTGGTTGAACCACGAGCTTCTCGAGAAGATGTTGATACAACATTAAAGAGATCCACTATAACTAAGAGGTCAACAACTCCTAGTGATTATACAATGTACCTACAAGAATCTGACTACAGCATTGAAGTCGGAAATGATCGTGAGTCATTTTCACAAACCATGAGTTACAAAGAGTCAGAATTATGGTATAATGCCCTGAAGGAAGAGATGAGTTCTATGAAGAGAAATGAAGTCTAGGATTTTGTTGAGTTATCTCATGGTGCAAAAGCCATTGGCTATAAATGGGTCTTTAAGACTAAGAAAGGCTCTTTAGGCAATATTGAGAGATATAAGGCAAGACTCATTGCTAAGGGATTCACTTAGAAGAAAGAAATTGAGTACACGAAGACCTTTTCTCCTACATCTAAGAAAGATTCCTTGCGCATTATTTTGGCATTAGTCGCCCATTTTCACCTTGAGTTGCAACAAATGGATGTGAAAACGGCTTTACTCAATAGAGATCTAGAGGCAGAGGTTTATATTAAACAACCTAAATGATTCACTTCTAGTGATGGTGAGCATTTGGTTCGCAAGATTAATAAATCCATATACGATGTAAAACAAGCGTCCTATTAATGGTATTTTAAATTCCATGGAGTAATTTCTTCATTCGGATTTGTTGAGAACCCCATAGATCAATGTATATACCAAAAGGTCAATGGGAGTAATATTTGTTTTCTTGTTTTATGCATAAATGACATTTTTCTTGCAACCAATGATAAGGGTTTGCTACATGAGGTAAAATAGTTCATCTCTAAAAATTTTGATATAAAGGATATGGGTGAGGCATCTTATGTCAGTGGCATTAAGATCCATAGAGACAGATTTTGAGGCATCTTGGGTTTGTGTAATATCCCGCATCGAGCGATAGAAATGATCAGATCAACTTATCCTGATAGGCTTTCGCGAACTTCTCAGGGCTCACAAGGATGGGTGACCCCTAGGAATTTCGCATAGGCAGCTCAAGGATGGGTGACCCTTGGAAAGTTCGCGTAGGCCCATCAGGGTAAGTTGATCCAGTCCTTTCTATCACTCGATGAAGGATGTTACAAGTGGTATCAAAGTTGACCCTTGAAGAAGGCAGTCTGATGAGGGCGGGGAGTGGAGTTGGGACGCGAGTGCCTGAACAAGGAGCAGCTCTTGGCAAGCTTCTAAGATGGTAGCGCCCAAAGGGGAAAAGATCTGGGACCAGTTGTAAGGTCACATGACGAGGATGTCATGTGCTCAGGGAGAGGGGAATGTGATACCACGAGAGCCCAATGTTAGGTCCAAGAAAAGACTCTAGAGAAACTAGTATATATATCGAGGATAGTAAGGAAGGAAACAACACCAGCTGGATACCTTTTGGGCTGAATGTGGATAAAGAACTCTTTGGTTAAGAGTGCTTGAGCTAGGGTAGCTCAAGATGGATGACCCCTAAGAAGTTCGCGTAGGCCCATCAGGGTAAGTTGATCCGATCATTCATATTGCTTGATGTGAGATGTTACAATTTGTCTTAGGAAACCTATATTAATAAAGTTTTAGAGAGATTTTGGATGAAGGGGTTGATTACCAAGTGTAACTCCCATTGTGAAGGGTGATAGGTTCAATTTGAACCAATACTTGAAAAATGATTTTGAAAGGGAACAAATGAAGAACATTCCATATGCTTCTACTATTGGAAGCCTGATGTATACTCAAGTTTACACAAGGCCTGACATTGCATTTGTTATAGGAATATTAAGATGATATCAGAGTAATCCAGGTATGGACCACTGGAGAGCTGCAAAGAAAGTAATGAAATACTTTCAAGGGACCAAGAGCTAAAGACTTATGTATAGGCAGATGGATGATCTTGAAGTAATTGGCTACTCAAATTCTGACTTTGCTGGCTGCATTGATTCATGCAAATCAACATCAGGGTACATTTTCATGATGACCGGTGGAGCTATATCATGGAGGAATGTCAAGCAAACCTTGACTGATACTTCCACTATAGAAGTCGAGTTTGTCTCTTGCTTTTAGGCTACTTCACACGGTATATGGATTAAGAGTTTCATATCTGGGCTTAAATTTATGGATTCCATTTCTAAGCCATTGAGAATTTACTATGAAAATTTAGCTGTTGTCTTTATGGCTAAGAACATTAAAAGTGGAAGTTAAAGTAAATATATCGACATTAAGTACTTATCCATAAGGGAACGTGTTCAAGAAAAGAAAGTGGTCATTGAGCACGTCAGTATTGAGTTGATGATTGCTGATTCTTTGACCAAGGGCATGCCACCATTGAAATTCAAGGATCATGTAAATAAAATGGGACTTGGTTCTACTATTTAATTGTATACATTTGATACTTGAATGGAACTCTTATTTATTGTGATGTTTTCTCATATTCATGTGCGCCTTAGTTTATTTTAGAAAACATATCTGTATAGAATCAAGAATAAACATATGGTTAGTTCATTAAGTAACGTTGCCACATAAAGTATAGTTCTTGAGAAACTAAATACATTGTAATATATGGAAGATAATACTCGTAGGACTTACCACCATGATTCATGTATTTTTTTCTTAAGAAAAGACAATCAATGAGATTAAGTTAAGGCATTAGGCTAAATGTATGGACCAAGTGGGAGAATGTAACCATTCCTTGATTGATTATGGTCTAAATGTTTCCCATTATTGTGCTAGTTATGTTTCCTCATTGATTAGGCTTGATTGGGCTATAAATGTGGTAACCGATTGACGTTCTTAATGGAAGGAGGTTGCATAAATCACATGTTTGATCCCTAAGCTCAAACATCATTTTTCTCTTCATCATACACCATCATTCAAGATGTTCTAAGAGTTTGGAAGTGCCAAAACCAATAGAAATGAACCATAACGTGAAAGGATGACAATGGCGGGAGGTAATCTACGATCCATTTTTTCGTATTGAGCTAAGTGTTGTTTAGATGGTTTGTAGTATGTTAGATCATTTTTTTGTTTTTCAATTTTTCTTTCTATTACTTTGAAAGTAGTTGTTTCAGCTTTAGCCCCTTGAATTTTCAAATTGCAAATAAAAAAGATTAATTTTGTATGAAGTAATAACACTTTATATTATACACTACTTGGGTATAGAGGGTTTTGGGACAATGTGTGTATATAATATATACTATAGATGGCGTTATGGTTGGTTACTAATTAATTTGCAGGATTTGGTGCAATGGTAGTCACAAACTCTCTTGAGTGCATCGGTTCGTCTATAAAAAAAGAATAAAGAAGAGTGAGGACTACTGCTGAGAAAGAAAGCCACTGATATGTGAGTCAACAAGTGAGAGTGGTTAGGGGATTCAAATTTGAGAGAGAGAGAGCTTCGGTTGATTTTCGGTGGTGCGTATACCTTTCTTGTACTGTTCTCGTCTTATATCCTCCTAGTCAATATTACTTGTATGCTGTTGCTCCCAATTTAGCAAGACAGGGGGAGATGGTGGTGGTTTAGGGTGGGATTGCGATTGTACATGCCTCAAGCTGTGGGGGGCTTTTTGGGGCGGGGCCTAGTCAACGTGTCCTGCTTCCCAAATTGTGAGTGCGATTTTGTTCACCCCCTTTAACGAGGGTGAACATAACCCCCACTAATTTGGGGTTTATTTTTAACAGAGGGGTAGCTAAAAATAACTACCCCTCTGTTAAAAATAACTCCCAAATCAGTGGGAGTTATGTTCACCCTCGTTAAAGGGGGTGAACAAAATCGCACTCCAAATTGTTGGTAGTGCCACAGTTGGGTCCCCCACCCTCTAGGAGAGCAATTGCCAGCGTGGGACCCACCGCTAGGGACTATCCTACTTTCAAGGAGAGACTTGCAAACCACCCTGGAGCTAATGTCAGCTCGTTCGACGACACGACTGACAACAGTTAGTTGTGAGCTTCTTTGGGCCTTTTATCATATGCTTATATTAGTAATGCTTTTTATTCACACTTTTTTTTTTTTTACATTAAACATAAAATTAATGAATTTTTTTTTTATAAAATTATAAATACATTTTCGGAAATTTTAAGCACCTATTCATGTAAAATATACAACTAATTTCATTAATCATAAGGGGGTTTGAGTAGAACTATTGTCTAGAGTTTCAAAATCTAAATCTGTTACTTCAAACAAATGGATCCAACCCACTTGCAAGGCAAAATTATCAGTGTCCCATACAAATTAGGAACATAGATGGTTTTCAAAAATTAATTGCAAGATATAATAGTTAAAGAAATATATAAAGTAATCTCTTTATGAAAATATAAATTTACATTAAACACTGAAAAGAGAGACTAAAAACACAACCAGGCCGAACTTCTTAGGGGGACTAAACAAAGCCCATAATTCGTTGGATAAACCTTTCACACACACCACCAAAGATATACAAAAAAGGCAATCGAATTTGAAGTACATTTATCATTTCAAATTACTATCATCTCATCCGCACCATTACACAGTATACAACAGATTTTCACCATCTTTCCTTTCCTTTCCCATATGAATTCATTCATATCCACACTACATTCCATTGATTCGAAATCGATCATTCTCCATTTTCTTGTTAGCTGGGTCGGCTATATTCGAATGTCAAAATTTGTTTTGTTGATATAACCTTATATGAAGCAGCTGTCAGCAATCCAAATTCCAGGAAAGAGCAAACAAACCTCCAGCCTGTATCATTTCTTGGTATCTCATGCTCCTGAAGATTTACTTTCTCCCTTTCTTGTTTATGATCAAAACTTGGAACGCCTCCTGAGGATATAACTGAATCAAACCATCTCCAAGAGTTTGATATTCCCGGTGGAATTTGCTGCGACTAAGGAAGACGTCTGACCACGCCAACATACAGATGAGATGAACTGTGGAGCATCATCATCCCCTGAAAACGGATCTGTGCTGCCGAATTTGAATGATGATGCGGGCATCGGGAATGCTTTATGGTAGACATAAACCTGTACAATGAGAACTAAATTATTTGACACACACACACACACACAGAGGAAAGTAACTTTGAATGCGTACCAGTCAATGGAACAGTGGCAATTATACTCAAACTGTATGCACAATATAAAATTTTTTCGAATTTAAACAAAATCAAACCAAACAAAATTAATTCCCAATCTAAAACTTCTGGTCAAGACCCTAGGTTTCAAATCTAGGATTTCTAGTTGATAGTTGAGAAAGAAGAAAGCGAGAGAAAAGACAGAACTTAGGGAGACAACAGAGAGAAGAAAAAGGGGAAACAATGAATGGATAGAGAGAAAATGAGAGAACTTCAATTAATTCCTTCATAATCCTGGTACAAAGTGGCATAGCTTTATATATGGCTGTCCACAACAGTTACTTGGTATTTACAGGCAGTTATTTATAGCAGTTTTGGTATTTACATCAATTATTTGGCTATATTGTAGCCACTACTGCAACTGTGAAAATAACAACTCAATTGCACTCAACTACTGCTTTCTACTTATCTCCTAATTCTCTGATCATGGCATTTCCCTTCCCTTCAAAATTTTCTTGTCCTTTAAAAAATCAAAGAGGTTGAGCAACTCGAGGAAATTGAGCTAAGAGATTTGGCAGATATTCCAAGTGTTGTTATCTGGGTGCAAATGGGACCATTGAACGAGGACTTGAATAAGGGAAACTTAATTCCTGTGTATAACTCGTTTATCCAAAATTATCGAGGGTTCCATCTTGACATCCCCATTAGAAGTTAGTGCAGGTAAAGTAGGACTGTGCTGGTTAAACAATCCAATTGATTTCTTCAATAACAAAACATGGAAAACTGGATGCATGATGGTGTCAGGAAGGAGCTGCAGGCAATAAGCAACAGGTCCTACCTTAGCAAGGACAGGAAATGGGCCAAAATACTTTGGACTCAGCTTCAAAAAGGGATAGTGAGAAAAGGATTTCTGATGGTGATGGTTGATTCAAAGATAAACCTTATGACCTACAAAAAAATTTCTTTCACTCCAGCTCTTATCAACATACTACATCATTATGTTTTGGGTAATAGCTAGTTCTCTTTTAAAGAGCTGCAGCAAATCTTGGAGATCCTTTAAATATTGATCCACAACTGCTATTGAAGAAGTGGAATCTATAGTAATAGGGAGATGTGGTGGTGGTTTGAACCCAAAAAAAGCTTCAAGGGGTGACATTTTCAATGAGCTGTGATAGCTAGCATTGTACTACCATTGAGCAAAAGCCAACCAACCATGCCAACTCTTTGGTTTCAAAAAGCTAACACATCTTATATAACCCTCCACACGCTGGTTTACCCTTTTAGTCTGCCCATTTGTTTCAAGATGATAAGTTGTAGACATATGCAGATTGGTACCTAGGTTTTTGAACAATTCCTACTAGAATAACTAGTAAATATCTTGTCTCTGTTTGACGAACACCATGTAGCTTTACCACTGATTCCAAAAGATCCTTGCTACTTCTTGGGCAGTGAAAAGATGAGAAATACTCAAGAAGTGAGCAAATTTTGTAAACCTATCCACCACCACCATAATCACATCCTTCCCTTCAAATAGGCAATCTTCCTATAAAATCCATAGAAGGAAAATACTATTGGTACATCATTGTGTACACCTTGGGCTACATAATGATGTACCAATGTCTAAAATGCCCTCACCTAAGGCGGTGAGACGCAGTGAGGTGAGCTATTTATGTCATTTATGTGCTATGTGTAGCCCAAGGTGTACATAAATGATGTACAAATAGCATGACCCATCCATATAAATACTTGTTCAAGCTTGACTTGAAATTGCTAGTGGCTATAATAAACCAGGTGTAGTCACATTTTTGTGTTTACAATTCTGGCAGATGACACAAGCCAGCACATAATCAGTTAGTCTTCAAGTTTGGGCCAATAGAATAACTACTTGACCTTATGATAGGTGGATTGAATTCCTGAATGACCACCCATAGGTGAATCATGCAATGACTGTAATATTTGAGTTTTCAGTGAGTCATCATCTCCCACCACAATTTTTTCTCGAAATCGAAGTAAGCTATTGTTCAAAGTATAACTAGGTTTGCTGTTCGGGCCAATAGACAGTTAAGATCTTGTGTCCAAGTAGCGATTCCATAACTAGAAGTCACCTCTTGCAGCCAGTTAGATACCACTAAAGTGATGGCAGCACAATTTCCTTCCTCAAATATTCTAGATAATGCATTAGCTGCCATAGTTTCTTTTCATTCATGGTATTGAATAATGTAATCGAGCCCCAATAACTTTGACATTCCTTTTCGTTGCAGCTGTGTATGCAACTGTCGTTGTAGTAGAAATTTCAGGCTTTCATGATCAGTTCTAATGATGAATTGATTGCCTTCTAAGTAATGTTGCCACTTTTCCACAACCACCAACACCGTTATTAACTCTTTATCATAGGTGTGGAAAAATATGGCAATAATTCTCATTGAACTGGTGGATACATATATACACATAGGATGCTTACCTAACTATGAAGATAAATCTCTTAATTGGGTAATCTCCTATTTACAATAGCATAGATATAATCACATTCTAATTATAGCTTTTAAACCTACAGAATATTGACTAATCTCATATATAATCAAAGCCATGATTCACGACACTCCCTCAAAAACTGGTGAATAGACATTGTACATTCCCAGCTTGCCTGTAAGCTTGTGAAAGACCTAACTATTAAGTCCCCTGGTTAGAACATCAGGTAGTTGTGATTCACTTGGTATATAAGGTGTGTAGATAAAACCATTATCCAATTTCTTTTTAATAAAATGTTGATCCACCTCAATGTGTTTTGTTCGATCATGTTACACAGGATTGTGTGCAATGCTAATGGCCAACTTATTGTCATAATATAGCTTCATAGGGCCATCCCACTTGAGTCCTAGATCTTCTAGAATAATCTTTAACCATAACAGTTCACATATCCCTTGTGCCATTGCCTGGAATTTTGATTTTGCACTTGACCTATCCATAACAAGTTGCTTCTTGCTCCTCCAAGTAACCAAGTTTCCACCCAAGAAAATACAATATCCCATGGTAGACCTTCTATCAACCACTGAGTATGCATAATTTGCATCAGTGTAGGCCTCTAGGATGAGTTTGCCCCCCTTTTTGAATAAAGTTCCCTTTCCTAGAGTACCCTTGAGGTAATGCAAGATTCTGTAGACTGCTTGCAAGTGAAGTTCTTTGGGTTTGTGCATGAATTGACTCACTATACTAACGGTATAGGCTATATCCGGTCGTGTGTGAGATAAGTAAATTAGCATGCTGGCCAACCTCTAATATGCCTCTTTGTCTGTGTCTCTATCTCCCTTAGCTTTACCAAGTTTGTGATTAGGGTTAATTAGAATGTTGGATTGTTTGCAAGCCATTTTCCTTGTGTCTCGCAAAAGATCAAGGGCATACTTGTGTTGAGATATAAATATCCCCTATTTAGATCGTGCCACTTCAATATCCAGGAAATACTTCAAATTCCCTAATTCTTTGATCTCAAACTCCTCAATCAAACATTTGTCGAAGTTCTGCCTCTCCTTTTCATCATTTCCTGTCACTATAATGTCATCAACATAATAATAAAAGCTGTGACTGAACCTGAACCTGAGTGCTTTATGAATAGAGTGTGGTCTCCTTGGCTCGGTTTGTAACCCATGGCCTACATTACTTTGGAAAATCCCTTGAACCAAACTCTAGGTAACTATTTTAGGCCATATAGTGTCTTTTGGAGTCTACAAACCTTAGTCCCAAGTCCGTTTCTATTGAACCCTAAGGGTATGTCCATGTAAATTTCCTACTTAAGGTCTCCGTACAAGAAAACATTCTTCATATCAAACTGTAGTAAATGCCAATCATAGTTAGCTTCTAGGAATAAGAGAATTCTCACTGTGTTCATCTTGGCTATTGAGGCAAAGGTTTCTTAGTAGTCTATTCCATATGTTTGGGTGTAACATTTAGCTACCAACCTAACTTTGCATCGTTCAAGTGTCCCATCTGCTTTATACTTGATTGTGAAGACCCATTTGCACCCAACAGGTTTCTTCCCTTTTGGGAAATCCATAATCTCCCATATATTCTTCTTCTCTAGGGCTTGCATTTCAACATTCATGGCATTCCTCCAATTTTCACAATTGAAAGCCTCTAATAATGTGGTAGGAATGGATGCAGTATGTATGTTTGTAAGAAAGCTTCTATGAGATGGAGAGCATTTTTTAAAGGATACAAAGTGAGAAAGTGGATATAAGGGATATTTTGTGCAGTCTCTAATTCATTTCCTTAGTGCTATAGGCAGGTTAATATTAGCCATAGAATCAACAATAGAAGGTGAGCCAATAGAGGTTACCTCATTTCCAAATGTTGGAGCTGATAATAGGTGCAGCCTTGGTTCAGGTTCTAGATTATTCTTTCTTGAGTAAATTTGGAAAAAACATTTGTCAATGGTGGTCTCTTCCTCTGCAATTTGGAGACTAGGTTAGAGGGAGGATTTAGGTTCATGAGTTGGTGGAGTAGAGTCAAGTGCAGGTTCGAGCAGAAGGTCAGGAGGAGGTTCAAATGCAAGTTGGTCGAGCAAAGGTTTAGGAGCTGGTAGTAAGTTAGGAAGGAACAACTCATCCTTATCTTCATACTTGATGTCTCTCTCTGAAGAGAATGGTGAGTAAAATAGGTTTCAGTCTTAACAAAGGTAATATCCACAGAAATCAAATTTTTTTAGTTGGAGAATGAGAACACTTGTACCCTTTTTGTGTAGAAGAATAACCCACACAGACACATTTAAGAGCTCTAGGATCCAACTTCCCCCGATGAGGGCTATGAACGTGAACAAATGAAATACACTTGAATACCTTAGGATTAAGCTGATTCATGGTAGGAAGAGCATAATAGAAGTGGGATAAAACGGACATTAGAGTTTGAAAATGTAACACTTAGGAGGGTAATCAGTTGATGACATGAGTGGCTGTGAGGACAGCTTCTCCCCAAAATTGTTTAGGCACACTTTTGTGAAACATCAATGCCCTAGTAGTATCTAGGAGATGGTTGTTTTTTCGTTCTGCAATCCCATTCTGTTAAGGGGTAGAAACACATGAGGACTCATGAATAACTTTCCGTTGAAGGAAATAGGTGGAAGGGTTTGGTTGAAATAATCCCTCACATTGTTTGACCTAAACCGTTTGATTTGTGCCCCAAATTGATTGAGGAAGAAAGAATTGCGGTTCAAATGCATATGAAACTAAGCATTAACATAGAAAAGAAATTGGGGAGAATATCACCATATAACCCTTGTGCAACCATTAATAAACAAAACAAACCAACGCACCCTAGAAACATTTGGAATGATTGATGGATCCCCATATATCACTATGAATCAATTCAAAAGCAGTATGACATTCGTTATTACTAGTAGAAAAAACAATATGTCTATGTTTGGCAAACTCACTTACATCACAATGAAACTGTCTAATATTGAGATTTTTAAACAAAGAAGGAAACAGGATTTTAAGAGTGGAAAAAGCAGGATGTCCCAGCTTATAATGATGCAGCCAAATGGTGTCCTTGGGGGGCATATGTGGTTCTAAAAGGCATGTTAAGGGCTGATTCCACCTGCCAACTGGTACTTTTTCAGATTTCTCAAGATAGTATAAGCCATCCCGTTCCTTAGCATGTCCAATCATCAGTCCTGAGTTTTTGTCCTGAAACCAACAGCAAGAAGGGAGAAAAATTACTTTGCAATTGACATCATAGGATAGTTTTGATACGAAGAAAAGGTTGGTGGACAATTTAGGCACATGAAGGACATTTTTAAGGGCCGGGGAAGGACTAATTTTAATCTCTCCTATTCTAGCTATTGTGATCAAAGAACCATCAGCGGTAGCAACTTTTTGATTGCTAGAATAGGGTGAGTATGAGTGAAAAATTCAGGATGGAGTCATATGGTCAGTGGTTTTGGAGTCAACAATCCATAAGTCTTTAAAGGATGTATTAGAGGCATTTAAAGCATGGGAAATTGAAGGTTTACTCGAGTGTAGCAATGAGCAGGTACCTGAAGATGAGGGTTTATCAAGAGTACTTAGGAAGTACCACAACATTTCAATCTCCTCCATGTTGAATTCCTTTGGTTCTGGGATTGTTCTTCTCCTTGTGGGGTTGCCATATTGACTTGCCCTTGGCTTCGATGATGCTGTTGTCCACCTCTATTTCCCCATGCAGCTTCCAACACATCTCCCTAGTATGCTTTGGTTTCTTGCAAAAAGTACACCACATATTCTCATAGGGTCACTGCCCGTGGATTTGAGACCTATTTTTCCATTCTCTCCAATCAGTTGGTCCTTAAACCCACGACTTCTTCCATTTGCCACCATTGCTGAGCCTTAACTAGTTTTTGGTCTAACATGACACCCCGTATGCTTTCCTCGACTAGAATAATCAAAATCATTTCATTAAGTAAAGGTAAGTCATCTTTGCCTAAGATTTGAACCCTCACCTAATCATACTCCACATTGAGGCCTGCAAGAAAATCGTAGGTGCAATCTTTGTCTATGAAAGCTTTCAAGGTGGCTGCATCATTACTGTTCTTCATCTCAATTACTCGGTAGTGATCCATCTCTTGCCAGAGTCCCTTTAGGAAATTGGCATACTCGGTGACAATTTTGTTTCCTTGCTTCGCTATAGCTATTTTGGTCTTCAATTCGTAGATTTAGGCTGCATCTTTAACCTTCGAGTAGGTTTGTTGGATAGACTCCCGGACCTTCTTTGTTGTTGACAGAAACATGCAAGTGTCACTGATTTCAGCTGCCATCGAACTCCACAACCATGCAATGATCATGGAATTTTCTTCATCCCATGTTGTATAGGCTGGATCTTCCTTCTTTGGTCCAATCCCTATAATTTGGCTAATCTTCCCTTTCCCTTTCAAAATGGTTCGAATCAACTAGGACCATTTAAGATAATTTCTCCCATCCAACTGATAAGCAGCATTGATTTGCTGCAGTTCTCCTGACGGTTGAAGCAACAAGGGTGTCGGTGTTTCTCGTGTCATGGGAACTAACTTTATCAGTGGTGGCCAACATTTCAGGTTAATGGGAAAGGCTAAGAAAAGAATGATAAATAAGATACTATAGTAGCAATAAAGGCTGCTAGTGATGGTTGTAGTAGCAGGTAAGGTTGGGCAACCATGAAGGCTACTGGTGGTAGGCTGACGATAGCAGTAGAAGGATAGTCAGCGATGGAAGGCTCGAAAAAGAGAGTCCTAGGGTTTCTTAGACTCTGATACCATGTGGAAAAATATGACAATAATTCTCATTGAACTGGTAGATACATATATACACATAAGATGCCTACCTAACTATGGAAACAAATGTCCCAATTGGGTAATCTCCTATTTATAGTAACATAGATATAATTGCATTCTAATTACAACTTTTAAATCTACAGAATATTGATCAATCACAAATATAATCAAAGCCTTGATTCACGACAATAAACACCAAGCCTTAGATGTTTTGGGCTAAAAGCTTGATGAATAAAAGCCAAAGGTTTATCTTCCTGCATCAAGACTATCCCCACACCCTTGTTACTAGCATCTGTTTCTAGAATGAAAGGCTTTGCAAAGTTTGGCAAAGCCAAAACAGCTGCATGTGTCATGATCTTTTTCAACAAGCAAAGCTGCTTCTGCTTGAGGATTCCAGTGAGATCCCTTTTTTTAAGTAACTCGGTCAGAGGTTTACTTACCAACCCATAATGTTTAATAAACCTCCTATAGTAGCCTACTAATCCCAAGAAACCCGTAGTGACTTGGTGCAATCTTCCTTGGATCAATACCAACACCTTTCCCCAAATATTCCACATGATCCTTTGCAAAAGTACATTTGAACTTTTTAACAAACATTTGATTGAATCCAAGGACTTCAAATATAGTCCTAAGGTGATCAAGGTGTTAGTCAAAAGATTTAATTGATTTAGGAAGACTTAAATACAAAAAACACCTATAAACTCTCCTATTTTATAGGAATGGGATAACAACTTCTTTTAACTAATCTAATTTACAGATTTGGATTAGCATGACTTGGATATCCTTAGTTGATTCCAATATTGCTTTTATCCTTATTCTTCTTTATCTGTTAGATTAAATTGTTGTGATCTTCTCACACTTTCAACCCTTTTCCTTTTGACCTCTTCCTTATCTCTTTCTTCTTCTAACATTCCCCCTCAAGCTGGTGAATAGATATTGATCATTTCTAGTTTGCCTCTAAGAGCTTCAAATCCCTGTTTTTGCATAGCCTTGGTCAAGATGTTTGCTTCTTGATCTTCAGTAGAAACATAAGTAAGACTTATGTCTCCTCCTTCTATCTCTCCGTTGACAAAATGGCTATCAATCCTAACATGTTTCATCCTGTCATGTTATACCAGACTGTTTACTATGCTTATAACTGATTTTCTATTGCTGTAGAGTAGTTTAGGAGAGGACACGGGCATAGAAATATCTTCCATCTATCTTTCTATCCAAATTACCTCAGAAATGCACTGTGAAATGGCTTTGTATTCAGTCTTTGCACTGCTGCAAACAACCACCTGCTGTTTTTTGCTTCTCCATGTGACCAAGTCCCCCCATAGCTTGGTGCAATACCTTGATGTGGATTTGCTATCCTTAATGGATCTTGCTTAATCCGCATCTGCATAACTCCTGATTCCTCTTTCTTTGCTCTTCTTGAACATCAACCCCTTCCCGGGTGTTCCTTTTAGATACCCGAGGATATGGTAGGCAACTTCAAGATGTCTTTTAGTTGAAGAGTGCATAAATTGACTGATTATGCTTACAATATATGTAATATTTGGCCTTGTGTGAGATAGGTAGATTAACTTCCTAACTAAGCGCTGAAATCTCCCTCTGTCAACTTGATACTCTTAATTAGTTTCTTCTTTATTCTTCCACTTGGGCTCTAAAGGAGTACTTACAGGTTTGCACCTGAGCTTGCCTGTTTCTTTTAGCAAGTCTAGGGTGTATTTTCTCTGTGATATGAAGATACCCTCCTTGCTTCTAGCAACTTCTAGGCCTAAGAAATATCTCAATTCTCCCAATTTTTTTACTTCAAATGCTTCCTTTAGTTGATGTTTCAATTTCTCAATCTCTTGGGTTTTATCTCCGGTGATGATTGTGTCATCTACATAGACTATTAGGATAGTCCTTCTTACATCAGCTTCCATCTTTGTAAAGAGAATGTGATATGCCTGCCCTTGCTTGTATCCAAGCTGGTTTAGAGTATCACTAAATCTCTTAAACCATGCCCTAGGAGATTGCTTGAGGCCATATAAAGACTTTTTCAACTTGCATACTTTTCCTCTTGTGTCATCCATCTCTCTCAAATCCAGGTGGTATTCACATGTAAATTTCTTCCTCCAGCTCACCATTTAAGCAGGCATTTTTTTATGTCTAGTTGATGTAGTCTCCAGCCTAAGTTCACTGCCAATGATAATAATACCTGAATAGAGTTAAACTTAGCCATTGTGGAAATGTTTCCTCATAGTCAAGGCCTTGAGTTTGAGTAAAACCTTGAGTTACAAGTCTTGCCTTGTACCTGTCAATAATTTAATCTGATTTGTACTTTACGATGAACACCCACTTGCTTCTTCCCATTTGGCAGCCTCACTATTTCCCAAGTATCATTTTTCTCTAGGGCTTGCATTTCTGCCATGACTATTGCCTTCCACTTCTCTTCTTGTGGTGCATGATAAATGCCTCTAGGAATAACCACATCATCAATACTGACTGTGAAAGATCTGAACAGAGGAGATAATTTTGAGTATCCTAGAAAATTTGAAATGAGGTGTTGAGTACAAGATCTTACCCCTTTCCTTAGAGCAATTGGGACATCTAAATCATACAAAACATTCCCTCCTTTGTCTTCCACCCTATTAGGAGCCTCATCATCTCTTGTAGTTTCCTTTTCTGGACTTATCCTCAGTTCAGATAATATGGTTGGCTAAGGGTTACGAGGCCTCCTTGAATAAACATCAATGGTGGTTTACTTTGAACCTAATCATCCTCCTGAATTTGGTTTTCCTTATTCTCTCCCCCTTGATGGCTTTGGATAGGAGAAATAGGTGCTTGACAACATTTAGGTATCGGTTGAGATGGTTCAGAATTAGGAATAGGTGTAGGTAAGGAAGTGGAACAAATTGGAGTAGGCATCATTGGGTCCCAATGGTGTTATGTTTCAGTGATATTCTCTTGCTGAAGATGTTTCTGAAAGAATGATTGATTCTTGATAAAAGAGATATCATAAGACATAATGAATTTTCGGGTAATAGGATTGTAGCATTTATATCCTTACTGAGAGAGTAGCCAACAAATATGCACTTTAATGCTTTAGGATCTAGTTTGGATTGAATGGGTTCGTTCTTGTGCACAAAAACAGTACATCCAAACACCTTAGGAGCAAGGGAGTTTAAGACTCAAGTATGATGAGAGAAAGATTCAAGCAAGACATTTAGGGGAGTCTTAAACTTTAGAATTTTTTAGGGAAGACAGTTGATGAAATAAGCAGATGTCAGTATAGCTTCTCCCCAATAAGAATTTGGGACTAAGCGAGAGAAACATTAGGGCCCTTGCTGTCTTAAGGAGATGGCTGTTCTTTTTTTTTTTTTTCCAGCTATTCCATTTTGTTGGGGGCTGTAAGGACATGAGTTTTAGTGAATGATACCATGCTCAATTAGGTACTAATTAAACTCATTTGAAAAATATTCTATGCCATTATCAATCCTCAACACATGAATTGATGTTTGAAAGACATTTTGCACCATTTGATGAAACCTTTTGAAAACAAGATAGGTTTCAGATTTGTCTTTCATTAGGGAGACCCAACTAATCCTTGTATGGTCATCTATGAAAGCGATGAACCATCAAGTATTAGTGAGATTGGGAGTTTTGGCCGGTTTAAATGTCACTATGAACCAAATGAAAAGGTTTATAGGTACGGTTAGGATGAGGGCTTTTGGTTTGTTTTGAAAGAATACAAAGTTCGCAATGGAAATCTTGGATTTTATTGCTAGAAAGAGAAGGATACATAATTCTAAGATACTTAAAACTAGGATGTCCTAAATGTTGATGCCATAGCATTATTTCTAATCCTGAAATAGTAGATAAAGAAGATTGAATAAGTGACCTAAATGCAGTAGAATGATCAAGTCTTGGAGTTTGATAGAGTCCTCCTTTCTCCTTAGCATTGCCAATCTTCCCTGAGAACAAGTCCTGGAAAACACAATAAGATTGAAAGAATGTCACCCAACAACCCTTTTCCTTGGTTAATTTACTAACTGATAACATATTATACTTTAAATCAGGTACATATAGCACTGATTTTAGAGTTAATCCTACTATACAAGCTATCTCTTTTCCTTTTGCAAAAGATGATGTTCCATCAACCATAAAAACAACAATATCTCGATCACAAGGTTCATAATTGGACAACATATTAAGAGAACCTATCATGTGATCTGATGCTTTAGTGTCTATGATCCAACAGCTTGTAGAGAATTTGAGAGATAAAAGAGTATTTAGCATTACCTTGCTTTGCTAGGGATACCACTAGATTAGAGGTGTCTAAATTTTCAGCCTTAATCACCTTAGTTTGGCTTAATAGCTGTTGTAAAGCCTGTAACTAATCTACTGTTAAGGTGAAGTTGGTTGGATTTCCCCTTTCAACCTCTACCATGTATGTAGATTATCCTCCCTTCCTTTGATTCCTTAGCTTCCAGTTTGCTGGCTTTCCATGAATCTTCCAGCAAGTTTTCCTAGTGTGGTAAGGCCTATTGCAGTGGTCACACCACTGTTTCTCCTTTTGGGACTCTCCTTTAGCTATGGTAGGTATTTTCCCTCAGGAAATATTCAGAGTTGAGGTTGGATTATAGACCTCATTGTTGGAGTGCCTTAAATCAGATAGCATCACCTTCTTCCTGCTTTCTTGTCGTCTTACTTCTACAAAGACCTCTCTTATGGTTGGAAAAGGCTTTGTCCCAAGTAATTGGCCTCTTACTTCATCTAGTTTCGGGTTTAGGCGATATAGGAAGTCAAAAACTCTCTCTTTTTCCACCATCTTGTCATATTTCCTTCCATCCACAGAACACTCCCACGTAATCTCATAAAAAAAACCCATCTCTTGCCACAATTTTGTTAGGGTACTCTAGTACTCAATAACTGAATTAATACCTTGCCTTGTGATTCGAATGAGAGACCAAATCTGGAAACATTGGGTTGTATTCTCTAGGTCTAAAAAGATTTCTTGGACTGCCTTCCATATTTCACTAGCTATCTTGTAGAATAAGTAGGTGCTTCCAATCTTTGGTTCCATTGAATTTACCAACCAAGCCATAACAATGGCATTTTCAACCTCCCATATGCCATAAGCTGATGACTCAAGGCTCGACTTTAAAATTGCACCTATTAGATAGCCTACCTTTCCCTTTCCTTGAACTACTAGTAAGACTAATTAGGACCATTCCTTGAAATTCGTTCCATTCAGCTTGTGTTGAGTGATCTGAAGAGAGTGGCTTTCAAAGGCTGTTGGAACAATTGGAACTTGAGTATCCTTCATTAGAGGAGGAGGATTAGTGGTAGAAGTCTCACTAAACGATTTCTTTTCAACCATACCGTAAACTTAAGACTCCTTTATGCAGTAGGAAACAAGACATCAGGTGCCACAAGAATGTGGCTCTAATACCATGCAAGAATAATTTAAGGGAATTGTGCACTATTCCACCATATTGATTTTGCTGATTTAGGAAGACTTAAAGACAGAAACATCTAAAAAATATCCTACAAACTCTCCTATTTTACAGGAATGGGATAACAACTTCTTTTAACTAATCTAATTTATAGATTTGGATTAGTATGACTTGGATATCCTTAACTGATTCCAAGATTGCTTTTATCCTTATTCTTCTTTATCTGTTAGATTAATTTGCTATGATCTTTTCACACTTTCGACCCTTATCCTTTCGGCCTCTTCCTTATCTCTTTCTTCTTCCAACAGTTGTTGTATATCTTGGTCTGCTGGATGGATCAATAACCAACTGCTCCAACAGTTCCTTAGTCCAAGTTGCCTTCTCATAGCCGGTTGTAACCTCCTGTAACCAATCTGGAATGATAGTAGTGACGGCAGAAATTGTTCCATTTTCAAAGCATCGGGCATGGCATTCGCAACAAGGTTATCTCTTCTTTTTCTAAATTGGATGGTGTAGTCTAAACCCAACAGCCTGGTCATCCCCTTCCCTTGGAGCTGAGTTTGTAATTTTTGTTGCAACACGTACTTCAAACTCTCATGATTAGTCTGGATAACGAATTGATTCCCTTTGAGATAATACCTCTACTTGTCAACCACTATGAGCACAGTCAGCAACTCCTTGTCATAGACACTTAACCCTGGGGTATTTTGGAGCCAAGGCTTGGCTTAGAAAGGCAATATGATGTCCTTCCTGCATCAAAATAGCCCCTACTCCATAATTACTGGCATCAGTTTTTAACACGAACGATTTTCTGAAATTTGATAGAGCCAACACCGGGGCTTCACACATGGCCTGTTTGAGTTTAACTAAAGCATTCTCCACTTATGCATTCCAATAGAAGTTAACCTACTTCAATAAATCTATTAGGGGCATACTAATGATTCCATAGTGTTTGACAAACCTCCTGTAGTAACTAGTGAGCCCCAAAAACTCTCTCACAGCCTTAACAGAAGTGAGTTTAGGCCAATCAAGCATGGCAGCCACCTTGGCAGAAGTGGGTTTTGCTACTCGGGTATATGATACAATGAAAATAGCTTCTCATAGCGCCTTATCCACCATCTTGGATTTTGCCCTTCGAACATCGGAATATCCAACTTCAACATCGGGATGTATGGCGGGTTTTGAGTGGCCAGTACTTCCCATCGCCTTCTGACAGTCCTCTCCTCCATCTTTTCTCTGATTGGGGCTGGTTCCACCTCCAATTCTATAGAACCAGCTATCCTAGGAAAAGCTGGTTTGAATCCCAGAAGAATTGGATCAGTCCGTTCTCTAGGAGGAAAATTGGCAAAGATACTTCTTGTTGCCTCGCAAACATCATCATGAAGCAAGCTATCAAACTTGTGTGACAAGCCTCCATTGTTACTTAAATTGATTCAACCCTCCGATCCACCCTTTCAATTTTTTGGTCCATCACAAGGATTGCTTTGTAATTCCTGTTGGACCCAGCTTCCAATGAGTTCATGCACAATTGAAGGTCGATCACGGTCAAGTTCGTTTGTTGCAGTTGTGACTCGAAATTCTTCATCTGTGTACCATCGGTCATGGCTAAACCTCTCAAACAAGGGAACTAGGAACCGCCTTGTATCGCTAGGACTAAACCCACTATTCACCACAGCTTGCCTCGCTTCAATAGATCACCCCAACAATCACCAAGTGATCATCACAACAATTGCCGAACTCATAGCCAAGGAATAGTCACTTTGATACCACTTTGTCAGGGTCTTGAACCTGACAGACCAATTCTCTTCTATTGATGAGAATCAGAATAGAATTTGGGGTGAGAAATGAGAGAAGAATGGAGGGAGATAAGAAGAACTGGAGGGAGAACGAGAGAGAAAGAAGATTTGGGAGGGAGAGAAATTGAGAGAGAGATTTGAAATTGGATAGAATTTCTCGATACTTCTCATTACACTATTAGTTTCTTATATATCAGTCCTAAGGCAGTGTTTGGTTAGTGCCAAGCCAATTTATAGGGTACAACCCAAACAACTAGGGTTCCTAACACAAAGGAAAAATAAGGAGGAATCCCTTTATAGAACATTAGGGTTCCTAACACAAAGGAATGATCATCAAATTCTAATAGCTCTCAAATCTTTATTTAACCTTTCACTAACTTAAGCATCAAAGTGGCGATCTTGGCAAGCCCTAAGGTAGTCATTGTTTTTTCCTATGTAGGGCAATCAGATCCAACTCGGAGTGGTTAGCAATCTAAGTCTTGTACAAGTCATATAAATTCAATTGCTAATTGAATTCAACGTCATCAATAACCATTCTAAGCATAATCGCTTGGTAGCACATTATATAAGAGTTATTCTCTTGCAACTTTTTAAGATGGAAGCTAATCTCTTACTCCCTAAAAAAAAATCACAATATCATTGCTTGTGACGCCCATATGAAGCTAGTTTCACCAATCAACTAACCTTTTGTTATCCATAGGGCAGGACTTCAAAATATATGCATTATTTGTCTGCAATTCTTCTATTTATTATGTCTCATTCAAACTTAACTCATGAAGAGAATCAAACAAAACCCTCGATCAATTTTCATGTTGTAAAGCCTCGCAATATTGTTGGCTTAGAAATCTAGGAATTTTTTTTTAAATTACATTTACACCCACCAATTTTCATGAATTCTCCTTTTAGCGTATTAACAATGATGTTTTACCCTTATACTTAGTTTTGATGATGAAAAAGAATACTTTGTTTTATTCCTAAGTCATGAGGTCAAGCTTATGGTTTTTAACATAAATCAATTTCAATATCAAGTATTATTTTGTTTAAATGAAAACTAAATTAATTTCATTCCTATACATATGGAGATTTGCAAAAACAAGTATTAAGATTTAAATGAATGTCCTAAAGTGATTTTCAAAATTAGCCTTGAAATCGTTAGTCAAGATAAAGCTAAAATTATTCTAAGGAAGAAGACCAACTAGAGCATATTTTTGAAAATGTTTTCTTTTTGAAAAACTATCTCCTGGTATTTTGACAGCTAATATCCATTAGTGTTAAAACGATTTTTAATGAATTTTTCAATAAATAGAATGTATGTATTTTGAGAGTGATAAACTTGCTAAATCCCGAGTTTGTACTAAAACCAAAATTCTATTTTCTTATGGTTATGGATTTTGATTTTTTGGATATTTTTATTGAATCCAAATAGGGGGTACTTTCTTATTTACATTTATGTATTAAAGTAAATGGAAGGTAAAATATAAATTAAAGAAAATGAGGACATTTACTTTATGTTGTAATGTATTGGATTGAAATTTCTCTTCATCTATCGACTAGAGTCATTGCAGCTGTCGACTAAACTTCTTCATCTGTCGACTATCTCCTTACTTCTGTTGACTAATAGTGTGTAGGTATTTATATTGGCCTCAATCTGTCGACTAAGCTTTCCACTTTGTCAACTAACAGAATAGATAAATTGCATCTGTCGACTATATCCCTGTGTCTGTTGACTATGTCTTTATTTTAATTAGCAATTGTCGACTAACCCACCTCATTTGTTGACATATTTGTTCGCAGAAAGCCTCAAACAGCTAGTTTTTCAAATCTCAATGGTCACAAATGGCTAGTTTTCTCTTAGATCTCTTGAGATGCTTATAAATACAAGTCATCGATGAACTTGAGAAGGCTAATGGATAGGAATGAAGTGAAGTGAGCTTAAGGATTATTTCATACTTCTCGATTTGCATTTGTGCTTCAATTTTTCTCTTCAAGGCTTTAATCTTCATTTGTAATTATTTACTTCAAGCCTTGTATCTTTATTGAGAGACATTGTAACTAAGAGTGTATACTCTTAGAAACTCTCTTTTGTATCTTTCTTGTTTTTCCTAAGTTGTATTGCTAGAGGGCTTGCTTTTCAAGCAAGAGGTTGTATTTCCTAACTTGGTGCTAGAGGGCCTATCCGAAGTGATATGAGGTTTTAGTGAATTATTTGCAAAATCCTTAGTGAGAAGCTAAGGTAGTGGATTAGGCTTGGCTTAAGCCGAACCACTATAAATCCTTGTGTCCATCTTTTGCTTATGCTCTTGTTTATCTATCTTTCCAAGCATCTTCATATTCCTCACTTGATTCGTATATTTAACCTCTCAATGAAAAAGGTTTCATATCTTTCATTCTTTTGTTCTTCATTGTCAAGACGAGATTGTCTTCATACAGTTGATACCTCATCGTGCCATTTCAAGGTCTTGAGGTTTAACGAAGCCGTGGTCTTCATAGACGACATCTCATTTTCATCAAAAGAATTTTTTTAAGGGAAAATAATTTTTATATACCAATTCACCCCCCCCCCCCCCCCTCTTGGTGTGTGCCATAGCATTTCAAACATAACAAACAAGAATTAAGGCAACTAAGTAGAGTTCTACATGAAACTTAGTCTACATCATCCCTTATCAAGATATAATATTGAAAAATTAAAGCATCAATTAAAGAGTCATTACATCTCTCATATTGAGTTTAGAAATTTAAGGAAACTAAAGATTACAACGAGAAAATATTCTAAGTACGAAATGAGAAAGATTATTTTCTAATCAACCATCTTTTCTCTCCCTTAAATTACTCAAATCACCTAGCATGTTTGAATATGCCAAATTAGGTGATAAACCACCTAGTGACATTCCCAAAATGATTTTTGTGTATATGAATAAATACATGTTATGCATAAATTTCTTACACCCATTATGACAAACAAGGTGCTAATCATTGTTTATTGCTTATCAATTGAACACCATAGCGTTTGGTTCAAGGTGAAATGTCAATCACCCATTGATAACAATGTACATCTTTGTTTATCCACCAAGTCATAAGGGGCGATGATATGACCATATATGCATGTATGCCATTCAAAACGAGTTTTAATGCAATAAACAAAAATTTTCACCATCATACTACAAAATACATAAATTTCAAGGTAATAGTGCCATTTATGCAAATTTAACAGTCATAAGCATAATGTAATTTACAAGGTTTGATGCAATTTGAACGAAATCGGAAGGCATATCCATAATATATATTGAACTATATGGTGTGAGTGCAAGAACCAAAAATTTTAGTTGCAAAAGTGTCACCTCAAAAAGTTTGGAAACTTTGAAAAATTACAGTTGCACCCCTTATCTTCTCCAATCAACACCTCATCATTGGCGAGGCTCATCTGACCATCACTATAACTTCCATCCAACACTACAATCCACCACTGACCACTACCACCCACCCTATTTCACTTGAAACTGTCGAAATCTCGCCACCCAAACTCGTCGATCGCCATTACCTTCATTGGAAACTGCAACTCTAGCCACCAAAACTCCCCCATATCACTCCCTTTCTCTCCCTCTTGCTCCTTTGTTCGTTGTGGTGCTCAAAAACAAGCATTAACACCTCCTTTCTATAGCACAAACTTGTCTTTCTTGGCTTGTCGATTTCTTACCATACACGAGCCATTTGATTTCCTTTCGAATTCTTGTTGATTCTCAATCCTCTTAGTCAATGGTAATGTTGAGGAACGTCCTAAAACTAGTTTGAGCTATGATTTGGAAAGATTTGTGGAGTATCAAGGAGATTTGGGGCGGTGTTTCCTAGGTTTTTCGATTTGATTTCCAGTTTGTTTGCCATTTTCGACCTTCCATATCTCTATCATCGGTCATTGAAAATGCTAGGTTTCTCTCTTCCACGCCTTCTATAAGACCCACAAACAGTTCAATCCAATTCGAAGCCGTTTGTTTAGAATTTGAGTCCAAAGTGGACTACCCAAACTATATGTTGTGTGTGTGCATTTTTTTCTACTATCTTTTAAGCTTGATTACTTCCTAAGGCTGTGTCCTATTCACAGTTATGCATACTTTGATGCCCATCTTTGTCTTAACCCTAAACCGTTCGAACTTTTGTCAAGTTCAAAGTAAGCTACCCAACCAACCCATTATGTGTTTTGACTAACTTTGGGTTATAATAAATTTTAATCTACTCAATGACATCAAACGAAATTGGGTCCCACTAGTTCATCTTAATCTTGTCTACAAAGGCTAGTATTAGGCTTGACCCAATTTACTTTGATTTTTTTGCATTTTGCTCTCAAAGTTTCATAAATTAGTGAGATTGGCCCATTTTATAATTTTTAACGAATTACACTTGAGCGCAATTATTCATGAATTCATGTTTAGTTCTCCTAGATTCCTCTTGAAGCCCAATAATTTGCCAAATTATTGCTAAGCCCCTTTTAAGGCCTAATTAACTAAAATAATTTTTAATACAAAATTCCTAAATTTTTCATATATTACATCAAATACCCCTCAAAAAAAATTTGTCCTTGAAATTTTATGAAATGTTCTTAAGCTTAACTTTCCAAATTTTCTATAAAAATTTAGGGTTTACACATGCCTCTTTAGCTCATGAAAGTATTTTCTGTAATCTTAGTTCTCAATCTGAACTTCTTATGGACATGAGAACAAGTATTTCTACAAGCAATTCTAATGGCATTGCTTTTTTTTTTTTTTAGCTACCCTGATAAGCACAACTCCACAGACCTTTCTAAAGACATACTGTGGCCATAAAGGAAACAACAGATTACAACAACAACAACAACAACATATCCAGCCTTTATCCCACTATGTGGGGTTGGTTACATGAATTCTAGACTTCCATGTATTTCTGTCTTTTGTCATATCCTCATTTAGATCCATGTATTAAGGAAACAACAGATTGCTTAAATAAAAACCATTCATAAATGAGTTAAATTTTTAATGGAAATCAAACAAGAAGTCAAGCCACTATAATGAACTAATAAGTAAAATCAAAAGACAAGCTTTGAGCACTCAATAATGGTTTGTTTGAGTTTGTTGTTGGTTTTTGTATGTTCACTTTCAACTTTGAGTTCATTTTTCATTCTGTTAAAAAGAAAGAAAGAAAATGAAGGCTAATATCTTTTTTCACAATTCTGAAAATAAAAATGAACATATCATTCAATAAAAATTTACAAATTTTATTTGGTGATTAAATATACGTTATTGATAAAATATATTCTCCTTATTTATCTTGTATTTTATCTATCTTTTACTTTATCTTATTCCTTTTTTTATCTATCTTGTACTTTATTTTATTCATTTCTTGATTAAGTTTATTTGTATTTTTCTCTATTGTAATCTAGTCCTATAAAATAGGAATGTAATCTCTAAAATCTAGGAGAATTCTTAGGAAACTCTTGTATAAATATTTTTCATTCATATCAATAAAATATACGGGAATACTACTTCCCTTTTCTCATTTTTTTACATGGTATCAGAGTCTCGTTAATAGGCTAATACAGTAAACCCTAGTGCCTTCAATGCACAGCCACTTCATTCTGTTCAAGTGCCTTCATTGCACCATCACTGTTCGCGTTGGAACACCTTTGTCCGGCCATTGCCTTCCAGCACCGCCACCACCATCGAGTTTGCCGTCGTCAGAACGGCCAACCACCGGAGAACCATTGCCATCGGAGTCCACGTGTGCCCCCACGCGCCGCCAACAGTTTGCCTCCAACCCCATGCGCCGACGCATGAAGGAGCGTCTGCAACCCTTTTGCCTCCAGTTGCTCCAGATCTTCTCTCCAACATCGTTCTAGCCCATCCCTAGTGTCAAAATCTTCCGTTGCTGGGTGTTTCTTCCTTCCGTTGCTGTCTCAAATGCCCTCATCGGACCGCCTTCTCCAAGGGTCAACTCTGATACCACCTGAGTCTTCACCATGATAGACACTTTTGAGACAAAGAATGGTGCTTCATCTAAAATGCCAATAGGGAGTTTGTCTAACAATGACCTTCCAGGGTTACATTAGTCTTATAGGCTTGATGGAAGGAACTATTTACAATGGGCGCAGCTTGTGCGGACTTTCTTGAAAGGAAGAGGAAAGATGGCCAATTTGACCGAGCCTAGTCTAGATGCTAAAGACCCTAATTTTGCTGCATGGGAAGTAGAGGATTGCTTGATAATGTCTTGGCTGTGGGGCTCAATGCACCTTGAGGTAAGTAAAAATTGCATGTTCTTGTCTATGGCTAAGGAGATTTGGGATACTGCAAAGTGTACTTATTCTAAAGTGCAAGATGCCTTGGTTATTTTTGATATCAAGATGAAAATAAGTAGTACTAAACAAGGTTCTCTAACTGTCACCAAGTACTATAATAAAATGAATGAATATTGGCTTGAGTTAGATCATTATCAAGATATCAAGATGAAATGTAGTGAAGATGCAGCCACCATAACTGCAATATTTGAAAGAGATAGGGTAGTCGAATTTTTAGCAAGCCTTAATGCTGATTTTGATCAAGTAAGGGTGCAAGTCCTAGGGGAAGACAAAATTCTTTCTTTAAATGAAGTCTTTGCTATTGTTCATAGTGAGGAGTATAGGAGAATAGCTATGCTAAATGAGATTTCTCTTGAGAGATTTGAAATGGCAACTAACAAGAAAGATGCTTCTCAGTTTAGGTCACAAGGTGGGAATGTTTTTAATCCTAAAGCTCAAAATAAAGATGGTTTATGGGGTTCTTTTCGTAAGAAGCCCAGGTATACCAGGGAAACCTGTTTTAGACTCCATGGGAAATAAGCGATACTGAATAAGGTAGGAGGGATGAAGAATCTTCAGAATTTTCAGCCTCGACAATAAGTTCAAGCCTATCAAGCTGCCAAGGAGGAAGAGACTGCATTAGAGAAGACAGATTCAGTTACAGCCGATTCATTTATCATGACTGAATAGCTTAATGCTAAAGAAATCAGAAAGCTTAAAAGCTTCCTAAAGACTATTCAAGGTGGTTCTTGTTTCATGGCCCAAACAGGTATTTACTTGAATTCTGAATCTAGTATTGCCTCACATACTATTAGGAATAATCTATAGATTCTGGATTCGGGGGCTACTAATCATATGACCTTTGATATAAATGTCTTCGATTCCTATACCCCACTAAGTAACTCCAAAAAGATAACGGTGGCCAATGGTAATACAATTCCTATAACTGGACATGGTAATGTAAATCTCAATTTCTCATTGCCTATGTAGCATGTTCTTCATGTCCCAAATCTTTCTAGCAACTTGATTTCTGTTCATAAGCTAACCAAGGATCTAAATTGTTGTGTTGTCTTTTTCCCAAACAAATGTGAATTTCAGGCACTGGACATGGGGAAGAAGATTGGAGTTGGTGAGGAATGGAATGGGTTGTATTTTCTGAAGACATGCAATGCTGTTCTTAAGAGGGAGAAACCTTCAGCTCACTCTTCTCAGCCATCTTCAGCTTCTTCGATTCCTTTTCAGCCAGCTGTTTCGATCCATGATTTTTGGTTTCAACATTGTCGTTTAGGGCACCTTGCCATTAGTACTATGCAGTCTATGTTTCCAACTGTGCTTAGAAATTTGGGCATTTCTAATCTTCATTGTGATGTGTGTGAACTTTCTAAACATCATAGAGTTTCATATCCTGTGAGTAACAATTTATCCTCTCTTCCATTTACTTTGATTCATTCGGATGTGTGGAGACTATCTAAAATTCCTAATTGTTCTTGGGCTAGGTGGTTTATTACCTTTATTGATGATTGTACAAGAACAATTTGGGTTTATCTCTTAAAGAATAAGGCCGCTATTAGTTCTATCTTGTCTATTTCCTATAAGATGATATCTACTCAATTTGGGTCTCAAATTAAAAAATTCCGAGCTAATAATGCCCAGGAAGAAGGTATAATTCATGAGTCTTCATGTGTTGATACTCCTCAATAGAATGGTGCAGCAAAAAGAAAAATGAGACATTTTCTCAATGTTACTAAAACTCTCTTACTACATCATTCTGTCCCTAAGTCTTTCTGAGGGGAGGCAATTTTGACCGCTGCCTACCTAATTAATCGAGTTCCTTCTACTCTTGTAAAACACCAAAGCCCAATTCAATGCTTGTCCTCCTATTTTCCAGCAGTGTTTTCTCATACTCCTCTTCCTTTGAGAGTCATTGGTTGTGTTACTTTTGTCCATATATCCAAATATCATAGGGATAAACTGGACCCTCGAGCCCTCAAATGTGTGTTTCTTCGTTATTTGCCCACTTAAAAAGGGTACAAGTGTTATCACCCTGCTAGGCTGCTACTAGAAAATTTTATGTGACCAAAGATGCTACATTTGTTGAAAATTAGAAATTCTTTGGTCCTCCTAGTGCTGATATTCAAGATACACATATATCTTGGGCTGATATAAATAATGATCTTCCCATTTTGGAAACCTCTCATGATTTGCAAATTCATGCTCCATCTAACTCTTCCTTAGATGAACAGAACCAACTGAAACCTCCAGAAGAACAGTTGCCATTCACTCCAATTCGATTCAAAGGATCTCCCTATGTATTTAAGAGGAGAACACAACAACAGCAGCCCATTCTAGAACCTCTTCCAACACCAGTTTCCTCTTCTAATCCAGGTAATGAAACCTCATGCCATTGTCCCTCTGATTCTCAACCTAATTCTGCTACATCTAATTCATGGCCTGCATCAATTACTAATGATCTTGATCTTCCAATTGCTCTTCACAAAGAGATTAGAAGCTGCACCCAACACCCTTTGGCCAATTATATGTCCTATCCCCGCTTATCTCCAAATCATAAAGCCTTTCTGACTTCCTTACATAATTCCTATTCCTAAGACAGTTAATGAGGCTTTCCAAGATCATAATTGGGTTCAAGCAATGCAGGAGGAGATCAGACACGAGACATTGTCCCTAAGCCAAAGGGAGTCAAGCCCGTGGGCTGCCAGTGGGTTTTTAACCTCAAATATAATGCAAATGAGTCCCTAGAAAGGTATAAGACAAGGCTAGTTGCTAAGGGATACAAACTTATGGTATTGATTACTTAGAAACTTTGGCTCCGGTAGCCAAAATGTCAACTGTGCGTATCCTATTAGCCCTAACAACGCACTATGGCTGGAAGTTGCACCAATTTGATGTAAAGAATGCTTTCTTGCATGGAGATTTGGAAGAAGAGGTGTTCATGGAACCCCCTCCTAGCTTTGATAAAGGGTTGTTCGGACAGGTATGCAAATTAAAGAAAGCTCTTTATGGCCTTAAACAGTCTCCCAGGGCCTGGTTTGATCGTTTTTCTAAAGCTATGAGGCGTATGAGTTATTCTCAATGTAGGGGTGATCATACTATTTTCTTTAAGCATTCCTATGGGGGAAGGGTAACTGCTCTTTTGATTTATGTGGATGATATTATTATCACTGGAAATGACTATGAGGAGTAGGTACAACTTGAGGATAATCTGTCCAAGACTTTTGAAATTAAAGATCTTGGCATTTTGAAGTATTTTTTGGGCATAGAGGTAGCTTATTCTAAAGCAGGTATCTTCTTATCCCAAAGAAAATATATTCTTGATTTATTGCATGAGACAAGTTTGCTAGGTGGCAAAGGTGCAAGTATTCCGGTGGAATTTAATGTTAAACTATGTGATAAAGGTCAACCGGTGGATAAAGGGAGGTATCAAAGATTGGTTGGCAGACTAATCTACTTATCTCACACCAGGCTAGATATTGCCTTCGCAGTAAGTTTGGTTAGTCAGTTCATGCATTATCCTACAGAAGATCATATGCAAGCTGTACGACGAATTCTATGCTATTTAAAGACAACTCCGAATAAAGGAATCTTATTTAAAGCAGGGATAGATTTGGATACAACAGGATACACTGATGTAGACTATGGAGGGTCTTTGGTTGATAAACGCTCTACCATAGGTTATTGTGTCTTCTTAGGTGGAAATTTAGTTTCTTGGAGTAAAAAACAAGGGGTAGTAGCACGATCAAGTGCTGAAGCCGAATTTCGAGCACTAGCAATGGGCCTATATGAGTTGTTGTGGTTGCGAATTATTTTGGAAGATTTGAGGATTTTCAGCCATGAGCCAATCAAATTGTGCTGTGATAATAAGTCAGCTATAAATATAGCACATAATCCTGTGCAGCATGATTGCACCAAACATGTGGAGATAGATAAACATTTTATTAAGGAAAAATTAGAAGCCAGATTGATTTGCATTCCGTATGTGTCTTCGGAAGAATAGCTGGCTGATTGTTTAACCAAAGGACTCCCTCCTAAATGATTTGAAGACTTGGTGTGCAAGCTATGGATGGTTGATATCCATTCCCCAGCTTCAGGGGGAGTGATAAAACATATTCTCCTTATTTATCTTGTATTTTATCTCTCTTGTACTTTATCTTATTCCTTTTTATTTATCTTGTACTGTATCTTATTCCTTTCTTGATTAGGTTTATTTGTATTTTTCTCTATTGTAATCTAGTCCTATAAAATAGGAATGTAATCTCTAAAATCTAAGAGAATTTTTAGGAAACTCTTGTATAAATATTTTTCATTCGTATCAATAAAATATATAGGAATACCGCTTCCCTTTCTCCTTTTTTCTACAGTTATAGTTCAATTCATATTAACAGAAACACCCTTAAACTTTTGGACTTTATTCTCCTTTAGTTTCCTCTTTTTTGGTTGGCAAATCCATTGGATTGTTCATGGTTCCTTTTTTTCTTCTTTCTTCTTTTTTGGCCAGCAAATTCACTAGGTTGGACCCTTCTTTTTCTTCTCCACAGCCCACAAAGGTTTGCCAAAAGAATGGTTAGCCGCCTAGTGTGATAATGATCAGAAAAAAATAAGGAAACAAAAGAAGATCAATGACTGACAACCAACATAGCTATTTCTAGAGAAGGAGATGCATCGGGAGAGAGAAGCTTTGATGTCTTGGCCAAAAATTGAAAAGGGAAGTACAAGAAAATGATGACAACAAGGAAACACCCAAAGGTGTTTCTGTGTTGGCCAAAAAAAATAAAAAGTGTTAAACTTTTTTTGGAAAAGAAACATACTTTTTAATTTTAAAAAATAAAAACTGAAAACTAAGAACAACAAAAAACTCAAAAGAAACATACTTTTTAATTTTAAAAATAAAAACTGAAACTAAGAACAACACAAAAAGTTAAAAGCCATCGCCTCTTTCTAGACAATGAGAACTTACACTCCATTATGGGTCCAAGAGACCAAAGGACTGAGATATCTTCAACAACAATCACAAATCTTAATCCCACTAGGTGGGGTTACAAAACTATTAACAAGTTATGTTTAAATTTTAATAATCATGAGCCCCTAATTGAGACATGTTAGCAAGTTAACCTCAATTGTGTGTGTCTTAAACAAGACCCAGTTCAAAGTTGTTAGAATAATTAGGAATATCCATAGAATATTTTTGGTTGTGTGAAGAAGACCTATAGATGCTTATGTGAGGATAGTTGAGGAATGAAAAGAAAATTGTAATAAAAGAGGTAGAGGAAGACCTAAAAACACTTGGTGGTAAACTCTTAGGCATGACATGAGTTCTAATGACCTCACAGAAGGTATGGTCATAGATAGAGATGATTGATGATCTAGAATCCATATAGCCAAACCCACCTAGTGATGTTTAAGGTCTGGTATGTTGTTGGTGTATTCATGTATATAATATTTCCTTATTTGTTGTTTTCCTAATTTGTTTTGTACAAATCTGTATATAAACACCTACACACAATTTCATTGGATATGTAACAAAGTAGAATCCTCTTCCAAGTTTTCTTATTATTTTGTTTTCTATTATCATCAATCTTAACTTAAGGATTCCTTTAGATGAATGCACTTCATCAGGCAAGCTCAGGCAGCTGAATGACCAGGTTAGTTTCAAGGCAACTCTAGCACCATTGAAGGCCTCTTTTGAAGATAGCAGCTAGATTCGCAGCCAGTAATGTCCCTCCTGGTATATAACAAGGAGCCAAGGCCGGGGAGAGAGATACCATAGTTGTGTAGGTCATCAGTATTGGTCTTAGCAAATGGCAACCTTTCTTTCACTAACCCTGGTCTTAGATTGAGCTTTAGACACCATTTTAATCAGATTCAACAAAAAGAAGAGCAGGAAACAATTTTTATTACACCAAATACCATCAAAACTCAGTAACTTTATCAAAAGTAATTTCTTGACTGCATATTCAACAAAAATGCTAAGTGATAGATGACGAACCTCATTTGTTTCAGAACCTGTGGCTATATATCCATCAGATACAGATAATCCAACAAAATTCTGAAACAAGTAACACGCATTCTTATTACAGAGATGTCAAAGATAAACAGATCCCCACAAGGCATTGATGCATGTAAATTCATAAATGAATAGTGGTTACAGTAGTGTCTATGAACATGATAAATTAAAAATACCTTCACATTTGTGTGGCCTGTGAATGATATTTGGGATGTGCATGTGGATAAATCCCAAAGCTTTATTGTGTTATCTGTTGAAGCAGAAACAAGATTCGTTGAATCTATGAACTTGACATAACTCACAGTTTTGTTGTGTCCAGTCAATGTACAAAGTGGAGCTTTCAAGTTTCGCAGATCATAGTAATAAATCCTATGATCGGCTGATCCAAATGCAAGGGAACAACCCGAATTAATGGGAAACTGAACACAGCAGACATTGGCCTTTGTTCTAACCGTACCAACACTTACCCCCTGCAGTACCAACCCAAGTACGATAAACAACTTATTATACATCCAGAAAAAAATATATGCAGTAATGTAACTAGATGACTGCAGTACGTGTAGTTTCAAAGCTGACATCCACCAAATGCAAAAGTAGAATTGCCTGATTGATATTCCAGAGTTTAACAGAACCATCATCGCTCCCGCTGGCCAACATCATGGGATCTGCTAATGAGAAATCAACAGACCACACACGCCTTTCATGTTCTCTCATTTCCATATATACTTGACTTCGAGTAACATCCCATACCTGTAGATATCATGCCCAACAACTTATTGCTAAACTACTTGTTATCATCATAAGTTACGAAAAGCATATAGGTGTCTCAGTGAGATAACAAGGCGTGACGTACCTGCACCACACCTTCAAAGTTGCTTGATGCAATCTGGCTTTTGATATAACTATTCCAACATATACTGCTCAGCTTTGACCTACTAGCTAATTCAACTACAGGATAATGTATATCACGATCTTCATTTAGAATTCTGTGATACTCGAATATTTTGATTTTTTTATTTACGCCAGCCGTTGCAAAAAGTTCTCCATCTCGATCGAAACTCAGAGAACATACTAGGTTGGATGAATTTATAAGATCACCTTGCTTCAAGTCTGCCTTAACTTGTAATTTACTGAGAGAAAGATACTTGCACAACCCCTCAAAGAATGAATTTATCCACCCACTTTGTCTTTCTTCACTGCTTTGAACATTCCAGGGAAAATTGTTGTTGGAATTTCTCTCATTTGAAGTAATGGACCCTCTACCAATTGCACTTATTGGAGGATGACAAGCTGATGATTTCCCTGATTGTTTAATAGCCCTGCGTCTTGTCAAAAAATAAGCTGTTTCTAGTTTCTTAAAATTTTTCATCAATCGACAACTTTTCACGAGAATACATCCTTGATTCCCAGCACTTGCCTTTGAACTCTGATCTTCAAGTAGTGGATCATCAGCTTCTTCTGCATTATAACTGTGAAGTCCCTGTCTGTATCTTTTTCTAGACCCTGAGCAACCAGAATCTTCATTTTCAACAGCTTCCATCAAAGGGGCACCGGAAGAAGGATCCCTGCCCACTTCTGGACACAACCTTCCTTTTTTGCAAATAACTGATTGCTTCTTTGACGCTTCTTCTATATCAGAAGAAATAAATGAAATAGTATCTTGCAAATTATCTGCAGCAACCTGTTTTCTTTGTTGTATTAGCGTAAGAAATTCCAACAACAGCTCCTGTTCCTCTATTCTCTCCCGAAGATCTATTGCTGCTTGACGTTCCTCAATGTTGTTTCTTGGTTCATTAAGAAACTCGCTTTGCAACAGATCACTGTTACAAATGCATGAAAATATGATTGTAAGGGAAAAAGCCAAACCCAATATATATGTAACATGCTAATTAATAAAAAATTTCAACTGAACTGAGAGAATTAGTTTACAGAAAAATATCATTTCGGTCTCACAACATATATATATCCAACAAACAACTCAATCTTGTACATCATTTTCAAAGACCGCACATAAGACAGATGAAGTGATGCACATATTGCATTGAACAAGCTAAAGGATGTCATTGTGGCATATTGTGCATGAATTATTTAACCAAGCAAGAGCTTTCATCTTCTCTCTCTCTCTCTTTTTTTTTTTTTTTTTTTTTTTTGGGGGGGGGGGGGGGGGGGGGGGGTGGTAATAACAGTCTTCTGGCAAAAATGTACTACAGATCTCTTAAGGTTACAGATAAAATAGTTCGCATTTCCATCCCAGACTTGCAAACAATGAACTGGCATAATGTTTGTCACAATGAGAATAAGATAAGTCCCCCATGAATGCAATAGCTCTAATTTCCATAGAAAAATAATCTATAAGGAGAATGGCATGTGGCAAGTTCATGCAGGAGGGAAGAGATAACAGGTTGGTGTTAGAGTAGGATGGCATCCTTCAGGATTGATCTTTATGCCTTTTTAACAAGTTTACTGGTGCTTCCTTTTTTGTTTTCTCCTAAAAGCCATTAAACAAGAAAGCCCCACAATATCAACACGAACTTATTTCTGAAGATCTACATCTCAACTCATGTTACACTGCATAACATGTCACGAACAGTATGGATACACAACTAGATCCACACACTAAATATGTTGCTTAGTAATCCAGAAGAAAGAGATGGAGTTTAGGAATTCAAGAATGTGCATGGAGGTGGGGGGAGCCAAAATGGGGAATAGCATTATTAATTTCACATGTTTGATCACAAGTACATATAAATCATATGGAAATGGGTATGACCAGGATCAGAGAAAGTTGAAATTGTCACATAAAATGCATCCTATTTGAAACAAAAGATAGGGTTTCACACATTAAATAATGTTCTAAAGTATGAACACATCAAACAATTCAGTTGCTGCATCTATAGGATTTGGCTACTAATTGGAAGAATGAAGTTAAAAGTTTAACAATAGCCACTTTCAGTGTAAGTTGAAGGTATTCAGCAAATAGAAAAAAAAAAAAAAAAAGTACATTGGAGTTCAACAATCTAGATGTTTTGAATGATGATCCCCAAAGTTTTAATTTTCTACATTGAGTCAATGCCCTAGCATCACATCACAAAGGCCAATGCACTCTCTCACGTATGGTCAAACTTTACAAAATAACTATGATAAACACGTGCAACTATTTAAATATTGTGCTTGGCACTGAGGTTTGACAAAAATTTTGCTTGCTCTAATACTATATAAATTGTTATCTATAAACTAATTTAACTTTTAAGCTTACAAAGAGAGCCAGATACTTTTATTTATATATATATATATTATGATCGTATTATTAATTTTCCTTAGTTTATATTACTATTTTACTCTCAACAACAAGAACAACTTGTAATCCTTCGAAGAGAACCAAGAGCAAATAAATGCATAAAGATAGAAGGGGAGAGAATTGTATGTGTCGAGATGATACCTCATTTTTGGCCGGCTACTTGGGTCGGGATGTAGTAACCATAAACAAAATGAAGCTTCTTTGGGCCACTTCAATAGCAACTGAGGTGGAAGAACACGATGCCTCAGGCTAGACATAGTTGAGCTCTTTTCTTCAGATGAGCTAAACGTGCAGAATAGCTGGTCATAAATAAAACATTACACCACTTAAGAAGGGAAAATATAACTAGAGTAATCTATATTATGTGTAGGAAGGCACTTACTAAAGCAAGATAAAAAGTTCATAAAAAATTTTAACAATTACTTCACATAAAAGATGAAAAAAAAGATACATACAAGCCGGCTGAAAAAGAGAGAAAAAAACAGAGATCAAGAAGTGCTATTAAATGAGGGAGCTTCTATCAAGAAGATATGAAAGGAGGATTTTGCTAAACGAGATTCAATGCATCTGCTTAAAAGCAGTGAAGCTAGCCATTAAAAGAGATGAAGAATGATGTAGTAGTTAGAATTCAAATAAATCTTTATAGAAGCATGAAAATCCATAAAATAAGAAGGCATTATATAATTTAAAAAAACTACTGAATATGACTTTTGTTGAGAAAAGGAACCGGTATTCCTTATGATTTTATTGATGTCAATGATAAAATTTATACAAGAGGTTCCTAAGAATTCTCCTATATTTTAGGACTAGATTACATTCCTTCTATCTAGGACTAGATTACATTAATTTAAATACAACAAGAAGATAAAAACACAAAGATAAATATAAAAGTAAAAACTGAAACAATAATCTAAACAAATCTAAACAATCAAACAATCTATCACTTAGGACTATCTTGATCTTGATCTTGGCTGGTTGTTATCTTCGGTTATCTCGGATATTTCAACACTCCCCCTCAAACTGGTGAGTGGATGTCTTCCATTCCCAGCTTGCTTACTAGTTCCTCAAATTTCCTAATAGGCAATCCTTTAGTAAGAAGATCTGCCACCTGTTTATTAGTTGAAACATAAGAAATTTGTAGTAACTTGGATTCTAGTTTTTCTTTAATGAAATGCTTGTTGATCTCAATGTGCTTGGTTCGGTCGTGTTGTACTAGATTATGAGCAATATTGATTGCTGATTGATTGTCGGATAGAAGCTCAAGTAGATATGGTATTTGAATCTTTAAATCTTCTAGGATAATTTTCAGCCACAAGAGTTCACACACACCAAGAGCCATAGCTCTGAATTCTGCCTCAGCACTTGACCGTGCTACTACTCCTTGTTTCTTACTCCTCCAAGACACCAAATTTCCTCCTAGGAACATGCAGTACCCAGTTGTTGACCGTCTATCAACCAAAGAACCTCCATAATCAGCATCTGTGTACTCTTGAATTTTTAGACCTGCTCTCGGTGCAAAAAGAATGCCTTTGCCTGGTGTAGCTTTTAAATAATGAAGAATTTTCTTCACTGCATTCATGTGTTCCTCATTGGGGCTGTGCATGAATTGACTTACTAGGCTTACTCCAAATGCTATGTCCGGCCTAGTATATGAGAGATATATCAGTTTCCCTACCAACCTTTGGAATTGCCCTTTATCTATTGCCTCTCCAGAGTAATTTTCTCGTAGCTTGATGTTTGGATCTACTGGAATCTGAGCTCCCTTTCCTCCTAGCAAGCCAGTCTCAGTCAATAAGTCAAGAGTGTACTTACGCTGAGATAGGTAGATTCCTTTTTGAGAATAGGCCACCTCAATGCCTAAGAAATACTTTAGCCTTCCAAGGTCTTTAATCTCAAATTCCTTAGCAAGATTTCGTTTTAGGCCTTCTTGCTCAGCTTCATCATTTCCTGTCACAACAATGTCATCAACATAAACTAATAGAGTAGTTATCTTATCTTTCGTGTGTTTGAGGAAGAGGGTGTGGTCCCCTCGGCTTTGCCAGTATCCCATTTTATGCATTGCTGTAGAAAATTGCCCAAACCATGCTCGTGGAGACTGTTTAAGTCCATATAATGCTTTCTTCAATCTACACACTTGCCCTTCTTTGTTATGAGAAAATCCAAGAGGTAATTCCATAAATACTTCTTCCTCTAAATCCCCATGCAAGAATGCATTTTTAACATTTAGTTGTTGTAGTTTCCACCCCAAATTTGCTGCTAATGAGATGAGAACTCGAACTGTTGTCATTTTTGCTACTGGGGCAAAGGTCTCAAGATAATCAATCCCATAGGATTGTGTATAACCCTTGGCCACTAGCCTTACCTTGTATCTCTCAAGAGTACCATCAGCTTTGTATTTTAAATTAAAGACCCATCTGCAGCCCACTGGTTTAATTCCCTTGGGTTGAGTCACCTCCTCCCAAGTTTGATTCTTGTGCAAGGCCCTCATCTCTTCTAACATGGCTTCTTTCCAATGTGGATCCTTTAGTGCCTCCTCCACTGATTTTGGAATAACACTAGCATCTAGGGTTGTTAGGAAGCTTCTGTAGATAGGAGAAAGGCAATGGTAGGATAGAAAATTTGCTACGGGATGTTTGGTGCATGTTCGGACTCCTTTTCGGAGGGCAATAGGCAGGTCTAGATCAGGGAATTCTGATTCTGTTTGGATGATGTTTTGTTCTTCATATATGTGCTCTGCCAGTCTTGGATTAGGGGCTGCACCTGGTGTGGGCTGAAGATCATCATTAGGTTGTCGTCTCTTGTACACATAGGGTGAGCCTTTGTATCTGTTGGTAGAAGTTAGCTGCTGGTTTGTTGATTCAGTGTTATTTGATGGGAAAGACTTAGGGACAGAATCATTAATTGAAGTAGGGGGTTCTGGAAGAAAATCTGGAAAGAAATTATCCATATTTTTTGGTTGAGTATACTCCCCCTTAGGCTGAGAATCAAAAAAGGATTGGGACTCAATGAAGGTGACATCCTTAGAAATATAGACTTTTCGGGAGATAGGATCATAACACTTGTATCCTTTTTGGGTTGGAGAATACCCTATGAAGACACATCTTTTTGCTCTAGGATCTAACTTGTCTCGGTGGACCTTAGGTATGTGAACAAAACATACACATCCAAAAACTTTGAGAGGCAATGGAGAATGCAGTTTCAGATCTGGGAAGAATTTGGTTAGACTTTGGAAAGGACTTTGATTGTCAAGAATCTTGGATGGGACCCTATTAATGACATAAGTGGCTGTCAAGACTGCCTCCCCCCATAGATATTTAGGAATATTATGATAATGAAGAAGGGCTCGAGTGACATTCAAAAGATGCCTCATCTTCCTCTCGGCCACTCCATTTTGTTGTGGAGTGTTGATGCATGAAGATTCATGGACAATTCCTTCATTTTGGAAGAAGAGATGTAAATGAGCATTGAAATAATCTCTTGCATTATCTGTCCTAAATTTTTTAATTTGAGTTCCAAATTGTGTGTGAACCATTTTGCAAAAGTAAGGGAGAACAATCCCAATACTAGCTTTATCCTTTAATAGGAAAACCCAACACATTCTAGTACAATCATCTATGAATGAGATGAACCACTTGGCCCCTAACTGATTTAAAATTCTTGAAGGACCCCAAACATCTGAATGAATCAAAGCAAAAGGTCTAGATGATAGTTTATTGCTAATTGAATAAGAGGTTCTATGATGTTTGGCCATAACACACACATCACACTGAAAATTACTAGGATTAAGAGTTTTAAACAAAGTAGGAAACATTTCCTTCACTAAACTAAAAGGAGGATGACCTAGTCGAAGATGATCAAGCCAAATAGCAGCTCGGTCAGAGGCTGTTTTTTGGGTTGAGTAGGCTGCATGCAACTAATCTTTAGGCTTAGTGCTCCTCCCTTGCAAGATATACAGCCCATGTTGTTCTTTAGCCACACCAATCGTCCTCCCCATGTCCATGTCCTGAAATTTACACACATATGGAGAGAAAACAGCATTGCAATTGAGGTCTTGAGTGAGTTGTTTTATGGAAATAAGGCTAAGAGTTAAATCTGGTACATAAAGTACTGGATTTATTGACAAATTTGGACCAAAGATAACTTTTCCTTTTCCTTTAATGGGAATTGTGGTTCCATCGACAATAGTGATCTGTTTGGATGATGTAAAAGGCTCATAAGTATCAAAAAATTGAAAATTGGGTGTCATATGGTTAGTAGCCCCTGAATCCAAGATCCATGTGTTATTCCTACCAGTTTTGGAGGCTAAAAAAGGAGTAAAACAGATTTGTTTACCTTGTTGAGCCATAGAGCAAGATGCTCCTCCATCTTGAATGGTTCTTAGAAATTCCTTCAGCTTATGAATTTCTTCTTTATTGAGCTGATTGAAGTCCATACTAGTTCCAACACCCTGCCTCTCTTCTTTTTCTGCTTCTCCCTCTTGTTCTTTGTTTGAAAGGTAGCTTTGAGGGTAGTTTTGTGGAGGACCTTGAGTCCTTATATTCTTGAATCCACCAAGTTTATTGAGGACTGCTTCCTTTCCATGCAACTTGAAGCAGGTCTCCTTAGTATGCCTCGGCTTATTACAGAAGGTGCACCACTGCCCTTCTCGTCCGGACTTATTTCGGTTTGTTGACTGCTTCCATGATTTGTTGCTGGAAAGGAGTGCTGATCCTTCCATATTGGATCCACCAAGCATGGCTCCTCTCCTATTTTCTTCACTTCTAACAATAGCAAATACCTCATTTAGGCTAGGTAATTTATCCTTACCAAGAATTTGAACCCGTACTTGATCGAACTCGGGATTTAAGCCGGCTAGGAACTCTACTAACTGGTCTCTTTCAAGAATTTGATTGAGAGTAGCAGTATTCGCTTGGCACACCATCTTTATAGCTTGGTATTGATCAAGCTCTAACCATAGGCCTAGCATCAGATGATAATACTCTGTGATTGTTAGCTGGCCTTGCTTTGAACCATTGATTTTTGTTTTGACATCAAAGATCACAGATGCATCCTTGGCCTTTGAGTAAGACTGATAAACAGTCTCCCAAACTGCTCTAGCAGTACTAAGGAACATAAAGTTCCTACTGATATCTGGTTGTATTGTGCTCCATAGCCACGACATGACGCGGGAGTCTTCCACATCCCATGCATTGAAGCTTGGATCAGTTTCTGGTGGAGGATTCCCAGTTAGGTGGGTGCTCTTTCCTCGGCCTTTAAGAAGGGTTTTGATTAGCTGCGACCATTGAAGAAAATTCTTACCATCTAGCCGGTAGGATTGGTGAATATTTGGTAGTTCGCCAGTAAAAGAAGGTTGATCCACCGCAGTTGTTTCTCCAGTGATGATAGTTGGTGAAGACGATGGATTTGCTGATGTTTCTGACATGTTTGTGAAGGAAGAACAGAAGGATGAAAGGTGTAGATGGTTGGAACTCAAGAAAGAACAGGTGCTATTAGGGCACAAGCAATGAAGGCACTGATTACTAGAAGAGCAAGCTTGGATCAGCAAGCACTGAAAAACAGGATTGGCTTGGATCGGCAAGCACTGATTATGAGAAGAATAGGCTTGGATCAGCAAACTCTAATACCATGTTGAGAAAAGGAACCGGTATTCCTTATGATTTTATTGATGTCAATGATAAAATTTATACAAGAGGTTCCTAAGAATTCTCCTATATTTTAGGACTAGATTACATTAATTTAAATACAACAAGAAGATAAAAACACAAAGATAAATATAAAAGTAAAAACTGAAACAATAATCTAAACAAATATAAACAATCAAACAATCTATCACTTAGGACTATCTTGATCTTGATCTCGGCTGGTTGTTATCTTCGGTTATCTCGGATATTTCAACAACTTTTAAATACTGAAAGAAGATTGATAAATGGAGTAAGAGCTCTCTAGTGCCCATTTATAAGAACAAAGCAGATGCTCATGTCATGTACCTAGGGTTTTGATACGAAATTGGAAGAAATTGAGGGGGAATTAGACTGAAAAGGAGGGAAATGCAACAAGAAATGGGGAAGGATTACAAACAGAATAGCAAGGAGGGGGAGATTAGAGAGAAATCAGAGGAATTGAGAGAGTTCAGAGGGAAATTGAGAGAGAATTGATGATAGGGAAATGACTGAATTCAATTATCGTTCAAAACATGTCCTACAAACAGTCTTAAGTAGCTTTATATAGCTACTCTACAAAAAATAACAAACTAACAAAAAAATGCAACTAGAGAAAAATACAAGTAAAATGTAAAATAGGCTAATTACTATTTTAACCCTAGTAAAACCCTTGGGTCCTGACAGCTCTAAATTTAAAAATTACAAAAGAATCAAGCTAATTAGTCACACAATAAACTTTGGAAAAGGGTGATTAAGCGAACATTAAGAAGAGAAACTACGAACTCTAAAAATTAATTTGGTTCCAAGCCAAATAGGTCAACAATATTAGTTATCTGTATGCTAAGGTGTCTGATGGGAAGGTCTATAGATAAACAACATGATTTAAATATGGTGTTTACAGATCTGCAAAAAGCCTAGAACAAAGTAAGTCTCATGGAGGGTTTTACAGTATAGAGTAGATACATGTGTTAGGACTTATGAAGAAGATACTGAGACTTCTTCAATTATAGTTGAAAGATAAAAGAAGACATGAATACCAGACATGAGTTATGTAGTGACACCTTAAAATCCAATAACTTTAATTTAAACAGGTCAAAAACTGAATATTAGAATATAAACTTAGTAAAGTTAGAAATATAGATAATAGTGTGGTGAGACTTGAACATCAAGTTCATCATCATTGTCCATTGCACCTTATCCTAACCAAGTTCGAGTTGGTGTGTCAAGTTCTTGGGATTTCAGTAGGTTGTAGTAGTTTAATTTGCATAACAGCTGTAGCATATTAATTCTGTAAAGGATCGGTTACAACTTGTAACTAATTTGTAACTGTTGGTTGATTAGCTAAATATAAAGGTAACCAATCTATTTGGAGGTCATTGAATGAATTACTAAATTTCAGTTTCTCAATTCTCTCACCAATTCTCTCTCCCGATCTTTCTCTCTCTCTCTCGCCTCTTTCTGTTCTCTCTCTCTCAATTTTCCTCTCAATTCTCCCTATTCTCTGCCTTAATTATCACCACTGTCTGCCCTAATTCTCGCCATTGGCTGAGAATTTATACTGTCTGATCCGAGATCCTAACAAATTGGTATCAAAGCATCTCCTAGGCCATCGATTTCATCTGCTAGTGCAAATTCCACCATGGCTAATGGTACACGCATGAAGCAATTCGAATCTCAGTTACAGCAGGTGAATGTGACAATTTCAGATCTGCAAGCTCGAGTGAATTCTTTGGAATCTGGATCCAGCAGAAACCTTTCATTGGATCGGAAGTTTGAGACATTTATGGATAGCTTAGCAAGAAGGTTAGATGGATTTTATGTTGTTCTCACAACTGCCTAAAGTAAGTCTTCCTTCTGATTTTCCTCCTAAAGAAAGATCATATCCACTCCTACAGGAAATGGACTGATCCATAGAACAGCTAGAACTTCTAAATTTGAGGTAGAACAGCGGTAGTTGGAAAGAATGTGATTGAGAGAAGGCAGGAGGTACAGGCTGCAACAAATCAGCCTTACTTTCCAATGCCTAAGTTGGAAATCCCTTTGTTTGACTGCCAAAACCCCAGGCGGTGTGTGAGGCAATGTCAAAAACATTTTACTCTCTATAACATACCGGATCAGCAGTCACCTTAGCCTCTGCTTATTTGAACGATGCTGCTAATGCTTGGTTCCAAGGTTGGATCCGGTTAAGAAAGAACTGTCAATGGACAAAATTTGTGGAAGATTTTTGTGAGAAATTCGGTGATAAGAACATGACTAATGTGCTAGAGGAATTTAATAAGTAGAGGCAAGAGAATTCTGTTTAGGCCTAATAGATTAAGTTTGAGGAGTTAAAATCCTTGATGCTTAATCTCAACCCCTACCTAACTGAGGTCTACTTTGTCTCAAGCTTCATTAGTGGCTTGAGTGAGGAGTTGAGGCCAACAGTTAAGATGTTGCAGCCAAAAAGGGTAAAACAGGCAGCTGAAAATGCAAGATTACAAGAGCTTATAGTAGAAGCTCTGATGAAGAAGCACATAATTCTGCATAAAGGAATTGGGTCAGGTGAAGCACAAATTTTATTGGTTACAAGGAACTTCAATTCTGGAACCAATAAGGGGAATTTCTTGCGAAAACCTCCCTAAGATCCATTATCTTCCTATCAACCTAATATGACAAAAGCTGCTAGTTCAAAACAAAGGAGGCAGTTGGGACTCTGTTATAAATGTGGAGAAAATGGGGAAAATTTCATCACATGCTTTAAAAGGGACAGTTTAATTGATTTATTATATAGAAAACCATGTGCAGAAATATAGAAATAGTTAGGCAATTAGGCAAAATAATAGGGACAGTTTAATTGATTTATTATATAGTTATTTATTTTCCTAAATTAGACAATTTTTTTTGTGTTTAACTCTCTATAGGGCAGTTATCATTTGTAATATATATATATATGTTATATATGTGTGTGTGTGTGTGTGCGCGCGCAATACGAATCATAGATCAAGGAGTTTTATAGTCCAAACTTCTTCATGGTATCAAAGCATTTTTTATTACAAAATTCCTCCATCGTCCCAATGGCATCCTTCACCACAATTGTCTCTACTTCTTCCTCTCAAGTTCCCACCGTTCCTAGTTCTAATGGACATTCGATTCTAATGTTCATAAGCAGTAGAGGAAAAAATAACTATCTTAATGGTAAAGCCCCTAAATCGAATTCAACAAATTCGAAGTACAAGACATGGAAGGAAGAACACAATATGGTAATGTCATGGTTTGTCAATTTTCTTAAAGGATGGAGAAAATAATTCTTCAATCTTATTCAAATCAATGGGATACATGCATATATAAACAATCTTCCTGCTAAGTTAGGAAACTCCTAAAAAACTAAACAAGAAAGTTTCTAAATCTATTTTGGAAACTATACAACTTAGGATACAACTCAAAGATAGAAAGATATAGCAATATATACATTCCTATTCTAGAAAAAGGAAAGGATGTCAATCCCAATCTCTTGCTTTGATTGATTGATAGAATCTGGCTCTAATTTGGCTCTGATTGATTGACACTAATTGTTACACTCCTCCTTAAGATTGTGAGTGGATATCATCCATTCCAATCTTGCATACAAACCTTTGAAACACTGCTGAAGGTAATCCCTTTGTTAGGACGTCCACCAATTGATCATTTGAGGAGACATATGGAGTACAAATCAACCCTTTATCCAATTTTTCCTTAATGAAATGTCTATCCACTTCAACATGTTTGGTTTTGTCATGTTGAACTGGATTGTGAGTAATACTTATTGCTGATTTATCATAGTAAAGCCTCATAGGAACCTGCCATTGGACTTTTAGATCATCCAACAAGATTTTTAGCCACAACAATTCACACACTCCTAAGGCCATAGACCGAAACTCAGCTTCTACACTTGACTGAGTCACCACATTTTGTTTCTTACTCCTCCATGTTACAAGATTGCCTCCTAGAAAAGTGCAATAACCCGAGGTAGATCTTCTATCCACAACAGATCTTGTATAATCAACATTCGTGTAAGCCTCAAGGGTCATAGGTCTGACCCTTTTAAACAAAAGACATTTCCCAGGGGTACCCTTTAAATAGTGAAGTATCTGATAGACTGCCTTTAAGTGATGCTCTCTAGGGTTGTGCATGAACTGACTAACTATACCCATGGCATAAGGTATGTCTGACCGAGTATGAGCTATATAAATGAACTTTCCAACCGGCCTTTGATATGATCCTTTGTCAACCACACCATCTTCTAGAACTTCTCCCAACTTATGATTGGGCTCAATGGGAGCATCCAATGCCTTGCACCCTAGCATTCCTGTTTCAGTTAGAAGGTCTATGATATATTTCTGTTGAGAAATGAAAATACCTTCTGTTGAATGTGCCACTTTTATGCCCAAAAAATATTTCAATGGTCCCAAATCTTTGATTTCAAACTCACTGATTAAGCATTCTCTTAGTCTATGCATGCTTTCCTCATCATTGCCCATAACGACGATATCATCAACATAAACAATAAGTATGGTTACTCCCCCTGTGGTCGAGAGGTGAACAAAGAGAGTATGATCTCCTTGACTTTGCCTATAGCCTTGGCCAAGCATTACCCATGTGAACCTTTCAAACCATGCCCGCAGTGACTATTTTAAGCCATATAAGGCTTTATTAAGCTTACACACCACCTTGTCTTGGTTTGGCTAATCATAACCAGGCGGTAGATCCATGTAAACCTCTTCTTCAAGATCCCCATGCAGAAATGCATTCTTGACATCATACTAATGCAATTGCCAGCCTAGGTTAGCAGCTAAGGATAGAAGAAATCAGACTATATTCAACTAAGCAACAGGGGCAAAAGTGTCTAAATAATCTACTCCATACAATTGAGTATACCTTTTAGCTACGAGCTGGGGCCTTGTAGCGATCTAAAGATCCATCAGACTTATACTTAACTGTGTATACCCATCGGCAGCCTACTAGATGTTTCCCTTTGGGCAATGGAACAAGTTCCCATGTCTGATTTTTCTCTAGGGCTTCCATTTCAGCTTCCATAGCATCTCTCCAATGCTTGTTCCCTATCGCTTCAAAAAAGGTTTTTGGAATAGGGATGGTATAAAGGTTGGTAAGAAAGGCTTTATGAGGGGATGACAATTTGGAATATGATAGGAACAAATGTAAGGGGTGTTGAGTGCAAGCTCTAGTACCCTTCCTAAGGGTAATAGGCCAGTCAAGGTCATTGTCAGAGGGTGCTAGTTCGGGTGTAGGGTTAACAATTGCAGTAGAGTTATCATCATCAAGTATGAAGGACTCAACAATGGGGTTACCTGATGATGTACAAGGTGGGTTGGTGGTTGTTGGTGCTGTCAGCTACAAAAGTAGGGTTTGACGCAGGTGTTGTGACTTGCATAGGCCTAGAGGTCGATTTTTTTTTCCTTGAGTATACCTGTATTGGCTAAGGAGTACTTGGAACAGGCTCCTCTAATGTTATGCCCAGTGAATCCTTTAGACCAGTGGCTAGGAGAGAAAAAAATGGCAGATCATGACCAATAGGAATAGGAGACTGACTTTGATCCGAAGACTGAGACTTACTAAAATAAGAGTCTTCTTCTACAAAGGTAACATCGGCTGACACATAGTACTTCTTGGTAGGAGGATGATAACACCGATAGCCCTTTCGAGTAGATGAGTATCCAAGAAATATGCACTTTAAAGCTCGAGGATCCAACTTACCCCTACTAATAGTGGGAATATGGACAAATGAGATACACCTGAACTCTTTGGGTTTCAACCCTGGACTAGACGCATGACAATCAGGAAAGGATTTGGTTAACAGCTAAATTGGGCTGTAAGATCCAAGGATTTGAGAGGGAAGCCTATTGATAAGAAAGGTAGTTGTTAGGGTTGCTTCTCCCCAATAATGTTTGGGAACATTATGGTGGAATAAGAGTGCTCAAATAACAGCAAGTAGATGCCGAATTTTCCTCCCGGTCACTCCATTTTGTTGAGGAGTGTAAGGGCAAGATGATTCATGGATAATACCCTTCGGTTGGAAAAAAACAGATAGGGATTGGTTGAAGAAATCCTTGGCATTGTCCGATCTAACCCTTTTAAAACCTATCCCAAACTGTTTTTTTAATCATATTGTAGAAGTAGAATGCAGGAAAAATACTACTAACTTCAGTTTTAGTTTTCGAAAGATATAGCCATGTTATTCTAGTGCAATCATCAACAAAAATAACAAACCACTTTGCCTCATAAATATTAGGAAATGATGAGGGATCCCAAATATCACTGTGAATTAAGGTAAACGAAGAACTAGTCCTTTTATTAGATGAAACAAAAGAAACTCTTTTATGTTTGGAAAACTCACACACGGCATAATGGAAACTATTGACATTTAAACCCTTAGACGATTCTGGAAACACCATTTTAAGAGTAAGAAAAGAAGGATGACCAGATCTATAATGGTGCAACCACATTAGATCCTTGTTGGACTGAGCCAAGCATGACACAAGAGGAATCTTCCCTTGTTCATCTTGTTCACTCGGTCCCTCAAGGTAAAATAGCCCAGCCCTAGCCTTAGCAAGCCCAATCCTCTTCCTCGTGCCCTGCTCTTGTATCTCACAATGAGTTGAATAAAAAATAACACTACAATTAGTATTCAATATAAGTTTTTGAATAGAGATTAGGTTAGTGAATAACTTAGGAACATGGAGCACATTTTTTAGAGATGTTTATTAAGAAGAACATCTCCTTGGCCTGCAAGAGTGGTTAAAGAATCATCTACTAGGGTGATTTTTCTAGAATTAGGACAAGAGCTATAGGTAACAAAGTGATGAGAGAAAGGGGTTTTATGATCCTAGCTCCAAAGTTAAGTTCCAAGAGGTAGAATGATTTTTTTCTGAAGCATATAGAGCAAAAGAATTAGAAGAGATACCTGTGAGAGCAAGAGAGCAGGCACCCCCTTTTGCAGTCCCTTTTTCGAGAGATTCTAAGAAGTTCTTTAACTTTTCAATTTCTGCCTTGGTTAAGTTCTAGGGTGTCTCCTTATTCGGATCCCTTCTGATCCGGTTGCTGATGGTTGTTGGCCATGTACACTTGGCCTTGATTCTTTAGTGATCCACCTTTGGAAGGCTTTCCATGAAGCTTCCAACATTTCTCTATGGTATGCCTCGGTTTCTTACAGTAGGTACACCATAGAGTATCTCTATCTGTAGCCTTCTTTTCCTCTCTTCCCTTACCTTGACCATTAGTTTTCAAAGAAACCAAGGTTGATGCCTCCACTGAGGTAGTCTCCAACATGACACCCCTTCTTCCTTCTTCTACATGAACAATAGAGATAACCTCATTTAAAGAAGGAAAATCCTCCTTGCCAAGGATTTGCACCCTTACTGCATCGAACTCCATGTTTAGGCTGGCTAGGAGATCATATGTCCGCTCTTTCTCCACAAACTTCTTGTGTAAGGCTGCATCTTCACTCCATTTCATCTTTAAGCACTGATAATGGTCCAGTTCTTACCACAAAGTTTGCAGTAAATTTGCATACTCTGTGACAGATCTGGTGCCTTGTTTTGAGGCTGCCACTTTTGTCCCGATTTCGTAGATTTGAGATGCATCTCAAACCTTAGAGTAGGTAAGTTTGATCGCTTCCCAAATTTCTTTGGTTGTTGTTAAAAGCATCACCGTGTCACTAATTTCAGGGGTCATGGAATTCCATAGCCATGACATCACTAGAGAATCCTCTTCGTCCCATGCTACAAACATTGAATCTCCATCTTTAGGACTGGTCCCTTCCAAATGGCTTAGTTTCCCTTTCCCTTTTAGGAACGTACGGATTAATTGAGACCATTTCAAGTAATTCTTACCATTTAATCAATAAGCCACTTGAAAACTTGGTAAGTCTCCTCCGAAGCCTCCACCATTGTTTCCAGCAAACGGAATCTTCGTTATGCTGGTGCTGCTGAAATCAGCTTCATGGATTTGGGTATTTTGAGAGTTGGACATGGTGTCTGATAATGAAGATTGAAGACAAAAAAAGGAACAAAACAAAGACGAAAAAACAACCACAATAGTCCCAAAGAAGCAGCAACTATTGTCCAAGCTCTGATACAATGTTAAAGGATGGAGAAAATAATTCTTCAATCTTATTCGAATCAATGGGATACATGCTATATATAAACAATCTTCCTGCAAAGTTAGGAAACTCCTAAAAAACTAAACAAAAAAGTTTCTAAATCTATTTTGGAAACTATACAACTCAAAGATAGAAAGATATAGCAATATATACATTCCTATTCTAGAAAAAGGAAAGGATGTCAATCCCAATCTCTTGCTTTGATTGATTGATAGAATCTGGCTGTAATTGAACTGCTCTGATTGACAGAATCTGGCCCTGATTTAGCTCTAATTGATTGACATTGATTGTTGACAAATTTCATGACTAATGAAGTTGGAGAAAAACTCATCCTCCATGAGATGACACAAGAAATTTGGGATGCCACAAGGGAGATGCATTCTGACACTAAAGACACAACAAAAGAATTGTTAAGTAGACCTCTCAGTCAGCCAATATTTTAGTCGTCTAACTAGATATTGGCAACAACTCAACATGTTCAAAGTGACCTAAATAGATAGGCACTTCATAAAAAGAAAAATTAAAGGTGGATTTCCTACATACCAAGGATCTATTGGAGACTACCTACCGAATGCTCAATTTGAAGATGTGAAGATCCAAGCTGGGCTTACTTCATATTTATAGCCCAGCTTGAGGAGGTGTGTAGAAAATTGTGTAGAAATATAGGAGCAATTAGGCAAATATGAAAAAATAATTGGGATAATTTAATTAATTCATTATATAGTTATTTGTTTTCCTAAGTTAGGCAGTTTTTTCTGTGTTTAACTGTCTTCATAGGAGCAATTACCATTTGTAATATATATATATATATATGTTCAATCCAAATAATAAATCAAGGAGTTTTACAATCCAAATTTCTGCAAAAATCATAATGGTGGAGGGTATAGCAAAAGGTAAAAAGTTGATGATATTGATTGATAGTGGCAATACACACAATTTTCTTGACAAAACACTGCCAAGGACCATAGTTATCAAAGGCGCGCCTAGGCGCAAGGCGCCTTAAGGCGCCAGTTTGGCGCCTCGCCTAGGTCGAGGCGAGGCGGTTTTGGCGAGACCCTCGCCTTGCACGCCTAGGCGCTGGGGTGTGAGGCGCGCCACATGAAACTTAGGTCTTTTAATTAAAATTGGCAGCCCAATCGCTCCTCACTCCTCTTGACTCCAGCATCTAATAGCGCCTACATCCTCTCCAGCCTCTCCCGATCTTCTTCTTCCTCACCTGCATCCTCTCCAGCCTCCATAGTTATCAAAGGTGCGCCTAGGCACGAGGCACCTTAAGGCGCCAGTTTGGCGCCTCGCCTGGGCCGAGACGAGGCGGTTTTGGCGAGGCCCTCGCCTTGCACGCCTAGGCGTTGGGGCGTGAGGCACGCCTAGGCACGCCTCATGAAACTTAGGTCTTCTAACTAAATCTTGCAGCCCAATCGCTCCTCACTCCTCCCGACTCTAGCATCCAGCCGCGCTTGCCTCTCCTCTCCAGCTCGCTGCTCGCCCGATCTTCCTCTTCCTCTCTAGCCCCAGCCGCGCCTGCCTCCTCTCTTCCTCTCCTCTCTAGCTCGCCCGATCTTCTTCTTCCTCTCCTCTCCAACCGCGACCCCCTCCTCTCTTCCTCTCCAGCTCGCCCGATCTTCCTCTTCCTTTCTAGCCCCAGCCGCGCCTGCCTCCTCTCTTCCTCTCCTCTCCAGCTCGCCCGATCTTCTTCTTCTTCTCCTCTCCAGTCGCAACCCCCTCCTCTCTTCCTCTCCAACTTGACCTGATCTTCTTCTTCCTCTCCTCTCCAGTCGCAACCCCCTCCTCTCTTCCTCTCCAACGGTTACCCCCTCCTCTCTTCCTCTCCTCTCCAGTTCGGCTTGATCTTCCTCTTCCTTTCCTCTCCAGCCACGCCTGCCTCCTCTCTTCCTTTCCTATCCAGCCACGCCCACCTCCTAGCTTGTTAATTTCCTCTCCAGCCTCTTCCTCTATTCTCCTCTGCCCATGGTCTTCTCCTCTCTTCCTCGCCTCTCTTCTCATCTGCTCTTCAAGTTGAAGCTGCTAAGGCTGCCCACAGTCTTCTCCTATCTTGTAAGTTCTTTACTTGTTTTTTATTTGTTTATTTCTTGCACTCTTGCGTAATTTCTTTTGCTGGCAGTTGGTTGCTAATGTCTCTTTTAAGTCTTTATAGTTTATTTCTATCATTAGGAGAATTTTGTGGAAGTTGGAACTGTGTTGCAACAGCCCAATAAATGTCGTTAACCACATCCAAAACAGACCCGGCATGGAATTATTTTGAAGCTAATCATAATGATAGAAATACCAGCACATGTAAATTTTGTCGTAGAGTAACAAAAGGTGGTATATTTCGGGCGAAACAACATCTTGTGGGCGGTTTTAGGAATACTAAAGCTTGTCCAAAATGTCCTCCATCAGTAAAAGAAGAGATTGGAGAGTACATGCAAAAGAAGAAAAATAACAGGGATCAGCGAAATATAGCATTGTTAGATGATGATCTTCAATTTGGTGAAGGGTATGATGATGATAATGATGATGAACCGCTGCCTCAAAGTATAAAAAGACCCAATGTATCTACCGGAAGTGGAAGCGGTACCGGTAGTGTTGGTAGTGTTAAAGGGCCAACACAAAAGGGTCCACTTGATGTTTTTCTTAAAGACCCAGAAGTTAATGTGTTGAAAAGCAAGGGCAAAGAAAAGCAAACAAGGTTGGGTGAGAATGATTTTGCAAAAAAAGAGTTAAGAGCTCGAGTTTGTAGAAGCTTTGCACGATGGATGTATGATGCAGGCATTCCATTCAATGCAGTGACATATGACAGTTTTAAAGTATTTATAGAAGCAGTTGGTCAGTATGGTCCAGGTGTGAAGTCGCCTAGTTACCATGAAGTCAGGGTTCCCCTTCTCAAACAAGAGGTGGAAGCCACTCTTGAAATGATGAAAGATCATGAAGAGGCGTGGGCCAAATATGGATGTTCCATTTTGTCAGATGGCTGGAAAGACAAGAGGGAAAGGACATTGATTAACTTTTTAGTCAATTCTCCTAAAGGAAGTATGTTTTTGGAGTCTATTGATGGTTCTAGCTATTCAAAGACTGGGAAAAGATGTTTCAATTATTAAGTAAATGTGTGGAAAAGATTGGAGTAAGAAATGTGGTGCAAGTGGTCACTGATAGTGCTTCAAAGAATGTTTTAGCAGGTATGAAATTCATTTTTGTAATTTGTATTATGTTTATAAATAGAACAATTTGAATATTCATTAGATATTTATTATTTACTAATATCTTGTTAATTTCACTCTAAATAATAACAGGAAGATTTTTGGAGGCAAAATATCCTACGTTGTTTTGGACACCATGTGCAGCGCACTGCTTGGATTTAATGTTGGAAGATATTTTCAAGTTGCCTAATATGAAGAAGACATTTGAGAGAGCTGTTATGGTGAATAGCTATATCTATACTCGTTCGGGTCTAGTAAACATGCTTAGAAGGTTTACTAACAAGAAAGAGTTGTTGAGGCCTGCAAAAACACGGTTTGCAACTGCCTTTATCACTTTGGACAGGATGCATAGTCTGAAAAGCAACCTTAGAAGGATGTTTACCGCCCAGGAGTGGATGACAAGCAAGTGGGTAAAAGAAGCAAGGGCTAAAAAGGTTGTAGAAGTGATTTTGATGCCTTCATTTTGGAACAATGTTGTATATGCTTTAAAGGTGGCTGGTCCATTGGTGCCTGTATTGCGCTTAGTGGATGGTGAGAAAAAAGCCTGCTATGGGATACATATATGAGGCCATGGATAGGGCCAAAGAAGCGATTGCTAACTCTTTTAATGGGGATGAAAATAAGTATGCACCCATTTTTCAAATCATTGATAATCGATGGGATGTTCAGCTTCAACGCCCCTTGCACGCAGCTGGTTGGTACTTGAACCCAGAATATTTCTACAAGGCTGAACGTATAGATCCAAAGATCATGATTGGCTTATATGATTGCATTAAAAAGTTAAATCCAGATGTAAAGGTTCAAGACCAAATTGATGCTGAGCTTTCGATGTATAACAATGCAGATGGATTCTTTGGAAACTATATGGCTATTAGAAAGAGAGCTGAGAAATCACCAGGTACATATATATATATTACATTATATATATAATCATTCTAGATAATAGATAATAACTAACCCATGAATTTTGTTGGACAGCTGAATGGTGGGCTTCATATGGAATGTCAACACCCACGTTGCAAAAATTTGCAATTAAAATTCTTAGCTTGACTTGTAGTTCATCTGGGTGTGAAAGTAATTGGAGTGTGTTTGAAAATGTAAGTGCATTGTACATATAACACTAACAATTTTTATTAGTAGTTGGTTTGTTTCATGTAGCTTATTCTTAGTATGTTTTTGCATAAATTGTTGCAGCTTCATACTAAACGGAGAAACAGGCTTGATCAACTTCGTTTAAACGACTTGGTGTTTTTGAAATACAATAGAGCATTGAGGCGTCGGTATCAAATGCGTGATACCATTGACCCTATCATATTGACCCACATTGATGAAAGCAATGAATGGTTGACTGGAAAACTTGATGAGGAGAATGATAAAGGTGATGAAACTGTTTTTCCAGATGACGTTGGGGATGGGTTGACATGGAGTAATGTTGCTGTGGCTGCAGGAGTTGGAGAGCCTAGTTATCAATTTAGAACTAAACAAACTCGATCACAATTGGGATCAACTTCAGCTTCGACTTCAAAGCGGCGAGTAACTCAGGAGATTGAAGAGGAGGAGGAAAGTGAGGCAGGGACCGAAGATGATGAAGACTTGGAAGAGGGAGAAGAATTGAGAGATGAAGAAGAAGATGAAGGGGTGATTGAAGGGGATGATGAAGATATTGACCTTGATGTTGATGATCTCCTTGATGATGATCGATTAAAAAACTTCTTTATATTAATTGTGGACTTGTAGTGTTTATGTGTTGTTTAGAACTTTGCATTATAATTGGTACTTGGTAAAGTTTGAGACTTTAAGTTTGAACTTTGATGATGTTTCTAGTTTAGAATTTGCATGATGAATGAATTAACTTTGATGTTGTTAGTTTATAGAATTTGAAGATAATAAATCATGAATGATATGAATGTGTTATTATTGATAATTTGATAGTTGTTTATGATTTTACAAGATTTTGAGTTTTTTTCCTAAAAGGTGCGCCTCGCTTCGCAAAGGCGCGCCTCGCCTCATGCGCCTCGCGCCTCAGGCTCCAGGACCTTTTGCGCCTCGCTATGCCTCGCGCCTTTCAGAACTATGCCAGCCTCTCCCGATCTTCTTCTTCCTCGCTCGCATCCTCTCCAGCCTCTCCGATCTTCTTCTTCCTCTCCTCTCCAGCCGTGACCCCCTCTTTTCTTCCTCCTCTCCAGCTCGATCCGATCTTCTTCTTCCTCTCCTCTCCAGCCGCGACCCCCTCCTCTCTTCCTCTTCTCCAGCTCAGCCCGATCTTCTTCTTCCTCTCTTCTCCAGCCGCGACCCCCTCATCTCCTCTCCAATTCGGCCTGATCTTCCTCTTCCTTTCCTCTCCAGCCAGGCCCACCTCCTATCTTGTTAATTTCCTCTCCAGCCGCGCCTTCTTCCTCTATTCTCCTCTCCTCTCTTCTCATCTGCTCTTCAAGTTCAAGTCATTAAGCAGTAGCTGCCAATCTCGGTTCCATTCCAGCCTCCCCTCTTCTTGTGAGTTCGCCTCCTATCTTGTGAGTTCTTTACTTGTTTTTTATTTGATTATTTCTTGCATTCTTGCTTAATTTCTCTTGCTGGTTGCTACTCTCTCTTTATAGTTTATATGGTTGTTGTTTTCGTGTTGATTGGAGAATTTTATGGAAGTTGGAATTATGTTGCAGCAGCCTAATAAATGTCGTCAACCACTTCCAAAACTGACCCAGCATGGAATTATTTTGAAGCTGATCATAATGATAGAAATACCAGCACATGTAAATTTTGTCGTAAAGTAACAAAAGGTGGTATATTTCGGGCGAAACATCTAGTGGGTGGTTTTAGGAATACTAAAGCTTGTCCAAAATGTCCTCCATCAGTAAAAGAAGAGATTGGAGGGTACATGCAAAAGAAGAAAAATAACAAGGATGAGTAAAATATGGCACCGTTAGATGATGATCTTCAATTTGGTGAAAGGTATGATGATGATGATGAGTCGCCGCCTCAAAGTAGAAAAAGACCCAATGTATCTACTGGAAATGGAAGCGGTACCGGTAGTGTTGGTAGTGTTAAAGGGCCAACACAAAAGGGTCCACTTGATGTTTTTCTTAAAGACCCAGAAGTTAATGTGTTGAAAAGCAAGGGCAAAGGAAAGCAAACAAGGTTGGGTGAGAAAGATTTTGCAAAAAAAGAGTTAAAGAGCTCGAGTTTGTAGAAGCTTTGCACGATGGATGTATGATGCAGGCATTCCATTCAATGCAGTGACATATGACAGTTTTAAAGTATTTATAGAAGCAGTTAGTCAGTATGGTCCAGGTGTGAAGGCGCCTAGTTACCATGAAGTCAGGGTTCCCCTTCTCAAACAAGAGGTGGAAGCCACTCGTGAAATGATGGAAAGATCATGAAGAGGCGTGGGCCAAATATGGATGTTCCATTTTGTCAGATGGCTGGAAAGACAAGAAGGAAAGGACATTGATTAACTTTTTAGTTAATTCTCCTAAAGGAAGTATGTTTTTGGAGTCTGTTGATGGTTCTAGCTATTCAAAGACTGGGGAAAAGATGTTTCAGTTATTAAGTAAATGTGTGGAAAAGATTGGAGTAAGAAATGTGGTGCAAGTGGTCACCGATAGTGCTTCAAAGAATGTTTTAGCAGGTATGAAATTCATTTTTTGTAATTTGTATTATGTTTATAAATAAAACAATTTGAATATTCATTAGATATTTATTATTTACTAATATCTTGTTAATTTCACTCTAAATAATAATAGGAAGATTTTTGGAGGCAAAATATCCTACGTTGTTTTGGACACCATGTGCAGCGCACTACTTGGATTTAATGTTGGAAGATATTTTCAAGTTGCCTAATATGAAGAAGACATTTGAGAGAGCTGTTATGGTGAATAGCTATATCTATACTTGTTTGGGTCTAGTAAACATGTTTAGAAGGTTTACTGACAAGAAAGAGTTGTTGAGACCTGCAAAAACACGGTTTGCAATTGCCTTTATCACTTTGGACATGATGCATAGTTTGAAAAGCAACCTTAGAAGGATGTTTACCTCCGAGGAGTGAATGACAAGCAAGTGGGTAAAAGAAGCGGGGGCTAAAAAGGTTGTAGAAGTGATTTTGATGCCTTCATTTTGGAACAATGTTGTATATGCTTTAAAGGTGGCTAGTCCAATGGTGCATGTACTGCGCTTAGTGGATGGTGAGAAGAAACCGGCTATGGGATACATATATGAGGCCATGGATAGGGCCAAAGAAGCGATTGCTAACTCTTTTAATGGGGATGAAAATAAGTATGCACCCATTTTTTAGATCATTGATAATCGATGGGATGTTCAGCTTCACCGCCCCCTGCACGCTACTGGTTGGTACTTGAACCCAACATATTTCTACAAGGCTGAATGTATAGATCCAGAAATCATGACTGGCTTATATGAATGCATTAGAAAGTTAAATCTAGATGTAAAGGTTCAAGACCAAATTGATGCAGAGCTTTCGATGTATAGCAAGGCAGATGGGTTCTTTGGAAACTACATGGCTATTAGAAAGAGAGCTGAGAAATCACCAGGTACACACATATATATATTACATTATATATATAATCATTTTAGATAATAGATAATAATTAACCCATGAATTTTATTAGACAGCTGAATGGTGGGCTTCATATGGAATGTCAACACCGACGTTGCAAAATTTTGCAATTAAAATTCTTAGCTTGACTTGTTATTCATCTAGGTGTGAACGTAATTGGAGTGTGTTTGAAAATGTAAGTGCATTGTACATATAACACTTACAATTTTTATTAGTAGTTGGTTTGTTTCATGTAGCTTATTCTTAGTATGTTTTTGCATAAATTGTTGCAGCTTCATACTAAACGGAGAAACAAGCTTGATCAACTTCTTTTAAACGACTTGGTGTTTGTGAAATACAATAGAGCATTAAAGCGTCGGTATCAAATGCGTGATACCATTGACCCTATCATATTGACCCATATTGATGAAAGCAATGAATGGTTGACTGGAAAACTTGATGAGGAGAATGATAAAGATGATGAAATTGTTTTTCCAGATGACGTTGGGGATGGGTTGACATGGAGTAATGTCGCTGCAACTGCAGGAGTTGGAAAGCCTAGTTATCAATTTAGAATTAAACAAACTTGATCACAATCAGGTTCAACTTCGGCTTCGACTTCAAAGCGACAAGTAACTCAAGAGATTGAAGAAGAGGAGGAAAGTGAGGCAGAGACCAAAGATGATGAAGACTTGGAAGAGGGAGAAGAATTGAGAGATGAAGAAGAAGATGAAGGGGTGATTGAAAGGGATGATGAAGATATTGACCTTGATGTTGATGATCTCCTTGATGATGATTGATTAGAACTTCTTTATATTGATTGTGGACTTGTAGTGTTTATGCATTTGTTTAGAACTTTGCATTATGATTGGTATTTGTTTGAGTTTGAGACTTTAAGTTTGAACTTTGATGATATTTCTAGTTTAGAATTTGCATGATGAATGAATCAATTTTGATATTGTTAGTCTAGAATTTGAAGATAATGAATCGTGAATGATATCAATGTGTTATTATTGATAATTTGATAGTTGTTTATGATTTTACAATATTTTGAGTTTTTTTTTCTAAAAGGTGCGCCTCGCTTCGCAAAGGCGCACCTCGCCTCGTGCGCCTCGCGCCTCAGGCTCCAGGACCCTTTGCGCCTCTCTGCACCTCTCACCTTTCAAAACTATGCCAAGGACTAGTGTTGTAAGTTCAATAATACTTTCCCTTTGTCGGTCATTGTGGCAAATAGAAGTAAAATTTATCACTGATTTGCAGTTATTAAAATTAGGTGGATGTGATATTGTATTATGAGTGGATTGGATGAGAACATTCAATCCAATCATATTTGACTTCAATAAATTGGAGGTTACTTTCAAAAAGGAAGGAAAGAAGGTAACTCTAACTGGCAGCTTGGAGAAGGGAGCCTGTAAACTAACTTCTAGAAATAAATTGCAGAAGTTCTTCAAGACTTCTCCATACAAGTTGTGGAATAGAAGAGGCAGAAAAGGTTAAGATTTGAAAGTTGTGGAGTCTAAAAGCTGCTTACTATAATGATACTCAATCTTTAACTGAGGCTTTTATAGAAGTTCTTTTTTCTTGAGGACAAGAAAATTTTCAAGGGCAGGAAAATGTCAAGTTCTTAGGATTTTAGTAGGGTGTAGCAGATTAATTTACATAACAGCTATAGCATATTAATTTTGTAGAGGATCGGTTACAACTTATAACTTATTAGTAACTGTTGATTGATTAGCTATATATAAAGCTAACCAATCGGTTTGGAGGTCATTAAATGAATTACTGAATCTGTTGACCAATTCTCTCTCTCTCTCTCTCAATTTTCATCTCAATTCTCCCTATCCTCTGCATGAATTCTCACCAATGTCTGCCCTAATTCTCACCATTGGCTAAGAATTTATGCTGTCAAATCCGAGATCCTAACATGGTGGCATGGCATTTATAATGTCAAATGATTTGAAAAAGTCACATTAACAATACAAATCCATGCAAAAAAACACAATGTGGCAAAATTTTACACTAGATGCCCTTCCTGATCCAAACCTCTAGCAAGGGAATGATGAGATAAAATTTCAACACCATCTTCATAGGAAAAAGTTTTATGAGATGGCAGTGAATTAAGATGATCGACATAATCGTGCTCCTTCACATAGTGAATATTGTGAAATAAACTTGTACAACATGGAATAAACCAATTTGTACATCAAGTTATTCTAAAAAAAAAATCAATTTAAATATCTTCAATCAATTATTCCAAAAGAAAAAGAGATTATTGAGGGCATTGTTCAAAGATTAAGGTAGGATGGTAAAATAAATAAGTGCTTTTAGTATTTTATGAAATTGTAAAAACTTTTTTAAAGTTAAAAGAGTAGTTTATCATATGCCAAAAGACGAATTTTTGCTATATGAAATGAAATATTGGGCAGTTAACACTTATATGTGCAAGATATAAGTGAAAGTTGCAAATATTATGATGGATATGCATCCATATAAGAAAGAAATTATCAAGAAATGAGATTATTCTTAATAAAGTCAATGATTGAGTTGCCTATACAAATTCAGTAAGATGCAGGAGACACATTTAAAATGGCTTGGAGTCTTAGGATATGTAAAAAAACAACTAATAGGATATAATGGCCTTACGGAAAATTGGATATAAACAAAAGCAACATATCAAGCCTTAATCCTACTAAGTGGGGTGGGCTATATGAAATTTACCTTGACAACCATTTCTGTCTATGATTGTCTTCCACAAGCAAAATATATGATAACAAATAAAAATAATTTGCATGCTAAACTCCTTGTAGCCATACCCATTCAATGGTATTTTATTGTCATTCTTGTGTGTGTGTATATATTTTGTGTGTGTTAAAAATTATCAAAACAAAGAAAAGTATGATCAAAAGGCAGATCGCTATATATTTCAAGTAATTGTGAATTTAGAATAACATCATATTACGGACCATTTCAAGTAATTGTGAATTTAGAATAACATCATATTACGGACCTCAAAAAGAAGCACTCCTAATCGGTAAATATCAGAAGCACAAGAACTTGGAGCACCACCGACCTCCTCTGGACTGGTGTACCAATTGCTTTCCAAAAGCAATATCTGTTTCATTGGAAAGGACTGCTTCTTTTCCTCCACTTGTTCAACATCACTGCCTGCTTCAAATGAATTTCGGGTTGGGTAGAGTGACCTTGGATTTATCCCATGCAAAGAATTTTCTCTTCTGAACTGACTGCTCTGTTGATGTGATTCACGGGGCAAAAGAGAAGATGATCCTTTGAACTCTGCGGTTTGGCTGTTTGATCCATCCCCCAAGGAATCTGAGCCTGAGTCTGAACAAGAAGAAGATTCAAGAAAAGAGACACTGTTGAAAGAGGATATCACAAAGCAGGAAGGCCGCACATTATGGACTACAATTCCTTCTGAATGTGCAAGTTCAATAATCTGTACTATTTGGGTAAATATGTGCAAGCACTCAATAGCATCAACTGATCGTTCCGGGTTATCTAGCCATTGCCTCAAGCTAATATCAGTCCAATCTACCCCACAAACAACTGGGTGCACTGCTATCTCATCCTTACAAACAGCAGAAACACTAGTGGATCTTTCACGGACATCTCTGTTAGTAAACACATTCCTCTCTCTCTCCTTCCCGCCTGGTATAAACCCAGAATCATGTGATGCATCACTAGAAGACCTGATTCTACTAGCACGGAACAGACGTGGGTTTCTATCAGAAACTGCAGAAGCATTGAATCCCCTAGAACTATCAGATCTTTGCCAACCAGACTCTGACGAGTTTTCCATTGTCATCCTCCTACAGCCGCGTAAAGAAGAACATTTACACAAGCTAGAAATGGAGGAATTCCTTGGCCAGTTCTAACACATTCCTTCGCTTCCTCCATCGTTATTTTTTGAACAAATAATCACGTCTAAGTGACAAACAGAGCGATAGACCATTGAACCATCAAGTTCAGGAGCTATAGCATTAACTAGAAACAATTTCCTGTTGGGTAAACGCATATTGCCAAGAACCGGTCACGGAGTTTTGAGCATTAACAAGAGAAACACAACAAAACCCATTAAAGCGAATCCAGTGACTCATCAAAAAGACAAGCAACGGAGACTCGAATCACCCAGAAACACAATCACGCTAAAAAAAGCAAATCCACATAAACATACAGAAATTTACGCATGCACCGCCGTAAACAGAAGTTTCATACAAACAGTAGAGAGAAGAAGAGATTGGTGAAAGGATTTAGATGGGGACGAGGCACTCGGCGAATACCGCAACGAGAGAAACTTTCTACTTTCTACTGTTTTCGCTATGTCAATAGGCAAACTGAGCCACACATGCATCAGCGGTGCCCAAAATGGGCATCCGCAAAACGGGAGCACCTCAGCCTCATAATAAATTCCCAGAAATTTCTTCCAACAGTGAGAAAAGAGAACGAAAACCATAAAAAAACTCAATCAGCAAGAAACCCAGACCGTTGATACTGGTTTTCAATTTCGAAGCTCAATTACTTTATTGTTTCTTTGAAAACCAAACGCCATCTCACCATTTACAGCCCACATGTTCCGCCACTGTACTGGGTGACATACGTGGCGCAACCTCGTCCTCTCACCTCCTCTGAAACCAGAGGCAAAGTGGACAATTCAAAAACCAATGGACCTTCAAAAGGAGATTCAAAAAAAAAAAAAAAAAAAAAGAAAGAAAGAAACTGCGACACGTGATGAAGAGGATCTCCGTGTTCCAATGGGCCAGCATAGTTAGCGTAGATTAAAGCGAATGCGATTATAATAGTCAACAAATCCCACTGGTATTAAATTAATCACCTAACTTGGAACAAGTATTAAAGTAATCGATACGAATTAAACAATGAATAATTAGCCAATCCGTCAGTAGTAGTAGTATCGATTCGCAGCTTCTTCAACCAACGAAAATGCCTTAGATATTCCTTGCACATTCAAGCAACAACAGATTCGCCAGGGTTTCGGATACGTTTTCTGCCTCCAGTAAGGATTGCATTGCCATAATTCGAAACACAACACGATTATTCTTATAATGTCAGTTCGCCCAACTTGTGTTGTGTCTTCTTCTTTACCGATTCGTTGCTTCATTTCGGCTAATGAACAAACCCTAGAAATTGTTTGTTCAAACAGAACAGAACTACCATGGTTTCTGATGCACTCTTGGCCTCAGGAGCAAGAAGAAACGTATTGAAACGCGAAAATTGATGAGGAAACTAATATGATGAATATTCATTTGTAGTTATAACATCCAACGTCAAACGGTTATGTTAACTGTATGGCCGTCAATTAAAGTCGAGCCATGATCGAAGTCGTCCAAAGTTGAAAATAAATTTTGCATGATTTCATTATTCTAACACTGATGAGAACAAATTCTATTTTAATTTTTAAATTTATTAAAAATATAATTTAATTTCTCAAGATAATTTAGAGAGTACATTATGCCCGTTCGAAAACTTGAGATGCTACGAATTCTTGAGTTTGATTTTACTGTTGTACGGAATTATACAATTATCTGTATTTATTGAAAAAGTTAGGTCTCAAGTTTCGACTCGTGATAAATCTGTCTGTATACCTAAATCAAGTGCATGCAGGCTATGGGTTTTAGAAGGGGTGGAATAGGCCACTAAAAGTCATTTGTGTATTAGTGATTTCTCAAGTTTTTTATGTTATAAAAAATAAATAAATAAAAATAAAATATAATTTATTAATACATATTTGTAATACATAATTCTATATAATTAAGTTGTGATAATATCACATCAACACTAATATATTCATTATAGTATGCTTTTTAACTTTTTTTTCTCTTTTATTTCTCAATTGAACTATGGGTTGCAACGGAGACTTAATGTGGAAAATTATGAAGTTGGTTATATTGAACATAACGAAAAGCATCAGGAGATATTGAAAGCGCCATATTTGAGATTGCTTCCAAGAAATACCCATAGAGTGAATGAGACTTCTTACCTCGACTTCAAACCCAAGACAATTTGACTTCACCAACAAAGGATGCGTAAACTGACGGTCCAAAGCATCCTGATTACGTGTCAACATGGCATCGCCCTCAACAACATGCACACAAGTAGCAAAATTCACACTTTGCTAAGAGCAAGCCGAAGATGGTCAAAAAGAGTCTTGAATAACCACCACCCTTAACCCATCTCTTGAGATTTCAGATTCAAAGCTCCATCGACATTCACATTAAAATGTTTGTCCATGCATCGATGACTACAAGACTAGCATCAGGAATGTCGTCCTCTAAACATGTATCATTTTTTTTATAATGGCTCGTCTCATGAAACTCCTACTAGCATAGGATATCCGTGAGAGAGTCGCCGTGAAAAAGGTACACAAACAAAATCCAAACATCAATCACAAAATCCCATAACATCTATAAGATTTCAAAAAAATATACATCACCATGAAGCATTTCATCATTCTTTTAATTGGGCATATTAGCCCATACATAACAAAAAAGTGAGAGGGGCAAAATAAAATACAACAAAACAACTTTCAGTCCTTCACTCTCAAAACAACTTTCAAGGACCTCAAGTTTGGAGCGACTCTGTATACATATCTATCCCCGCTTAGATATGACTAGACTCACCACCCTCATTTGCCTTTCATTTACCTGAACCTGTAATCATGCAAGGAAATAACATAAACTACAAAGCTCAGCAAGTGTAACTAACAAATGAAAGCATAAGAGAATGAGGCATGATAAAGCAATAACAAGAATAAAAGAATATCCCATAGCCCAAGCAGAATCCCAAAGGTTAACATCATAGCATCAAGTCAAAATCATGCAAATCATGCTCATATGCCATGTTATACATCAGTTCATCAACAACTTTACATCAATATAAAGTGTGGACCATTATTGTAACACACCACTTTCTCAGACGTGTTATAACTTAGGATAATTTTGGGACAATAAATTTTTCTTTCAAAACTAATGCTAAATTATATCATTTCTCATATGCATCCCAAAATTGTCATACATTTATCTCAAAGAGAATCATCATAAACATCAAATGCGAAAGCTAGAATCAAACCTAACATCTTAACATCCATCATAAATCAATTCTTACATTTTCATTAACTATAAATAAGGTTATACATCATCATTCCTCAAAACATTCAGAATTCAAAGTAACAGAACTTAAATACATGGGAAACATAACATACATTCAATTCATTATGCACTTTGCTAAGTGTCATATAATGCCTCATTCATCTTTGTTTCTGCTACAATCTTCATCTGGAACGTTTGAATATTCTAGGGACAAATCCCAAGTTAGATGATGAATCATCTAAGGGTACAAAACATATTTCGTGCATGTATGGAAAACGTAAAATGTCATTTTCCATTTCATTTCGTTTTGAGTCGACCACACCCAACAAATGCTCCCCATCTTTACGGCCTCATTTTCAGGTCGAGGTATATGGGTGCACCATTGGTAGAGTAGTGATGCCAGTCCATAATCCCAAACCCTTACACGATACATGATCAATAATATCATCGTGAACATATGCACATTTCATCATCAATACATGTAGATACAATCTATATGACATATTCACATCAAGACGTGACAACATGATAAAATCATTTACATAAAAGTTGACTTTTGGGTCAAATCACTTAAAAGCCCTTTTCATAACCTAAATTCACTTGTGTAGTACCACTTAGCTTATCGAGCTTATCCGGATACCTCGATATTCACGTCTTACCTCAAAATACGTGCATCCTCTCAATTTGCGTGCCAACCTCAAAATTCACACAAGTCATTTCAAATTAAGCCTCAAAGCACCCTAATCATCATATTTATTTAAATAATCATTAAAATCTATTTTTCCATAATTTCTTACATTTTCTTTATTTTTCTCTCTATTTCTTCCTATTTTCCCTCAATAAATCAAAACTAAATATTTCTCAAATATTTCACTATAACAATTCATAAAATAACATTCCTGAATTTTTGAAATTTTCTAGGAAATATTACTAGCCTTGAAGGTTTATCTTTGGAAGTTACGGTTTCATAGCAAACGGCCTAAGTTTCTTTAAAAACACGAGTTTCAATAAACTTAACCTCCAAAAATTTTACATAGGATTGAAGGGAATTAAATATGGGTCATAACTAGAAAATTTTGATAAAAATGGGCCCCTCACGCGCCCTTTGAAGGCAGCCCACGCACCTTCACATGTAGCTGTGATAACACTGCGTCACTTTCGTATTTCAATCATATCTCCCTCATTTTAACTCTAATTCCACTCATGTTTGAACATACAAGTCCCTATCTTCCCCCTTTATGGGATTATTAAAAAAAAGAGAACTTACCTCGCTGTTTTTCTGACTGTTTGGGACGAACTTTGACAAAAACCCAAAACTCAGACGAGGCTCATTCTCCCCTGCTTCTCCTCCGATTTATTTCCTTCTTCTTGTAGAATTTCCTCCTCTCTCTCAAGAGAAAACTCCTCACCTTAGAATGCCTGAATCCTCAAACTCTCTTGGAATGATTTGAGAACAAGTCATGGCCTTTATTTATAGATTTCTTGAACTAATCACGTGATGCCACGTGTCTTAAGATAAGTTTTGGACTCCAAAGACTCAAAGCTATAATTGAATGTTACTTGAAATCCAAAGCTATATTGGATTGAATTTTGAAATCCAAAGATAGAATGGAATGAATTTTGAAATTCAAAGCTAATATCCTAAACTTCTTCCAAATGCCATTTTGGCCCTTATTTCAAGTCCTCAAGCTTTCATATTTTACCACATGAACTCCTAATTTCATATTTATTTTTCTTGGGTAATTCTATAATTGTAATTACATCCTCAAACATCAAATTAATTTGCATTATGATACATAAAATGCAAACCAAGCTTACTTGATAATGGCGATTTCATCCCAACACCCTCACAGAACCTTTGTTTCATCCCAAAACCATCTTAAGGTTCTTCTATTCACAAAATTAGAGCCTCTTCAAGGTTTTGTGGATTTTTCGAAATCCCCTTATCATCATTCGATCTTTTAGGCTACAACTTAGTTGTACCGAAAATCATCTCTGATTCGATTTCTTTTGATACCATAAGTCATATCTCAGAATGCTTATCGAGACCATGCCATTTTCTTTAGACCTTTACACTCCAGGACATTCTCTACAGTTAATTCGGTAGTTATAACTATAAGAATTTATACCTAAGCCCCTGATCTTTTGATAATTTCACCTATAGCCCACGTTAAAATTACTCTTGAGTCATTTAGAAAATTTGGGATATTACAATTATCCACCCACGCCCTAGGCCATACTAGGCGGCATTACGAGCCATAGCTCCCATGGTCGGGCATAAGCCCACTGGCATGCTAACCACGGTCGGGTATAGACCCACTGGTATACTAACCACGGTTGGGCACGAGCCCACCGACATGATAGGATATCCTTAGTTACCTCTTATCACCCCATCTCTCAATCGGTTACTTGTGCGCACATATGACCATGTATATAACATGCATTATCACAAACATCTACCACCTCCTTATTCCAATGACATTTATAAAAATATCTCCCCTTGTTATGCTTATATGCAAGAGTAGCACCCATAGCCCTATCCCTTCCTTTACACAAAATTAATCGAATAATACACAAATCTTGGAACACACACTTAGTTCCCACCCTCCATGAATAAATTACAAGTTGAATAGGTTGGAGGGCTTGCTAGAAGTTCCCATATTAATTTGGGGCAAGTCGGAAGCTCTAAATAAAGAAATCAAGCAACGAGAGAAACAATCGGTCAACAGTTAAAGAGAAACGATTAACAGTTTCAAGGGTTTTGGAAGGGAACTATCAACAGCCTCATCCGGCATGTCGACAACTTGAAAACCCCAAGAAAAAACTATCGACAGCCTCAACTAACCTATCGACAGTTTGAAAATGTCCTCTCGGTATCTAACGGTTGACAACCACTGCACGAGATCTATCGATTGTTTCTTGAAAATGGTCGACAACCTCCTAAGGTTGTTGACAGGTAGAAGCCAAGAGCTTCAGAAAAACCCAAAAATGAATGCAAACTTCACCAAATTTGTGCATGCTACTATAACCTAACAACAAATGTATCATTCTTTTTAAAAAACATGGGGAGAAACAAGTCCCCTTCTTGATGATACAAACGGTTAACCGAAAGTTCAAAGAAAAATACACTAGACGCAAACAACCAGATTTCTCAAAAAACCCTTCCAAAATGAAGGGTTTTCTTACTTTCACCCAAAAGTGGGCATTTCAAAGACTTCATGAAAGAAGAAAACCCTAAATTTTCCCACAACAAGGATCTTGAATGGAAGCTTGCCATATAAAGAAGTTTGAAGGGAACTTGCCTGTTAATCTCAAGGGTAAGTAAATACGATTTTGATGATAACAAAAATATTTTTATGATATAAATGTATTTTTTACACATGCAAAAAATAAATTTATTTTGAATTAAAAATGGTACAAAAAGTAAATTTATTTTGAACTAAATGTGAATTGTCTTTAGACATGTTTCTTTATTTTGATCATTTATGTCTCAAAAGTTTATGTTTGAATTTTCATATCTTGATAAATGAATTTCTTACTCATGCAAAAAGTAAATTTATTTTGAATTAAAGGTGAATTGCTTTTAGACATGTTTCCTTATTTTAATCATTTATATCTCAAAAACTTAATTTGAATTTTCATATCTTGATAAATGTATTTCTTTCTCATACAAAAAGTAAATTTATTTTGAATTAAAGTGAATTGTTTTTAAACATGTTTCCTTGTTCTAGTCATTTATGTCTCAAAAGCTTAATTTGAATTTTCATATCTTGATAAATGTATTTCTTTCTCATGTAAAAGGTAAATTTATTTTGAATTGAATGAGAATTACTTTTAGACATGTTTCCTTGTTTTAATCATTTATATCTCAAAAGCTTACATTTGAATTTTTAGATCTTGATTTTTCATGTAAAAAATAAATTTATTTTGAATTAAAGGTGAGTTATCTTTAGACATGTGTTGTCCCTTGTTGTTTGAGAAAGTCTAAACAACTTTTGAATTTCAAACTTCATATTAACATTTTCTTTAATGCCTAGTTTGTTTGGAAAATGTATATATATAGGGTAAGTATGGAGGCTCAAGGTTAAGAACAAACTTGATAGAGCATTCAAATAAGTGTGAGAAGGTTCAAATTGCTGGAAGTGTGCTGACTGGTGGAATTCTCAACTGTGGTGGCTTGTTTGTAATGTCTCTAGTTGTAAGTTTGTTATTTTTACTTACTTGTTGTGTGAGCAGATTGTATTTGCTAGTAGTGTATTAGTGGTTCTTACTTAGGCAAATGATTGTATATTGGTTCTAGTTCCAATTAAAAGTTAGTGTTGATTCTCCCTAATAAAACCTCAAGCTAAGTCTTGAGAGCCTCATGCTAAGTCTTGAGAGAGAGGATTAGGCTCTTTAGAGTCGAACCTCTATAAATTTCTCTTGTTCCTCATAGTTGTGTGATTTTATTGTTATCAATCCTACTGCAATCACCACATATTAAGATCACAAGTTTAAGAGTTTTCAAAAGAGTTAAAATTATTAATTTTTGAAAAACCCAATTCACCCCCCTCTTGTGTATTTTTCTGGGCAACATTGCCTTTGATCTTAAATGAAAGAGTTTGGAGAAGAAGATAAGCCTTCAAATATCCACTAAAAGCCCCTTAGATCCAACCTTCACTCTTCCCTTGAGGCTCCAAATTGAAGAAGAAAGGGTTAGATGTAGAGAAGGAGAGAAGAAAATAGTGACGAGAGGAGAAAGAGAGAATGGCATGGCCTTCTCTCAAGTTCCCTTTTTATACCAACTCCTTTTCCTATTTTGCCCTTACTCCATTATACATATTCCCATTTGGTCCCTTCCTCTTTTCCTTTCTTAATTAATCACAAATTCACACACACACACACACACACACATATATATATTAACTTACAACACTTAAAACATCCATTTCAATTAATATACCAGAATTTCATGCACATATCATTAATACCCAAAATACCAAAATAATCTAGGCCCATATTCGAGTCGTTACATTTTTAGTTCCCTCACTGAGATATTTGTAGAAGGCTCATGGACAAGTAGATTTCTAACATATCACAACTGTGAGCAAATAGTAATGAAAAGTGTTGCCTTGGAGCTGCTAAGGTTAGTAAGACCATGAAGATAAAAATCATCAAATGAAGGCCCAAAATAGATGAAGCTGAGACTTTGAAACTTGCCAACAAAACAAAAAAGAAACACCCCAACATCTCTGAACTCAATTTGATCAAACACATTCGTATGTGCACTGATTGCATGTGAATGTAACTAATCTCCATGCAAACAATGCATTTCCATATCACATCCAAAGGTTAACAGAGAATGCCGAGTAGAAAGTAAGAAAGCCAAGTGATATTTGCTTTTAACCAAGAACTCACCATTAGATGTGTAAAATGTCAGACAAAGGGATTAATAAGAAAAGTAGGACGAAATGGAATCACAAATTTGTCAAACAAAGGCATCCCAAAAGAGGGGAGAGTATTTGCATTGACGATAGCATCCAACTATTACTGATAAACCCCATGTTCAGGAGAGAGTATTTGCATTGACGACAACAGATGCAGAAAGAGGGAACGATACTGTAACACCATGCCTTACCGAGCATGCCACTATAAAGGATTAACGGGGATTCTTATTTTTCATACACAAGCACAACACACGAGGTGTTTTTCAAGAACAATCTTCACATGCTCATGAAAGCCCATAAAAACCCCAGTCATGCCAGTTTAACTAACAAGGTCAATAAACTTAAGTTAAACAAGGCATAATATTACGCAGCGGATAAAAACATTACTGAATATCAGAAAATACTACAATCGTTCATACATAGCGTCTTCTCATCAAACAAGAATTACATAACTTTAAAAAAGTAAACTACGATTGTCCTGCCCGTACTCCATCAGCTCTAACTGACCATGTCCTTGCCCCTACCGCAACCCTCGTCTAGAACGTTTGAATGGTCCAGGGGCATAACCCAGATTAGATGTTAAATCATCTAAGTGATGGAATAAAAACAATTTACATAATGCATGTATGTTCATGAGTATGGCATGTAAAAATGACACAACACGTCAACCCTGAGAAATCTCCCTGACATCCACAATCTCCTAGGAAAATTCCATTTCCCATCATACGAATACATTCTACATCATACGATATTGAATTAACCTTGCCATGGCATACTTAACCTTTGGGTGCACATCAACGTCACCCCTAGCTGAGATTAACCTTGCCCTATTCTCAAGATGACCCCATCCCGTCCCACCGAACATCATAATAACGGCATGATTTCGGAAATAACAATGTCATGAAAGACTCACATGCCATGTATTTTTCAAAGCATAATCAGTTGATGCAATACATAGTAAATTCAATATGCACAATATGCTGACAATCAAAAGCAATTGACAAACATTCATAAAGATCAGTCTAAGTTCTGGAAGGTAGAACCACTCACTGGAACTACCTAACCACATGCCAAAATTATTTACGAAATCAAACTAAGTATTGAATCAAACCACTCACCTTAACTTAGCCTCATAGGCTTCCTCGGTATGCATGTCTTGACTTTGAAATGCGTGCTCAAATAATTTCCTGGCTTTGACATGATCCTCAAGCTCCAAATTAATTCACAAAATTTTCTAGGATTTTTTGAAAGATTTTCCCTATTTTTCCTCTATTTTCTTCTTTTCTTTTCCTTTTTTTTTTCTTTTTCTTTTTTCTCCTTCTTCTTCTTTGTTTCTTCCTCCCTACGTGCACGACCATGTGTAGCCGCCGCACCCCTTTTGTCGCCACCTTCACCCACATCGACAGCCTTCCGGACCTCCACTAAACCCGCTAGTCACCGCAGCACCTTGCTCGCCATCGCTGCGGCCGTTGCTGGCCACCCCTGCTCACTACCCAGTCGTAACAACTTGCGGCCATGGCTACCGCTTACTGTTGCAGTCCATCCTAGCTGCCTCCAGCCATCCTCGCAGCTACCTCTGGCCACCAGCACTGCTCCCAGCTCTCTCTCTTGATCCCTCAAGCTCTCGGCCACTCTTTCTCTCGCTGCAACTCTTGGCCACTTCCTCCCTCATTTCCATCTGTCCATCTCCTCTATTTATAGAGACTTCACCGCCTCCAACTTACCTTGCCACCACTTTTTGAAGCATCCTTGCCATCTAGCTTGGAAGATCATTCTTGAAGCTTACAGAACCTCCATTTTGCACAATCTTGAAGCTTCACAGAAGCTCCACGCACACAAGTATACACATACAAATATTTATATATATATATAACTATATATTACACTCTAAGTTAAAGGAAATTTCACATTAACCCCCTAAATTTACTCTTAATTTCAGTTGGAAAAATCTCTAATTACAATTATATCCTGAAACCTTAAATTAATTTGCATTACAATACCGAAAACGCAAAATTAATAACTCCATAACTACTCGATAAGGACGATTTTTCCCTCCGCATCTTCATCGGATTATTGTTTCATCCCAAAACCACCTTAGGGTTGATCCTTACAAAAAATTGAAGCCCTCTCAAGGTTCCGTTGATTTCCCAGAGGTCCCATAAGACAATTTGATTTTTCAGCCTAAACCAAAGTTGTACCAACAACTATCCCGATTCTGATTTCTTTCGATACCATAATCCTATCTCGAAATGCTCATCAATGAGATACCTTTGTCCTAGGGTATCTAGGCTCCAGGGCACTCCCTATAGTCGATTCGATACTAATATCTGTAAGAGATTATACTTAAGCCCCAAATCTTTTGAAAATTCTACCTATGACCCAAGTTAAAATTACTCTAAGTCCTTTGAAAATTCTCGGGTATTACAAATACAATTCAAGGTATTCTCTTCTTATATGATATTGATGCGCATGTACTTTTTGACACAAGTTCCATCCATTCTTTATTGCACCTCAGATGGTATGTTGTGTTCTTGTTTCTCGAATTTCATTGTCGTATTACTTAGTTGTAACCACGCCGGGAGATGTCATCTTGATGGGTAGTAAACTATTTAAAGATTGCAAAATTATGGTGCATGATAAGGAATTACCAGGTGATTTAGTGGTGTTAGATATAAAAGACTTCGACCTTATCCTAGGCATGGACTAGTTGTCTCAACACTATGCCAAGGTCGATTATCGTCGAAAGATAATTCATTTTGAGCTTTCTTAGGAATCAACTATTGTGTATTAAGGTATTAAATCGATGAGCTCAACCCCTATGATATCGGTAATGAAGATGAAGAAATTGATATGCCATGGTTGAGAGGTATATCTCACCTTTGTGACCAAGAGCACAGAGAACAAGTTAGAGTTGTCAAAGATACCAGTAGTTCAGGATTTTCGGGAAGTGTTTCCAAAGGAATTACCCAGTTTTCCATCCCCAATGGAAATTGAATTTTTGATTGAATTGATGCTGGATACTTACCCCATCTCTAAGGCTCCTTATAGAATGGCCCCGAACGAATTGAATGAGTTAAAGACCTAGTTGTAAGAGTTGATTGATAAGGGATTTATCCATCCTAATGCTTCACCTTGGGGTGCTATAGTATTATTTGTGTTGAAAAAGGATGGGTGGTTGCGGTTATGTATTGATTATCGAAAATTGAATCAAGTGACGTTGAAGAACAAGTACCTATTCCTGCGTGTAGATAATTTACTAGATCAACTTCATAAAGCCTCAGTCTTTTCTAAGATTGATTTGAAATCTGACTACCACTAAGTTCAGGTTAAAGAAGAAGATACTCAGAAGGCATCTTTTCGAAAATGCTATGGACACTTTGAATTTGTAATCATATCATTTGGGTTGACCAATACTCCAACGGTCTTCATGGACTTAATGAATTGGGTCTTCAGGGAGTTTATAGATTGCTTCGTTATTGTATTCATTGATGACATTCTAATTTACTCTCCAAGTTTAGAAGAGCTTGAGGCCCATCTCAAAATAGTCTTGCAGAGACTCAGGGAGAAGCAACTATATGTTAAGTTTAGCAAGTGGGATTTCTTGGACATGTACTTTCTGGTGAGGGCATTTCAGTTGATCCCGAGAAAATAAAAGTTGTGGTTGATTACCTAAGGCTTACTACAGTAACGGGGATCTAGAGTTTTCTAGGACTGATAGGTTACTATTTGAGATTTATAGAAGGTTTCACCCATTTATCCTCACTCATGACCAAATTGATGCGAAAGGGAGTTAAGTTTGAGTGGAATGAAGCTTATGACAATTGCTTTTGGGAATTAAAGCAAAAGCTAACTACTACTCCTATATTGGCTATTTCGAGGAGTGGAGAAAAGTTTACCATTTATAGTGATTCGTATACTGGACTGGAATGCGTGTTGTGTTAGTGTAGGTGCTCTAGACCCAATTAGATTGGACAAATTGTACACTGACATTTGTAATCATATTTCATATTGAATAAAGAGTTATTTAATTCTACAAGAAGTCGTTATATTAGTTTATTATTATTAATGTAATGATCGGATGATACTAGATAGAAATCCATATGATGTATACTGTGATTAATCTATAAAGATGTGAGATGATGCATCACAGTTTCTCGACATCATTAAAGGTCCCAAGTCGTAGCAATGTCAAGAATGGACATTGACAATTGCGATAAGACTTGTATGTGCTATGTTTTTGCTATGTGATAGCAATGGGAGTTTCACACCCATAGGCATGGGGATGCCTAGACAAGTACATAAGTGACCAATGTTGGAGAACATGTCACTGGACATGACACACCATGAGAATCCATTTTGGTTATATGTTGATGGAATTCTCATACGAGATAGGTGTAACTAATCCTTGGACCTGAGGTTGTCACGGTCATCTCATAAGAAGACCGATATGCTTTGACATCGTTTCGATGGGCCTAGATAAAGGCTGCACGTGGGCGATCGTTGGGCATATCGTGAGGCTTATGGAGATGGGTGCGTAACCAAGATGGGACTCGCCTATCCCTTGATAGAAGATGATGTATCTAAGGCGCATTCGGTGGATATTCACTTTAAATCCATGGTCATGGTGAAAGAGATCAATAAGGAGTTATTGATTCACTTTCTATTAAGTGAAGATATCCGGATAACCGAAGAAAGACTTATGTGATCATAATCAAGCAACACATTGCCAACTTGAGATCACATAGGATACATTAACGAGAGGATCGAATTACAACGTAACCATGCTCGTGAAAGGTTATTTGCGGATTATGAATCCTTCTGAATAATTCGATAGGCATGATGCCTTGCTAGAGGCTAATCTTGTCTTATGTGTTCGTACCGACACATTGCCAACATATTTGGGAGCCTAATGAGTCATACGCAATAGGCACGGTCCCTGGCATAAACCAGGAAAGCGGACGTATGGTTAAGTGGGACACTTCAGCAAGAAATTGTGCGGTCGTAGGTTCTCACGGGAAAAGAACAAACAAACGTATTGACGTCAATGTGACGAAGAGTCGTCATAAAGGAAAGAGTTTCCTAAAATAACAATTGATTAAATTAGAAAGAAGTTTCTAATTTAATGATTAAATTAGAAAGAAGTTTCTAATTTAATAATTTGGGCTTAATTTAATACTTGGGCTAAATAAAGTATTTGGGCCAAATATTAAATTAAATTAAATATTTGGGCTAAATTAGATTTGGATCAAATATTAAATAATAAATATTATATTTGGGCTAAATTAGATTTGGGCCAAATATTAAATATTAAATATTAAATATTTGGGCTTGAATTAGATTTGGGCCACTTTAATTTCTAGTTGGACTAAAATTAATGGGCTAGCCCAATCCATGTCCATTAGGGTTTGGGAAACCCTAGGAGGTTGCTTCTCTATAAATAGTCCTTTATGGGATGCCCAAATTAAGCCTTTTATTTTGTTGGTTTTCAAGAGTTGAAAATCGATTCTTTTCTCGTCCATTCATAAGCCTTGTTAGGAGAAGGAGCTAGCACTCCCATTCCGCTCTCCTCGCCAATGGATGCGCGCCACGTATCACAAGTTAGAGGTCGGATACTTGGACAGCTCGAATCCGCAAACGACTCAAAAATCTAAAGGTTAGATTTACTTTATTATGTATGTGATTGTTTGATTTAGACGTTGATCCAATCGCCGGGATCGAGGTAAGGTTCAAAAATTTTTGAACTACGCTGCTTACCCCGTAGCGATCTTGCTTTACTTTCATGTTGATGTAGGATGGGCGTGTTAATGCATATGCCTCTAGAAAATTGAAGAAGAATGAGATGAACTACCCCACTCATGACTTGGAGTTAGTGGCGATGGTATTTACACTTAAAATATGGAGACACTACTTATATGGGAAAAAAATGGAGATTTACACGGATCATAAGAGTTCAAAATACTTTCTCTCCCAGAAGGAGTTAAATATGAGGTAGCGGTGTTGGGTGGAATTATTCAAGGATTATGATTGTACAAATTTATACCACTCGGAGAAGGAAAATATGGTGGCTGATGCATTGAGTAGGTGGGAAGTATCAGTAGAAGCTTAATGGCCCAGGAATGGATACTACTGGAGCAGATGACTTAGCTATCTATTTCAAATTTTGAAGAGGGCCATGTGGTGTATTGTGCTTACATGAAGGTGCAATCTGAGTTAACTGATTAGATCCGAGTCCAACAGAAAAATGATGTAAAACTGGCATAAGTTTTAGTAGATATCGAGAAATTCATTCGTTTGGGTTATAGTTAGAGGGGCGATGGCCTGCTGTTGTTTTAGGGAAGGATTTATGTACCTAATGATGAGGGGTAAGGCAGGAGATTTTATCCGAGGCTAACAAGGTGCGCTATATTTTTCATCCCGATACGATAAAAATGTATCAGGACATTCGTCGTAAATTCTGGTGGGATGGGATGAAAAAAGATGTGACGAAATTTATTTCACAATGCTTAATGTGTCAGCAAGTTAAAGCGGAACGCAAGAAGGCTACTAGTTTGTTATAGTTATTGTCGATCTCGAAGTGGAAATGGGATCATATTTTTATGGATTTTGTGACGAGCTTGCCTAGAACGGCAAATGAACATGATGCTATATGGGTGATAGTTGATAGGCTGACGTAATCAACCCACTTTTTGTCAATTAAGAAGACCATCTCCTTGAATCACTTGGCAAAGATGTACATTGAGGAGGTCGTGACATTGCATGGCATTCCATTGAGCATTGTATCGGATCGTGACCCCAGATTTACTTCTCATTTTTGGGTAGCTTTACACGGTGCCCTGGGGACTAGATTAAAGTTCAGTATTGCATTTTATCCACAGACTGACAAGTAAACTAAGAGGACCATCCAAACTTTAGAGGATATGCTGTGAGCATGTGTGCTGGATTTTCATGGCAGCTAGGATGATAATTTATCATTGGTGGAATTCGCATATAATAATAGTTATCATTCTAGCATTGAAATGCCACCATATTAGGCACTTTATGGAAGGTCGTGTAGGTCGCCTGTGTGTTGGGAGGAGATTGGAGATAGTGCGTTGTTGGGATCGAAAATTATTGAGCAAACATCATAGAAAATTTGAATTATTAAAGCTCGAATGAAGGTGGCCCGGGATAGGCAAAAAAGCTATGCGGATAGACGACGTCGTGACTTGGAATTAGTTGTTGGAGACTATATACTATTGAGAGTAATGCCTGTAAAAGGAGTACACAAATTCGGTGTTTCAAGGAAGCTTGGTCCCCGTTATATTGGGTCGTTTGAGATATTAGAGCGAATAAGATCCTTAGCCTATCGACTAGCTCTACCTCCTCAATTAGTCGATGTCCATAATGTATTTCATGTGTCGATGTTGAGGAAATATGTGCCAGACCCTTAGTATATCATTGACTATCAGAATCTTGAGGTTGGAGGGGATGTATCATATGAAGAGATGCTCATGAATATTTTAGAGCGAAAAGAAAATGTGCTAAAAAATCAAATAATCCCTTTCATAAAAGTTTAGTGGCAGCATCATTCTCCAAACGATGCTACATGGGAATGAGAGAAAGAAATGAGGCATCTCTATCCCCAGTTATTCGATTGACCAGGTACGAATTTATAGGACCAAATTCTATTAGAGGGGAGAAACTATAATGATGCATTAGTGGGTCTAGGACATTTTTCATTAATTTTATAAGTGTTATAAGTCAAAATGAAATGAAAATTTATGTGTGTTGAAAAATCTAAGTAATAAAAAAGGAAACAGTGGAAAAGTCAAAAACTAAATGGGTTGAATAGTCATAATGGATTTGTGGGGGAAATTGGAAGTAGGTTGATGGGTGTTAGAGTTGGCAAATGGGATGGGCAGACAATGGGCCCACTCGGCCAACCCATCACCTAGCCCGGCCCGGCCCAATACTATAGCAGACGGGTCATGCCAGGCCAATGATTTGTGGTCCGTGGCTCGACTCAGCCTAGCAAGGCCCTTGAACTGATGTTGATGACATCATCTTCTGCTTCGGACTCTGCAACGCCATCTTCCTGATCCTCCTCATCCATAGCTTCCCCTTGTAACTCCCCATGCTGATCTCGAATCCTTGCGCAGAATTCGCTTAGGGTTAGAAAATCCAAGTGTTGCCATATCCACTGGGCATATGTCTTCCATTCCCCCACCATTATACCGACTAGGTAGTCGATCTGGTAGTCTGTCAGATCCATCAATTGTCGGTAGGTTGGAGGTACATCATCAATGATTTCCTACATTGTGTTCAGAAACACAATCATATCCTCATTTGGCGGATTGCCTTGGGTTTCGATCCTTTGCACCCAGTGTGATAACAACACTTGATCCACCATTGTTACTAATAACACATAAATTTTACTCAAAAACCTCAAACGTGTGTTTCCTAAAGTTTCCATATGTCTCTTAGAATCCATAACCTTATTCTAAGTTCTCCTTCAATAGTTCTAACCATGCTAAGTTCAACACCCTAACTTAACCATCCTAGGGTTTTAACCTAGGGTTCTGATATCAATTGTAACACCCCGTCTCGCCAGGCATGTCATTATAAGGCAATTCCTGGAATTCTTTTTTTTTTCCAAGTTCATCATGCGCGGTGTATCAAGAACAATCTTCACATGTAGAAAACATGCCTGACACATACGATGGCCGGCATCCGCAGTGATTTCAAGAACAATCTTCACATGCAGGTAAAATCCCGAGAACCCCGATTTTACCTGTTTAACAAACAAGATTAATAATCTTAAACTAAACGAGACATAGTATAACGCAGCGGATTAAATAACATCAAAATATCGTGGCCTACCATGAGTTTCATACAAAGTGTTCCCACACTGAAATACGTATTACAAAACTACCAAATGATAACGACATTATCATATAACCGTTCATTCATATACCAAAATAAATACCATCGCCTCAAAATGATACAATGACTATCATACTAAACACCGTTGGCCCTCAACTGGCCACATCCTCGCCCTCGTAGTAGTCCCTGGCTAGAACGTTGAATGTACTAGGGGCATAACCTAGATTAGATGATAAAACATCTAAGTGATGGCATGAAACAGTTTACTGAATGCATGAAAGACATACGAGTATGGTATATACAGACCACAATGACATGCAACACATCTAATTTGAGAAATCTCCCTAGCATACTCAACCTCCCGTGGAAAATTCATTCCACACACCTTTGGGGTTAACCTTACCATGACATACTTAATCCTCGAGTGTCCTACCATGTCACCCAATCACTGGATTAACCTTGCCCTATTCTCAAGAAGACCCCATCCCGTCCCCCATGGACATAATAACGACACGAAAATCAATATCCCAATGATATGAAAAAAAACACATGCCATGCACCGATGCTTTTACAAGTTAAAAACAGTTGATGCAATATACCACATGTTTAATATGCAAATTATGCCATAAGTACATAAGTAAATGCCTATGCATAGCATCCCAAGTTCTGGAGGGTATAATCGCTCACTTGAACTGGTTCATTCACGTATAACCTAAGCTCGGGAGGGTAAAACCGCTCACCTGAATTCACTGCACACACACCAACAAACTTCAAAAACAAGGGTAAGACTAGAATCAAACCATTCACCTTAATTCAAAAAAGATCGATTTTCATTTTGAAAAGTGTGTCGTACCTCGAAAATCATGCAATCCTTCTCCTTAACAGTCCAGTCGTCTCCTATTTACCATTATGACTATAGAATTCAATATTTCTATTTTTCCCATAATTTTCTCAATTTTCCCTATTTTTCCAACATTTATTCTATTTGAAAAATCATAATAAATACCAAACACCTAATTTCTCCAAATATTTTTTGCATAAACATTCCTAAAATAATTTTACAAAAATTATAAAATTAATTTCACAGAAAACCTGGGCTTCACGCGCTGGTGCGTGGGTGAGGCTGAAGTCCACGCGTGCACACGCGCGGGCTGTCTTCTCCGCCATGATCACCGGCAATGGTCTCCGATGCCCCAAACGTCTACAAGGCCTTGAAGTACTTGACGAGGCGACCTTGATGGAACCTTCAGATGGTCAAAAAAGTCATTGAAAAATGTTTTAAGACACGATTGCAGGTCACGGTCCGGTGAGCACTCGTTTTTCTGGCCAGCTTCTAAAACTCCAAGGAACTCACTCGAAACTCCTTGAAACTCTCCAGAAATGATCCCCAGAACTCAATGAAAAAAAGCCCCTTATTCCTAAGGCTCGATTCAAGCTAAAATGAGAGCAATCTCAACCGATTTTTCTTTTGGACTCTCGGCCATCTACCCCTTTTTATACCCATTTTCGACATGAATTCCCACCAAATCTCATTTGTTCTTATCCCTTAAGCCCCAAATCTAGCTTCCAAACCAATCAACTAGCCTTAAAACATGAGATAAAGCTTTCAAAAATCTTAGCCATATCGGCGGTCACCTCCGCCACTAAAACTGATCCCATGACAGCTTTTTTCGGCCAATGGCAAGCCCCACTCACTTCATCATCACCTGGAAGCTATCCCCGAGCCTCTAGGCGAGCTTCTTGATGCGTCAGGGAGGCTAGCCGGCAGCCATGTGAAACGGTCGGATTCACACCACCAACTTTTGGTTTTTGCATTTTCATCCCCAGTTAATTTCCAAATGCATTTCTTCCATTTCCTTGATGCCCCTAAACCTTTCATTTATTCCTATACTACCCTCTAATTCCAATTTATTCATTTCCCTCAAGAATTTATGAAAAACTCATCGATTCAACCTCCCCCAGGTAGTTTACGTTATCTATACTTTTTCCTGGATGCCCCTAATTGTGTGTTTTTGACCTCAAACCTTCGCAGTTCTCTTGGTTTTTTCAAATATCACTTATTAGGGAAATTTTACCTTCATTTTCTTGCTTTGACATGGAACTTTTGCCTTTCATTCATGTTTTGAATATTACACGTAGGCCCAAAACTTTGCTAAATTTCAGTTTAACCTCGTAATTTTTGAAATAATCTTGATATTAAATACTGGGTATTATAGGTAGTATATATCAAGGATAAGTAAGGAAGGAAATAATACCAGCTGGATACCTTTTGAGCTGAATGTAGGAAAAAAATTCCCAGGTTAAGCTTGCTTGAGCTAAGAATTCGCAGCTTCGCGTAGGCTCATCAGAGTAAGTTGTCCCAGTCCTTTCTATCGCTCGATGCGGGATGTTACAAGTGGTATCAGAGCCGACCTTTGCAGAAGGTGGTCCAACGAGGGCGAGGAGTGGCACCATGGTCGAGGGCCTGTACAAGGAGCGACTTCTGACAGGCTTCTAGGATGGCATCCCCCTAAGGGGAGAAGACTTGGGACTAGTTGTAAGGTCGCATAATGAGGACATTATGTGCTCAAGGGGAGGAGAATGTAATACCCCAAGAGCCCAGAGAAGGGTAGTATATATTGAGGATAAGTATGGAAGAAAATAACACCAGCTGGGATACCTTTTGGGCTGTATGTAGGTAAAGAATTCCTAAGTTAAGTGTGCTTGAGCTAGGGAAGCTTAAGGATGGGTGACCCCCGGGAAGTTTGCGTAGGCCCATCAGAGTAAGTTATCCCGGTCCTTCCTATCACTCGATGAGGGATGTTACAAATGGTATTAGAGCCAACCCTTGGTGAAGACGGTCCGATGAGGGCGAGGAATGGCACCGGGGTTAAGGGCCTATACAAGGAGCGGCTTCTGGCAGGCTTCTAGGATGGCATCCCCTTAAGGGGAGAAGACCTGGAACCAGTTATAAGGTCGCATGAAGAGGACGTCATGTGCTCAAGGGGAGGAGAATGTAATACCCCAAGAGCCCAGAGATGGGTAGTATATATTGATGATAAGTAAGGAAGGAAATAACACCAGCTGAATACCTTTTGGGCTGAATGTAGGCAAAGAACTCTCGGGTTAAGTGTACTTGAGATAGGGAAGCTTAAGGATGGGTAACTCCTACGAAGTTTGCGTAAACCCATCAATGTAAGTTGTCTCAGTAATTCTTATCGCTCAATGCGGGATGTTACAATAGGGTGTCCTTGACTGGGATCTTTTATGACTCTTATTCAAGTTCAATGCTCCTTCATGTGGGATTAAGTGGGTTCACTAAGCTGGTTGATCTAGTTCCCCTCGGCATCTTATGTAAGAGTTGGCTTTTTATTCATTTTCTAGAGACGGCACCAAATTGTTGTTACTAAAAATACAACAATTAGAATTTTACTCAGTGGGATAAACTGCCGTGTGAGGTTATAACACACAGTGGAGAGAGTGAGAAGAATAATCTCCAAAAGCTACCTTTTTCCCAAAAGAATTTCCTGAAAGGTTTGTTCCCGAGAAAATCGGGGTTCCTGAAAGAATTGTGTCCCAAGAGAGTTGAGCTCCCAAAAGAGGTATGTCCTGGGAGAGCTGAGTCTCGAAAAAACTATGTCCTGAGAGAGGTAAATCTTGAAAGAATTGAGCCTCGAGAGAACTGTGTCCTGGAAGAACTGAGTCTTGAAAGAATTGTACCCCAAGATAGGCTCTGATTTCTCTCGGGGAAAGTGTGATTCTTCTGTAAAGAATTACAAAGGTGAAAATAGGTTAGAAAGCTCGGAGGAGTACTCACCCGCGAAGACCCTCCGATACTTAAGTCAGTGTCAGAAATGAATGAAGGTAATTCTCAAAGAAAGTAGTAAATGTTTGGAAAGAAAAAAGGTAAGTTAGGGTGGTTTTTTCCCAGTGGTCACAAAAAGTCCTCTCTATGTTCCTGTAGCTTAGATTTTATAGGGCATGAATCTTGAAAGGGGTATGTGGCATACATTTCCTTAAATTTCTTTTGGGAGATACCCGAAAGGGTCTTTTGGGGATGATCTATCCCTTCCTTTGGCTATCTTCTTTTAGTTCACCAGAAAGAACCTCTCGTTCTTCTTACCCAAAAGAAGAACGAGAGGTTCTTCTAATCCTTTTAGGGTTGTACAACAATTATCAATAGTGAACGAAGTAGACCGATTAACTAGGAAACATGCCATGTAAGCAAGCTTGACCCAAAAAAACATAGATAAATCAAAATTAGACAAAATACATCATAGTTTTTCTATCAAGGTTCTGTTCATCTACTTAGCTACACCATTTTGCTATGGTGTACCTAAAACTGTTAAATGCCTTAGAATTCCTTCTTTCCTATAGAAATCATTAAATTCATGTGAAAATAAATCTAAACCATTATCAATGCGAAGATGTTTAATATGTTTATTGGTTTGTTTCTCAATCATAGTCTTCCACTCCCTAAAAGTAGAAAAAACATTAGTATTTTGTTTCAAAAAGAATACCCAAACTTTCTTAGAAAAATCATCTATGAAAGTCAACATGTATCTGGCATCACCTTTAGAAGGTACTCTAGCTGGACCCCAGAGATCAGAATGGACATAGTCAATTATACCTTTAGTATTGTGAATGGCTTTATTAAATCTAACTCATTTTTGCTTACCGAAAACACAATGTGTTAGTGATAGTACCCTATATGATAGACTTACACTACATGAGATGTATGTGAGTGACACTTATGATGTATTCTTGATAATTAATAAAAGGTCATATCTTCATTCATAACTCTCCATCTTTCCTTTATGATTGAGTCCCTAGATTTCTTGGTAGAGATCCTATTCTTAAGTGTTAAGAATAATGTGGCGAGGATCTTTAGTTCAAGATTTCTTAAAGGTATTATCAATCCTCAAATTTATCAGAAGGGGAATATGGTTTATCGATTATGGATTGGCACATGGAATGCTACCATTGTTTAGCATGAGATGCTAATGAGATGGTGTGGTGAGTCACATGCCACAATGCATGGGATGCATATAATAGACATGTGGGTGGGTGTTAGATGAACATCTACTGAATGTGACGTCTGCGATAGATCACATTGCTTTGAGGATTAATGATATGTTGCTAGTTTTCGATTGTGTATCTAGCCCTTTGACCAAGAGCAAAAGAGTTTTCTTGTGCACTATTGTCGGAGATTTTCCATTGAGCAAAACCATTGGGTGTGGGGTGGGGAAGCTTTCTCTGTGGTCTCTATGTAGTAATGTATGGAGGCAGATACTCGCTGATGGAATCCATTAACCTCCATTAGATGGGGGTGAACATCCTATGTGATCTAAGTTAGTTATGATTGAAAATCCCCTAGCTAGGGTGAGTGTGATCAAAAAGAGTTTTTGATATCTAAAGAGTTCTGAAATACTGCCTCGATTACACCGTACTGGATCTGGCATAGTTATCGAGTCTTGTGAGTTTAATCAATCCATGACTCTCACTTGGTCGGGATGTTATTCAGTGAAAGGATTATAGTGCACGGTAATCGAAGAGTCTTAATAGGTTCATCTAAAGTTCAGACTTTATTGCCATCAGAATCGTCCTGAATCCTGACTAGAGGATACTCATAATCTTTTAGGGTGCTCTAGGATTTTGGAGAGATCCTCTTAGTAGGTCGAAGTGTTTGGTCGGTGTCAAGGAATTGATGTGTCCTGATTGTTACATGGCTATGAACCTAGAAAGTCATGCACATACTGAGTAATGTATCAGATTAGTGAACTGTTGTTGTTAATGTGTTCCTTGTCACTGAGAGTTAGTGATGCCATTTGCGGCTAAGAGTTAGCTATATGGATCTATAGATATGGGAGACCACTAAGAGTTAGCGGGGCACACTATCAAGAGTTGACAGGGGCCTTGGTTTTATTAAGAGTTAGTGGAAAGGCTATTAAGTATTAATAACGGGGCCAAGTACAATATGGAAAAGCTGGAGACTTGCTTGTAGAATCGGTCAACTAGAGCATGTAGTGGCCGACCGCTTTATCATGCGGTCAATCATTTACCTCTTTTTTGCTCTCCCACTTTATCGTATCAGAGTATTAAATGCTATTATGCAGTGAATGATAAGAGAGAGATTTGGAGGGATGGCTGGCATGTGAAGCTTGGACGGAAAGCCTCAATTGCAGAAGAGAAATTGAGAGAGGATTTGAGAGAAGGCCGAGAGCTTCATGGCAACTCCTTTCTTCGTCATCTTTTTCTTGCTTTGCTACTTCATTACTTCTTCTCCTTCCACCATTGCTAAGGGCTTCTACTTCTTCTTGCTCCAAGCTTAGCCTCAGCTTCTCTTTCTGTTTCTCCCATTTAGATCCGGCTGTTGGACAACCACGTTGCAATCGAAAGGAACTTGTTGAGAAATTTGTATTTTAATTTATGGAGAAAATAATCTTGAAAAATATATTTTCAGTAAACTTGATTTATAGATAATTTCCAAAATATTTTTCTATAAAATATTTTTTTCTACAAAACTTCATGCTCGTATGTAGTTATATCTTTCAAAATAATCAAAATGTATTTTGTATAAGTCGAGCATGATGAAATGCATGATTTTGAAGATTATAAATATATTCTTCTTTAAATTGAAGAACTTCATGCTCATATATTATTATATTCTTCAAAATAGAAAAACATGGTTTTGAAATGATCGAGCTTGATGTAAAAGGATTAAGAAAATATTTTGAAAATCAACTATGTATTAAAAGCCTTTTTCCTAAACTCAATATAGGTATTTTGAAGCTTTTAAAGGCAAAGTAGCCAAAAGTTCTTTTAAAGCTTTTACACTGATTTTCTATCCAAAATTATTTTTGAATCAATCAAGTGTTACTCAGTATATTTTTTAGATTAAATCTAGTGTCTCAAAAACCTACTCAAGTTTGTGTTGTATAAGATCTATATCTTCAAATCTATAATTGAGTATGGTATTTCTATAATCGAGTATTTTCGTAATACTCAAAATCCTTGTAAGATATTGTTCTTAAAGAAATAGAGTATCTCTTGAATTTAGGGGCCCTGGGGTATAAGAGAAATTTTTGGAAGATGAAAAAATTCGGAGAACAAGTGTAAATTCCCCAAAACTTTGGGAATGAATGCACGAGACCATTATTCCAATGGTATTTGGAAGATTTAAAGCAAATCCAAGGGCTTGATTGATAAAGGGCAAAGTGTTTTGAGCCAAAGCATAATTCTTTGAAAACTTACAACTAAATTCTTAGAATAACCAAACGGGGTGAACGGGCAGTTGGGGGAGTAATGATGAGGCATTAATCTCAAGGGGCAAGTGACGCAAATGGGTAAAACTCATGATGGGGCTCTTATCTCGAGGCAACACATGGCGAAACCCGATTCACTGAAGAAGTCTACAAATAAAAGGCTATTGGGAGAGATTTTTTTGGGCATTCAATAAGATAGAAAGGTAAGGAATTTGAGAGGAAATATTTTACAAAAATGAGGGAAAAGATTATACTAAGAACGGGGGAGAAAAAGCCTCGTCGAAAAGTTCAGGCCTCCATCGAAGATCATTCCAAACATCAACAAAATAGTGAGGTAAGTCCAATTTTTTCTTATAATCGGGTAGAGAGAAGGAAAATGAATTCGTAGGTTCAAAAAGGGTCGAAATGGAGCTAAAACGAAGGAGATATGGCTAAAAAATGAAGTTACAGCGTCATAGTCGCCGAAGAAGACACCTACACGCGCTACTGCTGGTAGTGCGTACAAGTGCATGGGTCGTCTTCTTTGGGCGTATGAGGGAGCGTGTGGGATCCCCTTGCCCTGTAATTTTCCAATTATGCTCATTTAATTTTTTCCTGCAACCCTATGTAAAAACATTGAAAGTTTGGTTTACAAAAACCTATGTTTTTTGTAAAAACCCAATCCCGCTCATTGTGAACAGTGCACAATCAAGGTAAACTAGCAAAGTAAATGGTTCTTGCATGCTTTTACTTCATCTCGGTCATTTTGGTTTCATTTAGGTGAGGGTGTTAACTTGCATATCATACTTTTCCTTTACCTGAGCATATTTCTTTACTTTGTCATGCATCACCGTGGTGTGTGTGGCTAGTTGACGTTAGGGCCATCATGTTGGATCAAGGAGCCATCATGTGAGGAGTTTGAACATGACGGATCAGCGGGGGTGATTACAACACCTCGACATCTCTACCACATGGGAGGTTTCACAACATACTTAAGCATTTCATTTACATGCATGAATTTTCTTTACTGAGTCACTTACTAAGATGTTCATATCTTACTATCAGCATATTCAACATGCCAAGTACCCTAGGGATAAGCCAAAGGAAAGGCAAGGAGGTGGTCCATGGTTAGTTTAACTTTCTTTAAGTTCTGTTGTAAAAGTGTCCCATCTTTGTATACTTTTGTACTTTAAGTGTTGTATTACAAGAACAATGTAAGAAAAATAGGTCCTGTATAGTCCTTAGCTTCCTATTTTGCAATAGGGTGTGTTGTGATGTACTTGTATCAAGAACATATAGTGGAAGCCCTAATTACTTAGCTTGTGGTTAAGCTTTTAGGTTCAATCCTTTGCTCCCGTTGGCAAAGTTTGAATGTAATTGGTTCACGATTTTGTTGTGTAATTAGTATTGTTTTATGAGTTTAAGATGCAGGGCGTTACAATTTTTATAACTAGTGAAATCTAAGCATATTTCTAGTCGAGTATTTCTCTATGTTGCTTTCAAATAAGTCGATTATGTGCTTTAGCAAAACTTTATTTCAATCAACTATTAAGATTTTCTACTTGAGTATTTCATATAAGCTCTCTATATTTTCAAAGTCAATCGAGTAAGGATGTTTTTAATCAAGTAAAGATCGGATAGAATATGGTAGATTCTTTGAGCTTAATCTTAATGGAGTATTAATTATCTATACTTGAGTATATGCTTATGTTAGTCGAGTGAGCTTAGCCAAGTAGTCGAGTGCTTAATACAAAGTATATGTGCCTTGTGAGTTAGTCGAGTAATGATTTGGTCTTACTCGAGTGAGGCTTATATATAATGGATTACAAGAAATGTCCAATCGAGTATGCATTTTATTAGTCAAGTATCTCTAGGACTTAGTTGAGTAACTGGAATTTGATTTTAAATTTTATAACCATTACTCAAAAAGATAAAAGATGACAGTTTTGATCGTTAAAACTTTATTTCTTTATTCCAAGTCGTCTAACAGTGTTCTCTTATAAAAAGAATGTTAAAATATATTTATGCAAGAGTATTTAAAACTTCTCATATATATTATGCATATATTTCTAACTAATTTAACCATTAATGGTCAAATCAAAGAAGTTGTAAGTTGTGCAGGTCTCAATGTTGAATCTGACCATCAAGCTTCTATATAAGGCCAAGATGTGTGAATGATCAAGTTGTTGTTGAGCCATCAAAAAAGCCTATGCTATTGACATTGTTGTGGGTGCTTATGCTCAAACAACATAACGCAAACCCAATCACAGCAATCCTAATTCTTTTCAGGCTATTTTTCTATGCTTGAGTGAGTGCTTATTTAGTTTATCTTTAATCACTCTTAAGCATTTGTTTGGTGAGATTATTTGTATATCTTTCTAAACTAGATTTTTTAAAGAGAGTTGAGTGTTTCATTCATTCATACTTTCAAACTCTCTTTTGTTTAAGAGAAAAGTGATATCTTTGTACATCTTATATTTTCTCTTGAGAAATTCTTTTACAATTTTGTGAATTTGTAAAGGTTACACCTTATCTTTTAAAATGTAGTGGTTATGGCTTAGCCTACAAATAAAATATAACGGCCCACCTCCCGAAGCTCGTGCTAGCATAGAGGATCCGTGAAAGGGTCATTATTTGAATGATATAGAATAATACTCACCCATCATCTGGCAAGGGAGACTACATCACATGACATTTCATAATCACCTTTACATAACTAGCCACATGAATACACGGGTTAAGACCTTGTGCAACTATATACATCATAAGACAACTTGCGACCATATAACATGTGTCACTCCTAAAAACGGAAAGGAATCAACTTGACAAACCAAAACTACACCTAGGACCCTTCTTTCAGGAGAACTTTGCACATGCTACCGCAGCTTAATGATCTGGACCCAACCCCACGAAACGTACATGGCAACTCAGGTGTTTCCCTTTACCTGGAATGATGGTCAAACAAAGGATGAGTCGCGAGACTTAGCAAGCATAAGAAGGAATGGCAATAGGTTAACAATAAAGATTTTCCCATACCACATGTGTTTCATACCAATGCAGCCACATAACATGCCATGAACAGTACGTGCATTAGTATTAGATGCATGAACTTAAAGTAAACTGCACATAAAAGGTCCTTAGGGCCCACATAAGACACACACATTGGCACCTAAGTCTCACATACAAATCTATTAGTAACCTAGTATAGGCTACCATATCATTACTTTTAACATCCTCTTTATCACATCATTTAACATTTCATGCCCTCAAACATAACATATCATCATAACATGTAGTTGTCGTGGGTCACACCCTCATGGTCTTACACGCCTCTCTCATCTCTCATAGTCACTCCTTCTCACTATGCAATGCAACATATAAGAAATGCAATGGCTTTTATAACAAAAACGTGATGACAATGCCCCCATAAACCAAGCATGAGGCCATGCTACGCCCACATAGGAACACACATAGGTGAAATGTTCTAAATGCATATGCTCATCTAATATACCCAAGTCGGCAGTTAAGCTAACTGGGTCATGCCAATGTGCATACGTCCCCACACACACATAACATGTCCCTCCCAAATGAATGCAACCCAATCCCCATGCATCACAACAATATCATGACATGGACAAAGTCAAGGTGGGTGACTAGCAGTACCAACTCGCCTGACTCGTCTATAGCTTATCACAATAGCTAATGACTGGCGCTCATACATCTAGCCATTGACTGCCACGACCCATGGTCAACAGTCAGTAGCTTTGTACCCCACACCCTTAAACACACATAGATAACGTTAGACTTATATACTTTAGACTTAGCATTTTGTAAGCTTTCCCTATGACTCCTCATGCACTTAGCAACATAGACATCAATATACCATTCTACTTCTTGCCTTTTCTCATACATAGGAAACTATCTCGATATACATATTACTGAACATTGCACTCTTCTCATTAAGACTCTTAACATAACCTAATAAATTTGACCATAACCACCTCTCTAAGAACTTAGCCCCAACGGGTTCGGCATCATTCCTAAAAAGCAGAGCGATACAAAGCCCTATGATCGACGTAATCAACAACACCAAGGAATCATTTACTTAACTTATTCTATCGACAATAGACCCATCAATAATGCACAAGTCCTAGAATGGTTGCCACACGAATTTATATTATTAATGCTTGGAATCGAGTCACGGCAAGGGAGGGAATAAAATATGGAAAATAACAGAGACTTGTGTAGGGATTAAAGAATGTGAGAAGATAGTTAAGAGCTTGCCTTTAAATGGTTGATTCTCGCCTTTCTCACTCTCCCAATGTGAAGTAATTTTTTTTACGAAAAATAATAAGATTGTGGCTCATAATCATCAAATCTGACCATGTAAAACGTATAATTTAAACATACGACGCTTCTAATAATTTTACCCACTTACCTAGCCACTTAAATCTTTGAATAATCCCAAAATCTCTTATTTTCCTCCCACTTTTTCCTTTATTTTTCTTCCTTCCCAAGCTACTCGTGTCCTCCTTCTTCCTCCTTCATTTCTCCCCTTTTTCGTCTTTGTTTCAGCACCAAAATGGCCAAATGTTGTCTTTAAATATGCAACAAAACGACTGCTTAGAGAGCAAGGTGAATGGGTGGTCTAAGGGCTACCACATGGCTAACCAGTGTGTAACACCCCCTCCCCCGCCTGACCCAACTCCTCGAAAAGATCAAGAAAGGGAGTGTTAGAGCAACCACAAGAGGCTTGAGAGCCAAAAAGTTAAACATTCATACACTTAAGAAAATGTACATTCACACATGCCAACACATCAAAATCTCATTCATTAAAGATCCTAAGACATACATAGGGTATTTACATTACATGCCAAAACATTTGTCCCTTCCTTTACTATTACATTCACCATGAAGGAAGCAAAAACATGTAAAATATACATTGACTTCTTAAAATCCACTCCCATGATCTTTTGTCTGAGAATGCCTCGGCACACACATCTAACCGTCAACCTTACTAGGACTCTCCTTAGTGATCCCTTTACCCTTACCTGGAATGGCAAAAAATACAAGTATGAGCCACGAGGCTCAGCAAGAATAAAGTAATGAAAATAGCATAGCTAGAAACATGGCATGGAGTGGGTATGGTGGGAGATAATCAATATAGGTAGAACAAATCATTTACATAACTTCCACTCACCCACCCATGAAACATTATGCTATAAATGTGTCGTACATCATGCAAATATATACCGGTAAACACATATGGCCAATCAGCCCACATAAATAATTATACATATCGACCTACTTTTGAATATCTGCAATTTGCAAAATAGTAACAAATCTCAGGGCCCACATAATCTTACCCATGGTCGTCACCAATGGGCACGCCCCCGGTCGTCACCCGAAAAGCGTAAAACCCCAGTCAAACATAAGCCTACTAGTTTTGGGGGATATATCCTGCGGAATCATTCACCTTGTGCGCATTAACGTACCATGCAATGCAGTGCATCACTTTCATGCTCACATATATGAATGCTCGTGTAACAATAAAAAATTCATAATTAATGCTCACGTATGCCCAATATAGACATCATTATGCTTGCACCGTGTCATTCCCATGATGCACATATACCACACATTTCAAGTCATGCCTTGTTAAAGGTTTACAATTATGGTATCATAAACTTTTTCTCTTGACAAGCAAGGCTAAATGTCCTCTTTTATCCCATTCGAAGGTTGATTAAACTTGGATTCATGATAAGATTAAATTTGGAACCAATCAGAACATTTTTTCTAAATTCTTATCAAATTAGTCGACTAAGGATGTAGGTGAGTCGACTGAGGGTTGGGTTTAATCGACTATTAAGTTGGCTTAGGCGACTGGATTGAGAATTGGTTTTTGGACTGGGCTTCCGAGGTTGGATTAGTTGACTGAATAGAGGATACATTTTTGGATAATCGACTCATGGTAAGTTGACTAAGGCTTTCTTAAGTCGACTAGACACACTTAGTCGACTAAAATTGGGCTAAGTTGACTATTCAAGCTACAAGACCAGAAATGAAAGCAAAAGTGGCATGGGAGAGGCCAAAATCTTCACCATGCATACCTTAAACAAACATCACCATTCCTTTAAGAAGTTTGGGGTGAAACAAACCCCAAGTAGGTCACAAGAAAAGCTTCCAAAAGGGTTTAAACCAAAAGTTTAACAATCACAACTCACAACCCTTTTACCCCTCAATACCTTGAGTTTCTTTCCAAAACTTATACCATCACTTGAAACCCTCATTTTCGATAACTCTACATACATCTCACCTCCCTTCTCAAAACCCCCAAACCAAATCCCCAAAAGAACTTTAATGTTTAGAAATGGAAGAAAATAGAAGAAACTTGCCTTGTTTACACCTTTTCTCAAATGCTTGATGATTTTAAGGCTTTAAGAGGGTTGGTTTCAAGCTTGATGTTTGAGGAAGAAAGTTGGATTTGAGAGAGAAGAGAGACCTACGAGACTCCTTGCCAAATGCTTCATTTTTCCTCAAATTTTCATATTGCTCCCCTTTTATATTTTCCCACTAATTCCCCTTTTCTTTTGGCTAATTTCCAACCACACAATTTTTCTCTCTTTTAACACTTAATATTTATTCTACATTTGAGACCATCACCTCTAATCCTTGATTCTAGATGGTCTCTCCCTTGGCCCTTAAGTTTTGACTTTTCCTTCATCAAGTTCATGCTTCCAGAAGCTCCCTTCAATTGCCTTCTCAAGCCATTTGAGAACTCCACTTCCTCAATCCTCATTTGGCCATTTTGACTTTTCAAACTTCTCATGCTTGACTTTTCCACACCTCTCCTTCCTACTCTTGACTTAGACTTTTCCACATCTCTCATTCTACTCTTTAGCTTAGACTTTTCCACCAAGCTCTCAACCTACATCTTTTTCATTTTCAACTACATGTAGACTAACTCAAGATTTACTATCCCCAAATTTTACCCAAAAATTTTACATAAGTTATTGAAAGTAATTTAAACAAGAAATCTACATACCCGGCTTTTCGGATAAAATCATCGATTTCTCGGGCAACCCATCACTGACTCCCAATACCTGGCAACAGTTAAATTAGGCTTCTTAAAACGAATATTTTGATAATTATAATACCAAAGAAAAATTGAGGTGTTACACAATGATTTCCATGTGACCTCTACCACCTTAGCAAAACGAAGTCGTTTTTGCACCTGAAGGCTGAAATAAAATCAGCCAAAATCCCCCAGCCTCGCTCGCAACCTCCCACGGAATCGAACCCGAGTTCCTCGCTCGGCCACCCTTGCGCTTGACCGCCCGCGCCAGCTGCTCCCTTCAACATGTATATACACCCAAATATATTTAAAAAGGCTCACGACCCACTTCCCATAATAGCACCCACGCCCCAAAACTTTCGAAAACCAACTCCTACACTCCACACTTCATTTATCCCTTATTCCACTTACACCCCCAAACATTCCAGAATTCAATTAATTTAATTTATTTATTAGTTATTATTACTATTATTGTTATTACTTTATTATTATTATTATTATTATTATTATTATTATTATTATTATTATTATTATTATTATTATTATTATTATTATTATTATTATTATTATTATTATTATTATTATTATTCCCTTAAATCCCCAAATATTCAATAATCACCTCAGGCACCGGAATCAATAATTATTATTTATCTCCAAAATTCCTGGATGTTACATAAAAAGTCTCATGTAAAGGTTCCTACTTACCCTATGAAAAGTGGAGGTTCCTACTTAACCTGTAAAAGTGGAAGTTACTTCTTAGTTTGTGAAAAGCGAAGGTTCCTACTTAGCTTATTAAAAGTGAAGATTATTGCTTCGCCTGTAAAAGTGAGGGTTTCTACTTAGCCCATAAAAATGGAGGTTATAGTTACATCTGTAAAAACTACTATCCTTAGTGGATGTTTTCAAATCCTTAATGAGGAGCTAAGGTAGTGGACTACGCAATTGGTCAAACCACTCTATATTGTTGTGTTCATGGTGCTTGCTTTTATAGTTTGTCTTTAAATGTATTGTTCTTATCTCCCATAAAATGTTTTTAATGCATCAACTCACCTCATTGCATTTCTTTTGAACTATTATTCCAATGCTGCCTTGGTTGGAATCTTCTTAAAAATTGCATTCTCTTTCATCTTCATAATTGTTTATTATTTCTCTTATTTAACATATAGCTTCTTATCTTCACACATGCATTCTTTCTCTAAACTATCTTTTTAAGTATTTCAATTTTAGTTTTAAGTCTTGCATAAAAGTGTTATAAGCATGAGTTTTCATTGCATACATAAATAGCATTTTAAAATCTAACTATGTAACCTTATTTCTCATATAAACATTTAATTTGATATGTTTCAAACTATCTCTTCTATATATATAAAATTGCTTTCTTAAATAAATACATTCTAACACTCTTATATATGTTTATCAAAAGATCAAAATCTTTCAAAAGAATTTTTATGAGAAATCATTTATGATGCGTACATGTGTGCTTGCATTTTTCGCTGCTGCACTTGTTTGTAGTTTAAGAAAAAAAAAATTCAAATAACTTTACTGTATCATAATATTTCATGATATTTTCATTATTTACAAAAATAGTCAAAATACCCAATTCACCCCCCTCTTGGGTAATCTTTCAGAACCCTAGAACAGCTTTAGTTCACCTTCATTGAGAAGGTCCTAGCAAGACTTCAATGGAGGGTTTTAAGGTGTCTCAAGTGTGGACCAATTAGGTCCTCCACACTTGAGGAGGTGGGTTGGTCACCCGAGTTCCAAGTTCGTGGGAGCAGATTCAGAAGTAATGAGGATAAGGTTCATTGGATAACTGGTAGTGGAAACTTTTATGGAGGTATACCATTTATCCCCCTATGGATGGTTTTCAGTTTTGGATGCATATGGATGATTAATATCGTATGTTACAAGGGTTTTTTTTTACTTTCGTTGTGTATAATATTTGGTTGGGAAATTCTATTTGCAGTTAGTTTTTTTACTCTTCGCAACCAGTAGAAACCCACTTTCCCCCTTTTAATCTTTGTAGCCACGTTAATAACTTTTTACAGCCAATATTTTTCAAAAATATCCTCTTCTATTACCATCACACATAGCCACAGCCATCCCCACACAGTCATCCCTGAAACACATCCTCAAACCCCAACAACTCGAATCATCAGTCAGTGTTTACAATGAAGACGAGCTTCATAAGAGGTAGAATATTACAAAATTAAAGGGAGGTTGTGTAGGTGTGGGTGTGGCTGCGATGGGGGCAGTCGTTCAAGGGGCCATGAAGGGGTTACTGCCAGCAAGTATGGGGAACGCCATGGCCGCTTCCCCGGCCATCTCCGATTATCCAGTGTCTATGTGTATATATATGTATGTATGTGTGCGTATATGTGTGTGCGTGTGTGTCTACGTGTATGTGTGTGTGTGTGTGTGTGTGTTTGTGTATGCGGGGATGTGTGTATATGTGTATATATGTGTGTATGTGTGACTGTATATGTATATATGTGTGTGTGTATAAATGTGTGTGTTTATGTAACCGTTCTTCTACTCCTGTATTTCCATTCATTTTTTGTTTTCGTCGTATCATATCTGGCGTTCTTCGTCGCATCATCTCCAGCGTGAATCGGCGACCGTGTATGGATGGGGGGCAGTTCATTGAGGAAGAAAGTGGCTGCAATAGTGAGGGTAAAAATGGGTTTTCAAACAAGGGTATTTCAAGTATATTGAAAGGTGGTTGTGGAGAGCAAAAATGGGTGGCTACAAATAGAATTTTCCTATTTGGTTTTGAAAATGTTTTAAAACCTGAAAACCCTTGCATTGATCCACCAAAGGTTGATTTTTGGCCTGGGCCCTCATTGTCTTTCATAGTGCTCACAGAACTCCAATTTTCCAGTACTCTACCATTCAAAAAGTCATCTTTTGCTTAATTCAACCATATCTATTTCACTCATATGTCCAAGACGCATATGCCATAACTAAGTGATATCGGTATCAAATAAAGAAGAAGTAGAAACAGAAACATCATTTGTAATGGTAGAACCCTGTAGAATATACATTCGATTGTACTCTTTTTTACCTTTCACTACAACGAGAGCACCTTTACTAACTTTAATAACTCCACCTTCACCAATAAACCTGTACTCATTTAAATCAATAGTACTCAATGAAATAAGATTTCTTTTAAGATCGAGAACATTTTTTATATCAATTAAAGTTCAAGCAATACCATCAAACATCTTAATTTTAACTATTCTAATGCCAGTAATTTTACAAGAAGAATTATTACCCATTAACATCACTAGAAGTCAAAGTTTTATATATCAAAAATCAATCCCTATTAGGAGACATATGAAACATGCATGCTGTGTTGAGAATCCAATTTTCACTAGGTTTAATGATCTCATTAGTTACCAGCATAAGTTCTCTATCACTATTGTTATTTTTAACAACATTAGTTTCACATGAGGTTTCAGGTTATTTCCCTCTCTAATCAGATTCCTGTCTCTTAAGTTTATTTTGTAGCTTATAACGTTCATTCTTTATGTGTCCTTTCTTCTTACAATAATTACATATTTTTTCTTTATTTCTAAACTTGGATCTACTTTTCCCTCTACCACTAGAATTTCTGTCACGTGTTCTTCATCTAATCAACAGACCCTCTCCTTGATTTTCATAATTCTCCAATAACTGTTTATTAATTTTTTCTTTCGAGAATAAAGTATCATAAACTTTATCTAGGGTGAGAGTATCACGACTATAGAGTATGGTGTTTTTAAAAGTTGAATACGAGGTTGGTAAAGAATATAACAAAATTAGACCTAAATCCTCGTCATCATACTTAACCTCCATACTTTCCAAATCAAAAATAATTTCTTTAAAAGCTGTTAAATGGCTTTCAATCAACGCACCTTCTGCCATTCGATGAGAATATATTTTTTGCTTTAGATGCAACTTACTGGTCAAGGTCTTCATTATAAACATGTGTTCTAGTTTCAACCATAGAGCGGCTGCGATTTTTCTTTCAAAACATTCTGCAAAATTTGATTCGATAAATGCAGATGTATCAGAGATAAGGCCTTAGGATCTTTACGTTGTTTTTCTTTAGTACTCTATGATTTTGGCATTTTTTCAAAGCCCAAAAGTGTATCATCTAAATCCATCTATGCTAAAATTGCATGCTATTGAGAAATTTGGTTTATTGATAATTTCCAAAACATTTTATAATTCTCTTAAATTGGAGAACTCCATGCTCATATATCTCTTTCAAAATAGTCGAGTATGGTTTTGTATTAGTCTAGTATGTTGTAAAACTTGTGAGAAAATTTATGAAAAATCGACTAAGTATGAAATAACCTTTTGATTTAATCAATTGAGTATTGCTCAGTATGTTTTCAAAAACAATCGAGTATTTGAATTGATTCAATCTACTATTATAAGTTCCTACTCGAGTATGTTTTGCAAATGCTCTATTTTCTTAAAGCTAAATCGTGTATGGTGCTTTTATAATCGAGTAATGATCTTTCATCACTCTAGTAAGCCTTTTTTGAAAATTAAGTATCTCTAAAGCTATGAAATCTGAGCATATTTTCAATCGAGTAAAGCTTACTTTTCAATCAACTAATGTATTTTGATAATCGAGTAAATATATGTTAGTCAAGTAAAGTTTGGTTTGTCTCTAGCTAAGTCTCTGAATTTAAAAGCAATCGAGTATTTAATGTTGGTACTCGAGTAATTTTCATGCATTATTCGAGTATTCTTAGCCTAGTAAACTAGTAAGTAATGCAAGGTCTCTATGGTCTTTGAGTAAGTCGAGTAATGATTTGGTCACACTCGAGTAAGCTCTCTAGATAATCAATTACTTGAAAATTCCAATTGAGTAAATGTTATATTAGTCAAGTAACTCTTATATTAGTCAAGTAACTATTGTCAGACTTTGAAAAATATAGTCGTTAGACATATTAAATGCTCAACAGTCTTAACTTTTTAGTTCATTTAATGCATTTCAGACAACATGGGCATTCTTGAATGAATGAATTAATAAATATTGTTTAATGTTTATATAGACAAAACGTGGTAGTTGTGAGACAAATTGAATATTCAAATTATATTTTGCCATGTCAGCAAACATTCAATGTAGGAAATCTATAAATAGGAGATGAACCTGCTTGGAAAAGGTTAGAAGAACCAAGTACAAAACTCTAAAGCTATCTCCAACAAGCTTTCTGCAATCTTATTCAAATTCTCCTACTTCTCACGAGCTTTCCTTTTAAATCTTTCTTTGAGAACTTTCTTTAAAGAGTGTTCTTCATTCTATATCTTGTAACTCTCTCTATCAAGAAAAAAAAAAAAAAAAGCTTTAGTGCTTACTGTTTCATTTATATTTTTCTCTTGAGAAATCCTTCACAACTTTTGTTAAACTCTATAAATGTTATGCCTGATCCTTTAAAAATGAAGTGTATAAATGCAGTGTATTGGTTTTGGTTGAGCCAAGTGTAAAAAGTCAAGTGTGATAGGCTCTGCTAGATCTTGTGAAAAGGTAATGATTGTCGCTAAGCCTTTTGTAAAAAGCCAACTGTATAGGTTTGTTGTTGAGCCTATAAAAACTACAAAGTAATATAATACCTTCGTGAGTGTATTTGCAAAATCCTTAGTTGTGAACTAAGGTAGTAGATTAAGCAATTGAGGTTGAACCACTTTACATTATGTGTCATGCTCTTGTTATTTTATTTACAACATTCTTATTTTAATTCCTTTTATTTAAGTTCATATTTTACAAAAGAGTAAAAAAGTTTAATTCACCCCTCTTAAGCTAACTTTTGTATCAAGCATATTAACCTACCATAGCAAAAATCTAATATTTCCATCCAATAAAGGAATATTGTACTTCAAAATAGTCATCAAATAACCCCCAAATAATATCAAATAATTTATAACTAAGAAACCCAATTAAAACCAACCAAAAATACCAAATCTGGGTTTAAAAAAAAAAGATTTGGATCTGTTAATTTGGCTGACTAGATTTGAAGGGGGTCGGATTTAGTTTAATGGGTTAACTTTCTGCTGAACAGATCTGAAGTAGGTTGTACCTGGGCAGGTCAAATTTGGCTAGATCTAAGCAAGATATGGGTGAGAAGCTTAAAGCTTCTTTAATGGAAAAAGCTTGCAAGGATGGATCGTGACAAAGAAGCTAGAACGGCGGCCGGCGAAATGCATTGCTAGGTGAGGCACGGAGCAAGGCAATTTCCAAGTTAGGGTGCACGATCGATCTCTAGGAAGGAGGGTGCCATCCGATCTACTGCGAAGCAAGACAAAGGCGGTTAATGGGGTAGAAGGCGGTTGGCAACAGGGATGAATGGACTGATGGTGAGGGAGGCAAAGGCCGTTGGCAATGGTTTTGAAAAATGGTCGAATAGAGGCAGAAATCGATGACTAGAATTGGGCTCTCCAATGGCGATTACAACGACAAGAGTGCTCAGTTGACGATGACAGTGGCCTGGTGACGACAGTCGAACCGCAGTGGCGGCAGTGATAATAGTGGTTGCGACGACGCCTAGGGCAGTTGGGTAACTTGTAACTTGGCTATGGAAAATCCAAACATTGATATTGATCCAATGGCTCTAATACCAGTTTGTTATGAATTTGGATTGAAAATAAATCACGAACAAACCATCAACCACACACACAGACATAGAATTTTATGTGAAAAATCCAAATCGAAAAAAATCATGGCTAAAAAGAATAAAATATCACTAATCGGATATTACTACTACAAAAGTGATATTGACACACTAATTCTAATGACATGGGCACCTGTTTATAAATTAAAAATCATCTATAAATGTACACATAAAATTCAATATTGATTAGAAGATGATTCATAAGAATATTCCTTCGGATAAGATAAGCTAAGAGAATATTTCTCCATAAGAGATAAATCCCAGTTAAAATCGAATATAACATCCTAAACACAGTTAAATTCAAAATATTAATATCGGTCAAATTAGAAAATTCAATCACAGATGAATTAGAATTTGAATCATAATTATCACAGTAATCAACAATGAGAAGTGACTGACTATGAGGAAGAAAATGGGTGTGGCAAAGATACTTGGGAACAAAAAATTGGGGGTGCTTGGGGACAAGGACTCACCAGTGATAAGGTAGGGATTTCAAGTGATGATTGGTTATCTCTAGCAAAAAAGGTTCCTTGGAGATGGGGTGTAGAGAATGCAATGACAAGAGGCAAGGTGGTTGAGGCAAAGACGGTGGGCGGCGATGGGCTAGGGTGCATGGGGAAGAGGACTCGTTGATTGCAAGGTGAGGGAGCCAACAATAAGGCAAAAGAGGACTAGGCTTTTCAAAAGAAAGTGGGTTAAGGATTTCTTAGACATGGGTCTGCAAATTGGGTAGATTTGGAGGGGTAATTAGGGGAATTAGGTTAAGGGTGTTTGGTCACTAAAAGAAGGAAGAATGGGGTGTTTGAATTGAGTGTTCTAAGTATCAACTTAAAGTATCAGCCTTGCATTTTTGTAAACAAAATGAGGATTAGTTCTATGCAGGGGCGGATCCAGCCAGGTAAAATGGGCTGGGCTGGGCAAAATTAAAAGTGGGCTAAATTAGGGGTGGACTATTACCAAAAAAATTAGCAAATTTACATTATAAAAAAAAAATTCTTGTGAGCTGCCCTGGGCTTCAGCACAGGGCAGGTCACTAATAAATCCGCCTCTGGTTCTATGGCAAAACTAAAGAAGTTTCTCTTAGATGGCAAGATGCGTTTTTACTATTAGATCTTTGACTAATCTAATAATTATTTTATTAGGGTCTGTGTGGTACAGTTTTTGTTTTTAATTTTTAATTATCCTTCTAAAACTTTAAAAACAAAAACAAAAGACAATGTTGCACAACATTGAGAATTTTTATATAATATATATCTTTTGTTATACATCAAATATTTATATTATATAAAGAAAAATGCTATTGGTACACCTTTGTGTACACCTTGGGCTACATAAAGGTGTATCAATGACAAAAATCTCTCTGAGGCGCATAGAGGCGCGTGAGGCGCATGGAAAGACGCAGGGTATTTTTGTCATTGATACACCTTGTGTAGCCCAAGATGTACAAAAATGATGTACATGTAGCATGACTCTTATATACAACACTATATTAGATAAAATATCCTCAAATACCAAAAACTCTTAAATATCATGAAAAAAAATTCCACATTATTCCATCACGTCAAAAAGAATTTTGAGAAGGGGGGAATCATTGCCCGAAAGCATTAGCATGCGCCTTCAATCATGAAGAGGCTAAGACAGAGGGTGCATGATCGAGGACTATGTATATAGTGTTACTTTGTAGTTATTCATCGTAAAGGCATGCATTTTCTTGTCAATTTAGACATTTTGTTGCAAAAGTTAAAAGATTTAATAGAGAAATACCTAACAAGCATATAACTGTGTGTTCTCTATTATTGAGAATCTTCTTAAACAAATTACAAACTCTGTAAATCCATTTTTCACCCAGACAACCCTTTTCTCTAATTTGTGAGTTGAATTTTTTAGTTGGAAACTTGTGAGATGTAATACCCCAAGAGTCCATATAAGGGTAGTATATATCGAGAATAAGTAAGAAAGGAAACAACACTACCTGAATATCTTTTGAACTAAATATTGGCAAAAAACTCCCGGATTAAGCGTGTTTGAGCTGGGAAAGCTCAATAATGACCTCTTAGAAAATTCGTGTAATCCCATCAGGGTAAGTTGTTTTAGTTCTTCCTATCGCTCGATGCGGTAAGTTGTTCCGATCCTTCCTATCGCTAAATGTGGGACGTTACATGAAACGTATAATTTTCGAGTTAGAGATGGCATAAAATAGTTATATGATTAAATAATATGGGCTTTACTATGTTGCCCACTGTCGGGCAACATAGCATTTGCTTGGCAGTGAAGGGGGCACGGGCCCCATGCACGTGGGACCCGCGCCTACACATGGCCCCACGTGCATGGGGCTCGGGCCCCCCCTTTGCTGTCGGGCAAATGCTATGTTGCCCCGCAATGGGCAACATAGCATTGCCCCTAAATAATATATAACTTTTAAGTAATAGCATCCTATATTTGTGAAATAATAAATTGAAATGAAATATGAATGAAGTTTCATTATTAAATGACTATTTTACCCATGCATCAAGTCAATCCATTGCCGCTGCAGGATATGGTCAGAGTTACGACTTGCCAGCAACTCCGACATCGCCAACAACCAACTCACTGTTGACTATGGTGGTTGTTCATCTACCATGAGAGTTGTACTCCTAATTCTAGAAGTTTCTCCCTTGGTAGATAGTGGTGAGAATCGTCAGCAACTGAATGGGTCAAAGTCAAGTCGACGTGTAATGAATGGCTGAGACGGTGAGAGAGAGAGAGAAGAAATGGCATAAAATGAACTTCAATATCATGGATAAAAATAAAGTGCAACACTTTTAACCCCATCAAAATGAGAATAAATAATCCCACGAGAACGTGATATGATATCCCAAACATGAGATTATCATACCTCCTATTGGTTCATGTCCCAAACGGGCAATAGGTAGAAGGAATGATCCAAATTTGCCTTGGAAGTCAAAGAAGGAACCGTCCCGTCCATTTTATGCCTGATTCAATCGTGATCATAACAAAAAAGCACAACCCTAATCACCAGAAAGTAGACAAAAAGGACTCTTAATTGTGGAGCAACAAAGCGCGAAACAAATACCTAATTTTAGGCTTGGCATCTCCATTGCAGTGAATTAACAGTGGTATCCTCGGTACAATTTGATAGAATAATGGGCATCTCGTCTGAGATAACTCTACAGCTTATGGATAAATTATAAGCTCTACATGAATGGGCCATCATACAATAATCGTAGCCACAAAGTAGTAGGTACAACCATAATAAATACACTTTGCCATGTTGCTCTTTGATAGACAGGAGGAGAGTTTTTCCTAGACAACTATTATATAATACGATTTAACTAAAATTGGCCATCTGCTTTCCTTGGTGCATCAAACCTCTATACAAAAAAAGACCCCAAATTCATTTCACAAGAGAAATCACTATTGATTGCTCTCAAGTGGCGCTTCTCTTGCTTTATCTTCTTGATGGCGGACTTACTAAAGCTGGCTCAACGACCAGAAACAAATAATGAATTGGTTGAAAACTGGGTCTCCTCCATTTGGCCTTTTCTGGCCCTTGCCTTGTCGAGGCGTGCTCGTCTTACTGCCTCCTGGACGTGGCGATCGTGGTCCTTCAGCATCTGATCCACCTTGCCTGATGGAACTAGTGGTCCAGAGTAGTGAATTTTGTTGCCCTTCGATCCAGAACCAAACTGTAGCAATTCAAACCAAGAAAAATAAGTAAATAAATATAAAGTAGAAGCAAGAGCTTTATGATTACGATTCAGGATTCGTTTCCAACCCACTTCTCATAACTGACTGGTTGGCGTGTGTTTGTGTTTGTGGGAAATGAGGTGTGATATGATTGTACAGTAACCATCTCTGCTACTACTTACAAGAAGAGGATCTTTGCTAGCCTTCCTTCCTTCTTCATTTTGATGGGGACACGCTACACCCTGCACGTTAATCTTTTGATCCTGTTTTATCAAGGATTCAGAAGCTTCCTTGAAGGACCCAGGGAATCTGCCTATCAATTTCGGAACTTCTTGTCGATAAGTTCCAGATTTATCTATTGTATCATCAGACAATAAACTCCTCCTTGCCGCTACTAAACCAGACAGTGTTGATAAGTCGACCCCAGTTGAAATCTTTGGAGCCTCGTCCATGTTTTTCCCAGCCTTCAACCATGCAGCTCGGTTAACCAGTGGCCCTGAATGAGAGCCTCTCTTATGAAGATTGCCATGGGGATCCATACTTGCTTCTTCCACTGCTTGAGATGGTCTAGGAGGGTCAATTGGAAAGCCAGAAGCAACTTCTTCCTGATTAGGGTTGAACTTCTCACTCCGGCTCATTGAATTGGAATGACCTTGCCGTTTCTGCCACCATAATGCATCACTTTATTTATACTTGTAGCAGAAAAGTAGAACATACTCAAACTTAACAGAATAATGTGTGGGTAAGCAGAGTGGCAGAGAAGAGTCTGACACATTCACGATGGTACTGGTCATAGTCACAAGGATCTACGAGTATCAATAAGTATGCATGGATGTGCTCATGTCTAAACACAGATCAGAGTACTCAAAATGCTTTAGGGTATTAACAGCAAGAACAGAATCTACATACAAGAGGAACACTAAAAACTTCACCTATGGATGAGTAATTCCCTCAATATTTTACTGTTAAAAGGTGTTCTTATTCATCATAGTCAGTCCCAAATTCAAATGAAGGAAGAGGGTTGTGTAATTTAGTCAACAGTCAATGTAAAATTGCCGGTCTTTCCAACATAGATGCTAGACAAAGATGATTGGAGAACTAGAATCTATGAAACTGACTATGGAATTATGACTTATGATGATGATAACAAGAGGAACACTAACATTGACGACAAAACTTTACCTGCATGGATGAGGCCAACTCAGCATTGGCGTCTGGTGCTGGAACTGCTCGAGACTCTTGTGTTCCTCTCTTTTCGTGGTCATACCTGTGGCCCTTGTTTCCTGCTGCCGCTTTTCTACAGTTTCCAACAGTAACAAATTGTCAATATAGAAAATATGGCTACTCACTTTGTAGCAAAAGGGCTTGGAAATACAGAGCATAAGATGTACCAGAAATCAGATAAGAACTCATGATTATAGTGTGTAATGAAGGCTATTTTATCCAAGAATCTTAATTACCAAAAATAAATCAGTAGCCAAGAAGGATAATCTGGCAATGATTAGTTTCGAAATAATACAGATATTTAGAGGTGATTGTCAAATTAATGCACTGATGTCATACATGGTCTAAGCGTTGTGTGGCCATGTTTTCAACACCGTGACAACAGGTTAGCATAAAAAGGCAGTACAGCTACTAAAACAGTTCAAAGCATGAAATTTAGAAAGAGGAAAAATCCTCAAGATAGCAAATAATGTGACAGGCAGTATAGCTGGTTTGGAGGATACTTTGATTAATCTAAAATCAGAAAATGCACCTTCGAGCTTCTTCATCCCGTACTTTTGTGTCAAACTCTTTGCTAGGAGGATACTTCGGCAAGCTTGAAGGATCACAAGGCAGTGGTTTTGTTGTAAAGAACTGGAGAAAATAAACCCAGACATATCAAAGAAGTTCCCAAAAAGAAACAGACAAGTTTCACAATGAGAGAAATACAGGTCAAGGGAAAAAGTGGTTGTAATTTAGTAATATGAACCAGAAATGACTAAAATAGAGATATTTTGGTAAAAAAAAAAAATTCTCCAATGTAGGGCAAAGCTCTCAGAGCTCTAGACAAACAGTCACTTCATAGCATCCTAGAACTATTTCTAGGACATACCTTTTCTTCCCCTTGATAAATACATCTTTAGAGTTCATATCTACAGTTTACATTAGAATGCATAATAGTTCTTCACCAAATGCATGGTAGATATTGCTGGTTCATAAATTATGCTGAAAGCCTCAAACTTTTGAAGAGAGATAACACGACTTTGATTACAAGGCCAGTTCCATATGTGTTGGCACAGGCAACCATGCTTCTGTAGCAGAACGTTATCCTGGAAATACCAATGAGGGAAAGGGAGTGTACTAAGAAAGTCCCTTTGAATCTAGGAACATGTATTACAACCATGCAGCCTTTATTCTCAAATAACCTTTTTCTCTCTTTGTGCCCTGAGGGAGCACAATATCATGCCCTAAAACAGAAAGGCTAAAGGCCATACAGGTATGACAGGGATGCAGCATAAGCTTGCATGGCATACCACTTGGGCATTCAAGAATCCTATAGAAATATTTTGTCATATGAAGAGTCGTGCAATGTTCTAATGTCCTTGTGTAGCAAGAAATTATCTTGGATATTTTGGTAGAGAATTCTAATATTCTAGAAGACAATATCAATAATTGGATCAATTAGATTCTTATCATTAGTTAAAGATGTGGTAGGCTATACAAACTTCCCCTTCCTCTATTTGTAGAACCTTTCACTCATTTGAGAAACAAGCATTCTTTAAGTTCTGCCTACTTCACTCTCTAGCTTTCTTGTGCTTTCCATAGTCACTCACCATAGGCTTCTTTAGCACCAAAGAAGGTTTGGTTCTAGCTAGGGGTATAAATGGGTCCCAATTATCCCATTTAAAATTAAAACAAGCATATAAAAATGGGATATAAGCATGAGGCTTATTTGAATATTTATTAAAGCACGCATGTAAGTGGGGCTAATTAGGGCCCCATTTACATCCCTAGTTCTAGGTAAGTGTCATACAACTAACTTAGGAGAGTAATAGGGTCTTAACAATTGTTATCAAAGCTTGGCTGTGCGGGGCAAAGCTACAAGAAAGTGCATTATTGGACCTAGACAACACCACTGCCATCGAGGTGCTAGAGCTTACCTTAACAGGAGAGGGACACCCACACTTGATTAGAGAAGGGCAAGGCTGCAAGGATAACTCCCAAGATGTTATAGGGACTTTAGAAGGTACGATCATGAGGGTAGAGGTGGCTATGAGAGATGCTAAGGAGCATGCCTACATTCTAGAGCATGAGATAGAGTAGCATGTGTAGGAGCTTGGTGCTAGAGATGACCTGTCAAGCTCATCAAGAACAGTACAACTTCCAAGAGAAAGCGATAGTAATACTCAATAGTTTTAAACTCAGTTGGATGAGATGCACAAGAATTGGGTGGTAAGGAGGCACTCGCTTGAGGTCCTGTGGTGGGATAGAGAGATACCAAGGTGGAACTAATGATGCAATGCTATGGTGGCACATGCCTAGTAGTGGTGGCCCCATCCAAGTAAGACGAGTTGAAAAGGAAACTCAAGAGTCTTGGTGCAAAGGAAACTGAAAAACCTACAATAGAATGGGTCTATTGGGAGTACATCAAGGAGTTCTCATCCTTCAGACTCATACTTCAAAATAGAGCCCTCAACAAAGCTACTTTTCAACTTTATAGATGGATTAGTCGTGGGCACGACATGAGGTATGGCAAAGTAGAGTGCAAGATCTTGCTTTTGTCATTGCCAAACCATTAGTAGACTACACTAAGCCCAAGAGAGTATGGTATTGCCAATACCTCATGTCAAAGCACCATATAGAGTATGGTATTGCCAATGGTGTGGGAGACAAGGATTAGCGGCAAGGACACAAGTAGAGCCACAAGCCATCTGCTAGCATGGGTGCCCACAAGGGCAAAAGGTACTATTTGAAGGACTATTGAGTTCATGAGATTAAATAATATACTTAAGACCTCTCAAATAGATTATCGATGTAGAATTGGGTTGTGCTGCTGTTAGTGAAAATAATCCCAAATACCTAGCCAAAAGTGAAAGAAAAGAAAGCCATCCTGAGGAGAGAACAGTTCAACAGCTAATCAAGTGCCACCAAAGCAAATAAGTGGACAATAAGAAGACACTTAAGTTGGGTGCAAAGCCTCCACCAAGGAGTTAGATGAGGTGATTCACCATGGAGTAAGAGAGCTGCAAGGGCAGCCACAACGTGCAAGTTTTTGGACATCAAAGCAAAAGAAGAAGGCATGCAAGTAAACAAGCTAGGTGTAGCTAGTAGGTGACAGGCATACCACGGGATAACAAGGCTAAGTTGACTTGCTGCAAAGAATGTCACTAGGGAGGTCCACAGGTAGGCCAAGGATAGGAAGAAACGTCAACAGAAGGCTAGAAAAACAAGGCAGTCTACAATGCAAGGAGAATCACTTTCCAGTAAAGGCTCACTACTCAACACCACTAGAAACCTTCAACACTACAAAGATAGGAAGACGATATAAATGTCAGACAAATAGGTGGGGAGAGTGCCATGTCTCGACATATAGAGGCCAAAAGCCATGCAAGTGCCAACGGGCATGATGACAATGTGACATAAGGGGCTCTATGACACACCACTTAGGGACTGTTTGGTTGTGCTCATGAGAAGTCAGAAAAGTTTTTTTTTTTTTTAGAATAAAAGCAATCTTGTGGGTTTTTTGGTGTGATCAAAATTACAAAAGTGTTTTTACTGACAGCAAAAACTATTTTTCTGTTGTCAAGTAGAAATAGAAATTTGGAGCTTCTTGTCACAACCTTGGCTCTTCCAACTCAACCTGGCTGACAGTTAGCACTTCTCACCCTCTTAGTGATGGCTATGTCAAACTTCGCTCTTGGGAACACAAGAGGGGGAGAGAGAGAGAGAGAGAGAAGCCTTGCACTTGTATTACTTGTTGATAATGAAGTGAGTTACATAAAAGATCACCCTATATAGGCCTTCCACCTCCTCAATGAAGGGTGGCAATCAAATCCCTCTAACAGGTGAAAATGTTATAGACCATTCTACAACATTCTAGAAAATACAGGATACGCCTAGTCCACATAATAGTCTATGCAGTTGCCAGATAGGAATCTTATGGCCTCATCATCGTTTGGGGTTGGATGCTTTCATGGTGGGACATTCTTCTGTGAAACAAAAGCAAAAAATATAATTATTTTTAGACAAAATTACCTCCAATCAACATTTAAAATCGCAAACATTACTTATCAATTCATATTACATAAACACTTTTTGTGAATATCTTTCTTGGTAATTTTATTATTAAAATCACTTTTTTCAATCATTGGCCAAACACATATAATAACATTAAAAGCATTTGTCAAATGATCAGATCAAACACTAAACTGTTCTTCCTTAAAAGTGATTCTTCTACAGGTGCTTTTTACAAAAGTAATTATCATGACTGCAAAAATTTCACAACAATGCCAAATGGACACTTGGGCATTCTAAATCTCTTAGAAATATTTTGTCAAATAAACAATCACATAAGGTTCCAAATGTCCCCGTGTAGCAAGAGATATCTAGAACATTTTGGTAGAGAATTTCAGAAGCTGATATTTGCTGTTGGATCAAGCCATCAGCTAAGATGCTGGTAGACTATATATCTCCCCTCCCCTCATTTGTAATTCATCCTCCAATCCTTAGAGAAATAGAAGCATTCTCCAAGTTATGCCCACTTCTCTCTCTAGCTTGCTAGCTCTTTTCTTAGTTGCATGTGAAGCAGGAAGCACATTAGGTTAGGTACTTAGCTACAAAGAGGACTTGGTTCTAGCTAAGCATGGCAAGAGTTACTCAAAGGTGTAACTAAGTCATGACAATATGCTGGTGGGCTGGGTGCTGGTAGAAAATCTCAGGCTACACAGCATACAATGGGTCTAGATTTGAGAGTAGTCATTTGTGTTTGAGGGTAAAACTAATCATACAAAAGATAATTAACTCTCTATCTACTAGCTTAACCTTTTAGAAGAGATGGTGGTTAACAACTTAACATGGTATCAAACCAAACAAAGGTCCTGCATTCAAACCTCACCGATAACCTAATATTTAAATAATTACATGTGTCCAAACCAGTAATACAATAAAGCCTATCCACATGTGAGGGGGAGTGTTTGAGAGTAAAACTAATAATATGAAAGATAAAGTTAACTCTCTATCTACCATCTTAAGTTTTTAGATCAGATAGTGGTTACAAATTATGATATTTCGCTATTAGGGATAGGCATTCCGAAATGCCCTACAAGTGATTATATCTAGTTTCAACTTTTTAAGCACATTGTGGATTAGAATGTTAATAACTGCATCTCATGCAATCTAGATTCAACTTATGATTCCTTTGGATATCTATGTAGGATGTATGCAGTTAATAGTGGAAGATAATGCTCTGGTATTAGTTCAAGCTTTAAAAAAGAGAAAACTTAAAATGGCTTGTGCATTTAAACAGTGCAAGCTGGTGCAGGATACAAAATCAGTTTTCTATCTTGCCTTGAGTCTTTGGGCTGCTTCTCCAAGAGAAGTTGTACACCAAGACTAAAGTTTCAAAAACGCAGCTAAATTTCAGTAAGCCCTGATACCCACTCATTTTTCAATTGTCATAGCTCTTGAGGCAAGGTGCAGTGCTTTATCCTCAACTAACATGGTCAAGGCATATCCTATGAACTAGCCAAAATATGAGGGGCAAGAGGATGGAAAAATTCATTGTTGCAACTCCTCTGATCATATGGAAGGAGAGGAATCCTAGGCTCCTTCAAAATGACAAAAGCAACATCAACACAATCATTAAGGAGAGTGGAGATAATACCATAAGTCAGTTGCATGCCCACAAGCTATTAAAAGGACTTAAACCATTATGTTGTTGCAGCAGAAATGGAAGCTCCCAAGAGTTATATTTGTGTCTTCTGTTAGTTGATAAGAGAGTTTTGGTCTGGATGTTCTTCATCCAGAGCATAAAGTCGGTTTTTCTCAAGTGTCTGGCTTGTTCTTTTGCTCTGTCCTAGGACTCTGTGTTGTAAATGGTTCCCTTCTTGTGTTTTCTCAGAGGGCCTCCTTCCATTCACTTTGCTTGATTTGCTCCTTGCATGACATTTCATGTTTTCATCTTCCATATTTGCCTTATTTTTAAGGGGAAAAATAAATCAAAAAGGTAAACTACTCTTTTGTTTCTACGGATTAATGGCCATCATGCTGCAAGTTTCTAACAATGTGGGGCATAAGATCAAGCAGGTTATGTTCTCTGATCATGGACAGAAGAAAATAGAAAAAATACCTCAGTTCTTTATTGCTTAAGAATAATGACAATCTTTTGACTTAAACTTCCCTGTCTACACCTTAGTAAATGCATGAAAAACAGATTGGAGGAGACTTCAGGTTAACGGTTATAACTTTCCAAGAATGCAAGGTCTATCTTTTTCATATTAAGAGGTTCAGTCCCAGCTAGTGTCCAATTAATTTTCTGACATCTAGTGAGAGCTCTGTAGGCTAGGAAGCATTTGTTATCTGATAGGCATTTGACACAAATACTTCATGGTTACATGATAGGCAACATGAAAGTTCAGTGCAATAACTTCAGTTGAAGTTGGGGAATGCTTGCTTTTGTGTTTTGTGCTGGCGATTATAAATTCTAATGATAGATTGGCCTGTGCTCTTCTTTGACTTACTAACCTATACTTTTATGGTTAATTGTCAATTAAATTTAAATGGTTTTTACAGTCATGCAAGAATTACATATGATTGATGTAATAATGTAACTTTTGTGTGTTAGATGATGCTATATGTATGAATTAAATCATATCTTACATGTTGAATTAGTGTCTAGATATTTTTTTTAACCACACATTGCTAATAAAAAAATATAAAAAAGTTTTTACTACTATTATTTTATTGTTTTCTTTTTCGGCATAATCCCTGTCATGCCCATATCATCATTTTTTTCTTAAATCACAATATTCAGTGTTTCTATCCATATCTATGTCAGACGTCTATTTCTTCATCTCTAAGGCATAAATAATCCAAAACGGGATAAAGTCATTTCAAGCATGACAAAGAAAATTCATATATAGCGTAATCAAAATAACTTATGCGCATTCGACAGGACTCTAGGTTGATTTGTGTAGATTGCTGATTTCATTTTCTATAACATCATCATCATATCAAGCCTTAATCCCACTAGATTCAGCTATGTGAATTTTAGCCCAACAATCATCTCTACACATGGCCATATCTTGGTAAAACCTTTATAACTCATATTACATCATGGTATATGATTGTATCTTCCATAAAAAAAATCAGATTTCTATTCAGGCCTGAGGAAGGGAAGAGATGCTGGGATCAAATAGGGAAGATATATAATTGCTCAGCTGTAATAGAAAGGTAATCTTCAATGCAATTCTGGATGATCGCTTTTTTTAAGTTAGGTCATAATTCATACCTCATTTTTTAGGGCATAAGCCGCAGATCCACGATCAGCAGGATCAATCGAAAGTAGGATCTCCATAAGCCCTAACGCTGGTGCAGGAAAGTCCTTAAATGTTTCTAAAACACAACGCTTATAAGGTTGTTGGGGTTTGAAGATGGTAGCATGAGGCAACTTAGACTTTCTCCAGTATTCCTCAGAGGGTGAGCCACAAAGCTTGAAAATTTTATGTAACTGCTCAACCTACAAGCACAGAGTACAAACTTATAAACACCATTAGTTTCTTAAAAAGACAAGAACAAAGATAGGATAATGAAAGAAGTAGGCACTAGATAGGTAAATGCATCCAAGTGTTAAATGCATTCTGCAACACCATATAGCAAAACAATAGAATCCCACTGCCAACTATATGTTTTATCAAAGGAATGCTCAACTAGAGAGGGTTGTCTGGCTCTCTTTTTAGGAGCTGTTAAAATCCATCTCAATGTCAAAATAACAAAGGAAAAATAGGTTTCCAATAAACTTTCCATCAAATAGAATGATAGCAGAAGCTCAATTATCCTCCAATTATGGAATAAGGCCTGCTCCAGAAGAAAATAGAGGATAAAATAGAGTATAGAAGATATATAAGAACAACAAACAAATTTTCATCAGTGAAGCATGGAGAGTAAACCCCAGATTTTTAACAAAAAAGCTATAAGAATTAAGCCTAGGAAATTTAGAAGATGACATTCCTTCAAGGGGGTATTAGATAATCCAAAAAATTTAGGGATTTTTGGATATTAAAAATTATTTTTGAATTAATTGAAATTAGACCCAAAAGGTGGCTTAACAATAATTTGATGAATTATCGGGCTGCCAGAGGAACCCAAGAGACTGAAATGTGAATTCATGAAGAATTGGGCCTAAGTGTAATTTGTTAAAATTAATAAAATAGGCTAATTTCACTAAGTTAAGGAGTTAACTTTGAGCGCAAAATTCAATCAAACTAAATCAAATTGGGCCAAGCCCAATATTGGGCTTCATTTATGAGATTGGAATGAATCCAAGGGACCCAATTTCACAAGAAATCATCATGCAAATTAAGAGTTATTTGAACCCAAAGTTGGTTGAAACACACAAGGATTGAATCGAACCATTTGACAAAGTCTTACAAACAACATGGAAGAGAGTAACCCAACAATTTCGACATGTATTTCCAATAATCGACAATGAAATTACAGGAAGCTAAAAATGGCAACACAAACCTGGAAAACAGACCAAAAAACTCACGAAACATCACCTCAAATCCCCATGAATCTCTACAACCCTTCCAAATCAGTAATCAAACCAGTTTGGAAAGATTTCAGAATTGCCTTTGATCAAAAAGATAGAAATTCGGCCAGAATTGGCAAGAATTGTTGTTTGTATACAATGTATATATGTATATGTATGGAAACAAATTGAAAAAGAATGGCAACTTTGGGCTACAATAACAGAGCCTTTTCTTCGATATTGACACAAAGCAAGAAAAAGGTGAGAGTGAGTTTGAGAAAGTTTGGAGAGGTTTTGGCTGCAAAACCAGTCGCTGATGGATTGGTTATCTACAGCAAAGCAGCAGCAAGCTCCAGCGACTGTTTTCGGGCATGTAGCGATCAACACTTAGGCAGCGCATGGCATCTGAGAGGTGGTTGGAGCTGATTGCAATGGTCGGAGGGTCATCCCCAGCGAACTTGCAACGCAGCAACAACAATGAAAGGTGCTATTCCCAACTGCTTGCCATGGTGCAGGGAGACGGGCAGCGGTCAATGACGGTGTACGATGGGTCCAGTGAGCACAACAGCAGCGACGACAGTGACAGCATGGTCGAAGGCTGGTTGGCGGCAAGGAACACTGACTAAGAAGAAGGGTTCGTGAGTGTCAATTTTCAAAAGTGTGGGACTTTCATAAGGTGACACTTCTACCTAACTTTCATGTTATTGCACCTAGACCCATAATGTCCTGTTTATTATGCATATGCTCTCCATTTTCTGTCAAATTGCATCAGTACCCTGCAATTTACATTTTATTATGCATGAGACCATTCAATTGGAATAAATTGCACTTAGCCCTGAAATTTATGCAGAAATGTGAAGTTTATGATTGTTGCATTAAAACCTGTTTTAGTCGCACACATGCATATATGGCCATATCATTGCACTTTATGAGTTGGCAGATAAACGAGGGGATACATTATTATCAAAGGACGACAGTTCACCCTAAACCAAATGGCATAGGTTCAATTGATAAATAATAAACGACGATTATCACCTTGTTGGTCGTAAAGGGTGTAAGTAGTTTATGCATATCATGTATTTGTTCATATGCATGAAAAATCATTTCCAAAGTGTCACTTGGTGGTTCATCACCAAATTCAACATATTCAAACATGTCACAAGTGATCTGAGCACATCAAAATGGAAAGATAAAATGTCAAGTAGGAGATAAAATCTTTGTATTTATGTTTCCATACTTTAAATTTTCCCACAATGCCATTAGTTTCATTTATTTGACTGGACCTGAATTTGGGGCGTAACAATAACTTGGTTATTTAAATTTAGTGTCAAATTTTTTGTTATGGGTATCTCAATTAGGCTTGATTTGGACTATATTCCGTGCTATGCTCTGTATTTATTGCTTAATTTTTCTAGGATTTTGTTTAAATTGCCAGTTCTAGGTAATAGGATTTTTGTGAAAATGGAGTATTTTTTGAGGCTTGGGTGCAATTTTTGAAAAAAAAAAAAATCCCTAATTTTTTGGCAATGAAGCATCAAAAAGCGGGGTGTTATAGAGAGTCAAGAGTCTTGAGGGATTCTTCAGTGAGGCAAAATAAGGAACTTCTCCCCAAGCTTAAATAATGAAATTCAAAGACCTTGTGGTATTTACTTGATAAAAGGGCCACTAAATTTTGCTATAACACCTTGAAAGGAGTAAAGGCAAAGAATCTATAAATGGAGTATTTAGATACTTGTTATGGAGATCAATTGTTGAAAATGGTCTAAGCCATTTCACCCATGGAGTTAGGATGTTAACAAAATGGATTTATCACTCTTTCCAGTTTCCTTCAGTGGTGTCCTCGGGAATCCAACTTCACATCAAAGATTGAAGAACTAGAAAGTCATATTAGTAAATTATACTTCTCTTCTTGCTTCCAGGTTGCATCAATAGAGGCTTAGCTGAAGTGATATAATGGTTTCAGCATCCAGCAACACCAGATATTTCCAGAAAGATTGTCCACTTGGCAGTTTGCAGGTCACTGCCAGAAGTTCATTACCATGCATGTGCTAATAGAGCACAAATGTGGATGACAATGGTGATGCCACCTACACTGATCAGTTTTTTTGGAGTCGTGGAGTTGAGCTTGCCCAAATAACAGGCTTTGTGTGAGCAAAACAATTCCCTTTTGTATTTCTGGGATATTTTGGAAGGAGACTGACCTGAAGGCATTTCACTAGCCTCTCCTTGAAAGTACATTGGTTTCATTTGTTTTCATTTTCTTTGTATAGGATTACCCATTTTTTGGCAGTTTCTTTTGGAAAACATAATAATTTATCCAACAAAAACTTGGTTCTCAAAAAAGGAAAAGTTTGGACTTGACAGATCAAAGATATTTAGATATCAGGCTTCAGCAAGCACCGAAGGAAAAGGGTGCTTCTGATTTTTATTTTTTTATGAGTACAACAATAAGGTGGTTTTAATTATTAACATTTTCCAATTCTAAACTCTATTATGATACTATAAACAAGAAATTGGTAATGGCTTCCACTATTGCAGCCTAAGATCACATATATTATCAGGAGTCTTTTTTCCTCCTATTGTAAATTCCTTGTATGCCTATGTCTGTGTTCCCACACAGCGTGTGTGTGTGTGTGTGTGTGTGTTTTGTTTGAATCCAAGAAAAGACCAAGAAGAATTAGTCATTGCACAGCAAGAGATTAGGCACACAGCAAACCCCTCTATATGTCCACTAGAATCAGATAGGAGAATTATGTTCTCCATAAAATAAAGGCCAGTTTAGATTAAGTCATAATATTAAATTTAAAGGACTTATTTATTAGAAAAAAAAAAGATAAAACTAAATGATGAAATGAACTTGACTGATAAGTCATATCTATCCTCAGTTTTTGGGTATCATACTATCATGCAACAGTCACAGGTTTGACTTTGGATATAGGATACACTAATTCAGAATTTTAAAAAAAAAAACTATGTATAGTAGGTGGGATAATCTATCACATATTCAAGCCAGAACAAAGCGATACCACTGTCATTACGGTGTGATAGCAAATCATTTATCAAGAACATATATAACGTTCACAAACTAATATCACCGAGCAGAAAACACAAGCAGGCAGTTGACCGTGAATAAAACTTGCACAAGTGTGGCATAAATCATAAAGAGATCAGTATTTCAATTTACTTTCAAGGAAAAAAATTTCATATTGCTTCCATCAGAACAACTGGAACAATTCCACTTGCTTAGCGGAAACAAACAAAACTTTACTTGAAAATCTAAATTCCAATATTTCCATCAAAAGATTCTGAGACACATGGAAACATTAAGGGGTTGTTTAGTTGTGGAAAATGATTTCCAGTTTTTATCTCCAATTTTCTATAAAATCTCTAGTTTTCATTTTCCATAGAAAATTTGCAGAATGTGTTCAAATGTTAGAAATACAGAAAATCATTTCTAATTTAGAAAATCAAAACAAATGTTCAAAAAAAAGAGAGGTGTTTTAATTTTGTTATGTAACTTGTGTTAGAGAATGAGATGAAGATAATTTGGGGAATTTTTTTGGAAAATCATGCTTTCCAAATCTCCAAATTAACAAGGAAAACTCATTTTAGTAGCTTTCCAAGTTTAGTTTAATTTTGGAAAACCATGTTTTTCCAAATCTCCATTTTCCTTTTGAAAAATTTTGGTATTTTAACAAGTCTTCTAGTTTTCCATTTTCTGTGGAGTAATTTTTTGGAAAACTGAGGCCATTTTCAACAACTGAACAGCCCCTAAGACACACCAAAATAATTACTTGTTTTTTTATGATATGAGGACAGATACGAATTCAATACAAGAATATATTTGAGAATAGGAAAAAAAATTTGAGACGTGCCTTAAAAAGGTTGACAAAATGTTAAGTAGATAAGAAATATAGAATAGAAGATAAATTGGGGATTATTTATTCTCGTTCCTTGTTATTGCGAGTGGGTCCCTTTATATATAAATGTAATCGTTAATTTTTCTTTTTATCCTACTACAGTACTACTAATTAGAATCTACAATTTCTATGAACAATATTCCAAAAGTAAGTACAAATTTTGACTACAGGTTCTTAGTATTGAATTTTATTCTGTGTTGTTGAGGGGGAAAAACACAAATTAACCATGTCTCACTAAGTACCTCTGAAACGTTGAAATTTGTTAGCATTTGCTTACAAATTATGTCTGTTATCTTTGTAAATTTTAATTAGATGGAATTTTATTCATATTTAATGCGTAGGCACTTGTGATCTATAGAATTATTTTTAAATGGGTGGAACTTACATTTGAAGTATATAATTGTGAGACCTTTATGGGGATAGACATATATACTTCAAAAAGAACTATTCCATTATTCAGTCATTAAGATTATACAACATTTTTACAAATATAGTTTCTAATACCAAATGTCTCAATGCTTCCAATTCTTTTACCATTTCCCTAAAAGCTCCAAAACATTTCTGCTTCAGAGCAAACTAAAACAACGCATTGAAATAAAAGTCGATCCTTGTTTATTTGCATGTCACAAAGCAAACACAATTAACACTAGTTTCAAACCAAGAATCTAATTGAAGCTTGCAAGCAATATAAACAGTTGTAACTTGCAATTCTTTTGAACTGGTATTCAGTGACGAGAAATTACCAAATTAGCTGCACCAATTAGCATTTATAGAAAATTAGAGACAGGACAAAGCCATCAAGGATTCATCTTTCACTGAATTGTATCTAATAAAATGATACCTCTGTTCTCCCAGGCATAATAGGCTTGCCGGCATATAACTCTGCAAGGATGCAACCAGTACTCCACAAGTCCACAGCAGTCCCATAATGAGTAGCACCAAGTAGAAGCTCTGGTGGTCGGTACCACAAAGTCACAACACGGCTTGTCAGGATTTGACTTTGATGAGGATCATAAAAACTTGCTAGACCAAAGTCTGCAATCTTCAAAATGCCATTATTGTCAATTAGAAGGTTGGAGCCTTTTATATCGCGATGGAGAACACCGCGATTATGACAATGATCAAGTCCACATAAAAGTTGCTGCATGTAACACTTAACCTGCAAACGAGCAGAAAAAATCTCAGGTCTGAAAGTAAACATGTATATGATAGGGTAACTTCAACTAGAACCCTAAGGCTTGGCACATAGGCACATGGATTTATATGGTTCCAGAAATATCCACCCAGATTTCTAGACCTCAGGAACATACTACAACCCGAAATAACGATCTAATCATGCCTACCCCATTCATAACACAAAAGTAGCATACTAACATACCTCATACCTATTCCTGTACCTAGCACTTGGTAATGATGGTCTGGGAAATAGGTGGCAGGCTGAAGCAATTGAGCATTCTGCCTTCAGGTTAACTATAAAAAATGGTAACTATGCCCAGGACCTCTCTCTCTCTCTCTCTCTCTCACACACACACACACACAACATTTCCCAGATACAACTGACACTAATAAATTTTCTTCTTTTCTTTTAAGTCCATTCTTCTGTACAACATAGTCATCAGAGACCAAAAAAAGGAAATGAATGCATAGATTTGCATGATATAAGGTTCATATGTTCCTTCTATACACATATATTTACAATAAATTCATAACAAACCAATATTTTTTGAAAGACAAGTAAAACATTAAAATACAAATAAAATAGAGCTTAATATTTAAGCAGACGTCTCAAAGAGAAATGAGAATATAAGTCAATTAATACCTAAATCACTCTCCTTAATGCGGTGACAGGGGAATTAAGAAATTTAGAGATATTCCCAATTCAGAATATCCATTTGGTGAAGTGAAACCCATATAGAGAAACAAGGAAAGAGACAGATGACCAGCATATAATGAATAATCAAAAGAGATACTGTATTGGTATGACAACAATTCATGAAAAAATATTAGAAATTTTAGGCAAATAACATCATTCAACAGAAGTTTATAACTTAAAATAAATGAAAAATAAAAAATATGATATTAAAGTGACTTAACTGAAAGGTCTTTACAGATAAAGTGTCGAAACATTTTTATAGTGACTAAAATAGCGACAGACAACAATGGAGATAATATTGAGGAATCTAAAATTTTAAAGAACAAATCTGAATATACAGTAAGGTGGGAAGCAATGTAGTTTTCTTATCTATTGAAAGGTTAAAAACTATGACTTACATCTTGTTTTGACAGCTGTAAATGAAAAGTAACATAGGCATCCAAATGTCAACTTTGAAACTAGTGTGTTCACATGCTGAAATGTCAAAATCTTAGGCGGTCTTGGTTAGATACCCCATATGACAAAAATATTAGTTAAAGAACCTAGAAACAATATTAATTTGAGTCTAGTTTGTGTTTAAACAAGTAATGATACTTTTAAAAGGTAACCTAATCTCCTTGGGCAGACAGAAGATGCTGACATAGCAAGGTCCGAACACTGATGTATCACGCTATTTCATTATTTCTTTTAACAACCAGACACTCTTCAACATTGGATTCATGTTTTGGCTGATTAGACACATGTTTTAAAAAAATTAAAAATATAACTTAGAATATGGAGAAGTGATATTTTACTAACATTTAAATGTATTGTTAATGTAAGAAATGAAGAACTATTGCTGTTATATATACACACACAAAATATGCATTTATTTATTATCATCACACTGCCATATGGGCTATCTAAGAAATTCTGTCCACGTGACATTGTTGCACTATATCAATGTTCTTCAATATATTTTCTTCACACTCTACACCAGATACAATAGCATACAATATGTAAAAGCAATGTATGTATGGTTGGGGAGGTTTTAGGAATGTATGATATGTTTACAGCAGTATGAGATAATATGTGAGTACAAAAGTAGTAAAAACAACCGTTACAGCTGGTAAACAAAATAACCTTGACTACCTGTGGTTCAGTAAACTTAAGACCAGGATGTGAAGCAAGCCCTGCCAGATCATGCTCCATGTACTCAAAAACAAGGTACAAGCTGCAAGACATCCTTGATGTAACCAGACCTTCCAACTTTATAATATTTGGATGGTCAAGCCTACGCAGAATGTGAATTTCCCTTGCCATGAAGCGGACACTCTCAGGTTCCAAGTTGTCAAACCTCACTTTCTTCAAGGCAACAACCTTCCCTTGATCAACATCGCGAGCCCGGTACACATTACTATAAGTGCCCTGGCCAATCTGAGAAAAAGATGAATTTTAGACTAAGAAATCAAACTGACAGAGGTAATATGGACATCACAACATAAACAAATGACAATGACAATGTACACAAATGACAATTCATACACAGAATATGTAGTGTTTATGGACATCACAACATACACAAATGACAATTCATACACAGATGACTTCAATGTACTTTTTCTGGTTATTATACTCAGGGTAGGTTCTGCGAGTAAAAGGTTTGTAGCATTTGAATAGCTGCATCATTGTGCATCATTGTTCCTCTCGTGGAGTATCAGAAGGAAATAGCAAACCATATCCTGAACAGTTATTCACTTATCTTCTCAGATCTTTTTTTATTTATATTCAATAAGATATGAAGTTCTATTAATTATCCAAGGACCACAAAAAACAGGAGGTTCCAAGTGTTTTACTTTGCTTTGTTTCTTGTGCACACAAGCATCATGGGTTGCAGTAATTTGGCACCACATACTGCATTATGTTACCTACAGACATTTTGTTCAAAAGTTCACCAAAAAAAAAAAAAAAAAGCAAGAAGTTTCCATGGGGGCAAGACAAGATGGGTAATATAACGCACAATTTTGTCCAAAGAATGATAGAACAAGCAAAGACAATCAACAAAGCCAAAACTCTCAATGAGTTATCAATGAAATATGATTGCACTGAACCTGTCATATTTGAGCTAATAATTACCCATTGTTTCTGCAGGAAATTTTTCAGATTACAGTTCTAAACTTCATATTTCTAGTTCCCTACTAACAGATTGCTGTCATTAGACTTTCTTTAGAATTCAAGAGGTTTAGGGGAAATGAGATTTGATCCTTTGTGTGGTTGATGGTAATCAAGGAGATAGATTAGGTAAGAAAACTAGTAGCAAGGATAACTTAGAAGCATCAGGAGAGGGGTATGGAATTCAAGGATTAGAAGTGGTATCATCTGCAAATGCAAATGAAATACTTCTCTTTTTAGGTATCAGATATCCAGTAAAATTAGACATGTAGTGCTTCTCCACTTGGAACAATTCATTGCAACCAGAATAAACAAGATTAGAAAGGCCTTTAAGTAGTTAATAAGCCTCTCTTTTTAATTGCTTGACAGTTCTAAGGGTTATTGTAGAGATAATTGGTTGGCTGTTAAGGTCGATTTTAGGATTGAAAAGTAGCTTTGAAACTTGAGTTGTGTTGTATAAGGCAGTGCAAAAAGTAGATAGAAGGAAAAAGGAAGCCTACTGACACAAGAACAACAACAGGACATCAAGCCTTAATTCCACAAAGTGAGGTTGGCTACATGAATTCTAACTACCAATCATGTCCATCCATGGTCATATCATTTGTGGGGCTCTTATAACTCATATAATAACAAAGAGTTTCCGCCAAGTTTTTCTTGGTCTTCTTGTACTTCTTCTGGTTAAAAATTGTTCAATTCCATCCACTCTTCTTGCAGTACCCTCTATTGGTCTTCTTCTCACATAACCAAATCATCTTAACCATGTCTCACATATAACTTCAATAAGAACCACTCCAACCTTGTTACAAATAACCTCATTTTAAGTCCTATCTATTCTTGTATGGCTGCACATCCATCATAACATCTTCATCTCCGTTTTGCTTATTTTGCACATGTTGGTTCTTTACTACCCAAGAATAGTACCATATAGCAAAGCTGAAATTATAGTCATTCTATAAAATTTTCTTTTTACCTTTAATGGAATTTTACTCACATAAAACTTCAAATGCATTTTTCTATTTTAACCATCCTCTTAATTTTATAAGTAACATCCTCATTAAACAGAGATGCTTTAAGATAAAAAAAATTTGGATAAGTGCTTGAAACAGAATAACTCTTCCGCTAAGCCCCATGAATTTCTTTCTGTATTGAAAATCAGACCTTTATCCAGGTGTGTCCTACTTAATTAGATTCACTCCCTCTACACGTCTCCTCTCATTCTAGACTAGTATTTTAAAAAAGGAAAATCATGACTTCTGCTTTCCATAAGCAAAAACATTTTATATAACCACATGACTGGAACACTAATCGAACTCACAACAGGCACTCATATAGTTTTTTTTTTTTTTTTCCCTTTTCTAATAGGGAATATCATCATAATATTAATCCACTGGGCAATGAAGCTTCACAAGGTGCTAGAAACATTTGCCAAAAAAGGGTAAACAAAAGTCACAGAGATCATAAACAATAAACACCACCAAAAACAAAATACAATCTTCATTGTGGATTGGTGCAACAATTTCCTAAACGATCCTATCTTGTGGTAATTCTTGCACCACTAAACAAATGCCAGCTAGCTTAGCGAGTAACCCATGTTTAATGTTTAAGCATATGCTCGGACTGAAGTCTGCTAGAGAAATGGAACTCTCTCTTTATCCCCTCCCACTAGCCAATTCCAAGATAAAGCTTATAAGCTCAAAGAAATAGCATCTCCTAACACGAATTTAATGACTGTTTGTTTTCTTGAAATTATGATTTGGATAATATAAAAGCCTCCATAAGTGATTGAATCACTCTTCTACAGAATTTGCTATTCCTTGCAAAAGATCAAATTTGAACTGTTGAACTTTCCTGACAACATCCATAAGATGTCACTGGAAAACTGGATGATAGGACCACCTCAATTTCATCATATTTGATGCTATCATACTAAATTGGTAAACCCCTGCTACCTTTCATATACACACACAAAATGTAAATGGAAAATTGGATGATAAGACCACCTCAATTTTACTATATATGACACTTCATACTTAAATGGTGCCCCCCTGCTACCTTTCTTATGTGTGTGGGTATAATAATATGATCCAATTTCCTTAGATGATTGGTATCAATATTAGAACACTTCAAAACTCCAAAACTTGCAATCAAAAACTTTTAGAAGTACCCCCAAACTTTACTCTTTGAAGTTCTGTCAGAAGTCCTAATAATTCTTTAAAGCTAAAGATTTACAAAAATGATCCGTACTCATCTATAATAGTGTGATTATTTAGTCAATTTTTGAAGTGTCTAATGAGCAAACATTCATCCTATCAACTTCATAATTAGTGAGTTCAGTGTTAATTACTTCCAGCAAGAAGTTACATTATCAAATTAGCTAATAAGAAGAATCATGTGAAAAAAGAGGATCTGAGCTAAGGGGCTCAAAAGAAGAAAACCAACAGACAACCACAAATTATAAACAAACATGTGCATTTTATGAGTAAACAATCGATGTAATTTAAGAACGAAAATGTAGAGAAGTTAGTCACATACTTTGTCCAGCTTCTCAAAAGAATCAGCCCGCCTCGGTATCCATCCCCTGATAGCTTCACCAGCCACAGCTGCCAGCCACGGAGGCCATCCTGCAGCAACCTGCTCCCCTTCCATAGCTCTCGGGATGCTGCCTATCCCGGGATGGTGAGCCGCGACCACATATTCAGCCTTTTCCCTCTTCCTCTCAAAAGCCTCACCTTGCAACCGAACTAATCCATTAGCCTGCTTATCTATCAACATTACCCTCCCATCACCACCATCAGACCGATCCTTAGCTCTATATCCGTCTTCTCTTCTAGAGGAAGTCACTCTTGGTACCCTCAATTCCGAGGAGGCCTTACTAGAAACCCTCTCCCTCGGACTCTCCCTACTATCGTCAATAGCAGAGGCCTTACAACAAAAACAACCCATTATACACGGAACTTAGAACACAAAAGCACCTTCACGTTGAAAACTTTTCACCAGTTGGCCCCTTTATTTCCGCAAGCTCCTCCTCTTCCATGTCCTCCACAACCAAACTCAATTAAAGAATCACGTCCTCCCGATCCAAGATTTAACTCGCACATTACCAAACCTACAATAAAGTGCAGTTATATCGACTAATTTAACAGCCGCGAAACTTGATTGCAGACAGCTAATCGAGACCCTACGGATCAGCGGCCGCGACTGGGAGGAGTTCAAGTGAGCTGTACCTGGGTGAATTGATTGAGCAAAGCCTCGTTGGGACGGGCGTGAAATGGAGAACTACGGGGACGGAGTGATCTCGGCGGGGGCTTGGCTTGGAATGTGGATAGAGAGAGAAAGGCCTGGACTGGATCTAGGGCACTGAGAGGGAGAGAGAGTAAATTGTGTAGGAAGGTGTGAAAAATGTCTCCACATTTACATGTATCTGACTGCATCTGCAGCAGCAACAGCAGCAGCAGCAGCAGCAGCTTTTTATTTAAGAGAGAGAGAGAGAGAGAGAGAGGCCCCATGTATAGTATGTGTATTGCGACATTCTTCTTCCAATGTAAATGCATCACCACACGCATCTGCATAAGTGTACTCCACCTCAAATGTCTGTAATTATTTTTTTTACTTTTTTTTTTAATGTTAATGAATGACTCTCTATTTAGAAAACCCACCCACCCACCACCAGACCAGACCAGCTCGACAGCTTTTTGCCCAATTCCATTACTGTTCTTTCTTATAATAATCATTATTATTATTAAGATTTGTCTTAGACCCTCTTCTTTATATTCTATTTAAAAACAATATATATATATATATATTATTAACCAAACTATCCAGACTTTCTCTCCCCTCTCATAGTCAAAATCCCAATCATTGATGGGGTGGGGTCACTTGAACCCTAATAATAAACTAGGTTTTACGCTGAAGAAAGGGCAGGATTTTGGAGTAAATGGGACTGTGGACTTGACGGTGAAGTTGAAATCAAACTTCCAAAACTCCTCTAAACGAGCAAACGGCTTCTTAATCACTTCATCGTCATCATCCATTAACAAAAACAGAGATATATACGGTCGTGTGATGCAACCATAAAATATTATTAGAATAATAAGAGTATTAAAGGTTCAACTACTTGTAAAAATAGAATTATGGTGTACCTTATCATTCCTTCAAAAATTCCATCTCCATTACATAAAAGGAAATTCACAATAAGAGTAGTCATTTTTGAAAAATTCACTTTAAATATATATAAATTGTGATCATATCTAAGTTTATTCGATGAACAAAATAAAAAAAATGTTATCTTAATATAGTCAAATAATATTTTAATTTTATGAATCATGTTAACTTTATCCCTCTTGAGAGATGTAATTCGTGTTTTATGCTTGTGCAAGAACTAAGTTAAAAATATTTTAAATAAATATATCCATTTTATGGTAATTGACAATTGTAATTTGATTTTTAAAAGTTTGGGTAAAATTTAAATAAATATAAATTTTAATTTAGTGATAAAATAAGTTTATTTTAAATTAGAGTTTATAAGTTCAAATATTGTTCATATAGTTGATTTTTTTAAGAAAAATAAAGAATATTAAAGGTATTTGATGAATAAGCAAAGTTTGATAATTTTTTATTTTTAAAAGAAAAAATATTAGAAAGCATTTTAAAAATAACCAAAGTTGGGCAACTTCATATTTAATCATTCGCATATATAATAAAATAAATTAAAAGAGTTATTATAGTGGATATTTTTATAATAAATTTAATAATTAATGTGTCATAAATAAAAAATACTAAAAATTTAATTAAGTTTAAAAAATTAAAATAATTTTAAGTTAAAAATTAATGAAAATCAAAATTATCTTCGGGTGATAGACCTAAAATGTCTCTTAGAGACTGGTAGAAGAAACAGGAGACTATCATCCATCAAGTCTTTCAAAAAGTCTAACAAATTTTAAGAAATTGTAAAATTTAAAATTTTGTCATATAAATATTTTTTTAATTAAGAGATTTTGAATATATTTTTTATAATTTTAATATATTTGACAATTAATAACAAGAAGCATCTAATTCACTATTTCATACATTAAATATAAAATAATTATAATTTTATTACCTTTATTAAATATAAAATTATATTATTTAATTTTATCAATTTTTTAGATGAATTTTATTTTTATTTTTATTTTGTCCCTCATTAGGGTGGGGGGGGCGCGCAAGTGCTGAGTTTGGCGCGTGGAAGTGGGAATTGGCGAGGGAGGGACGGAGGGCGTTGGGTTTTGCATCAAATCGCGTGCGTCCCTCCATGCAATGGGATTACCAAATACGATGGCTCAATTGGCTTGGCTTCTTCTCTTCAATTCATAAATAGAGTTAGGTGGCCTGGCACGAATGATGAATTGCTCTCCCTCGCCTACTCCTAACACTTGAAGAACCAAATAATGTCTCTCTCTCTCTCTCTCTTCGCTGCTGCAACCGTCCGCCATGCCACTTTCTAGGATTGTCCACGGTTTCGAATTCAACTATTTTGATACCACTTTCTAGTGAAATTAGAATTAAAGGGATAAGTGAAATTAGAATTGAATTGTGTCTATAAATAAAGAGATTTGATTTATTATTTAAGTTGATGTGACACTAACATTTGGACAATAACAAAAGAGTGAGAAAAATGAGAGAGGAGAAAATTAGGTCCCACTTCTAATTGTTGCCTTAGTGTGATAGTGTCACATCAATATTAGTTAATAAATAATATTTTATATAAAAAATAATTATGTTTTAATAACTTAAGTGTAATAATCTATTAATTAATATATTTTTTTATTACTAAATCCACCCTCAATATATATCTTTGTTCCATAAAAATTTAAAACTAATTGCAAATACAATTATAGCTTTTTATTACAGGAAACCCCTCAAGATCCTGATTTGTACGACTGGAGAAACCCATAATGATGATAGAATGTATTAGTCTCAACTTCAATGAGTAAGTAGATAGAGCAATAAAGCCCAAATCAGTAGAAAAATCTCAAATGGATGCTGACAAAACTGTCAAATCATCAATCAGTTTAAAAATAAGGATGTAGATTTCTTTCAAATATAGAAAATTAAATGCCATAATAAAAAAAAGTAAATTAATTATGCCATTCACAAAAACATTGGTCACATCATAGCACCATGATCATCCTAGTGGTTCCATCCAATTATGTATTAGTTCTCCATGGACAGGTTAGTTGAGCAAAGAAGGCGTAGTTGGCAAGGATTCATAGCCAAGTCTCGCCTGGTGGTCAATACGTACAAAATTCTTTTTCCGTCCCTCTCTTGAATTCTATATCTATGATGCACCATATTACGTGCAGCGTATGCATCTTGGTTGGTAATAGTTGGTGATAATTGGTCAAGTAGCAGGTGTTTGTTTTGTTACGAATAAATTGCTCAATTACATTTTTGCTATGTGATTGTTATATGTTAACATTATGGGAGTTGTGGTGTTTCTTATGTGTAGTTTGATTCTTATTTTTTAGGTAACAGTTGTAAGAGTCTTTGTAAAAGGCTCACTTTTAATTAGTAGACTTCAGCTGATTGATAATAAAATTGTTTCCTTCTTCCAACCCTTTCTACAATTTTTTTACTTATCTTCGAACTATCTTTTGCTTGTCTGAAAGTTATGCCCAAAAACCTCTATTATTTGGTTCCATGAATACCCTGCAGCAAAACGAATGTTGAATTCAAGAATGAAGTCAACGAAATCCTTACTCGACACGAAACCAATTTTGAATGCCTAACAAACAGGTTCGACCAAGTTCATTCAACCCTTCAAGCCATCCTCGCAGAATTACAAACGCTCTGCATCAACCCCCTACCCAATCATTCCAAAATTGAAGAAAATCCATTTGCTTCAGAGAACCATCAAATCGTCTTTCCTCAAATCCAAACCAAATTTCCACTACTGTTACTACTCTAAGACAACAATCAAACCCAATTGAAACTATCTTTTCCAACTTTTGAAGAAGAAGACCCAACTGGGTGGATCTACAAGGCAGAGTAGTATTTCGACTTTAAAAATATTGCTCATCATCGAAGAGTCTAGCTTACCTTTTTCCATTTGGAAGGAATCCCCTGAGAAAGTTCATATTTTGTGAATAAAATAACCCTTAAGTGGTTTCAGGATGAAACAAAAGGATTTGCGGTCGAAATATATATTCAGGCCTAAGTGCAAATTATTAATTTTGGCCGAAAATGATCAAAACGATGGTTTTTCTAAATCTTTGGGGATGACATTAAGGTTTTAAAACTTATGGGACTTAATGGAATTGTTGGATAACTCAGGGACTTCAAGGATAAGACCAAAATGCAAAAGAAATTTTTAAGGGGGTCAAAGTGTAATTTTTGAAATTTTTGCACAAGGCATGACCAATTTGACCATCACATGGGAGCCAAAATTCAGTGATGGGATGGCACCATCTCGTCAAGGCATGGCCACCATCGTCTTAGGAAGCGTCTGGGCTACGCAATAACAGTTGATCAGCCGAAGAAATGCTGAATTTTGCGTATAAAAAGGCAAGAGTTTCAGTCAAAAATAGGGCAACCAATCTCTCGAGTTTTGGAGTGTTTTTGAGAGACTTGATAGAGGGCTTTTGGTCTAGAGGCCTTGGGGATCATTTCTGAAAATTTTGGGGCATTTTTGTGTTGATTTGAAGTTGTTTCGATGAGTGGTTAGAATCACGAATCTCGCTTAAAGTTGCACTATTTTTGGCTATTTCGGGGCACCTTTAGTGGTGGTTTCAGGCTAATGAGCATACCATCAGGATCGATTTGAGGTAGGCTACAAAGTGGTGTAAAAATCCGGTGACCAGAGTAGTCCCTGGCGACCAGAGTAAGGAAGAAGACGACTGGCGCATGCATCACACATGCAGTTCAACAAGCACAAGCCACGCGCAAGCGCATGAGGGCGCGTGGAGAAGGGTAATTTTTTGAATTTTTTTAATGCTTTTAGAAAAATATTTTATAATTTATGGTGGAAGAAAAATTTGGGAAAAACCCTGAGGTAATATTTATTTTGGAATTTTTGAGAAAAAATAGAAAAAAATGATGAGAAAATTATAAAAAATAAATGTTGATATTTCCTTGAATAAATATGATGGTTAGGGATCATTGAGACTTGAGGTTGAGCAATAGTATAGTTAGCACGAGAATCGAGGTTATGCATGAATTTCAAGAAATCCCTAATTAAGTATAGGGTGAGACTTCGACACCCATACTTCCATTCTACAAAATGCATGAAATGTGTTTTGTGTAACGTTCTTGTACGCAAAATTTTGTTGTTCTCTTGTATAAAATCATGTTACATATATGAAATGCGTTTTCTTGAAAATACATGTTGTTGGCTTTCAACTGTTGCATTTATAAAATTCGTGTGACCATATTGTTGTACCTATTTGTTGTTGTCAAAGGCAAAAGTCTGGACATCCCCCGAGAGGCACTATGCATGTGCCATCTAGAAAGCTCTCGTGGGGAAGACCGTGAATCTAAGAGACAATGGTTGTGGTGTTTACATAAGTTCTATGAGGTCGGACTAATGTGACATGGTTAGGGACCTCCCGAGAGACACTATACATGAGCCATTGAGAAAGCTCTCATTTGAGGAGGCTGACATATTCACGAGGCACTTTAGAGTAGTTCTCATTGTTTTCTCATGCATTTTATACCTGTTCATGCATGTATATAAACTGTTTTGGAGTTCTTACTAGAAGATTCATCTTCTAATTGGATTGCGTCCCTAGAATATTCAAACGTTTCAGATTCGACAAGTGGTTCTAAGGGAAATAAGATAACTAAAGAATAAGCTCATATTGTTGTTTGTAGCACGTTTTAACATATCTTTAAGTATTTCAATTGATGCAAACCTTAGTATGTTTTGGTTATGTTTGAGAAGTCCAGTTATCGTTTTGAGAGATAATATCCATGTAATTCATTTTGTAGACATCTTGAACGGTTTCTCATATGATAAATAAAGCATTATGGTTATGTACCATATCAAGTTCGATTCAGCTTCCGCATTTGTAATTATAACACCTGTCTTAGCTATTTGATCGTTGGGTTTGATAGGCTAAGAAGGTGAAATTGGGATTTTTAGGAATTGTATATTGTGATGTGGTGTTAAAAAAAAAAAAGAATTCCTGAAATCCTAAGTTATAACATGCTCGAGAAATTTGAGGTGTTACAACTCTATTTTTATTGTGACGAGAAATATATTTTGGGACACCGGTGCCAATGACCCTAACTTTTAATGATAGAAGACTACTCCATAAATTCTAAAAAGAAAGGTGCCACGGGGATGATGTTAATCCACCCATTTAACCATTATCAAAAATCTCCTTCCATGCTATGGAAGGGACGACCATCCACAGACTCTGCATGATATTTGAAAAATTGAAAACAATGAGGTTATTGTACTTATTAACGGAGGAAGTTCACATAATTTCATAGACTAGTCCATTGTTAATAAGTTTGCATTACCTGTTGTACGTGATAAATCTTTTCAGGTAATGGTGGGAAATTGTGAAAAAAATTGAATGTATTGGGAGATGCCTAAATCTTACTCTCATCATCCAGAACCATCCCATCAGGGCTTATTTTTATATATTATTGGTGGTCGCCTGTCAAGTCATCTTGGGAGTACAGTAGCAAGAAACACTAAGTCCAGTGGAAACCAACTACCGAAAGCTGACCATGACGTTCCTCCACAATAGGAAACCAAAAACTTTTCAAGGATTAAGTCGATCTCAATTGAAGCCCCTGGACAGTATAGAACTTCAACAGTTGATCAAGTTGGGATATTATTTGCAAATCTCAGTTCCATAAGAACTTAGGAACCCCTTATAAGTAGAAAATATCAACAACCAGCCAGACGATTTGGTTCGTTTAATTGATGAAATTTCATAGGTGTTTGCCAAACCAGTCAATTTACCATCATCTAGGCACCATGACCACCGTGTTCCATTGAAAGCTAATCAATGACTGGTCAATGTCAAGCCTTATCGATATCCTCAATACTAGAAGGCAGAAATCAAAAAAATGGTATAAGAATTCCTTGAGTCAGGAGTAATTCGCCCTAGCACTAGCCCATTCTCATCTTCGATATTGCTAGAAACAAAAAGATGTCACTTAACGATTCTGTGTTGATTACAAGGCCTTAAATAGTGTCACAATCAAAGACAAATATTCGATTCTAGTAATAGATGAGCTTATTGATAAATTGTATGGTGTAAAAAAAAAAAATCAGAAATTAATCTATGCACTAGTTACCATCAAATTCACTTCCAGGAGGAAGATATTTATAAAAGGCTTAATACATTATTTAGTTCCTGGACTAATCAAAAAAATGGCTTTAAGGATATCAACTAAATTGTGTTCACTATTCATCCTTAAATAAAATAATTTTACTCATTTTTAGTCTCTGGGTTAACCGACGTTAACTGAGGCGTTAACTTTGCCTCGTCACGTTACCACGTCACTGTCACATCAATTATAATTCCACATCACTATTTTTATAAAAAAAAAAAACAACAAACCCTAACCCTAACATCCCCATAGTCGTGACCCATCCCTGCATCCATCTCCACAATCGTGACCCACCCATGCCCTACGTCGATCTCACCAGAGGAACCCATCGACCGCCATTGAAACAGTCACCATCGTCGACATTTCCGCAATCAACCACTGTCGTCACACTCGTCATCATCGCTCAGACCATCGTCGCAACAACCGTCGTCCATTGCAGGTAATAGAAACACAGACCATTGTCACTCAAACCACCGTCATCCACATTCGATGCAGGTAATAGGTCGCACACCCACATATCCGATTAACAGTTGCACATATTTTTGAGTTATTTTACATTGAACACACTGTTAATGTGAGTTAGGGTTTTGCTCACCCATTTTATTGGACGCTGTCAAATTTGGAGGTTTGTTTATGTTAACCTGTAGTAATTATGATGTAGGATGGCCGATGATGTGGCTGTCAACCATTGTATTCATTTTGGTGGGAGTATTGTGAAAAGCTTAGAAAGGTCCGAGTATGTTGGTGGAGAGTCAAGGGAACTGGGGCGATTTGATGTAGACATGTTGTCTTTTGCTACAATGTGTTGGTATACAGCAAATGTGTTAGGAATTAATAGAGTGCAGGGGATATTCTATAAGGAAAATGATGTTTTCTTTTCTATTTGGGATGACCTGTCAATGAGTGGGGTTTGTAACAAGTTAAAGGATGGGGATATTCTTGTCATTTATTTAGTTGGTGGGGATAAAATAGAGAGTGTGCCACCAAATAATCCTCACCAACCCCATGTGCTCATTGACAAATGCTAAGTTATTGTGGAAGGGACAAGTACTAGTGGCCAAACTAGTGTGCATCAAAAGGAAGGCAAAGTGGGTGAGGCTTTATCTGTGGCCGAGGCTTTACTGAATGAGGAAGGGATAGAAAGACAAGACAAGGGTGAGGACGTAGATGTGGGAAGGCAGAGCCATGTTCACATAGAGGAGACATTTGATGAGGAGTTAGTAGAAAGAGAATTTGATGGTGTAGATCTAAATGAATTTATTTATTTTGATGAAATCTATGATGTGGGGACTAATTTTAGTGACGATGAGGACGATGAACTTCAAGAAACTAGGCATAAGGTCATAGAAGCCAACAGGAAAATAAGACAAAAGGATAAGGAAGAGGCAGATGCAATTGCAGCTGCTGAAACCAATAATGGTGAACCAGGTAAATATGTTGTTTGTTATTTTATTTTTATGGCTTAATGCATTACTTTGATATGGTTCTTGTCTTTTAACATGTTTGGTAGAAATTGTTCTAAAGTCTTAGGGTACATTTCTCACTAGTTTCTTTCCCCATTACCAATGTTTTGTAGGTGTAAATGAACCTACAACTGCAAATGATGTTGCCACTGAAGATGCAAATCCAGATGTTGAGTTGGTAAGTGATGAAAGTAGTTTAGATGGAAAGAGCAACTCCTCACATTACATACCACGTGATGACCCGGGTAGCTACAATGACAGAAGTAGTAACTCCGGATCTGAAGATGAGTTTGAGGTCCGTCCTACTAGTAGTCAAAGGTTTGATGGTAGCAATGAAATTTCTCAATTCACTCTTGGTATGACATTTGCTAGCCCTGCTGAGTTTAAGGCTGCTGTATGTACATATGCAATTTTGAATGGAAAACAACTGAGGTGTGTAAAAAATGACAAGCTTAGGGTTAGGTACACTTGTGTTAGAGATTGTAAATTTGTTATATATGCATCGAATGAGAGGAATGATGGTAGCTTTGTGGTGAAAACTTATTATCCACACCATGAATGTGGTAAGCGGGATAATAGAAACAAGTTAGCGAGGTCTTCCTTCATTGAACAACATTTTAGGACTAGAATATTGACTGATCATGGGATTAAAATTAGGACCCTTAAAACACTATGCAAAACTCTGCTGAAAGTTGAAATGAATACTAGTGTTTGTAGGAATGCTAAGGTTATTGTATTGAAGGAAGTAATGGGTTGTTATGTTGAAGAGTTTCGTAATCTTTGGGGTTATGTTAAGGAATTAAGGAAGTTAAATCCAGGCAGTACTATCATTTTGAAAACTTGTAGAAATAATCCTGAGAAGAAGAACTACTTTGATAGGTTATATATTTGCTTTGATGCACTTAAAAGAGGTTGGTTAGCGGGGTGTAGGAAGATAATAGGTGTTGATGGATGTTTTTCGAAGGGGGTTTGTAAAGGTATTTTATTAGTGGCGGTTGGAAGGGATGGGAACAACCAAATGTTTCTGATTGCATGGGTTGTTGTTGCTGCTGAGACCAGTGTGATATGGATATGGTTTATTAGGGTCTTACAGCACGATTTGCATCTTGGTAATGGGGCAGATTTGGCGATTGTCTCTGACATGCAAAAGGTAACATAAGATTCTTTGATAGGTTTTTTTTTGTTTTACATTGTTTCATTGTGTATGGTTCATGTTTTATTGTTTCTCTTTTTCTTTTTTCTTCATGCCAGGGATTGACGAGGGCTGTAGCTGATGTTCTCCCACAGGCAGAACATAGGCACTATGCAAGGCATATATACCATACCTTTAATAAAAAATAGAAGGGATAAGGACGAAAGCTTGATTTTTGGTTGTGTTCTAGGGCCCCTTTCAAGGAAGATTTAAAAGATAAACTTAAGGATTTGAGTCAGTTGGGGAAGGGCATAGTAGAAGATGTGCTCACATGGCCAGTTGAGAGATGGTGCAGGGCATATCAAAGAACTGATATTAAGTGTGATGTCGTCGACAACAATATGGTAGAGGCATTCAATTGTTGGATATTGGATAGCAGGCAATTAACAATTGTGTCAATGCTTGAAGAGATACGACTGAATGTGATGTGAAGGATTGCCTCTAAACGTCAATTCGTGGACACTTGGATATCCGACTTGTCCCCTGCAGCCTTCAAAAAGTTGGAAAAAAACAAGCAAAATTCTTGTGACTGGTTTATGAAGTGGAATGGAGAATTTGGCTATGAAGTTAGCAATGTTTTCGATAAGAATGACAAACATGTTATGAATATGAAGGGGTTGAAGTGCACTTGCAGAGAATAGGACTTGTCTGGAATTCCATGTGTACATGCTATTAGTGCAATCTTTGCTGCAAGACAACATCCAGAAAATTATGTTTCTCATTGGTACAAGAATGATACTTATTTGAAGGCATACAACCACTCATTGTTGCCTGTGAGGGAAAAGCGATTCTGGAAAGAAAGTACTGAGGAGCCTATTGTGCCTCCCGAGGTGAGGAGGATGCTAGGAAGGCCTAACAAGAACAGAAGGAAAGATAAAGATGAGCCTCAAAAGGGATGGAAATTATCTAGGAGAGGGAGAAAAATGACCTGTCAATTGTGTAAAGCACAAGGTCATAACGCTTATATGTGTCCAACCAAGCTTGAATCCTCAAAGGTAATAATTATGCTATTGAATTCTGATTGTTTTTATGTAATTCATACTTGTTTAAAATATAATAGTTGATATGTTTGAATGGAAGAAATGATTGATGGTTGTGAGACTTTTTGTTTGCAGCCTATGCCAAAACCTGGTAGAAAAAAAGGAAGCACAAAAAGAACAATTGATACTACTGTTGATGAGGAGTTGTGAAGAGAAGTGAGAAATCAGAGGTCATCTACGAAGAGAGCAATGCGACAGATTGGAATGGGACTATTTGTTTCTGAAAGTGGAGCTATGATTGAAAATGTAAATACCTATGTGTGAGTTGAATTCATCTTGGATATAGATTTTGAAAGTGCGTTGAATGATAATTTATGTGTTTATGTTTTACATCCTAGTCAACCTTCAATGAGGATCTGGAAGCTTCCTCCAAAGAGGCAGAACTCTGCTAGTCCATCTTTTGCTGCAAGAGGCTCAACTTCTACATCGACTACCAACCAACTCTAACAGTCAATGAAAATGACAAGTTTCTTGTTGTTTTATGGTGTTTCTGTTGTTTTGTGGTGATCAAGTACTGCAACTTGTGTCTCTTTCTGAGCTATGCAATGCTCTATTAAGTGTTGTTATGTTAGGAATAACTTGTCTCTAATTATGATTGGTGGAAAGATACTTGATTTTATTTTGGCTTTAATGTAACTATTGGCCATATTCTTAAGTCCTTATTCAGGTGTTAAGCAAATCACAGGTTAAAAAATATGAGACTATTTTGGCTTCTTCTATCAATGTTTTGTTTGACTGGGATTTTGATGGTCGTGCATAACATAAGCATGTTGATGACTATTATGCTTCTTATATCATTGTTTCTGTTGTAAATAATGTGCAAGTAATTAGATGGTTCATGTATATAACGGTCTTTTGTGAATGAGGATCCAAAATACAAAGAAATACATATTAGATTGATTGTTGCAAATCATTCAGGACCAATCACCACAAAATCATCTTACATAGATATTTCCACAAACACCTAGTGTCCACACTAAATATTGATCATTTACATAAAACAACATATAACACGACCACACATATGACAAATGCCCACTTCAACAGCTTAATCTCCCTTTTTCATACCATCTTCAAAATTGTTGCTCTTCATCTTCATGTCTTCCAAAACCAGCTTGATCGACACAATGTCTCCAAGTGCTTCATACAAAATCTGATTCATGTTACTTGAAGTACGCCCTTCTTCAGATGTTAATTCCAGAAATACTTCATCAACCCACATAAAATAATTACACCGACAACCCTAGTAACATAAAAAAAAAAAAAAAAATTATATTTTTGAATTTTTTTTCACACCAAAACAGTTAAATTGGAAATCACTCACTTGAATTTTGGCACACCCAAAGAACTTTCGATTTGGGTTTTTCTCGGTTTGTGATGTCTTCACAGCTACCTTCATTTTGCAATCACATTTTCCATCAAATTCCCGTCTGCCATACTGCGAAGATGAAGATGATTCATCGTGTCTCCTCATTCTTCATGAAGCCCACAAGATTTGTTGAAGATGGAGGAAGAAGACAATGACGGCGGTGGCTATTGCAATGATGGCTTCACCAACGGGCGGTGGCTATTGCGACGATGGGTGATGGCTGTTGCGACGATGGTCTGAGCGATGATGACGAGTGTGACGACGGTGGTTGATTGCAAAAACGTCGATGGTGGTGACTGTTTCAATGGTGGTCAATGGGTTCCTCTGGTGAGATCAACGTAGGGCAGGGGTGGGTCACGACTGTGGAGATGGAAGCAGGGGTGGGTCACGACTATGGGGATGTTAGAGTTAGGGTTTGTTGTTTTTTTTTTTTTTTTATAAAAATAGTGATGTGGAATTATAATTGACGTGGCAGTGACGTGGTAACGTGACGAGACAAAGTTAACGCCTCAGTTAACATCGGTTAACCTGGGAACTAAAAATGAGTAAAATTATTTTATTCAGAGATGAATAATGAATACAATTTAGTTAATATTCTTAAAGTCATTTTTTTGATTAGTGTAGGGACTAAATAATGTATTAAATCTTTATAAAACTGCTTTTCGCACTCATAAGGGTCATTACAAATTCGTAGTGATGCTTTTCAGTTTGACGAATGCCCCTACCACTTCAAAAGTCTTATGGACGATTTATTTAGGCCACATCTTTGCAAGTTTGTTCTGGTATTTTTTTTTATGATATTTTAATATACAGCAGGACTTGGGCGGACTGTCTACAACATCTTTGTTTGTGTTCTAATGATTTTATCTACTAACCAATTAGTAGCAAAAAAATCAAAGTGCGGGTTTGGTACTACACATGTGGATTATCATGGGCTGTGGATCCAAAAAAGATAAAATCAGTGCAAGAGTGGTCGATTCCAACTTTAGCAAAATGGGTTCGCGTCTTTCTTGGTCTTATCGGGTATTATAGAAAATTCATCAGAGATTTTGGTGCCATTGCAGCTCCATTGACGCGCCTAACTTCCAAAGCAGGATTCAATTGGACTATAGAAGCAGAAGAGGCGTTTTAAAAATTAAAAGAGGCGCTCACTTTTGCACCGGTCTTGCGACAACCAAACTTTTCTTAGCAGTTTGTTGTCGAATGTGATGCGTATGGGACTAGAATCGGAGCTATACTGTCTCAAAATAACTAGTCAATTGCCTTCTTTAGTGAAGCATTAAAAGGTGTTGCACTAGCATTATCCACCTATGATAAAGAGATGTTGGCCATTGTCAAAGCTATCCGAAAATGGAGACCGTGCCTCTTGGGCAGGTCTTTCATTGTCCGAACAGACCAACGAAGTCTCTAAGTATCTCCTGGGCAGCAAATTACGACGCTAACTCAATTACAATGGTTACCAAAAATTCTTGGCTACGATTATAAAATCCAGTACAAATGGGGAGTCGAAAATCATGGGGCGAATGCATTGTCTAGGATTGTAGAATTTGAGTTTCATGTAGTTTCCATACCGAATCCAACTTGGTGGGCCATTCTCTAATAAGAAGCTGCTACTGATCCTTTCTACTATCAGTACAAGTTGAATCAGACTCAAACACCCCAATTATATCTTCAGAGAGATGGAGCTATGTTTAAAAAAGACAAGATATTTTTTAGTCCTAATTCTTCTTTGATTCCATCAATACTAGGAGATAATCATTTATCACCAATTGGAGGACACTTCGGTTTTCAAAAGACATTAAGCCGAATATGGGCAACCTTTGTGTGGCCAGGATTTCGATCTATTGTAAAAAAAAATTCATCCGTGAATGTGAGCCATGCCAACGCTGTAAAATAGAGACCTTGAAACTGGCTGGCCTGTTACAACCTTTAGCAATTCCTGAAAAAATCTAGAGTGACATTTCAATGGATTTCACTAGTCATCATGGTGCTAGTCGATCGTCTGACTAAGTATGCTCACTTTGTCTATTTGAAGCATCCATACATGACTCTCACAGTAGCCAAGGCCTTCATGGACCAGATTGTTCGATTACATTGGATTCCCAAGTCCATCGTTAGTGATTGTGATAAGGTATTTATAAGTGCATTATGGAAGAATTTGTTTCAATTGTAGGGTATTTCTTTATGCATGAGCTCTAGTTACCATCCTCAAACGAATAGGCAATCGGAAGTGGTCAATCGCACACTCAAGTAGTATCTTCGTTGTTTTACCCATGATCAACCCCAAAAGTGGCTTAATTAGCTTGCTTGGGTCGAATATAGTTACAACACAACTCTTCATTCAACGACTGGTGTAACTCCATTTGAAGTTGTTTATGGGGTTCCTCCCCCCAACTTACTCTCATATGTACTAGGCACCACTAAAGTCCAAGCTATTGATGATTTTTACTTGATCTCGAGAGTTGATTTTACAGACCTTGTGGCAGCATTTGGTGATGGCCCAAAATCGTATGAAAGTTCAAGCAGACCAACACCGTCTAGAGCAAATTTTTAAGGAAGGTGACTACGTCTATTTGCATTCGCAACCATACCGACAACACTTGATTACTTTCAGGAACTCCCCCAAACTATCCCCCGAATATTATGGTCCATTTAAAGTTTTGGCTTGCGTCGGACTAGTGGCTTACAGCTTGGAACTGCTTGTAGGATCCCAAATTCATGATGTTTTTCATGTCAGCTTGCTTAAATGATGATATATGCGACCTGCTGCCTCAGTGATGCCCCGATTGCCTCCAGTAACTGATCATTCCAGTTTACTTCCACAACCTAAAGCGGTCTTGGCCAGTCAAGTTATCCAGAAAGGTCGATATTGGCCTAAAGAAGAGATACTAGTTAAATGGATGGGCATCCTTGTTGAGGATGCACCCTGGGAAAATAAATGGCGTTTCATGCGAACCTATCCTGATTTTAGTCCTTGAGGACAAGGGCTATTTGAGGGGGATGGAGTGATGCACCATATTACTTGCAGGCCATGCATCTTGGTTAGTGATAGGCTTGGTCTTCTGCTTTGTTGAATTGGTCAAGTAAAATGTGTTTGTTTTGTTACGAATAAATTGCTCCATTACATTTTTGTTGTGCGATTGTTGTATGTTAACGTTAAGGCAGTTGTGGTGTTTCTTGTTCCTAGTTTAATTCCTATTTATTAGGTGACAGTTGTAAGAGTCTTTATAAAAGACTTACTCTGGATTAGTAGGAGTCAGTTGATTTATAATAAAATTATTTCCTTCTTCCAACTGTTTTTACAGCTTTTCTCTATTTCTCCTCGAGCTATCTTCTACTGGTCTGAAAATTACACCTAAAAACCCCTATCAATCTACCATTCGTTATTATTTTTCTTTTTTAACAAATTTAATCTGGTACACTTACATAATATCGTAACTTCTTCGTTACTAATATAGTCAAAAGTCATAATCTCTTTCCTTTCCCCAATTTTCTATCTACCATTCCTAGCTCGTTATTTTTCTTTACAAATTCAGTTTGGTACACCTGCTCGTTAACGGCCAATTGATAATTTAATGGTCCTGTATTGGATTCAATTACATTTATTTATATGCAACGTTAATATCAAAGTTATATTTAGTAAGTGTACGGAATTGAACCATATTTCTTTTTAATTTATTATTATTTCCAAACTTGTTTTTTGTGGTTGTAAACAAATAGAGTTGAGATATATATGGTAGAACATGATAGATTTGGGATTTGAACATATAATTATATCAGAACTAGGATCTTGGTTCTTAGTTTGACCACAGATTTTTGATCAATCATAATGAAAGCCAGATCTATGGTTGTGACCGAATACATTAAACTTCAAAACTATGGTTGAAACTAAAATTTATATCTTAATTTGACCACAAATCTAAGTTAAAAGGGGGCAAGATGGTAGCTTAGCAATTCATGAGTTTTATTATATTTTTTAGGTATGGTTTTGATCCTTAAATAAACTCATAGGCGGATCTAGAAAAAGGCTTCAGTCTGTGTCAGTCTCGATCCAAACATATATGCTTTATGTTATCTAATTCATATATTTAATGTATCATTTATCCAACACTATACCTTGATGTTGCCCACCTACTCCCTGGAAGCACCCTGTTCATCCATGCATGCATACCTTAGTTATGTTATCTTCTGTCACGTACGTAACCCATTGTCTACCTGCTCTTTGAATCTACTCGTGCTTAAACTCATCTTGTAGGATTACCTAAACCCTTGATATCAAAATAACGATATATACAAAGTCTAATAAGAACGATATATACAAGGTCTAATATTATGTATGAAGTGGAGTTATGACAACAAGCTCCCATTTTCAACAATACTATGGTTCAAATTAGATATTTTTTGGTGAGAAAGAACTATCATAATCACACCCATAAGTGGTTTTTACGCTAGCTGCCTCACTTTTTTTTTTTTATTTAAAAAAAGTTTTAGAGAAAAGAGGGGCATACTTAAAATGACGAAAATCTTAAAAGATATTATATATACCCAATAAAATATATATATATATATTCGAAATGAAACTTTAAAATATTACATTCAAGGATAAATAAATTAAATAAATAAGAATAACGTGTGTTCCTTCCGTAATTTATATATATATATACACATATATATATTATTGTTTATAAAGAATGATAAACATGATGATATCCAAACAAATAAGCACATTGTTGTAGCTCAGAAACTATGACAATAAAATTTATAGAGTAGGAAAGTTGGAATCGAGGCAGAGCGAGGTGAACAATTGGCAAGAGTTTGCTAGTGGAGATAGGCGTTGGGTAGCTCCGATTCCCGATATCCTGACTGGCGTCATGGATAGTCTCATGTGGGCACCTTTAGTATCGCTCGGGATTGGGCTCCTGTGTGTTTGAGGCATATTTGCGCTTATAGGAATAAGTTAAAAGGCACGCAGGAATTCCTTACCCGTGTATGCTCTCCGATGCTTTAGTCAATACAACTAGAAAAATAGTGCAATAGATAAATAAAGTATGCTATCATTGAATATAGAACGATTATACCTTTCTCGATGAGAGAGGGTCAATCTTGATACTGATAGAAGGAACCAAGGATATACATGTACATTAGTAGCAATCAGACGGGTTTAAGAAAAATCCCCCCCGAAGGGTCGATCAACCTAGGGGGCCCTCTGAGAGAAGGTGGGCCTCATGACGAGCTACCAAAGTAGGGTCTCGATCCTTAAGAGACTTGCCCGGTGATGTCCGAGTTAATCCCTGATGCTCGTGAGTGATCTGCGTTGAGCTGCACCAAAGGTTGATATAAAGTAATGAGCATGCCATGGGGGGTAATGATGCCTAGCCCGGGAGCATGCCCCTTAACATATACGTATGCATGCATGGGTGGCCAAATAAGGCCTTATTTCTTTGTATAACTTATCCTAATATTTTTATATACTATATGCCAATATTCATACACACGTGTATATATAATACATGGCTCTGCATTTTATATATATTCATATATATATATATATTGTAATATCTCAAATTTTTTAAAGCGCTCAAGAATAATTTTAACTTGAGTTATAGGTGAAATTATTAAAAGATTAAAGGCTTAAATATAATTTCTTACATTTATCAGTACCGAATCGATTGCAGGGAGCCCTGAAATGTAGATGCCTAAGGAAATGGATATGGGATTGACGAGCGTTTTGAGACATGAATTATGGCATTGAAAGAAATCGAATAAAAAATGATTTTTGGTACAGCTAAAATATAGCTATGATTTGAGCTAAAAAATCGAATTATCGTAGGAGACTCCCGGGAAGTCAATGAAATGCTAAGGAGCTCTAGTTTTTCATAAGGATCAACCTTGAAGTGGTTTTGGGATGAAACAAGGGTCCGGTGAGGGCGCAAGGATGAAATCATCTTTATCGAGTAATCTTGGAGTTATTAATTTTGAATTTTCAGTATCGTAATGCAAATTAATTTGATGTTTGTGGGTGTAATTATAATTAGAGAATTGCGCAGATGAAATAGAGATAAAATTAGGATTTAAATGTATAGTTTTTCTATTATTATGTAATATGTAGTGTTATATATATATATATGTATGTAGCTATGTGCGTTCGTGGAGGCCATGCCCCTACAAAATTTCATGGCCATGCCCTGCAACAAGTTGGAGAGATTTGGCAGTGAGATTTGAGGAGAAAAATCTGTAAGAAATTTGGGTAGGTGAGGTAAAGGATTTGAATTTGATGTATAATATACTTTCAATCGTGGAGTTCAATTGGCGGTTGCCTATAAATAGGAAGAATGCTTGGTCGAGAGAGGGAGAAGAGATGGAGAGATCGAGAGAGCAAGCTTGCTGGTGAGGGTGACCGATCAATGGCTGGTGGATGGTGTCTGGAAACGGCCGGAGTTGGCCACAAAAGTGAGAGGTAGCCATTGCTGTAATGTTATAGTAGTAGGGGCAGCGAACAAGGGCAGTCGGCGAAGCTGGTGGCGTGTGGTGGAGGTTCAGTGAAGACGACGGCGGCCAACGAGGACGATTGCGGTCGTCAGCGGAGGGCCAGCGTGGTGATGCAGCGGCTGGCGCAAGGTTGGTTATGTGGGTCACGCTGGAGGAAGAAGAAGAAGTGAGGAAGAAGAAGAGAAAAGAAAAAAGAAAAAGAAATAAAAAGGGAAAAAATAGAAATATTTTAAAAAAATTATGGAAAAATAGGAATGGAAGTTTATAAATTTTTTGAGAAATTTGGCTAGGAAAGTTACTTGAGACATGTAGTTTGGAAAAGGGCTTCATTGAGGTAAGTAAAATTTCTTAGAAAATCAAGAAAATTATTTTATGAATTGTTATAAAGAAATATTTGAGAAATATTTAGTTTGGATTTATTGAGGAAAAACAAGAAGAAATAGAGGAAAGTTATGAGAAAATTAGGAAAAATAGAATACTGATATCCTTGAATAAATATGATGGCTAGGGTATGTAGAGGTTTCAAATTGAGTATGTTAAAAGCCTGGTATAAGAATCAAGATGTTATGAGATACGCATGAGGTAAGTGGTTCGACTCAAAACCCGATTTTATGTAAATGACTTTATCATGTTGTCATATCTTGATATGAATATGTCATGTAGATTGCATTTACATGCTATGGTGAAATGTGCATATGTTCAGGATGATATAATTGGTCATGCATTGCATAGGGTTTGGGATTATGGACTGGCACCGCTGCTCTACCAAGAGTGCACACATACACCTCAGCCTGGTAAGGAGATTGTAAAAATAGGGAGTAGTAGTTGGATGCGGTCGACTCAAACTAAAAGAATGATGAGATTTTGCATATTGCATCCATGCATGAAATATGTTTATTGTACTCTTACTTAGGTGATTCATCATTTAACCTGAGCTTTGCCTCTGGAATATTCAAACGTTTCAGATGGAGATTGTAACAGAAACAAGGATGAATGAGGTATGAAATGACACTTAGCAAAGTGTATGATGTATTGATTGAATGTTATGTAGCTTGTGTATTTAAGTTATGTTATTTTGAATTCTGAACGTTTTGAGAAATGATGATGTATAACCTTATTATTAGTTAATGTTAAAGTTAAGGTTCAATTCTGGCTTCCGCATTTGATGTTATGATGATTCTCTTTCGAAGATAGATGCATGGAAATTTTGAGATGGATATGAGGAATGATATGGTTTAACATTAGTTTTGAAAGAAAAAATTTATTATCTCAAAATTGTCCCAAGTTATTACACGCCTGAGAAAGTACGGTGTTACAGTTGGTATCAGAGCCAAATTTTTATTTGGAGATTTAGGGTTTTATTTGGAGATTTAGGGATTCTTGATGGTTTAGAGATTGTTGATTTAGAACAAATCTCGAGGAAGGAAAGGATAGGAATTGGAAGATTCATCTGTTGATTTAAGGTTATTAGTTAAAATACTTACAATGAATGATAGGCTAACTGATAATTATCAAGAATGGTCGAATCATGGATGGTTCGTAAAATAAAGTCCCTACTTAGAGGCTCGGGGATTGTCAGTTGAAGTCTTAGAGGTTATTGATGTGAGGATATTGACCTTGTTGAGAGTACAGTTGGTCGAAATGACTTAGCTATTAAAGTTAGGGTCCAATGATATGGTTCAAATGCAAGGTTGATTCGGTAACTATGATTATGGACCCATGAGATTAGGAGACTGTTGATTTGAGGTCACTAGTCGAAATCGTTACGCTTAATGAAGGGGTAACTGGTAGTTATCGAAATGATCGAGTCATAGACGGTTAGTTTGATGTGACATAACCTAGCTGTCAAGATTAGGTTCAGGAATGGATGAGATGAATCATTGAGATTCGAATGTAAGGATAAATTAACGATTCTGAAAATGAAATGTGTAGGTTGAGAACCCAAGGGTTTGGGTCAAGGTAAAAAGATATGATGACACATTTAAATATTTCTATTCTAAGAATAGAAAAATAGCATTGGCTGAAATGATGGGTCCAAGTTCGAATGGTCTAGGGTGCAAGGTGTGCCACTAGCATGTTGAACGAGGCTGGAAGCCTAGGGAATCAACCCAAAATAAGATGGACCATATTGTGGAGACACGATATAGGGAGAAAGAAGCAAGTAATGTCTTGAATGTGGATTGTGTGTCCTATTTAAAGAATTGCATATGGGTTCGTGGTCATGAGACGAGCATTGTGAGGCTCGAGGGGTAGATTAACCTCGGTGTTTAGTGTGGCAATGCTAGTGAGATCATGAGATGGTTCGTTTTTGTATATGCCTCGAGGATAAAGTTGGGTTGCTTAGGAAGGGTTATCCAATGTGTAAAATGGACATGGTAGATTTGATGTATGCTCGTGAGACGTATAGGCACTACCTGTTTGGTGATGTGATCACTGGTAACGAGGGTCTAGGGTATGGATCTTACATAAGAAGTTAGAAATGTGGCAGCGATAGTGAATGACAAATCCTGGAGGACTACGACGAGACCGTGTAGTTTCACCCGGGGCATGCCCGTGTAGGGGTCAATGCTTGGTGTAGGAGTAAGCCTACTATGTGATCAGGATTAGGGTGACAGCTTGTGTGCTGTCTGACGGTAAGTGTAATATCTAGGAGAAACTAATTTGATGGTTGCATGTCGATAGTCAGTTGGATCTGAAGAATGAAATACGAGGGGCAGTGGAATCTGGGTGAATGAAATTTTAGGTAGTAAAGCGTGGCTAGTCTAAAGCCTTGACGATAAATTGTGAGATGGTAATCTCATATCAAAGTAGAGTTTGTGTACCTAAACCACAAGAGTTGCTTATTAGGCTGTATCGACCATAAAGGTAATGATGAGTAACCTAGTCAATAGAGTTAAGTGAGCTTGGGGATTCAGAAGTTTGTGAGAAGGGACACGTGAATAAGTTATGCCTTATGCATCTGCATGGGGACCTAAATTATTAATGAGATTCAAGGTATACTTACGTAAAGAATCCTTGGAGGTTCTGAGGTTCGATTGTTCATAGAAAATGGTTGGAACCAAGTAACGTGATCTGAATTGAGATCTTCAGAGATAAATTGGTTTGGGATTGCCGAGGAATTCCTTTAAGGATTGATTCTAAGGGCCATAGAGAATCTAAGGATTCGTGATGAGACTTCAGAGTTTTTCAAGAAGAGATCTAGAGGGTCTTTGGGTAATATCATTAAGGAAATAGAGATTGAATTTCTTAAGTTGTGGAAGCCATGATCCAGCGAGGATTGGAATACCATAGGTGACGTAAGTATCTACATGTTGTAGTTATTGGGATGGTTATGGATTGTTATCTTGATAGTCGTGCAAATCTTTAACATGCTTGAGAGAAATAGGTGATGGCAGATAGGCCAGGATGATAGGTTGTAGTAGGAAAAATTGCGTTTTTAATAGATCAAAATCTATTAGTGATCCAAGATTTTTGATTTTTGGAGAATGAGACTCTTTGTAGGGCTAGACGGTTAGTCTAGGTAGCCCTGGTGGGCAAATTGTGAGATGAACAGCTAGACAATCGTTAAAGTGATGTCAGCAAGTGATGATTATAGGGAGCTTGTGGAGATGTGGTACAGGCGTAAGCGGTTAGTGAAAAATCGTAAGAAAATTGGGAAATGATAGGATGTATTCTCGAAAAAATTATTGGGAGTATTTCTTAATAATGAGTATAAAGTTACTGTTGATGGCTTGAGATTATTGAATACTTAGTTACGTGTGGCTTAACTGAGGGTATTAAATTATTAGGCTTTAAAGTAGATGATAAATAAGAATTAATATCTCTTACCTCGAGTTGATGAGTTATTAACTAGCTGCAAAAGGCTTGGATATTTTCTAAGATTGATGCGCGATCAAGAGTAAAGGAATGAGACGTTTTTGGAACAACATTTAAGTCGTGATTTGATGTTGCCTTATGGTTTGACTAATACACTAGTTGCATTGAAGTCACATTAGTGATTATGTTTATTGATGATATACCGGTGTACTATTCGGATAGGGAGATGGGTGGGGATTGACGAAAGAAAACTTAGGAACTGTTGGTTTAAGGTTGTGACAGAACAACTGTCAATTATTTAGAACGATTGTTAGAATTATGAGTCAAGGATAGTTAGGAAGACATGGATGAAGGTCAAAATGACCTAGCTATTAAATTAGGATTGGAAAAAAAAAAAAAAAAGATTGGTTGTGTATTAGTTGTAGCACTGATGAGTTAAGCCACCATTCATGTAATAATGATCGAGGGGTAAAGTAGACCCTTACTGTAATATTAAGGTCATATGTGGCGCTAGATGAGGGATGAATGGATTTTCATTGTGACGTTTGAGGTTAAATGAACATCTAAGGTTACGAGATTTCTTTGGATAATAGTGATGTCAAAGACTGTGTAGACTAAGAGGTACGGATAAAGTTAATAGTACTATTGTAACACCTTGCTTTCTTGGGCGCGTTATAACTTAGGACAATTCTGGGATAATAAATTTTTTCCTTTCAAACTTAAAGCTAAATCATATCATTCCTCATATCTATCCCAAAATTTTCATACATTTTCTCGAAAGAGAATCAATATACACATCAAATTGCGGAAGTTAGAATCGAACCTGATATCTTAATATTGATCATAAATCAACTCTTACATCTTCATTAACCATAAATAAGGATATACATCATCATTTCTCAAAATGTTCAGAATTCAAAGTAGCAAAATTTAAATACATGGGCTACATAACATACATTTCATTCATCATGCACTCTGTTAAGTGTCATTTCATGCCTCATTCATCCTCATTTTTGTTACAATCTCCATCTAGAACGTTTGAATATTCCAGGGACAAAGCCCAAGTTAGATGATGAATCATCTAAGTAAGGGAATAATAAACATATTTCGTGCATGAATGCAAAATGTCTTTTCCATATCATTTTGGTTTGAGTCGACTGCACCCAACTGTTGCTCCCCATTTTTATAGCCTTCTTACCAGGGAGAGGTGTATGGGTGCACCCTTGGCAGAGCAACGATGCCAGTCCATAATCCCAAACCCTTATGCGATGCATGATCAATAATATCATTGTGAACATATGCACATTTCATCATCAATACATGTAAATGCAATCTACATGATATATTCACATCAAAGCATGACAACATGATAAAATCATTTACTTAAAATCGGGTTGGGTTGAATCACCTACAAATCAAGCATTTTCCATAAAACTAAATCCAGTTGGGAAGTACCACTTACTTTCTCAAACTTATCGAGCTATCTCGATATTCGTGCTTGTCTCGAAATTCGTGCATCACCTCGATTTGAGTACCAACCTAAAAACTCGCACAAGTCACTTCAACATTAAGCCTCAAAGCATCCTAATCACCATATTTAAATAAGCATTAAAACTTATTTTTCCATAATTTCTTGCATTTTTTTTATTTTTCTCTCTATTTCCTCATATTTTTCCTCAATAAATCTAAACTAAATATTTCTCAATGAAAATTCATAAAATAATATTCCTGAATTTCTAAAATTTTCTAGAGAATTTTACTTATCTTAACTTAGCCTCTCAGGCTTTCTCGGTATGCGTGCTTTGATATCGAAACACGTGCCCAAACCATTTTTCTCATCAAAATCTCCGGAATAACCATAAAACTCTATTTTCTATTTTTCAGAATTTTTTCCACATTTCCTCTATTTTGTTTTCCTATTTTTTTCTTGCATTTTCTTTTTTTTTTTTCCTTTTCTTTTCTTTTATCGTTCTTCTTCCTTCTATTACTTCCCTGCTTCTTCTTTCTGCAACTCACGCCAGCTTTCCTTCTTTCTTTTATTTTTCTTTCTTCTTTTCTTTTCTTTTTCTTTCTCATTTTCTTTTTTTTTCTCCTTTCTTCTTCTTCCTCCTCTGCGTGCGAACAACAGCTCCACCATGCCTGCCACCCGCAGTTGCTCCATCGGCTACACGTGCCGCAAGCGGCCACTACATCCTTACTCGCCATCGTCACTGCTGCTGCCCGTCGCCGCTGGTTGCTGCAACCACCACCGACTGCCTCTTGCTGCTCCTCGGCCTTGATCCTTCAAGGCTCTTGGCTACTCTCTCTCTCTCTCTCAACTCTCTGTGTTGCTTCTCCTTCTCATCTCCCTTCCTTTTATAGCCATTTTCACTGCCTTTTGCCCATCCCTCTTTGTGTGCAAATCACACCACTTGCTGCCATGGATTTGCAGAGCATGGCGTGAAGGTTGCAGGGCATGGCCATTTCTCATGCATTGTATATATATATATATAACACTATATAGTACATTATATATAAGAAAATTACATCTTTAAACTCCAATTTTCATCTCAATTTCACTTAGGCAATTCCGTAATTACAATTATACCCCTCAGACATCAAATTAATTTGCATTTCAATATCGAAAACGCAAAATTAATAATCCAAGATAACTCAATAATGACGATTCCGCCCCAATGTCCTTATCGGGCTATCGTTTTATGCCAAAACTACTGAAGGGTTGCTCATTACGAAAAATCAGACCTCCCTCAGGCTTCCGTTGACTTCTCGAAAGTCCTTTATGATTGATATGCCCTGCAAACTTGGAGAATCACAAGACCTAAAAGAGTTGCGAGACATGGACATGAAGTCCAAAGGCCCAATGGGTTGTAGGAGATCAAGGAAACAAGCCGATGGAGCAAGAGGTCGAGCCGAGACCAGGTGGGGAGGACCCACTCGATTATGTCGAGTAGGTACAACACTACTTGGTTTTTTTGGCAGAACTTTCTCATATGAGCTCTGATTGAGGTTATTCAAAGTCCTATGGAAAGATAAGATAATTATCTACAACTTTTATGTTTTGAGTTTTAAGAGATTTGAGATGAATTAAGGTGAAAATTAGGAATAAAATTAATGCATCTGCACTATTAAGGCTCAGAGTCAAGTATTGAAGGAAGATGGATCCGAACCAAGACAAAAGGCAAAAAGAGGGCATGAACGAGTGGCCCCCCACTCGGTCATGACCGAGTGGCCCCTCACTCAGTCATGGGGAGACCAATTTTCCCTCACCTTTCATGACCCACTCGGTTATGCCGAGTGGGTACGACACTATTTTGATTTTTTGGCCATAACTTTCTCATATGAACTCCGATTGAGTTGATTAAAAGTCCTATGAAAGATAAAATAATTATCTACAACTTTCATGTTTTTAGTTTTAAGAGATTCGAGCTCAATCAATGTGAAAATTGGGCATAAAGTTGAGGTACAGGAACCACTCAAAACCGAGCCAAGGAAAAGGGCAAAAGAGGGCATGATCGAGTGGCCCCCCACTCGGTCATGGTTGAGTGGGCTTGGGCTAATCTCTCATCTTTTCCCTCTCGGACAGGCCGCGAAATCATCAAAATGGGCCGCAAGATTCTCGCCCCGATTCTTGCACATCTTCTCTCTCTTTCTCTCTTCCGCTATACATATGAGACCATGCCTTCATCACAAGGTACATGATTTGGAGTTATTGAAGCATCATTTCATATTTTCTCTCGAGATCTGACTTAAGCATCAGAGGGTTTGCACAGGGACCCCTACTCATGTCCTAACGGTGCTCTCATTTTGTAGGCCACTCGTCGCCTCGGTCATCGAAGGCCACTCATCGCCTCAGGTCACTCGGTCATCGAAGGCCACTCGTCGCCTCAGGTCTCTAGGTCATCAAGGCCCCTCGTCACTCTCAGGTCACTCGGTCATCAAGGCCACTCACCGCTCTCAGGTCACTTGGTTATCAAGGCCACCCATCACCCTCAGGTCACTCGGTCATCAAGGCCACTCGTCGCCCTCAGGTTACTCGGTCATCAAGGCCACTCGTCGCCCTCAGGTCACTCGGTCATCTTGGGTCACCAGATCATCAGCCCACCAGATCATCAATTCTGATTGGACCACTAGATCCAGTTGCTCATTAGGATTCTCGTTAGTGAAGGCACGACTCCCAAGACTTTTACGTCTTCCCCAAAGTAAAAATAGATTGTTGTATTTTGGCAACAACAATGACAATTCAGTTTTGCAGCCTAAATAGTAGCTGTATTTTAGCTATACCGAGAATTGTTCCTGATTCAATTTCTTTCGATACCATAAATCTTATCTCGGAATGCTCATCGAGACCATATCATTTTTCTTAGACAATTTCACTCTAAGGCACTCCCTATAGTCGATTCGGTACTTATAACTGTTATCAAGCTAATTTTTCAGTATTCTAAACTTGCTTAAATTACATGGCAACCTCATGAAAATATGGGTTCTTACAACTATTGCCAAGACGATTAGACACTTGAAGTCAATGAACAAGTTTGGTTGAGTAATTGGGAGATTACGAGTTGGCAAGTGAACATATGCTATGATTGACTTGAAGTCAAAAGAGCCAATGATCACATGTATAATTAAGCCATGATGTATGAATCTATCAATTAAGATCAGGATAATAGATCCTGTGAAATATGTTCAATTGCGACGAAAGAGATTAGATGATTTCCATATGGTAAAGTATGATTGACCTGAGATGGTACCTTAAGGATCGAGCATGATTAAGGTCGGTTGACATGAAATGTTATCACTCGAGGATTAATTCAACCAATTTGAGGATCAAATGGTTAATGTGATGATATAAAATGTTATTTAAAGATCACTTCGAAAAGTGCCAGGACTTATTTGAGTTATGGGTATGGGTGAATAGGTATTAATATGTCTACTAAGTAACAAATGTTATGTGCACTCGATGTAAGAATATTAGTGTAACTAGATTTGAAAGACATGGTTAGATTTTGATTGATATTAAAAGTTAAATTATGAAATGAAGATTTGGAGACAGATATAATCTATCAATAAAGATTTCTTGATGAAATAATTATATGACATGATTAGAAGATGATTGTGGACAATTGGCATAAACTTAAGGTTATATTGAGTGATGAATACTTACAAGAATGAGGAAACGACAATTTATAAGAAGTCTCGAATAGATTAGCATAAGTAAAGATCAAACAATGATTAAGTTTGAGATGACTTAAGGTGAGGCATAGCTAGTCTTGAGGACAAAAATGATTCGAGGACATGTGATAGCCAAGGTGATGTGGTAGGACCATTGACTTGTTGTGGCAGTCTGAAAGCCTATGAAACAACCTAGTAATGATAAGATATGTGATGATGCCTATTTGTGATGTTTCAGGATCAAAGGATACATGAAATAGTTTGATGACGAAAAAATATTTCTTTGGGGATTAATTTGATAGAAATCAAGATGTATCTAGATCATGGACTTATGTGTAAGGGATAGAAAAAATATCAAAGCATGATAAACGATGTTGTGGGAAATCGGCAATAGAGAAGTGATATGTATAAGGATATCAATTGGATGACGTAGTGAAAAGCAAATTAAAAATTGATGATGTGGATATGAGAGTCGCGGGCTCATTATGATGATGTGTGTACCGGCTTGGATGGGAGCTCAAGTTGAGACTCATGACCTAAGGACTGGATTATGTGGTTATGGGCTTTGAAAGGGAAATTCGAAAGGCGCGTGTGCGTGACAAGTGTATAGATTGATGAACGAGGTTAGCCCAAGGGTTTTGATTTTGATGCGCGATGGCATTCTCAAGTTTCGGATAGGAGATATGTGCTAGAGGTTTTGTGATTAAGAGATGATTGTAGGTGGTATAGTTTTCCTTGGGATATGTGATCGTCTGTGAAGAGCTACAACAGGATTATTTGAAATAAGGTAATGAGGTATGTTTTTCCCTAGTTATTTGATCAGTCAGGTACTAATTTCGAGGATGAAATTTTTGGATTTAGAATATATGGTAAATTTCGAGGACGAATTTTTTTTTAAGGAGGGGAGAATGTAATATCCCAAATTTTTTAAAGGGTTCAAGAGTAATTTTAACTTGGGCTATAAGTGAAATTATCAAAAGACTAAAGACCTAAATATAATTTCTTACAGTTATCAATACCGAATCTACTCTAGGGAATGCCTTAGAACGTAGATGCTTAAGGAAATGGATATGGGATTGACGAGCATTCTAAGACGTGAATTATGGCATCGAATGAAATCGGATCAGAAACCGTTTTCGGTACAGCTAAAATACAACTATGATTTGGGATGAAAAACTGAATCATCGTAGGGGACTTCTGGGAAGTCAATGGAACATTGAGGGGGCTTTGATTTTTTGTAAGGATCAACCCTGAAGTGGTTTCGGGATGAAACAAGGGTATGGTGGGGGCGCAGGGACGAAATCATCTTTATCGAGTAATCTTGGAGTTATTAGTTTTGGATTTTCAGTATTGTAATGAAAATTAATTTGATGTTTGAGGGTGTAATTGTAATTAGAGAATTGCACAGGTGAAATAAAGATAAAATTAGGATTTAAATGTATAATTTTCTTATTATTATGTAATATGTAGTTATATATATAAATGTAAGTAGCTGTGTGCATTCGTGGAGGCCATGCCTACACAAAATTTCATGGCCATGCCTTGCAACAAGTTGGAGAGATTTGACACCGAGATTTGAGGAGAGAAATTTGTAAGAAATCTGGGCAGGTAAGGTAAAAGATTTGAATTTGATGTATAATATACATTCTATCGCGGAGTTCAATCTGTGGCTGCCTATAAATAGGCAGAATGCTTGGTCGAGAAAGGTAGAAGAGATGGAGAGATCGAGAGAGCAAGCTTAGCGACGAGGGTGACCGGTCAATGGCCGGTGGATGGTGGCGGGAAGCAGCCGGAGTTGGCCACAAAAGCGAGAGGTAGCCATTGCTGTAATGTTGCAAAAGCAGGGGCAGTGAACAAAGATGACCGGCGAAGCTGATGACATGCGGCAGTGGTCTAGTGAAGCTGGCGATGGTCGGTAAGGTCGGAGATGACGATTGAGGTGGTCGGCGGAGGGCCAACGTGGCGCTGTGGTGGCTGGCACAAGGCTGGTCGTGTAGGTCGCGCTGGAGGAAGAAGAAGAGAAGAGAAAAAAGAAAAAAAAAAGAAAAAAAGGAAAAAGAAAGAAAAATGAAGAAAAAAGGGGGAAAATAGAAATATTTTCAAAAAATTCTAAAAAAAGAGGAATGAAAGTTTATTAATTTTTCGAGAAATTTGGACAGGAAAGTTACTTGAGACACGTAATTTAAGGAAAAGTATATATACCAAAAAGGTTGAAGGGGCTTCATCGAGGTAAGTAAAATTTTTAGAAAATTATTTTATGAATTGTTATAGAGAAATATTTGAGAAATATTTAGTTTGAATTTATTGACAAAAAATAGGAAGAAATAGAGGAAAGTTATGAAAAAATTAGGAAAAATAGAATATTGATATTCTTGAATAAATATGATGGACAGGGTGCGTAGAGGTTTCAAATTGAGTACGTTAGAAGCCTGGCACGAGAATCAAGATGTTATGAGATATGTATGAGGTAAGTGGTTCGACGCAAAACTCGATTTTATGTAGATGGTTTTATCATGTTGTCATGTCTTGATGCGAATATGTTATGTAGATTGCATTTACATGCTATGGTGAAATGTGCATATATTCAGGATGATATTCTTGGTCATGCATTGCATAGGGTTTGGGATTATGGACTTGCATCGCTGCTCTACTAAGAGTGCACCCATACACCTCGGCCTGGTAAGGAAACTGTAAAAATGGGGAGCAGCAGTTGGGTGCTATCGACTCAAACTAAAATAATGCTGACATTTTGCATATTGGATCCATGCACGAAATATGTTTATTGTACCCTTACTTAGATGATTCATCATCTAACTTGAACTTTGCCCCTAGAATATTCAAACGTTTTAGATGGAGATCGTAACAGAAACGAGGATGAATGAGGCATGAAATGACACTTAGCAAAGTGCATGATGTATTGATTGAATGTTATGTAGCCCATATATTTAAGTTATGCTATTTTGAATTCTGAACGTTTTGAGGAATGATGATGTATAACCTTATTATTAGTTAATGTTAAAGTTAAGGTTCGATTTTAGCTTCTGGATTTGATGTTATGATGATTCTCTTTCGAGATAGATGTATGAAAATTTTGGGATGGATATGATGAATGATATGGTTTAGCATTAGTTTTGAAAGAAAAAAATTATTATCCTAGAATTGTCCTAAGTTATAATATGCCTGAGAAAGTGGGGTGTTACAGATATACACATAGAGGAAGGGATATAGAGAGAGAGATAGAGAGAGAGATCTCTCTCGGTAAGGCCTCTTCTCGAGAGGCAGGCCCAAGGCCTTTCCGAGAGGAGAAATAGAGAGTTCTCGGCAAGAGGTCTTTTCGAGAGACCTTGCCGAGAGCAGCTTATTGAAGGGCTTTGAGCCTTTTCGAGAGAGGTTGCCGAGAGAGAAAGAGAGTCGCCGTCAAAAGGAATCAAGGAGAGGAGGGTTACTGCTGCTGAAAGCTATTGCTTTTTCTGCTGATGCTGAGATAAGATGATGGGCTTTTCGAGAGAGTGGCCCGCCTTTGCCAGGAGGAGATGTCTTCTTCGAGAGGAAACATGGTCGCTGAAAGTTGATTCTCCTCTCCGAGAGGAAGTTGTTGAGAGAAGGCTCTCTCCGAGAGCACCGCTGCCTCCACCAAAACAAAACGCTGAGAGAAGAAGCCTCCTGAGAGGCAAAATCTCTTTCTCGAAGAGAGAAAATGGTAGAGAGCGTTCTGGGAGTTGCCGATCCCCTTTTGCTTTGTCTTATTCCTCTTTTTATATCCCTTTTACCTTGGACCAATTTGTCCCTTCATCCTTGCCTATTCACCCCAATTCCATTAACAATGCTTCTTTGGCTATTCACTCACGGTTTCTTCTTGGAAAACGTGTCTCGGCTTGGGACCACTTTTGGGGTTCGCTCGTCTTAAGCTTATTAACCAAAATATCCCTAGACGTCTAATGACCAAAATACCCCTAGGTGGATGCTCGAGAATTCCATAGCACAACAATTGTCCTGACGCCTTAGGCTTATTGACCAAAATACCCTCTCGCTAAGAGCTCTCTATTTCTCCTCTCGGAAAGGCCTTGGGCCTGCCTCTCGGGTAAAGGCCTTCCCGAGATCTCTCTCTCTCTCTCTCTCTCTGTATCTCTTCCTCTACATGATATCTACATATATGAATATATATATAAGATGCAAAGCCATGTATTATATATACATGTGTGTACGAACATTGGCATATAGTATATAAAAATATTGGGATAAGTTATACAAGGAAATAAGGCCTTGTTTGGCCACCCACGCATGCATATGTATATGTTAAGGGGCATGCTCTCATGCTAGGCATCATTACCCCCCATGGCATGCTCATTACTTTATATCAACCATTCACGCACCTCAACGCACATCACTCACGAGCATTAGGTATTAACCCGGACATCACCGGGCAAGTCCCTTAGGGACTGAGACCCTGGTTCGGCAGCTTGCCATGAGGCCCACCTTCTCCCAAAGGGCCCCCTAAGTTGACTGGCCCTCCGGGCGGGATTCCTCTTAAGCCCGTCCGATTGCTACTAACATGCAGGTACATCCTCGGTTCCCTATATCAGTATTGAGATTGACCCTCTCTCATCGGGAAATGTATAATTATTCTATATTCAATGATAGCATGCTTTATTTATCTGTTGCACTATTTCCTTAGCCGTACTGAATTAAGCATCAGAGGGCATACATGGGTGAGGAATCCCCGCGTGCCTTTTAACTTGTTCCTATGAGCGTAGATATGCCCAAACACATAGAAGGCCAATCTTGAGCGTTATCGAAGGTGCCCACAGGAGACTATCCACGACCTTAGCCAGGATATCGAGGTCCGGAGCTACCCAACGCCCATCTCCACTAGCAAACTCCTGCCAGCTGTCCACCTCACTTTGTCTCGACTCTAACTTTCCTACTTTACAAATTCTATTATTGTAGTTTCCGGGCTACAACACACATCACGTTGGTAAACAAACCAAGTCAGTGAAGCTACCCATCCAAGTTACTAGTCATTTTGTAATATTTGAAAAGTTTAGAGGTTTCGAATATTCAAGAATTAAGAAAAAATTAATTGAAATTAAACTAAAAAGGGGTTTAGCTGTAATTCCAAAATTTACGAGTCTTGGGAGGAATGCAAGAAAGACAAAATGTAAACTCATGAAAAGATGTGTTTAAGTGTCATTTATGAAAAATAATAAATAAGCCAAATATATCACTAAGTCTGGATGTTAACTTTAGGCATGATTATCAAGAAAATCAAATAAGCCAAATATTATTAAGTTTTGGATGGTAATTTTAGATACGAAATTTGAGTAAATCAAATTAAATTGGGTCAAACCCAATATTGGGCTTTGTAGGCGGCATAAAGACAAATCGTATAACTCAATTGTCGAAAATTGATAAATGGATTAAAAGTTATTCAAGTCTGAAGTTGGTTAAAATACATAATAGGTTAGTTGAGTAATTGAGGTTGAATTAAGACGAACCAAAAGATAGATATGAAAATAGACACGACCGAGAACATGGGATGACTTTGAATTTTGATCTATGATTTTGTACGATTTAATTTGCATATGTGAGTAATAATTTTCTTGAATGAATTTGATTATACATGCTTTGAGAAAATAAATTTTGTGATTTATGTTATGATGACATATGCAAAGCCTTAAATGTGGTAAATTTTCTTTTACTATTTGTCTAAATTGTTAAGATGTTATGCTTGAATACTTGTATGTGCTCATTTGAATTCAAGCTTATTTTTTTTGTAATACCCCGAGAGCCCAAGGTCAAGTCCAAGAAAGGACTCTAGAGAAGTTAGTATATATATCGAGGATAGTAAGGAAGAAAACAACACCAGTTGGATACCTTTTGAGATGAATGTGGATAAAGACCTCCCAAGTTGAGTATGCTTGAGCTAGGGTAGCTCAATGATGGGTGACCCCTGGGAAGTTCGTGTAGGCCCATCAAAGTAAGTTGATTCATTCCTTCTGATTGCTTGATGCGGGATGTTATAGCTAGTATTAGAGCCAACCCTTGGATCGACAGTCCGATGAGGGCGGGGAGTGGCGTAGGGGCGCGAGGGCCTGAACAAGGAGCGACTCTTGGCAGGTTTCTAAGATGACAACCCCCAATGGGGAGAAGATCTGAAACCAGTTGTAAGGTCATATGATGAGGACGTCATGTGCTTAAGGGGGAAGAATGTAATATCCCGAGAGCCCAAGGTCAGGTCCAAGAAAAGACTCTAGAGAAGCTAGTATATATATTGAGGATAGTAAGGAAAAAAACAATACCAGCTGGATACCTTTTGGGCTGAATGTGGATAAAGAACTCCCGGGTTGAGCATGCTTGAGTTAGGGTAGCTCAAGGATGGGTGACCCCTAGGAAGTTTGTGTAGGCTCATCAGGGTAAGTTGATCCGGTCCTTCCTATCGCTTAATGCGGGATGTTATAGGTGGTATTAAAGCTAACCCTTGGATCAGCGGTCCGATGAAGGCGGGGAATGGAGTAGGGGCGCGAGGGCCTGAACAAGGAGCGGCTCTTGGTAGGCTTCTAGGATGGTAGCCCTCAAAGGGGAGAAGATCTGTGACCAGTTGTAAGGTCACATGATGAGAACATCATGTGCTCAAGGAGGGGAGAATGTAATACCTCAAGAGCCTAAGGTTAGGTCTAAGAAGGGACTCTGGAGAAGCTAGTATATATATCGAGGATAGTAATAAAGGAAACAACACCAACTAGATACCTTTTGGGCTGAATGTGGATAAAGAACTCCCGAGTTAAGCGTGCTTGAGGTAGGACAACTCAAGGATGGGTGACCCCTGGAAAGTTCATGTAGGCCCATCAGGGTAAGTTGATCCAATCCTTCATATCGCTCGATGCGGGATGTTACATTGTTCCTCCAGGGAGTGTCCCAACATTTCCGTTATGGCACTAGAGGCGCTTGGTGTATGGGCATTTCGTCGAGTAATCGATGCCATCTGCACAATATTTATTGCTCATTTCAACCTCATATCACAAAATTTTCATAAAAAATATCCATTAACTACTCAACTTAATGAACGACGAAGGAAATTAACATTCTATTACATAATTATTTAAGTAACAGCTTACTACCACACTGCTTAGCTATAGTCTTATGTACATACATACTAGTGGTACTGAAGACTCTTCTCTTCCATCAAGTTTGAACTATGCTTTCACTATTCATAATGAATAGTAATTGTATACTAGAATAGTGTTTGTATGTGAATAATACACCAGGTAAGTTCCCAAGAAAGTGAAGTGGATCACAAATTGACACTCTCAAGTATCAAGTCTTTCCTTAGCCAAAACTTTTCCTAGACATGCACTTCCACACGCCACACTTAAATCCAATAACTGGGTGAGTGAATAGTACCTTTTACCTTAAAAAAAATGATAAATAGTCTAACTTATTTTATGATGTAGAGAATCTATTTTTATAGTGGCACCCATTCAACATACTATTTAATAGTCATAACTTTTGGCATCTAAATCTCCCTTTGCAATCTCATCCTCAACCATGTCCTAATATCCTCAACCATATTCTGCAACCAAACTCTGATAACAACCGAGCTTTGATACCAACTATGGTGCCCCTGGTCCCACATTTGAGGTGTCATCATAACCCACGGTTATAGCCACAGCCACCTACTAGATTTTTGAAGGTTAATTATGCCCCTATAGGTTAGGGTGCCCTAAGTGGGATCCAAGTTTCGTCGCCTTCACTCGTCGAGAACTTGAGCCCCTAAAGAAAAATAGCAACGAATGGCACTTAAATCTTTGTCGGGTTACACGCTTGAAATTCTCAAAGCTGTTACAGAGACATGATGAGATCATGGGAGCAAATTTACATAAAATCTATAATTTATCAATAAATAGTAAAAATTTCAATTTCACTGCAAGATCCATTTGTTTTACACACATAAAATACAAAACATGATAATTCACTAAATAAACCCATAAATATTAAAAATCCTCTCATGACTTATCAACTGCATCTACCAACGATGCATCCACCATTATCGCTTTCCTCTTTTTAGAACCCGAGCCATCTGTATGGTTAGTGATAAGGGGTGAGTCTTAAGACTCAGTAAAGGCAATATGTAAAATAGCAAATCATAAATTCATGATAAACATAAAAAAATATGGAACAAATCATGCATGCAGGTTCATCCATCTCATCCATCTCAAACTCTTGGTGACCCCATATGATTTTCCCCAGGCCCTAACACAAGCTCCGTTAGCCCCAAATCATAGCCTCATGCCTAGGCACTCCCTTATCATCATATGCAAGTCATGACAGAATAATTTGCACATAAAATATATAAACCCTTACAGAAATAGTGTTTACTGCCTTCCTTGGAAGATTTCTTTAATCTGTTAAAAATCACCGATGCACGCCTCGAAATTCCTCTAACAAAAATTAAACATAATACGATAAAAGAATATATTACTAAAAATTAACTTCTATCCAATTTTAGATATTTTGTTCTTACCTTGCTTCTTAACTCACATTGATTATTTCTTTCTTCCAATCTCTCTTTCTGATGGTGCTGCTTATTTCAATCTCTTTCTCACACTCAATTTCTTAACTAATCTCTCAAATTTCCAAATTTTGCTTCTATCTTCCAATCTCTCTCCCTCTCAAACAATTTCTCCAATCTCTAACCCTTGTATTTATAGGGAATTTATTTAAAATTAATATAAATATAATTAAATCCCCACCCAATTTCATCATTTTGTCCATTTTTTTTATTAATTATTATGGTTCTTTTGATTATTTATTCAGTCCACTAGCCTCTTTCTTCAGCCCAAACTCACATGGCAGACAAACCAACCCACTAAATTGCCATGTGGCAGCATGTGATTGGCTGGCACGCTGCCCCCACCCCACATGGTCGTAGATGTCCTTGTAGCCATATGCCATCCGGCTCTAGAGCACCCCTACGTGCGCACATGGCTACATTGCGCCCGTACATGACCGTATGCACCTGTGGGCTCGCATGGCCCCTTGCCCTCCAATTTTTTTTTTTGTTGCCTCCCAAGTCTCAAACCCAAGACCTCTAGTTCCTTCGCACGTGCATGCGACCACTCTATCTGTAAGCCTTCTTATTAATAAATATGCACCAATTAATTATATATTAATGCTAACTCCCATTTCTAAAATTAAATTCTAACATTTCACTCCCTAAGGTTCGAACCTTGAACTTATCTGCTCTCTTGTGCTCAAGTAACCACTAGGCTACAAGACCCCCTTGTTTGCATATTTGCAAAGATTGATCTCTATATTAAACTAACTCCCATAAAATCACTAATAAATCATTTCAATTACAAAAATTAATTATTATAATTTTCCCTAAATATCGGGTTGTTACACCTATGAAGAGACCGCTAAAAGTACCCTATCAAGAAGTAATGAAAACGGAAACCATGCCCTTTTCCTGCATCTGCCCGTAGTAGAGACTGCCACCCTAAACCCAGTGGAGGCTAAAAAAAAAATTTGATTGCAAAGGTTTTGGAATAGAAAAAAGGTGTTACTTGCCCGTGAAGAAGTGCAAGGGAAGAGATTCCCATTTTTCGATGAGTTACTCCAACAACCAGTTCAGTCAGGGTTTAAACTCCCCTAGCTACCAGTGTCTCTCGGGAGAGGGGACCCCAATCAACATGTGTAGCGATTAGAGGTTGTCACCCTCCTGTACGGGTGGGACGAGGCTATAACATGCCGTGCATCCTCGCTCACCTTAGCCGATCAAGCACTCCAGTGGTTTAGTGAATTGCCAAGCAGACATATAAGCTTTTTTGATCAACTGTGAAGGGATTTTGTCGTTGTCTTCACAAAATGTGGACTGTTTTCAAAATGCCACCCTTGAGGTATAGGATTTACAGAGTAGCATACCAATAGTAGCATTCCTCCAGGGAACAACATTCTTTCCATTGGGAGAATCTCTAGCCTTTAATCAACCATCCTCCCTAGCGGATTTGCTATCCCAAGAAAATAAATACATTGTGTAGATGGAAATATTAAGTACATTTGAAGCAAAGAAAAGAGAGAGACAAGCTGATGGGGGGCCTAATAGATTTGAAAAAGTAGCTCGCTAGGTGGAGGATTTCAACGATCCTAGTCCACAGCCAGATTGGCGATAAGGGCAGCGATAGGAAAACAGAGGGGTAGCCCCCTAGACTTGGCCAAGATAACCTGAAGGAGTGGGAAAACCAGCATCAAAGGAGAAGAGAGGAAGGGGGAAACTAAAGAGGAAGTGAGATAGCTATTGTGTCCAAAGAAAATGACAACGAGCCAACTAGAGAGAAGATTCACATGATCTCGGGAGGTGAGACCATAGCAGGATATTCCTCGATAACCGTAAGGCTTATACCCAACTAGCCCTTCATGTTAATTCTATTGCAAAAGTGGGGGAAGATAAAGACCTTATCATATTTACCCTGAAAGACCAAGGGGATGTGTTGATGCTACATGATGACTCGCTTGTAATTTTTGCTGTGATTGCTAAGCATCTAATCGAGAGGATCCTTGTGGATAGTGGAAGCTCAATCAACCTCTTGTATTGCAATGGTTTCGAGAAGATGAACATTGCCCACGATCATTTGAAGACCGTGTTTTCCTATCCTATAGCTTTCCTAGAGATGTAGTGCTTGTAGCTAGATCTATCTAGTTGCCAATAACATTAAGAACGCACCCTTAGAGCATCACTTGATAGGTTAACTTCATGATTGTCCAACCTACAATGTAATCCTTAGGAGGTCCCTTATTAATAACATGAGGGTGGTAATTTCACCTGTCTATTTGTTGATGAAATTTCCTACCCCTCACGGGGTTGGGTAAGTTAGGAGGGATAAAAAAAAGCTCGTGTGTGCTATGTCACTTCTACGAAAAGAGCTAAGGGTAAAGAGACGGTGACTTCAGAAGAAACGTTGATGAAAAGTGGTCAAACCCAAGAGGCCAGCAAAGCCCAGCCAAATAGAAACCCTTGAAGTGGTTCGATTGCAAGATAATGACGATGAAAAGTTAGCATATGTGGGGGGGGGTTAACTTACACCACAAGAAAATGAAAAGATAATCCAGTGTCCTCATTCCCATATTGACATGTTTGCATGGTCACTAGCCAACATACCCGGTATAGACTTGGGAGTCATTTTGCATCATTTGAACATTTGAGTGGACTCTAAGCCAATGAAGCAAAAGAAGAGAAACATTGCCCCAAACAGACACAAATCCTTAGAAGAAGAGGTAAACAAACACCTAGAGGTAGGCTTCATTTGAGAGGTGCATTATATTAAATGGCTAGCCAATGTGATGATGGTAAAAGAATCAAGCAGGAAATGACGAGTCTGTGTGGATGCAACCACCTTTGTCTGTGAAAGAGGTAATGTTGTGAGTGCCCTAGAAAAATCAAAATCAAAGCTAAAAATCCTAAAAATACTCAAGAAGACCAAAGATCCTAATGACTTCGAAGAGTCTTCGAGGCAAGAGTCTTCTAGAGACTCTGAATAGTCTCCGGGCCAACTAAACTCTTAAGATCATCCAAGCCTCATACTCATCTAAAGAGTCTTTCGGGCTCAAGTCACCTGATGACTTCGAAGAGTCTTCAGGGATTCTCTTTGGGGCATTCTATCCACAAAGGCACCTTTAATCCCTCTAGCCTCATTCCCAACTTCCTTGCCCGAAGAGTCTTTTAGGACACATCTGTAACGCCCCGCTCCCACTTACGGGTGTTACTCGTGAACAATCACCCTAATTGTCCACCTGCCCGGCCTTTGGCGAAGGGTGGGCCATGTTTCAAGACGAAACACCCTAGGTGGGAACTAGGCTCGACCTTCCCTTCACGGAATCCCAGGATTCGCTAGCAGAATTGGGCTTTAGCCACACTGCATTGGCTATAAGGAAAATCTCCTTCAGGCGCCCAATCACCATTTTCTCGTTAATTCTTTTTCATCGAAGAATTTTACCGGGCTCTAAAAAAAAATCACCATTTAAACCAATCCATTGATGGATCACCAATTTTGGAGGAAAAACTCATCATTTTCAATTTTCCAAATTTTCGGTGTTTTCTCCAAAAATGCCCGAAAAAATCCATTTGCTTTGAAAATTCCTCCGGGGCCCAAAATCGATTTAGAAATGCCCCAATTTCTCCCAAAATTCCATTTTTTTTAAAAAAATTGGCCGGCGGGGCCCACTGGCATGCCCGGGGCCCGCGTGGGGCCCCGCTGGGCGCTGGTTGCGCGGGCTGGCCGCGCATGCCGGGCCGCCCGCGCGCGCCCTCACGCGGGCACGGCCGCCCGCACGCGGGCACGGCCGCCCGTGCGCTCCCGCACGCGGGCGCGGCCGCCTACGCGCGCGCCTGCCCATGCGCAGGCACGGCCACCCGCGCGCGGCCGCCTGCTCGCCCGTGCGGCCACGGCAGCCCGCGCGCGCGCGGCCGCCCATGCGGCCCAGCCCGCGCGCAGGCTGCAGCCTGCTGCTGCTGATTTCCAGCAGCTTCCAGCTGCTGGTTTCCCTCCTTTTCTCTTCTTTTTTTTTTTCTTTTCTTTGGGCTATAAAACCCCAAATTTTCCAGAAATTCCACTCCAAAAAAATGCATTGAAAATTTCCACATTTCCAATTTCCAAGCCTATTTTTTTACAACAAAAATTCTTTTCTCCAAACTCACAATTTATTCCAAAATAAATTACATTCATGGTTCTAGGCCTTCACAAGCCCTTGCAACCCTTAACATACATCACATGAAGCACTTACAATAATAGGCTTCCCTAAGCCATTAAACCACAAATTGAACACCACAAACCTAGGCTTCTCAAGCCATAACCTTAGCTTTACAACAAAAATAAAATGATACACCATGAGCTTCAACCACAAGTTTCCAACACATTCCCTTTTCTTCTTTGGCATAAGAACAACCTACAAGGGGAGGATAAAACCTCATGAGCTCAAAAGCTCAGTAAGGGTGCATATGCAAAGTAAATACAAGCATAACAAGTCTATGTAATAACAAATGCATGCAAGTATGGTTAGGTCATTCCATCCTCACAACCCAACATGGTTTGAGGCATCAACCTACCACTTCTTTCCCACCCCCCATGGCCATAGGTCTCATGAACAAGTAAAGCATGCAAAAAGATACATAAAGATTTATGCAACCTACTTACAATGCAATGCAAGGCCTCCACCACTTGGGGCCATCCCTTACCTTAACAATCTTCTCTTTGAAGCTTTAAATCTTCTTCTCAAGAGAGCTTCCCCATTCTCTTCTCCCATCTAGGATGGCATTAAAACAAAAACTCACTTTCCTTGCATATAAGATCACTAAGTAGAGAAGAGAAGAATGGAACTTACCTTGATTTGATCTTCCTTTCTTCTCCATTCTTTCATTTTCTCCCTTTCTTCTCCTTGGAAGACAACTCTTCCTTCCTCTCATTTTCTTTCTCTCTTTGAAATGGCAAAACTTGAGACAAGGGCTTACTTTCCCTTTAAATACTACTCTTGTCTTGAAATCTCAATTTCAAGACTTGATCTTAGCCCTTGATTTCCATTTGCTTTTTGAAAGAAAATCCCAACCACACAAGAAAGCACAATCCATGTGCTTTGGTCTTGATTACTCTCATCCATTGGATTTTATTCACTTTATAAGAGAAGATCTCAACCTTCAATTTAAAGCACAATCCAAGTGCTTTTGAAAGATTTAATCTCAACCACTCATCTCTTAATATTTGGCAATCCATGCCATTTCTTCTCTTTGAATCCTCACCTTTGGATTCATTCTACTTCTCAAGAATGCATCTAAGCCCTTAGATCACTTGCATTTTTCATTTATTTCTCATTTACTTAAATGAGACTATTTTCATAACCATCACATGAGAGACCACTTGAAAGACATAATACTTTCTTTCTCATTTAAATAAATCCCTCATATTTTCCAAGGCATTAATGGTGACCATTTACCATTTTCTTTTGGATTTACTTTAATCCATATAATTATGCCTCTCATTAAATGCTTACAAGACCAATTATCATAACTTTTGCATTTATTTAATTCACCCAATTATACTTGAACCCCAAAATGCCAAGTGTCACAACAAGACACTAACCTTGGCTTTCAAGTTTAATCTCATCTCTCCAAGTGGCATTACCACATTAATTCACAACTTAGGGAAAATATAATTATTCTCCTCAAATAATTTAATATCCACCATTTTCCCTATTTCAAAATTAAATTTCCTTTATGGAATTAAATTCCAAAATTCCCAATTACTCTTTGTGAATTTATTAATCCCATATATCTCCACATAAATACCAAATTGGGATTTTTATTCACTTACACACCTAATTCTTCATAGGAATTATTTTTAATTTACCAAAATACCCCTTTATTGGATTTCTCTATCCAAATTACCGAAATACCCTTCTCATGGGCATTCTCAATCTCAAGGATCATCACTTCCTCAAGGGCATTTTTGGAAGTATACTTCTTTTCCTATTCTCTTAACACCGGTTACACCGGGTGTTACAACATCAGCATGCCATGTGTCACATGGCCCTCACCATCAATGCCTATAAATACCCCTTTGGAATGCGACAAAGGAAGAGGAAGGACCCAAATCTAAGACCTGAAGACTCTGACCCTAATCACACTACAAACCCATCAGGAGACTACCCATCAAGAAACTCCCATTCGAGGACATTCATCCGGGACCTCACAACGTACACACACATACATCATTATATTTCATGCGAACCTGACTTAGGCATCAGAGGGCCCCCGTGGGGGAGCTCCCCGCATGCCTTCTAACTGTTATTGTGTTGCAGACCCATTCAAAGACTCTTTAGACCCATCAGAAGACTAGCTAGCTGAAGACTCGAGTCATCAGGGAGCGAGGCTCTCAAAGACTCCCAAAAGCCATCCAAAGACTCAAGGCATTCTCTTTACTCTCTCAGACAATGGATTGAGCCTCGCCCTAAGGGACATGCTTTCCCGGATAGCAGATTAAGCCATCTTCCCAATTAGGAACTTGTTAAGCCCCCTTATCGTCACGAACCTTACCTTCTCAACAAGACTCTGCCAAGTTGTTTCCTAATACATATAAATTTAATTGTTGAATTCAGACAACAACAATTTGACATTGTTTGTGGGAAACGAATAAAAGGTCATAGTCCATGGCAAGAGGTACAAGGTCTACTTGAACAAAGGGATCTTAGCCTGAAGCCACACATTCTAATCCCCTCAAACAACAAGAGATTTCTACTGGGGAACAGCCGTTAGGTATTTCCCCAGGCCTTGTGGCATCACAAAGAAGACAGGGGAGCCAGATGGCCAGTGAATGGTACCCGTTGGAGCAGGACTTGTTCATTAAATAAGCATCACCTACACCTACCTCCCCTGTGCAGCCCTCTGGTAACAAGGGTGTAACACCCCAGATTTTCAAAATCAAAAATGAGGTAATACCTGAGATTGTTAGGTTCTAATACTTAAGGAAATAGGCCATTTCAAGGAATTGAGGAAGCCTTGAGGGAAAAATTCAGTTTCTGAACCAGTGGCAAAATCGTAAATATTGAAGTCGGGTAAAAGTGTAATTTACCTAAAATCTTGGGGTGCTAAGTGTAATTTATCCATTCTCTGGGGACCAAAAAGTGCAATTAAAAATGACCCGGGGACCAAGTTGCAAGGGCCTAAGTACAAATTATCTAAAAAGTTCGGGCTAATGTGTAGTTCTTGAAACCTTAAAAATATCATCCATGGGCAAATCATGAATGACCAAGTGTCCCCCCTAGGTGTCACAATTGGATTGGTTGAAATCTTATAATTATGGGTGTAATGATGAGCATAGTGTGAACACTCAAAACAAATGAGCTTTGGATTCTAAACTCTATTAAATTCAATTAAGAGATGAGAGGTGCATTTGGGTTGGATGCACATGGGAGAAATGATGAAGCCTTATCTTCAATGACACATGGCAATCATGTTGGAAATGTATGCCCTAAAGACACGTTTTGTTTAATTTATGGTAATGATGTTTCTTTTATTCAGTTTATGGCACATATATTAATTGCATTTAATTGTTGGAAAGGTGTCCATGCTATTAAGTAAGTGATTCATGTGATGGGTCGTTCTTCACAGTTAGGCATGAATCATGGATACTTAATAAGCAAGAAAATATAACTCTTGATCTTTTGATAGAACTGGGCATTCTATCATGATAAGATCATTGTGCAATAGATCCTAATGGAGGATGGCTTGCCTTAGCCAGTAAACAGTCCGTTTACTCTAATTGTACAAGCGCATTTGGAATGCGTAGAGTGGACCTGTGATAGAAGCTAATGACAAAGTACTAATTATCATGGAGCTAGTCTATCACTGCTACTACGTGGACGAGTACTCTAATACTTGAGTATTAGTTGGTGGTCTAGTGAACCTAGAGCTATATTCTTAGATTCATTGTAGGTGAGGTCTATCAAAGATCAATATCCTTTTGAGTTGGGAGTATGGTTTCTAATTAGCTAAGACAGACTAATACAAGATAGTTTCTGTGATTCACCCCCTTGTGATTGTCCAAGAATAATCGAATAATCCAGGGCCCTGGGAACGTAACTTAAGAGTGTGTGCTTCTGGGTAGCTCCCAGTGATAAGCAAGTACATTCGAGTAGTCACGGATTATTGGACTAGTGATCTAAGGATGGTAGAAGTCATTTAGAAAGGTGTTAGTACATTATTCCTTTCTAAATGATGGGTGTTACGCAGAGGGGTATTTTCGTCATTACACTAGTAGGTCAAAGACATGGCATATGCAAAATTATTCGTGGGGTCAGTGTTACCATATGGTGATAGTTGGAACACTTAGAATGACAAAATATAGCTACCAGGTAGCAGGGATATTTTGGTCATTTTAGTAGCCGTGAATAATTTGTCTTTTGGTCCCCAGGGTAGCTCGATGTAACTCATGTATTTTTTTAATACATTTGGCTTGTTGGATGAATTACATTGAGAGAGAATTATTTTATTCAGAATGGTCCATTGGGCTAGAATAAAATAATAGTTCATTAGGGTTTTAATTAATTAATTGGGCTAACCCAATTAGAAAATTAATTAAAAGATCTTGGCCCATTAGGGTTTGGCCCACTAGGGTTTTAACCCTAGGGTTCTCCCTATATATATCTCTCTTTAGTTGTTTTTTCGTCTAAGTTGTTTTTCATTCTTCTTCACCGAAGAAAGGCCACGAGTTCGAGTCATACTCCGGAAGATCGAAATGGTGCGTTTGAGTTCTGATGCGACGAAGTCGAAGGCTAGCAGGACAGCCGTCGTCTCCACAACGCGAAGAAGCTCCCATCGCTCCATTCCGTCCGGTAATCCGCCGCAAAAGTAAGTCTCCTAGATTCTTATCAGTACGAGGAACGGTTTTGATTTTAAAACGCTTCCGCTGCACGCTTTGTTTCCTCGTTCATGATCCTACAAATCAACCATTGGGTTACTTGGAAGTTAGGATAAGGTCACATGATGGCTCATAATGACACTTTGAGGTGGCATTGCATGATTGGTTAGGAAAAAACTTACTTATCTTCCAAGTTTGCAAAAGTCTCCAAACATTATCTCTAAGGACATGTGGCAAGCATTCATTGGCCATTTGAAGATAGGATTTGAAGTGTAATGATGAGAAATGTGGAAAATGCAATTAACCATGTGGGATGTAGTTATTAATTAAATGTGTAATGATGGGAAAATGTAGAAAATGAATTAAACCATGTGGGATGTAATGATGGGAATATTGGAAAATCAAATTAAACATGTGAAGGTTCAAAATATTAGGGACACATGGCACACTTTGGTTGGATGCACATGGTTGGAATGATGACGCGACACGTGGCACGATTTGGTTCGTCGAAGTTTCCTATAAATAAGGGCTTTGGGGTTATTCATTTTGGCACCAAGAAAGGAGGAAAAGGAAGGGAGTTTGAGAGAGGAAATACTACCAAAATAAGGGAGAAAGTCGATGGAGAATAAGCCTTGACAGAATTTTTGGGTCTTTCTCGAAGTTCGTGCCAAGCAGTAAGAAAAACTACGAGAAAACCCATTCGCTCGTTGTAAACCGTGCTTCCTAAGGTAACCGATCAAGGTGAGTGATTCCTGCATGTTTTGTGGCATTTTGAGCATTTGTTGCTTCACTTGTGTGTTGGCTTGCACATCATGCCTTTGAGGCTTACATGTCATATTTTCCCTTGTTTATGCATATTCCTTCTGCTTTGTCATATATCATGTTCATATTGGTGACTGTGGCTAGTTGTTGGGACATCATGGAAGACCTCGTGCTCTGGTGTTGAGCCAGGAGTGACTATGATGACCGCGGAGGTGATTGCAACACCTTGGCATTGCTACCACAGGGGTGGATTTCATAATGGCATTATTGCATTTGCACGCATATACTCTCATTCTCTGAGTCACTCACTTAGATGTCATATCTAACTTGGGTTGATGCCCCTGGGACATTCTATGTCCCAGGTATATTAGCATGACAGGTACCCTGAAAACAAGCAGGGGAAAAGGCTACGAGGAGGCCGATGTTTAGTTTAACTTCATGTACTATGGATCCTATGTAACCTTTGGTTTTGTTTGAGCATTATGTACTACAATTGTATAAACAAGACTTATGTAAGGCTTGGATTTACCTTTTATGCTGTTAAGGGTGTAAGTCGGGGATTACTATGTACTATGAACATGGTAAGGGTTGTTTGTTGGATTTCGGAAGTCTTCGAATGTTGCATTGTGAATAGCAGCTAGGATGCTCAAGGTTGTAAAGGGTGTGTGTGGGTATTCTATAATTGTACCTGCTATGATGTGTTGTGTTGTGTTTTATGGAGTATTGAAGGTCGTATGCATTTCTTGCACATATAAAGGAAAATCTAGTGGAAACCCATTTTATTTAGCTTTGGATAATCTTTCAGGTTCGATCCAACGCTTCCGTTGGTAAGGGTTTCCATAACGCCCATAGGTGATGTCTGCTTATATTCCATATTGTTGAGTATTTGGAAAAGTGGGGCGTTACAAAGGGTGTCCCACTAGATAGATCCCCGAGCCAGTCTAACCAAGTAACACTAAAGAGGGCCAAGCACAGGCTGATGTGTTAGGAACCTCCAGGGTAAAAAAGTCCTCTATTATATCTCTCAAATAATTCTAGAGGTTAAAATAGTAGAAGGATTTGAGGAAGAGTGATGAAGAAAAGTTTAAGACTCTAGAGAACTTATTTGAACTACTAAGCGCACTTCTGGCTACTCTTCAGGAAGCTCACGCCTGAGGCCTCTAATCTCAAGTGGAATCCATATTAGTGCCTCACCTTGGAAAACCTTAGTACCTCCACAACAACACATATCTCAGCCACCAGTGACCTAGCCTAAATCACTATAACTTATTCTTACAATAGAGGATTTCTATGTAGAAAGGCACAGGAACACGTGCAAAGCCATTGCATAAGAAAAAATAATAGGAAGCATTACTTCTACCAGGGATGTGCACAGGCTTATGAGGGATTCTAACCCCAAGGTCCTTCCAATTTCTTGGGGTTTGGAAATTAAAATGCTGATTGAAGAAGTCTTTGAGAAGGAGATGATAGGGGCAGTGCCCAATGAAAAGCAGTCACGAAGGGTCCCTTTCTCCAAGGATATACTCAGCCATGCCCTTCCTCCCAAGTTTAAGCTCCCACAGTTGCCTTAATATAGTGGGAGAGAGGATCCCATCCTCTATACCCAGCGATTCAAATCCCTGGCATACTTACACAAGTGGAGAGATGCCACCATGTGTTTGGTCTTCCCTCAATCCTTAACATAGTATGCTCATACCTGGTTCAGTGAGTTACCTTCCGGCTACATTACCTCATACGAGCATCTATGAGTGGATTCTATTGCATCTTTCACATCTAATGCCTCGAGGAAGAATAACCCCACTTACCTTCTTAGTATTTGGCAAGGTCCCAAGGAGATGCTATGATAGTATATAGATTGCTTCAGGAATGCAATGTTATAGGTCCAAGATTTGTCAGTTAGGGTAGTAGTGTTGGCTTTTTTGTAAGGGACCACCATTTTCCCACTAAGGGAATCCCTAACTCTCAACGAGCCAACCACTTTGGCTGACTTATTTGCTTATGCTGACAAATATATGGTGTAGTTGGATATTTTGCACACTTGTTATCCCCCAACGGAATAGCTTGATAAAGGGGCAAAAAAGAGGAGTCGACCCGCTAATGAGGGGTCTAGGAAACGCGACATAAAGGTCCCTAGGCCCAACGACTATCATTGACCCTGGCTCCAAGCATATGCTTGACCTCTGTCCAAATTCTAGGCCTACACTCCTTTCTCTAGTTCTCGAGAATACATCATTTCATCCATGGTACATACTAGCCTTATCAACTTTCCCCTATCTTCTAGCAGACCAATGGGGGAGGACCTAAAATTCTTCTACTAATTTCATCAATGCTTGGGCCACACAACAGAGAGCTACCGCCAGCTCTGTGAACAAATTGAGAGGTTGGCCAGAGAGGGTAAGCTCGATCAGTTCCTCTTAGACTGGCTTAGGATAACCCTAGTATAGACGAAGGGCCCATGCTTTAACAACCCACCAGAATAGGATAAGCACCCTAGAGTGGACCATGGCCTATGGAGGGGGCAACCCCAAGGAGGTGGAAATCAACAGTACCAAGCTCAACCACAAAAGCAGAGAAGCCCTTATGGGGGTGAAGAATCCACACCCCCAACAAATAATGAGACTACACAGGGGCATATCCATGTTATTTCTAGAGGAAAAACCTTGGTTGGTGAGTTTGCATCAATAAGGAAGTCATACGCACGTCAAGCCCTACACGTGGATTTTATAGCTCATGTAGCATTTGATGAGGAGCCCATTACCTTTACCCCTATGGACAAGGGAAACATACTCATGCCTAATGGTGACCCCTTGGTTATCTCTGTTGTGATTGCTCATGTTTTTGTGGACAACGATAATTCCATCGATTTGATCTACTGGAATTGCTTTGAGCAGATGCACATTACTCATGACTGCCTTTGGCTCGTTTCTTCACCATTAATGTACAACTTCATTGGCAAGGCGGTACCTGTGGTGGGTTCTATTAGCTACCAATAACCCTGGGCTCACACCCCTAGAGTATTACTTGCCAGGTAAATTTTATGGTGATAAAGATGTTGTCCCCGACATATAACGTTATTATGGGAAGGTCATTTACCGATAATATGAGAGCAGGCATCCATCCTAGCTACCTTCTAATAAATTTCCCAACCACTAGTGGTGGAGGGTAGGAATGAGGTGATTAGAAGAAGGCTCGGCTCTATTAGGTCTCATCCACAAAGACTGTAAAGGGAAAGGGATTTCCTAGGCCTCAGTTGAGACAATGTCCATTTTTTAACAAACTTCGGTAAAGCCGGCTCTAGAACCTATCAGACTCTATGAGGATGACGAAGAGAAATTGGTATATGTTAGGAGCCAACTACCGTTGCAGGAGAAGCATGAAATTGTATAGTGCTTACAAAATAATGCGAACATATTTGCATGCACACTCGCAGATATGCCAAGATTAACCCTTAAGTGATTTCCCACCAACTAAACATAAGACCAGGAGCCAAACTTTTCAAATAGAAAAAGAGAAATATTGCACCCGATAGGTTGCCAGCCCTCAAAGAGGAAGCTAACAAGCTCCTAAAAGATGGATTTATTCATGAGGTCCATTACTTTGATTGGCTCTCCAATGTTGTAATGGTAAAGAAGCTTAGTGGAAAATGGCAGGTCTACGTTGACTTTACCAACTTGAATAAGGCGTGTCCTAAGGATTCTTATCCCCTACCACGTATTGATCGGTTGGTAGATGACACTTCAGGATACCATATGTTGAGCTTCTTGGATGGTTTCTCTAGGTATCACCAAATCAACATGTTTCCACCCAATGTTGAAAAAACCTCATTCATCACTAAGACAGGGACCTATTGCTACAAGGTCATGCCTTTTGGGCTAAAGATTGCAAGAGTGACTTATCAACTAATGGTTAATAAATTATTCAAGGACTTACTGGGAACCACCATGGAAGCCTATGTCAATGATCTAGTGGTCAAAAGTCATTGTAAGGAGTCGCATGTGGAGAAATTAGCACAGGTTTTTGTAGTGTGCCATCAATACAACATGTGGCTTAATCCAAGCAAGTGCGCCTTTGGCATCTGGTTAGGCAAGTTCCTTGGTTATCTTATCACACAGTGTGGAATTGAAGCCAACCTAGAAAAGATCCAAGCCATACTAGACATGTAGTCTCTTTCCAATGTGAAAGAGGTTCAGTGGCTGACTTGTCGTCTTACAGCCCTTAATCTTTTTCTCTCTAAATCTGTCGAGAAAAGCTTGTCATTCTTTCAAGTATTAAAAAGAGGAAAATATTTTCAGTGGGATAACAGCTGCGAGGTGGCATTCTAGCCACTAAAAGATTACATCCAAGAAATACCACTACTTACTAGGTTAGAGAATGGGGAGACACTATATCTTTATTTGGGGGTCAACCAGGGAACAATCAATGTGGTGCTATTGAAGAAAGCTGACCAGGTAGATTGGCCCATGCATTATGTTAGCCGAGACCCACTACCCCTACGTAGAAAAAATAGCCCTTGCACTGATTGTGGAGGCAAGAATGCTTAGACTGTACTTCCAAGCCCATATCATTATGATACTGAAAGTAAAGCATGATCGCTACGGGGCAAGCAACATAGTTCAAAAATTTTGAACCTTACCCCGATCCTGGCGATTGGATCAACGTCAAAATAAATCATTAAAAAAAAAAAATAAATCTAACCTTTAGATTATCGAGTCGTTCGTGGATTCGAGCTGTCCAAGCGTCCGGCCTCTGACTCGTGATACGCGACACGCGTCTGTTGGCAAGGAGAGAGGAATAGGAGTGCTAGCTCCTTCTCCTTTTCGTAGCTTGTGTATGGACCGAAAAAGAACGCCATCGTTTCAAATCGATGCCAAAAAGAAATGGGGAAGAGTGAACGGAAATACGTTTTTCAACTCTTGAAAAACGACACAAAAAACTCCTTAATTTTGGCCAACCCATAAAGGGATATTTATAATGAAATATCCTAGGGTTTCTAAAACCCTAATGGATTGGGCTAACCCATTAATTCTAATTTAATTAGAATATTAAGTGGGCTTATTCTATTCCAACTAGAAATATAATTAAATGGCCCAAATCCTTTTATAGGTTTAAATAAAATATTTTGCCCCAAATCTAATTCAAGCCCAAATATAATATTTAATATTTAGCCCAAATCTAATTTGGTCCAAATATAATATTTATTTTAATATTTGGCCCAAATCCAATTTAGTCCAAATATTAACTTAAGCCCAAATATATTTTATTTCTTACTTGCCACTCCAACAAATAGAGAATTATTAAATTAGAAACTCCTTCCTAATTTAATTAATTGTCATTTTAGGAAACTCTTTCCATTATGACGACTCCTCGTCATATCGACGTCATTACGTCTATTTGTTCTTTTTCCGTGGGAACCTACGACGGCATAACTTCTTGCCCAAGTGTCCCACTTAACCATACATCCACTCTCCTGGTTTAAGCCAGGGACCGTGCCTATTGCGTATGACTCATTAGGTTTCTGAATATGTTGGTAATGTGTCGGTACAAACACATAAGACAAGATTGGCCTCTAGCAAGGCATCATGCCTACCCAATTATTCAAAAGGATTCATAATCTGTAAATAACCTTTCACGAGCATGGTTACCGTGTAATTCGATCCTCTCGTCAATGTATCTTATATGATCTCAAGTATGGCAATGTGTTGCTTGATAACAATTACATGAGTTTTCTTCGATCTTCTGGATATCTCCATTTAATAGAAAGTAAATCAATAACTCCTTATTGATCTCTTTCACCATGGCCATGGATTTAAACTGAATATCCATCGAAGGCGCCTTAGATACATCATCCTCTATCAAGGGATAGACGAGTCCCATCTTGGCTATGCACTCATCTCCATAAGCCTCATGATATACCCAACGATCGCCCACATGCAGCCTTTGTTTAGGCCCATCGAAACGATGTTAAAGCATACTGGTCTTCTTATGAGATGATCGTGATAACCTCTGGTCCAAGGATTAGTTACACCCATCTCGTATGAGAATTCCATCAACATATAACCAAAATGGATTCTCATGGCGAGTCATGTCCAGTGACACATTCTACAACATTGGTCACCTATGTACTTGTCTAGGCATCCCCATGCCTATGGGTGTGAGACCCCCATTGCTATCACATAGCAAAAAGATAGCACATACAAGTCTTACCACAATTATCAATGTCCATTCTTGACATTATTACGACTTGGGACGTTTAATGATGTCTAGAAACTGTGATGCATCATCTCACGTCTTTATAGATTAATCACAGTATACATCATATGGACTTCTATCTAGTTTCATTAGGTTATTACAATAATAACAAGAAACTAATAGAATGACTTCTTGTAAATTTGAACAACTCCTTATTCAAATAATAAACATGATTACAATTGTTAGTGTACAACATGCCCAATTTGATTGGGTCTAGAGCACCTACACTAACAGATACGTATAGACTAGCCTCTACGTCAAATTCTATAATGCCCTAAACACTTAGGGAGACTCGCCAAGTGGGCCATTGAACTCAGTGAATAAGATCTCCCATTTGAGCCTTTCATAGCCATCAAGGGTCAGGCATTGGTGAATTTCATAGTTAAATGTACTCACGTGCCAGAATCTAAGATAGGGACTCTACTTGAGAGGAAGCTATTTGTGGATGGAGCTTCAAATGTATAGGGTAGTGGGGCCACTATTGTATTGATTTCTCCCGAGAGTTAAGTTCTAGAGTACTCTCTACGGTTCATTTTCCAATCTCAAACAATGTGGTAGAGTATGAAGCCCTCATCGCTTGCTTGGTTATCTCCAATAAATTAGAGGTGAAGAGGTGGTAGCCCACAGTGACTCTTAACTTGTGGCACAACAATTTCATGGCACCAATGAGGCTAGAGATTTGACGCTTACCCAGTACATACAAAAGCTACAACAGTTGGCCCACTCCTTCCATGACTTCTAGCTGATTCAGATTAATTATGCCCTTAATCAACGTGTAGATGCCCTGTCCAAATTGGCAGCGATAAGAGATACTCCCAAGCTCTTGATCCATATGGAGATCCTACAATGACCCAGCATAGAATAAAATGAGGAGGTGAGGACAATACAGTTTATTGAGACATTCGATGACTAGAGATTGCCGATAATGCAATATCTGGTCATTGGGGAGCTTCCAACTAATTCTCCAAGGCCAAGCTACTAAAAATTCCGATAGCTCGCTTTTTAACCATACGTAATGATCACTACAAAAGAGCCTTCTCCATGCCACTCTTGAAATGACTTGGTTCATAAGAGGCACATCAGGCGCTGACTAAGGTATAGGAAGGAGATTGTGGTGAACACCTTAGTGGAAGATCATTAGTTGCCAAGATCATGAGGGCAAGGTTCTTTTGGCTAATGTTACATGAAGATGCCTCTGTGAAAGTTTGAACCTGTTATAAATGCTAGAGGCATGCCCCTTTATCCTCTGCACCTACAAAAGATATCCAATAGATTTTCCAGCCCATTCCCTTTTCATAATGGGGACTGGATATACTTGGTCCCTTTCCTGCTGCTTCTAGATAATTTAAATTTTTGCTCGTGGCTATTAACTATTTCATCAAGTGGGTAGAGGTAGAGCCCTTGGCCACTATCATAAAAAAGAAAGTGGAGAATGTTGTGTGGAAGGACATCATTTGTTGCTTTGAAATTCCCAAGATCCTCAAATTTGACCACAGTACGCAATTTGATTATGGTGCTTTTCATTCCATTTGCAATAGATAGGGGACCTGTCTTCGCACGACGTCGGTTGCTTATCCATAGGAAACTAGCCAAGCCGATGCAACCAACAAGATCATTCTCCATGCCCTTAAAACTCAACAAGAAAAAGCAAAAGGTGCTTGGGTTAAAGAACTTCCAACTATCTTATGGGTTTACTGCACCACTAGTCGGATGTCTATTGGTGAGACCCTTTTCAATCTTTGTATGGGACTGAAACCCTTATCCCTATGAAAGTTGACATCCAATCCTTATGAGTGTTGGCCTTTGATAAGCAGAGAAACTCAGAGCAGCTGTCCAACAACCTGGATCTAAGTAACAACCTAAGGGATCAAGTTGGTATCCAATTGGCAACCTATCATTGGAGAGTAGCTAGCTATTATAATGCTCGTGTTTGGGACCAACCACTACAATCGAGCAATTTGGTGCATAGAGAATTTGTTATCACAAGTGCTCTCCATGAAGAAGGAAAGCTTTGGGCAAACTGGGAATGCCCCTATAGAAGAAATGTCGAGCCTAAACACTTGCATCCTCCAAACGCTCCAAGGGGAAATTCTTGGCAAGACTTGGAACCCGATGCACTTGAGAAGATATTTTACTTCTTTTCCCATGTAAATTGTATCACGTTATACTCACATTGTAATCTCCCCCATTAAAATGCATAGATACCCCCTATATTCCTGTGGATGTAGGCTAAATGAGCTAAACCACATAAAAGCTCTCGATGCATTCTATTATACAGTTGCAATGAGTGCATGCATCTACTAACAGTATATTTGCTCTATTTACCTGCTCTGCCCCCTAAGGAACGCTATAGAAGGCAATGTGGGACATGCTTCGTGCCATAAAAGCTCACTGACGCATACATGATTAGTCAAGTATAATGCCACAATTACCTTTATATATAGTATGCTAATTATAGGTAGCGATGGTGGAACTCAACTCTCATGCACTACGCTAAGGAGCTTGGTGGGCACAACCACACTTACCTAAGGTTAGACCTTTCTCAAGGAGACTTTATAAGTTTCAGTGTCCTTTCTCTCGGTTCTGCCAGTACGCACTAGATAAAAAATTCCTAGACTCTTGGAATGTAGACAATAGACAGGGGAATAGTGGCCATGACTGTAAAACCTTGATGGAATCTGTGAGTCTAAGGTGACCTGGGAAGTTAGAGCATAGCCCATCCCTTTAGTCATGGTCGAGGAAGTAATACACCCCGTTGCCCCAAGCTTTGAACGCTTAATGAAGTGCTTTATCTTACAACACATTTAACGAATACATATAATTTGACACTATTATGGAAGCATCTAAATAAGGGGTGTGAGTGCAATAGTGATTGGGTATACCATGAAGAATGTGAAGGCTATGTGTGAGTTAAGACAAGATTCATCAACCCCTAATTTGGGGAGATGTCTCATGGGCCTTTTGTTAAAATATAGCTTGTAAGTCAATGGGTATTGATGTGCTAATATTTCTTACATATTTTCTATACCATTCTTACTTAATTTTATGCTTAATTCTCATGTTTTTATATGTTTTTTATATTAAGTTTAGGTACTTTATCATTTTGACAAGATTTGAAGGAAAAGTGAGAAAGAAGAGTAAAAATTATAAATTTTCGCTGCTCAAGGGTCTAATTGAAAATAAAAGTTGTACCAATTTGAATGTTTAAAAATTCTGAAAAACATATATGTGAGAGATCTATATGTCTACTTTTCAATGCTTCAAACGGTGAGCAAATTCGAATGTTTTATAGAAAGTTATGGCTATTAGAGTGATAGAAGTTCGAAGCTGCCTAAAAATTTGCAATACCTATGAATTTATCTTCCATTTTCTCCAAGTTGGGATGAATTGTAGATGAATTAAGGGGCCTTTCCAAGGGTTATTAGAGCTATATATTTCATGAAGATTTAGGCCTAATTGGACCTAAGCCCAAATGTCTAATCAAATTAAGCTCATATCTTACAAAAATTCCTAAATTATAATTCTTGATATTTTGAGGGATTATTTCGTATTGAATATGGGACCTAAACTTTTGAATGGATATGGTTGGTATGAAACATGGAGGATGAAATTAAGGAGTAAAACATGTTGAGGAATTTATGGAGATAGGGTATGGTTTGACCCATGTTCTAAGAAGAAAATTAAGAAAAAAAAGAAATTGATGAGTATAAATTGATAAGGAAGGCTGAAAAAATAGGAGAGTTGGAGGTGAGAGAGATTGAAGGATTGGAGAATTGGAGCATTCTTGGTGAAAGATTTCTCGTATTTTCTTCAAGAATTGGTGACAACATTTTTGGAGAAGGAAATCCTACACATCAAAAGAGTTTTATCTCTTCTTCCATTTCCTTTAAATTCTATATTTATGTTCATTTGTTTTGTTATGGATTCTATCATTTGTAATATGAACTAAACTCTATAACTAGGGTGTTTTGATGTAGTCTAGTTATGATAATTTGATTTTCATGGATTTATTTTCTTTATTCATGCAAGTGTTTATTATTATGCTTAATGTTATCAAATACTTGGCCAATATTTGATTTATCTATGTTGATATAGATTTAGGCTGGAAGGAAAAATCTATAATTTGATCTAGATAATAAACACCATAAGAATAAAATTGGAACAAAAGTAAAAATTTGACTTATGTGATTAATTATCATTCCATGAATAATTAAATTTTGATTATCAACAATTTAAATTAAATTGGATAATTAGGTGAAATCGAAATACCCTAGTGCTCTCTAAATCTTGAAACTCTCCATTTTTACTTTATGTGTTATTATTTTATTTTCTTAAATTAATTCCCTTAATCAAATATTTAAATAACATTTGAGTTAATATAATTTTGGTAATTATCACCCGATTCTTGTTGGAACGATATTTTGCTCACTACTTTATTACTTGTGCAATCCGTACACTTGTAGAAAATCGCTATTAGATATAGTAGGATAGGGATCCCATGGAAGCTACACTTTATGAGAATCAAATAAATATTTTAATCAAGCATTGAATAGGGATTAACACACAATCCGTGTCCCCTCTTGATTGAGACACTTTAAACTGGAGAAGGGATTGAATTGCATGATAAGATCATCACTGAAAGACTCCATTCATGGTCTATGGCTTTATTCAATAAAGTCATGGCCAATATATATAGAATCCTAATGGGTCACACACAATAAGGGTTTTTAATTACAAGGTAATGGCGGGCTCGATTAGGATTCGAGAATCCTAATGAGGAGCTAAAGTTTTTAAATATTAATAGTTAATATTTTAGAAATTATAATAAATTAGTATTTTAATTAAGTTTGTCATAATTCACCTGAAAACCTAGTTGGACTTGGCTACCCATATTAAGGGCTTTGGTCTTGGTGGATTGTTACTGTAGTAGCCCGAAAACTATGACAATAGAAATTTGTAGAAAGAGAAAGCTATAATCGAGGCAGAGTGAGGTCAACCACTAGCAGGAGCCTGTTGATGGAGATAGGCATTGGGTAGCTTCGGCCCTCGATGCACTGACAGGGGTCGTAGGCGGACCTCTAAGGTCATGTAATACCCAGGAATGATTTGAGGTCATAAATAATATTTGATGAATGGTACAAGTGGAATTATCAAAAGAATAAGGCTTTAGGACACACTATTGCAGTCTTAAAAGACCGAAGTGGCTCGAGAGAGTACCCCGGACCTTAGATAGCCAAGGAAAATGGTATAATATCGACAAGTGATTCGAATTATGATTTTTAGTGATGAAATAAATTGGATCAGGAACAGTTTTCGGTACAACTGTTGATCGGGCTGAGAAAACCGAATCGACGTAGGAGACATCCTAAAAGTCAACAGAGCATGTTAGAAACTAATATTTTATGTATAGAACAACCCTTAAGAGATTTCGGGTTAAATTGAATGGATTTAAGGTCAAATCAATCAGTCGGGCCTAAGTGCAGTTTTCTAAATTTACCCGAGGGAGGTCAAAACGATAATTTTTCGGAAGTTTCAAGAATGAAATGAATAGTACAAGACTTGTGGTCCTTAGTGGTATATTTGGAAAGATCAGGGGTGTATTGGTAGGGGCTAAAATGTCAAATGAAGAAATCAGGGGGTGAAAATGCAATTTAGCAAAATTTTGCAATGTGAACGCGAGGGAGAAAACGGCCGCTGCACTGCCACCCCACGTGGAGGCCGAATCCAATGATGGGATGGCTGGGGAGGAGCTGGGGGAGGTCGTATACGGCGGTGGGTTGCTTGTAGGCCAAGTTGTGGCCGGTGATTGGCCGGATTTCGAGTATAAAAGGAGGCTGCGAGTTTTGATTTTTGGGCTTCAAATCGATCGAGTTTTTGAATGGTTTCAGGAGAGTGAATAAGGGGCTTTTGGTCGCGAGGCATCAAGGAAGATTTTGGGAGGCTTTAGAAGCATTTTCGTCAAGTGTAGAGGCCGATTGAAGCTCGGCCGAGGGTTGGTGGCGGACCACCGCGAGCTGCCTGCAACTGCCATTTTCAGGCTTTTTCTGGCGAGTTTTCTGCCTGATTTTGGTGCCATTGGGATCGATTCTTCATGAGCTTCAAGGGGGTACCGATTTTGCAGCCATCGGAGCAACCGCCGGTGACCGGTCTTGAGGAAGAAGACGACGGGCGTGGCTGCACGCGCCAACTTCCACGCGCAGACACGCGCCAGGCTCGTGAGGGTGCGTGTGATAGGGGCATTTTGGTATTCTTCTTCCAGTATTTTTAATTAATTATTTTAGGATTTATTGTGTTGAAATATTTCAGAAAATAGTTGAATAAATAATTATTTTGGAATTATCAAGGAGAAAATTGGGAGAAAATAGAGAAAATTATGAAAAAATTAAGGAAAATGGATTTTAATGCTTCCTTAATTAAATATGGTGTTTAGGAAGTATTGTGGCTCGAAGTTGAGTATATGTTCAAGCATTTGGAATTTGGCACGCAAACCGAGGCGTTACACGAGGATTGAGGCGATCTGAATACATTCTAGGTGAGTGGTTTGATTCCAACTTTTTCTTGTCTTGGAAGTGTTTTTAGGTGCTTGTGGTGGGTTCTAGTGAGCGGTTATACCCTCCTAGACATAAATTGTTTTACAAGGCTTTTGCTTATGATCATTGTGTCAATATTTGCTACATTGCATTAACTATTTTATTTTAAAATGTTAGTGCATGGCGTGTAAATTTTCATATCATTTGGGGTCAAGTTTAATTGCATCGTTGGGTCCTTATGGGGCGGGATGGGGTCTACTTGAGATTGGGACAATGTTAATCCAGGTGAACGGGTGTCACACTGGGGCACTCGAGGGAATAATGTTAAACCAGGTGAACGGGTGTCACGACGGTGCACTCGAGGGATTAACGTTGGACCAGGTGAACGTGTGCCAAAGTGGGGCATTCGAGGGATTAAGTATGTCAAGGTGATATCTCGAGTTAGACGTGTCTTGCATATTTACGTTTGTCTGAGTATGCCATGCTCGTGTGTCTCTCATGCATTGTATGAACTGTTTTATGCCGTCACTTAGATGTTTATCATCTAACTTGGGCTATACCCCTGGAACGTTTAATGTTCCAGCCAGGAACTGCTGCGAGGGCAAGGATGTGGCCGGTTGAGGGCCAATGGTGCTTAGTTTGTTAAGTCGCTGTAACGTTTGAAGGATTTAATATGCATTTCAAGTTGTAAATGAACAGTTGTATATAGCAATTTTATCATTTGATCTATATTACGTATTTTGCTATGGAAATAAAATGTAAGAACTATGGTGTTTTGGTATTAGTGTATCCGCTGCGTTGTATTAAGACTCGTTTAGTTTAAGATTATTGATCTTGATAGTTAAACGGGCAAGACTGGGGTTCGCGGGGTTTTGTTTCCACATGTGAAGATTGTTCTTGAAATACCGCGCGTGTTGAATTTAAAGAAAAAAAAAGAAAATCCCGGGAATACCCTTATAGTGACATGCCTGGCGAGACGGGGTGTTACGGTCACATTCGGTATCGCTCGGGACTGACCTCCTGAGTACTTGAGGCATATCTGCGCTCGCAAGAATGAGTTAGAAGGCATGTGGGGATTCCTCCCTCGCGTATGCCCTACGATGCTTAAGTCAGTATCAGTAAAAGAGAAGAGTAATAGACAACACTATCATTGAACATAAAATAGTCGTACCTTACCTGGTCAGAGAGGGTTGACCACGGTACTGCTACACGGAACAAGGGATGGACCTGAGCATTAGTACCATTTGGACAAGCTTAAGAGGAATCCCCCCTGGAGGACCGAACAACCTAGGGGGTCTTCTAGGAAAAGGCAGGCCTCACAGCGAGCTGCCGAAGCAGGGTCTTGGCCCTTAAGGGACCTGCCCAGGGACAGCTCCGGGCTAGGCAAAGATGTCTTTTGGTGTTGTCCATTTAGCTCTGTACATATCTATACACAGGCTAGGTAAGATGCTCTCCTCTAGCAAGTTTAATTGAAAACTATGGGAGACAAAACAATACATGGGGGCCCCACTGGGCACTTGTAGACTATAGGTGCCTTGGATTACTTTAATAACAAAACCAACTCATAAGTCATCTCTTCGGTCATCACACGAGTATGTATCTCATACATACATATATATATATATATATACATATATGCTACATGTTGGTTATAGGGAAAGAGAAACAGAGAGAGAGAGAGAGAGAGAGAGAGAGTTGGAAGGGCTCTTGGGAAGGCTTCTTCCCGAGAGGCCTCGTCTCAAGGCCTTTCCGAGAGACAACCAAGCATTGCTGAGAGGAGATCGACTCTTGCTGAGAGAGTAGCCCTCTAGTCTTTGCTTTGGCTGCTAAGTCAGAGGGAAGACTAATGCCACTCTCGCGTCCACTTGCCCTAATGGAAAAAACTGTTTTCCAAGGATTCATGGCCTCGCATCGTCACTAAAACAAGATCACTTAGTGAGGAAAGGCTCAACAACCATGTAGAGACACAACCCATTATGCTGGGCGGGTGGCGAGAGATATGAAGGCACAACTTGAGACACCTAAAATGAGGAATGATCCTCTCAAGGAAAGGGTACTGATGCATCTCTAAGGTACAAAAAGAGGGGATTTGAGGAAACCCAGGCCTTATTAGCAATGCAGCGCTAAGAAAATAGCCCAATAGCTCACAAGTTGGAAATAGGATTTTGGTTGTGGCCCAGAATATAAACAGAGATAGATTAGATTTTGGGTGCTCAGGGGCACCGGGTTCTTTAGAGAATGATTTTCAGCTGCATAGAAGATTACGCCGGTGGTCTTGCCATATCCAGACTTAGGCTCGAGCTAAAATGAATTTCTCTGGGATCGAAGTGCCTCAGTAGGTCTTATCTTGAGATGATGCATTTGCCCATGATGACTCTCAGTAATGCCTTCGATCATCACTCATTCAAACTTGATTTTCTAGACACCTACGAGTGTCTTAAATCGAAGATGAGAAACGATGTTGCCAACCTAAAATCATTGTACTAAAAGTGTTTCTCTCTCCTGCCCTCATCAGTGGCTCTACCCTATCCCAGGGATCCCCTTGGTATTCTGTCATAACAATTGGTGAAATATGGCTATCCATCTTCAGCAATTCTCCTTGATTTAAACCAGCTCCTTGGGCAGTTGGTGCCAATGCCTTCTCCACAATGGTCATCTATGTCATAACAACATTCCATTTTATCTTACATTGAAGACCAACAACTACTATCTCTTCTTCTCTTACCTGAAGATGTCCCCGAATACGTATCCACATTAGATCCATTCTCTATTCCATCTCTCTTCAGAAAGCTATTATCTTCTAGTCTTCTGACATCACTATACGAGCTCCCGAAGCTCTTAGCATTTATTCTCGGGACATGACTGTATTCCTCAAAAAGAGTTTTTGGTTCGTGTCTCAAACCTGTCTTCCATTTCCATGGCTGCAACTTGCAATCTTTGTTGAGATTTCAACTTCTCTTCATTGACTTGCTCTAAGCGATTTAGGATTTCCACATTACTAGCCTCGTAGGATAATAGTTCTTCCTTTTTATGGCATGGTACGACCTTGATCTGAGTAGCTTCTTTTCTGGGAGATCCAACGTGCTTGGATGAAGCTTCTAGAGTAGCGACAATGTAACGCCCCACTTTTCCTAAGCGTGCATTAACTCAAGATTTCGGTAATATTTTTTTTTCCAACATCATGCACACAACATAAGTCTCTCGATATACATACCCTCAACATAATCATTTCCCGACAATCCCGATTATACCTTCTCAGCATATGAAATTTAATAATTAATAGACTAAGATAGGTAATATGTATCACATCAGCGAAAGCAAGATCGAAACCTCAATGATATGTAACCGACAAATTCCTTTTACAATCAAATAACCAAATCGATGTTTTGCATGAAAATATCAAAATATTACATAACCTCTAAACATCGTAATCATAGACATAGCGGCTACATCTCGACAAACATAGCGGCTACATCTCGACAACATCTTTTCCCTTGGCGTCGCTGCTTTCACCTGAAACGTTTGAATATTCCAGGGACATAATCCAAATTAGATGTTGAATCATCTAAGTTAGAGTTCAAAAATATTTTCATGAATATATGCAAAATCATGAATAAAACCCACAAATCCTGGCATGCCCTAACCCAAGAGAATCCCAGACAACACTTAGCCCTAACGGAGGAAAATGCAATCTCTCTAAAGGCAACACAACCTCATCGCCATATTGATATAACACAATCCTGCTTAAGAGGTACAACCTCAACGCATGAATTTGGGTATCACCCCTATATCAGGTTAGGCATTACGATCCTACTCAAAAGTATTCTGGATCTGAACACAACCTTGGCCACAAGATGTTCAACACTAACCCCGGAATCAACGTCCACCTAGGTAAAAATGCTATTTCTCAAAGGCACATGGGGTGGTGTCCACTCTCAGCCCCTGCCACTTGAGCCAACAACCGGGGTGGTGTCCACTCTTAGCCCCTCCACTTGAGTACCGTAGGGTGAAGTCCATCTCAGCTCCGTTCCAAGTGGGTCACATAACATTAATACTTGGCACGCATCTCGAGTGTTAACACTCAAGTGCCACACACAGGTTGACAACCCATATCCCACATGGACAACACATAAACATGCCAGTGCCCCAACACAAAACATGCATCATGTAAACTCAACATTTCAAAGCATGAATTTATAATGCAGGAAATTTAATGTACATGCATAAAATAATTTGGGATAAACCTCCCACATGAAAACAACCTTCCACATGTTAAATTATTCACATGTAGCAAAGTCATTTCCTTGAAATCATAACACGATTAAGTAGAACAAATATTAGGTTTTTAGGGTAAGAACGCTCACAGTAAACCATTCACATGCAACAAAACCAGTTTTTCTGATAGAATCACTCACCTCGAATGTATCTTAGAACGCCTCGAATAACGTGTCAAGCTTCGATTTTCGTGCCTAACCTTAAGTAGTTGCACTAATGTTCAACCTCGAGCCTAAAAAATCCCTAGACATCATATTCATTCTAAATAATATCAATATCTATTTTTCCCAATTTTTCATAATTTTCTTCCTATTTTTTCCTTGAAAATTTCAAGATAAATACCTACTCAAGGTTTCTTCCAAATTTTTCTTCACAATAATTCATAAAACAATATTCCCAATTTCTTGAAATTTTCTGAAATTCTTTCCAGATTTTCTCCTATTTTCCATAAACCTTATTTTACTCAAAAATTACAAAATAAATAATTCCTCTAATATTTTCCAGAATTTTCCTCCACCATAAATCACAATCTATTTTTCTCAAAATAATAAGAAAAATTCAAAAATTACCTGTGTAACGCCTCGCTTTCCGAGCGTTAAATAACTTGGGAATTTTGAGAATTTGTTTTTTCAATATAAACCATTTCCTGATAATCCCGTTTTACCTTCCCAGCATACTAAACAAGAATCAATAAGATAAGACAGGTAATCATCATAAATGCGGAAGCTTAAAATCGAAACCTGATATGGTACATAATCAATTCACTTTATAACAATATAAGAATTTATACCATCATATCATTAAATACTTAAATACATGGAGACTTAACATCAAGAGATAATAATTAAGCACCTTAGATACATTTTGACGATTCCTCAGAAATACATTAAACCGTAACGATTGTACATGATCATTAATATAGTACAATCTTCTAACCATGACTAAGAACATGTCCTGAAATTCTCACGAATGAGCATATGCTTGAACAACTCGTCGAACCCATCGGCCACGTCATCAATCATTCCCTTGCCATAGCTGCAAATCCAAACTGGAACGTTTGAATGTTCTAGGGGCATAACCTATTAGAAGATGAAACTTCTAGTGAGGGTCTAAAACATATATATGGATGCATGATGCAATAACGTGAACAAACCTTCGCCCTAGTACTGTAACTTCTCTGGCCCACAAGCTCGGCACGGAATCCTAGGCAGAATCTTGGCACCTCCGGCAAGATAATCCTAACCTTATTCCATCAATTGCCCTTGGGGAATTACGGCTACACTCTTAGGGTTATATCTCATTCCTATACACAAATATCAATATGACAAAAATATCGTGCCATGCAAATATCACGACTTTCCATGTAATATGACAAAATGAATCATATCTTTCATAAATATCATGCATATATAAGCAATCATATCTTTCATAAATATCATTATAATAAACAATCATATCATATAGGATAGGACAACTCACCTTTTCATGAGATTCGGAATACCTTAAAAGACGCGCATCGCGTTGATATGCGTGTCCGCCCTCGATTTTTGTGCCAACTCTCGAAAGTTGCACCAATCACTTTTCCTCAAGCACATAAATCATAAAAAACATATTTAATTACTAAATATCTCAATATTCCATTTTCTCCTATTTTCCTTTATTTTCTCTCATTTTTCCTTCTAAAAATTCTAATAAATACCTTGAGACTATTTTCTCAAATCTCTTTCCACAACAATTCATAATAACCTATGAACATCAAGAGAAAATTATTGAACTTACCCAGATGCTGCATTTTCACGCAAAATTAGGCTGATCAGTGCAAAAATTGAGACATTGGGAAGACACAAATCCAAATCTTTTTGCATAAACCCCCATAAAATATTTTTCTCTTTTTTTCTACAATTTTTTTTTTCAGATTTTTCCAAGGCTCCACGCTCCAGCACGCGCTAGGGCGACTGGCAGTGTGTGTGGCCCATGCGCCGGTCGTCTTCTCCGGCGACGGCTTGCCGACGTTTTTGGTTTCTTCCACCCATCAAAAGCCCTTATGCAGTTAATCCTTTTGGCCCATCTTGAAGCTCCAAAGGATGGATGGAAGGCCTTCAACCGGAGGCTTAAAGCCTCAGCCAAAGCTTCCGCCTCCCATTTCCGACCAAGTTCGAAACACCCTCAAACCTCAACCAAAACTCACCAAAATCTCCAGATTTCTTCTTCAACCCATGGGCAACAAAAGCCCCATGGTTTTGACTCTCAATTTATTTGGAAAGGCGGTCAATTTGAACCTCTAATTCTTCCATTTTCGGCCATCGCAAAACCCCTATTTATAGGCATATTCGATGCTTTAAATGCCCGAGATCGGCCAAACCATGAGCCTTAGAGCATAAACCTACCTTAGATCAACCTCGAGGTAGTGTCACATGACCAAAAAAGTGATTTGCAGGTGAGCGACCAACCGACCAAACTTTTGATAGTTTTTTTTCCACTTTCCGGCCACCCCGGTAGCTTTTGTCGGATCTGCCTTTGCAAAAAGGCTTCCACCGACCATGCCACATGCAACCCCATGGTCCATTTCGGCGGTGGCCGACCGGAAAGATGCTAGTTGGTTTCCCATTGCAAGCTTTTTTTTCACTTTTTTGCATTTTAGCCCCTCCAATTTTGGTTATTCTCACTTTGTCCCATTTCACTTAACCCCTGAGCTTTCCGTAATTGCTTTTAAGACCCTTAAGTCCTAAAACATCTATTTGACCCCGAAGATTCCAAAAAAAATCATTTCGGCCTCCCTCTAACAATTTCAAAAAATTACACTTAGGCCTGAATCTTCATTTTGGGCCTAAACCCTTTCGTTTCGTCTTGAAACCACTGAAGGTTTGTTTGTCATGAAAAATCGAAGCCCCCTCAAGCTTCCGTTGACTTCCTGGAGGTCACCTACAACAATTCGATTTTACAGCCTAAATGACAGTTGCATTTTAGCTGTATCAAAAATCATTCCTGATTCAGTTTCTTTCGATATCATAAATCCTATCTCGGGATACTGGTTAATGCCACATCATTTTCTTTTGGGATCTCAGCTCCAGGGTACTCCCTATAGTCGATTCAATCATCCATATGGTAATAAATTACCCTTATAACCTCAATTTATCTGAAAATTCTCTTTTTGTTGCAAAATAAATTACTCTTGAGTCCTTTATAACTTTTCAGGTATTACAACCTGACCCTTCACGTGCCCTCACGCGCTGGCGCATGGGCTGCGCGTGTGACGCACACGCGTCTTCTTCTCCGGCGAGCTCCTTGTCAGCTGAAGACCGGAATCCTTCCCCGATCACACCACCAGGTAGCCCACTCCAAGTCGATCAAGAAGGTACATTTCTTGGCTCGAAACAACCACCGAAAGCACCTCGATTTTTCCAAAACTAGGCCAGATTCGGCATCGCCTGGGACTTTCTAGTGACCCTCGAACACCTTTCAAACACACTCCAAAATGCTTCAAAATCTTCAGAAATGCTCCTCCACTCTTGGGAAACAAAAGCTCCTTAATCTCACCCTCAAAAACTTCCCAAAACTCGAGGAAATCGAAACTCTAAACTTGCGAAAACCCTCGGCCAAAGCTTGGCTATTTATAGCCAAATTTGACCCCCTAGTTGCCAATCACCAGCCATAGCTTCTCCCACACGCCTCCTAGACCATCTTTCTCCATGACCTGACGAGATTTGGCTGCCATTTCTTCAAATTTTCAGGCCAAGCTTGCGGCCAGATCGACCATGCCTATGCAGGTTTTCAAAAATTACACTTTGTCCCCCCTTGAAACTTTCTTTTTCATTTTGGCCCTTATCCTCAAGCCGCTACATTATCCAACTGTTCCACTAAGCCCCATAAGATCTAAACCCTTCATTCCACCCCCGAAGACTCAGAAAAACCATCGTTCCGACCTCTCTCAGCCAAAATTAATAAATTACACTTAGGCCTGATTATACATAGGACCATATGCTGACCGAAAATCCTTATCTTTATTCTCGAAACCTCTTAAGGGTTGTTTCTTATATTTAATATAGCCCTACTTAGGGTCCCATTGACTTCTTGGGAATCCCTTACCATCATTCAGTTTCTCATCCTGAATCCTAGCTGTACCGCAAACTGTTTCAGATCCAATTTCTTTCTATCCCATAAATATTATCTCTAGACACTCGTTACTGATGTACCATTTTCTTTAGGCATCTAAGCCCCGGGGTACTCCCTGCAGTTGATTTGGCGATTTATTTTTATTATCAAGTCATTTTTTGATTTTTTAAACTTATCTAAATTACATGGCAACTTCACGAAAATATGGGGTATTACAGATAGTCCTTGCACGATGATAAGAAGCGTATTCCCCATGTTGTTTGTGACAATGGTGTCTGTCAATAAGCTGCTATAGGGAGTTATCTTATCAGGTGGACAGTTTAGCCTCTGCGAGTGATGCTTCAGTGCTGACAAATTCAATTAAGAAATGCCCCAATTTCTCCCAAAAATTCCAATTTTTTTAAAAAATTTGGCCGGCGGGGCCCGTTGGCCCGCCCGGGGCCGCGCTAGGCGCTGGCCGCGCGGCCTGGCCGCTCCCGCGCGCGCCTACCCGCGCGCGCCCGCGCGCTGGCACGGCCGCCCGCGCGCTGGCACGGCCGCCCGCGCGCTGGCACGGCCGCCCGCGCGCGGCTGCGCGCCTGCCCGCGAGCGCGGGCTGCAGGCTGCTGCCTCCAGCAGCCTGTAGCTGCCCCCCTTTCACTCCCTTTTTCTTTTTTTTTTTTTTTTCTTTGGGCTATAAAACCCCAAATTTTCTTCCAGAATTTATATCAATAAATAAACTTCACTTATCATCAATATTAGCCTATTTTTCTCCAAAATTTAGGCTTAAACCACACTCTTAATGCTTCCAAACCTTCCAAATAACATTTCACCAAGACTTAGGCTTCCTCATGCCATAAGCTATAATCCAATAACCCACCTTCTAAATGAAACATACATTCCAAGATATAACAAACACACATGTTCTTGGGCTTTAACAAGCCATCATCAAACAAAAGAAATTACATCCCATAATTTTTAGGCTTAAAAGAAAAGCCATTACCAACCAAATACAATAATTAAATCAACACAACAACAATGCTTCCATAAGCCATAGCAAGCTCTTGGGTCTTCATTCCCATGCTTTCCCATACCATTCTACCTTGTATTGATTTTTCCATGCTTTCACAACCTATATGTGAGGATAAAAACCTCATGAGCTATTAAGCTCAATAAGGGTGCAATGCCAAATAAATATGAACATAACAAGTTATATGATGCCAAATGCATGCAAGTGTGGCTAGGTTTCTTTGCCCTCACAACCCTCCAAGGTTAGAGGCATCAACCCACCATTTCATCAATGTTCTCAAACTAACCTATGGCCATAAGTCTCATGAACATAAAAGAACATGCCAAATGCAACATATACATTTATGAAACATATTTAAAACTCATTGCAAGGCCACCCTCCCATGGGGCCAACCCTTACCTCTTCTTGAATATTAAATCTCCATTTCAAGAGAGCTTCCATCTTCAATTTCTTCCATCTAAGATGGCATTCCAAAAGAATTTTATTTTGCATACAAGCATACTAAAATGGAGAAAAGAAAGAATAAGGCTTACCTTAACTTCTTCTTCTTTTCTTCTCCATTTCCTTCCTCCATGAGAGACTTTCTTCTATCTCTCTTCTTTCTTCCTTCTTCATTTCTACAAATGGCCAAAAGGGAGACAAGTCTCCTACACTTCCCCTTTTATACTAGCATTTTTCAAATTCAAGAATGCATCCTAGCCATTCTTTTGGTGAGAACAAATCCTCACCCTCCAAACTAACACAATCCATGGCCTTAAGTCTTGCTTGAAATCCACCATTGGATCACCTTTGCCTTTACAAGACTTCATCTCCACCATTAAAAGAAAGCACACTTTTATTTGGATGGCAATCCATGCCATTTCTTCTCTTTAAATCCCCACTATAGGATTTATTCTCTAATTCAAGAATACATCTCATCCATTGAATTTATATTTATTTCCCATTTAAATAAATCTCCCCATTTTCACTCATAAATGAGTGACTAATTTCCATTTCTTTCCCATTTAAATTAATGGGACTAATTTCACATCCATCACACTTGAGAGACATAAATAATTTCTTTCCCATTTAAATTAATGGGACTAATTTCCAACATCACATTTGAGAGACATAAATACTTTCTTATGTATTTAAATAACTCTCATATTTTCCAAGGCATTAATGGTGACCATTTACCATTTTCTTTTGGATTTTCTTTAATCTATATAATCATGCCTCTTATTAAATGCTTACAAGACCAATTATCATAACTTTTGCATTTATTTAATTCACCCAATTATACTTGAACCACAAAATGCCAAGTGTCACAACAAGACACTAACCTTGGCTTCCAAGTTTAATCTCATCTCTCCAAGTGGCATTACCACATTAATTCACAACTTAGGGAAAATATAATTATTCTCCTCAAATAATTTAATATCCACCATTTTCCCTATTTCAAAATTAAATTTCCTTTATGGAATTAAATTCCAAAATTCTCAATTACTCTTTGTGAATTTATTAATCCCATATATCTCCACATAAATACCAAATTGGGATTTTTATTCACTTACACACCTAATTCTTCATAGGAATTATTTTTAATTTATCAAAATACCCTTTATTGGATTTCTCTATCCAAATTACCAAAATACCCTTCTCATGGGCATTCTCAATCTCAAGGATCCATCACCTTCTCAAGGGTATTTTTGGAGTTTACTTACTTCCTTTTTTTATTCTCTTAACACCGGTTACACCGGGTGTTACAGATCAAAGGTAAGTTCTTACCCTATCCCTTTTAGATTCCAAGTTCCCATTTAGGACTCTTGTTGGTATGAATCTCGGTGTTTTCCTTCCATTGAAATCCTCGGAACATCCATCTTTGGGTAAAAATCAGAAAACCCTTCCTTTTGGAAGTGGGTTTGTTTTTTTGTAAATCTAGTTGTTTGCACCTCTTGTCATTTTCCAAAATTTTTGGGTTAACCATGTGTATCATCTAAATGGGGACTTGTTTCACCCCATATTTGTAAAAGGAATGACGTGTTTATTGATAGGATGTAGTGGCGTGCAAGAGTTGGTGTATCTTACATGTATTTTTGGTGTTCGTGTGTTAAATGTCGTGTTTGGGGGTTCATTTGTCGATTAAATTGGTTGAGCTAGTTGACAGAAGGCTTTTGGGTATTCTGTTAGTCGACAGATTGGGTGAAAAAGCTATTGTTAGTTGACAGTTGTTTCTCATCTATTGATTATCTTAGGCTCTTGACAGCTTGCGCATGCTTCGCTGTTTTAGGCATAACTTTTTGTAAAAAGATCAAATTTTTAAACTGTTTATTGTATTGTAAACTAGAGTTGATAGGTTAGTTTTGGTATAGATTTCAGATCATTTGGACAAGATTTGAGTGGTCTAACCTTGTTTCCAAAATATGTCTAGTTGTTTTTAACCAACGCTTGGGCGTTTGTTGATGTTCTTATGCATGGGGAACTTTAGGGTGAATTGAGCATATCAAAGCATGTTAGAAAGGGATTATATCATGGAAATATCCTTGACTAAGATGGAGGTAATAACATTTTGAGAATGCATTATTCCATATGGTCAGTAGAGTGGATGCATAATACATGGTGGCATATATGTGTGCACTATGAATTATTTTGTATGGTATTGAAAGTGCATGTGAACAAAGGATATCCTAGTAATGCTGATAGGTTTGTGCCTAGCTATTGGGGCTTAGGCCCATAATGTCGCCCGGTGTTAAACCAGCGTGTGGGTGGATGATGATCCACAAGAATATGGAATGTCGTCTGGTATGAACCAGAGCGTGGGTGGATGAAGATCCACATCATTTATGCCTCTTGCATGGGCTTACATATACATTAACGTGGAACATGGCATTGGGCATGATGACTAATAATTAGCCATGGTGGAAACTTCTCAACCTAATCTTGTTTATCTTGTTCCCATTGTTAATCCCTCGTGGTAAAGGAGTCTCTTATGCTTGCAGTTGAGATATCATGTTTTGCTTATCTTGCTTCATTCATTATGCTTTTATTTGCTATATGAACTTGCTAAGCCTTGTGGCTCATATTGCTTCTTTGTGTCATTCTAGGTAAAGATAAGGGAAAGACAAAGAAGGGTAGTGAGTCTAGCCACATTTGAGTTGGGATAAAGTGGTGTATAGAGTCATCCCCAAACTTAAAGATCCTTGGGGGTTATTTTGAGATCAAGTACTGATAGTTATTTTGATGTAACCTGTCTTGCTTATTTTGTAGCTTGTAGTGTATGGGTGAATAAGCCTAAGATGGAGAAAATGTATGTAATGATGTTTGTGTATATATAAGTTGTCGAGGTTTAATTTACACAATTTTGTTTCTGTATCTCTCTTGTGACGACTTTCTCACGGATCATCTATGCTAGCGGATGCTCCGGGAGGTGGGTCGTTATAACGATTCACTTTCCTGAACTCCAACAACACTGTAGAATATGAGGCCCTCATCATGGGTATGAATCTTGCTAAAATGTTGGAATTGTGAAAACTTATAGCCCACAACGATTCTCAGCTAGTGGTCCAAGAGTTTCAAGGGTCTTATAAAGTGAGAGAACCTAGTTTAATGAAGTACCTCCAAAGCGTATGCAAGCTTGCCCATGATTTAACTAACTTTGAGTTGGTTCAAATCAACTGATCTTCCAACCAACATGCTAATGCCTTATCCAAATTAGTGGTGACAAAGGATACACCAAGACAACTGATCCACGTGGGGGTCTTTCAAAAGTAGGCATATAAGAGATTGGAGAGGCAGCCACAATCCATTTCATAACAATGGTAAGGGATTGAATAACGTTGATAATTGTTTACCCCCTCATGGGGGAACTCCCGAGCTCATTTTTAGAGGCTAAGTAGTTGAAGACCCGAGTGGCTTGCTTCACTATCATCGATTGGGCATTGTACAAACGATCCTATTCCATGTCATTGCTCAAATGTTTAGGGCCATAGGAGTCCTAGCAAGTGCTAGACAAGGGCCATGAAAGAGATCATAGAGAATACTTAGGCATAATATCATTGGAAGCAAAAGTCCTAAGGGTAGGTTTTTTCTAGCCAACCATTCACAAGACGCCACCCATAAAGTATGAATGTGTGATAAATGTCAGAGGCACACTCATTTACCAACATGACAGCCTGTGGCCATTCAACTCATATTCCAACTGATCCCATTCACCTAGTAGGGGTTAGACATTTTGGGCCCCTTCCCATTCATATTAGCTTAGAAAAAGTTTCTATTAGTGGTAGCCGATTATTTCAATAAATGGATTGAAGCAGAACCTCTAGCAATCATCATTGAATGAAAGGTGGAGAATAAGACCTCGAGGGACATTATATGCTGCTTCGGCATCCCCCGCATACTCAACACCAACCATGGGATGCAGCTCGATTCTAAGGCATTTCACGCTTTCTGCCATTGGTGGGGGATTCATCTCATAATGGCATCTGTTGCATGTCCTCAGGTAAATGGATAAGCTGAAGCCAGCAATAAAACTATCCTTCATGGGCTCAAAACCGAACTAGAAAAGGCTAAGGGCACCTATGTTGATGAACTTTCAAGTATCTTGTGGGCATATCGCACTACCAGTCGGGTGTCTACTGGGGAACCCCATTCAACTTGGTATATGGAACCGAGGCCCTCATACTAGTAGAAATGGACCTTCAATCCCCCATGGTGGTGGGCTTTCAAGTGCACACTAATTCGAAGAAACTGCATAAGAACTTGGATATGATTGATAAATTGAGAGACTAGGCATCCACACTATTAATAGCATATCAAAAAAGAATTTATGCCTACTATAACTCACGGGTTTGTGACAGGCAGCTATTGGAAGGGGATCTGGTCCTCAGAAAATTAGCAGTCACAATGCGCTCCAAGAAGAGGGAAAATAGAGGGTGACTTGGGAAGGACTATACCGAAAACTGCAAATGTTAGGGGAAAACATGTGTGTGTTGAAGACGCTTCAAGGAGAGACTTTGGGCAAAATGTGGAACACAATGCACTTGAAGAAATATTTTTCCTTCCACCCAATTATAAATGTTATATTTGAATGTACTTCCCCCATGAAATAAAAGCATATACACCCCTTGTGTTCCCATGGACGCAAGCAAAGATAAGTTGAACCATGTAAAAAGACCCAAGTGTAATGATTGGTGACATGTGTGCATGGGGCGTGTGTGTTAATTTTTGTTGCAGGATATCACGGGAAACGCCACTTGTAATACCCGAAGTTTAGCTAGGCATTGTTGTTCAAGAAGTAAAGTGTTTCCTTGGAAATCGAAGGATATGGTTGATACATGTGAAGTTCCTCGGTAATCGTCGAGGAACAAATGAAGGATTTTCTGAAAGATCATGAAGACTATCGCGAGGGGGCATCATCTTAAGGGATTTTGGAAAGGATAAAGGGGTTCTAGAGCTCAAGTGATATAAGTGAAAAGAAGTTTTGGGCTAAGGAGTTATTTCTAAGAGGTTTAAAATATCTTGTAACTAAGGAGTTAAAGGAACCGAATGAGGTAACTTATGGTCAGGAATGTAATCATGAGCAATGATAAGGAATCTTGAAAAACCTAATTAACATGTGGTGGCACATATCTCAATGGACACATGTCGCAAGGGGGTGAAATGTCACAAATCACTAGGGACACGTGGCGTGATCCCACGAAAGCAATTATTAGCTACCTTATCCAAGCGACACATGGCACACTCGGATTGGCCAAGGATGCCTATAAATATTAAGCCTTTAGAAGGGACAATCTCACCATTAATCAAGAGGAAAAAGGAGGTGAGTTTGAGAGGAGAAACTTTGCCAAAGAAAGAGGTAGAAAAATACTTCACCGAAAAATTTAGACTACCACCGTAAAAGGAGTCAAATAGCATTGAAATAGTAATGTAATTCTAATTTCTTTCCATGGTTTGATATAGAATTGAATAAGGGTCACGTGGGTTCAAACGGAGGTTAAATCAGAGTCCGGACAAGGGAGAACGGGCCGAAAAGCATCAAGAGGTCAAATGGAGGGGCGGCGTGTGCAGCTCACGCGCCACTTTCCTGTTGCGAGTGCAGCGTGTGGGCGCCCTTCCCCTAGCACATGTGGGGCCCCCCTGGCCCAAAATTTTGTAGATATGATCCTTCAATTTATTACTAGGACCCTATGTAAAAATATTTTAGGTTTGAGTTACGAAAGTATATTATTTTTACAGAAAAACATTCCCGAACCCTGTAAATAGTGCCTTAACGCTTCCAAACCAACAAGGTGAGTGTTTCTTTCATCCTTATGATACATACTAAACATTTTGTCTTTACATGGGTAAGGGTGATTACTTGCATAAGCATAACTTTCCTTTAAACCAAGCATTTTCTCTTTTTTTATCATGCATCACTTGGTGTGTGTGGCTAGTTGAAGTCAGGATCTCATGTTAGACTGGTAAAAAGTCATGGAGATGTGAGAACATGATTGATTAGCGGGGGTGATTGCAACACCTCAGCGTCACTACCACACAGGGAGTTTCATGTCATTTTGCATAACTCACTTACATGCATGCTTTCTTTTCTTTCTACACTCACTTAGATATAACTATCTAACTTGGGTGTCTCATACCCCTGGAACATTCAACATTCCAGGTGGGTTAGTCATGATAAGTGCCCCAGAATCAAGTCATAGGAAAGGAAAGGAAGTGGTTCTTGGATAGCTAGCTTCTTTACGTTTTAATTGTAAAAGCATTGTATTGTGGCTTTAGTGTGAATTTTAATTGTTGTAAAAAGGGAGTCTAAATGATCCCTAGATCCCCATTTTGTTTAAGGGGTTGTCAGGTTGTTTTTACATTAAAAGCATATAGTGGGAGCCTTGGTTGTCTAGCTTATGGATTTTTAAAAGCTTTCAGGTTCGATCATTTGCTTCCGTTGGCAAAAGATTCCATAAACGCCCTTTGATTATCATATGGTTGCTAGCGTCATCATGCGTCTTTGTATGTGTACCTTGGAGAAAAGAAAAGTGGGGCGTTACACCACTGATGACCCCTTAGGCTAATGCAGGATGCCTCTCAAGAAAACCAGAAACCTCTCAGATCGAAAACCTATGGGACTAGCAACCTCTAAGACCAATAACCTATAAGACTGGCAACAGCTAAGACCGATAACCTATAGCATCGACGACTTCTAAGACCGACAACCTATAATGCCAACAAGCTAATCTCATTTGTGCACCACCTGGACGAAATCCAATGCCAAGCCTTCAAGTTAATCCAAATCCCTTGTGATAATCTGGTGCTAAGCCTTTAGGCTAACCTTGATGCCTCGTAGCAACTCAATGCAAAGTTTGATGGCTAACCTGGGTGCCTTGTGATGATCTATCACAAAGCCTCTAAGAAAACTTGGATTACTTGTGATGATCTGGCACTAAGCCTCCTAGAAAACCTTGATTCTCTATGGTGACCAAATTCAAAAAAAAAATAATGAATGAATGAATAAATAAACAAAATAGAATATATGTACACATATAATCTCGTTTATGCGCTACCTTGAAGCAAATCCAGAGCAAAGCCTTCAGGCTAACTTGGATTCCTTGTGAAGATCCAATGTTAAGCCTTTAGGCAAACCTAGATTCCTTGTGATAATCCAGTGCTCAACCCCCATGTAAACCTGATGTTAGTGTTAGTGCCCTAAATGTTGGATTTAGATTACTTTTAACATATATATAATTAAGAGACTAATGATATAATTCTTACAAATATAATAAAATATATTTTCATATTTTAAGGTCGTATCTTCATTCAAAACTCTCCAATCAATTCATATGAATGAGCCCTTAGATTTTCTAATAAAAGTCTTATTCTTAAATGTTAAGAATATGTGACAAATACTTTTGGATTAAGGATTTCTTAATAGTATTCTCAATCCTTAGATTTCTCATAAGCGAGCTATGATTAATCGATTACAGACTAGCACATAGGTTACTACCTTTGATTAGTATTAGATACTAATGATAAAGGATGGTGAGTTGCATGCCATAATTCATAAGATGGATATAGTAGACATATAGGTAGATGTTAGTTGAACATCTAGCGAATGTGACACACGTGATAAATGGCATGGTTGAGAGGATCTATGATCTATCATAGGCTTCAATTGTGTTACTAGTCCTTAGATTGGAGGCAACGCAGTTGTCTTATATGTCGATGCCAGTGATTTGTCGTTCCTAAGAACCATCCAGTTACTGGGTGGGAGATGCACTGTGTGGTCTCTGTGCAGTGACGTATGGAGGTAGGTGATTGCTAATGGGATCCATTGAGCTCTGGCATGAGGTGAACATCCTATATATGAGAACAGTGGTGGTTTTGATTGAAGAAACCCCTGGCCAATGTACACTTGATTGGAAAGTGTTTCCAATGTCAAAAAGGGTTTCGATATGTCATCTTAATCACACCACACCGATCTTGGCATAGCTATCAAATTAGTGAATTTGATTATTCCATAACTCTCACTCGATAGGGATGTTATTCAATGGAGGTTGTAACACCCCGTTTTTCCCAGGCATGTCATAACTTAGGAAATTTTGGTCTATATATATATATTTTTTGAAACAATCTTTGCATGCTTAAGATAATCATTCTAGAATTCCCAAAATTTCCATCTATCTACCTAGCATGAGATTCATCATACATTACATATGCTAGGCTAGATAATTTTATCAATAGATCAAGCAAGGAATCAAACCTAACTTTTAACATCAACCACAAATTCGATCATACATCAATAACTTTCAAAACATTCCAAATTCAAAGTAGCGAACTTAAATACATAGTTGCGTAATCATAAAACCAAACAACTGAAAGTAAAGCAAGATCACTATGGGAAAAGTAGTGTAGTTCAAAAAAATTGAACCTTACCCTGATCACGGCGATTGGATCAACGTCGAGATCAAACAATCACATACATAATAAAGTAAATATAACCTTTAGATTTTCAAGTAGTTTGTGGATTCGAGCCGTCCAAGCGTCCAGCAATTTTAGGCTCGACGTCCCTTAGCATGGATAACAACTCTCCAAGAGTCTCTTTCATAATCGTTAAGGAAGGACCATAGCACCAAAACTAGGGTAAGTTTCGACATTCATAAACAAGTTCAGCTCTAGCAACCTATTGATAAAACGTATCATCTCTATGACATGCTTCTCAACAAAGGATCCCTGAGCCTAGCCATGATCTCATATACATTATAACTTTTATGTTGTTGCTTACGCTCTGGGATCATGGTAGCCAGGTGATACACCAAGCGATGATCATATCACCCTCGTGCATCGTCCAGGCCTTATGTGCTACTATTTACCTAACTGGTGGCTTCGTAAGAAGATAGCTCTCTATCGCATAGAGAATCTTATCATACGTGAGGACTATCCTCAAGATGATCTTCCAGTCATAGAAATTAGTCCCGTTGAAGGTATTATTGGCCTCGAGTATCAATCTTATCGACATGTTTCCAGACATTCCAGATCAACAACCGAATATAGAGATATTATTATAATCATATTGAATTACGAAATCATAAATTGCAAGAAGTGACATTTTATGATTGCTCCCACTATTTTCTATGAGTTCGCCACCCTCAAGGCATAACTCAGGAAATCCCGTTAGAAGATTTCCTAGTGGGCTAGGATCCCATCTCCTCTCGCACAACCTTGAGTGACTCAACAAATTGTGCTAGGATCGATTAGGTAGGTACTTGCTACCAATTGCATCTCCATGCAACTCCTAGATTCATTGGGCTGACAACTTCTTGTCAAGTACATCTTATGTGACTCCCAATCTTTGCCTCTATACTCGGTAAGGCCTTGAGTGACTCAACAAATCAAGTGCTAGCTAGAAACCTAATGCTTCATAATGACGAAAGGCAAGTTGGCTTAATATTAATGAGGGATTTATTATTTATTTATTTAGGTCTCATCACATGCAATTAATCAAATTAATCATGCATAATAAATGACTCAAACTGGTGTATGGTATGGATAACTATGGCTAGCCCCCTCGAGCCATAGAAGGGTAGCTAGCGGGTCAAACCTAGGTGAAGAATCACAACTTGCTTCTCAAGCACATTCTTCAAGCCTTCATTGGTCTTCGAATCTTGTCTTCAATTTGGCTCCATCTCTTGCTCTTCATATAAACTACAACTATCACTACTCTATTATATTCTACATACATTACATAGAATCAGAAACCCTGAGTTACATTCGGGGGCAGTGAGATAAAAAGAGAATGTACATCAGAGTATAAGGGAGGCAGGACACGCAGGCCCTATTTCAAAAATCAAATTTACAAGCATTCAATCCCAACATAAAATAAATGGTCGACTTGATCCATACCATACACCTATGCAATCAATCTAATTGATTCATTCACAATTATGTTAATTAATTGTTGCATCATTTCAATCTTAATGAAACTCTTTCAATAAATTGAAAATTTGTATAATTTTGGAAAAACAAAATTGTTTTAATTGTGTTGGGCTTGGGCTCCATCCATTAGTCTAACTAACAAAGCTCAACAGGCCTTGGATCAACCAATGCATGTCAAACATACACTAACAGCCCAATAATTAATAAATAATCCAATTAACGGCCCCAGCCCATTTTTAATCACGGCCCATAGGTGTCATACACTTATGGATAGGATAAAAATAATAAAAAATTGCCAAACAATTTGACTGGGCCCCACCTAAGGGAATGAAATGCACTGGGCCACCAAAAGGTCAGCCTGGGTGCTTCACGTGGACCTCGGGAAAGGGTCAAACCGAAGCCCGAGGTAGCGAGAAGGCTAGGAGGCGACTGGGCAGCATGCCACACATGCTGCTAGGTCAAAATGGCTAAGGGGCCCACCTGGGGGCCGCATGGGGCGCGCCTAGGCCACGATTGGCGGGCTCGGGCTACGCAACTCCCATCTGCACCATGCGTGCGCACGCGCGGCCGCGCCTGGCAACTCCCTACGCCTGCACGGGCCGCCCTTGGCCATGCCCAGCGGGCGCAGGCCTCGCTTGGCAACGGCTTTTGACTCCCCGGTGTATCCATATGCACCCCGATCCCCGTTTTTTGCTTTTTCTTGTCATAAATGATCTTTTTCCCTTTCACCAAAAATGTTTTGCAATCCAAAAAAATACAAATGCAATAATTATTTAATTATTTCACAAATAACAATATAATCAAATCCGCATGTAAGGAATTGAAATATTTCAACAATGGCTCAAATACTGTTGAAAGTTAAGCAAGATCGCTATGGGGCAAGCAGCGTAGTTCAAAAAATTTGAACCTTACCCCGATCCTGACGATTGGATCAACGTCAAGATCAAACAATCACATACATAATAAAGTAAATCTAACCTTTAGATTTTTAAGTCGTTTACGGATTCGAGCCATCCAAGCGTGCGGCCTCTAACTTGTGATACGCGACGCACGTCTGTTAGCGAGGAGAGTGGAATGGGAGTGCAAGCTCCTTCTCCTAACAAGGCTTATGATTGGACGGGAAAAGAACCGATTTTTAACTCTTGAAAACCAACAAATAAAAGCTTAATTTGGGCATCCCATAAAGGGCTATTTATAGAGGAGCAACTTCCTAGGGTTTCTTAAACCCTAATGGACATGGATTGGGCTAACTCATTAATCTTAGTTCAACTAAAATCTTAACTGGGCTTATTCTTGTCCAATCAGAAATATAATTAGTGGCCCAAATCCATTTATAAAATATTTATCCCAAATCTAATTCAAGCCCAAATATTTATTATTTAATATTTGGTTCAAATCTAATTTAGCCCAAATATAATATTTAATATTTGGCTCAAATTGAATTTAACCCAAATATTAATTAATCCCAAATATATATATTATTTCCTATTTGTTACTTCAACAAATAGAAAATTATTAAATTAGAAACTACTTTCTAATTTAATCAATTGTCTTTTTAGAAAACTCTTTCCTTTATGACGACTTCTCGTCATATCGACGTTATTACGTCTATTTATGCTTTTTTCGTGAGAATCTACGACGGCACAACTTCTTAACTAGTGTCCCACTTAACCATACGTCATCTCTCCTAGTTTAACCCAGGGATCGTGCTTATTGCGTATGACTCATTAGGCTTCCGAATATGTTGGTAATGTGTTGGTACGAACACATAAGACAAGATTGGCCTCTAGCAAGGTATCATGCCTACCCAATTATTCAGAAGGATTCGTAATTCGTAAATAACCTTTCACGAGCATGGTTATCGTGTAATTTGATCATCTCGTCAATGTATCCTATGTGATCTCAAGTTGGCAATGTGTTGCTTGATTATGATCACATAAGTCTTTCTTCGGTCATCCGAATATCTTCACTTAATAGAAAGTGAATCAATAACTCCTTATTGATCTCTTTCACCATGGCCATGGATTTAAAGTGAATATCCACCAAAGGCGCCTTAGATACATCATCCTCTATCAAGAGATAGACGAGTCCCATCTTGGCTATGCACCCATCTCCATAAGCCTCACGATATACCCAACGATCGCCCACGTGTAGCCTTTATCTAGGCCCATCGAAATGATGTCAAAGCATACCGGTTTTCTTATGTGATGACCGTGACAACCTCAGGTCCAAGAATTAGTTACACCCATCTCGTATGAGAATACCATCAACATATAACCAAAATGGATTCTCATGGCGAGTCATGTCTAGTGACATGTTCTCCAACATTGGTCACCTATGTACTTGTCTAGGCATCCCCATGCCTATGGGTGTGAGACCCCCATTGTTATCACATAGCAAAAACATAGCATATACAAGTCTTACCGCAATTGTCAATGTCCATTCTTGACATTGCTATGACTTGGGACATTTAATGATGTCATGAAACTGTGATGCATCATCTCACATCTTTATAGATTAATCACAGTATACATCATATGGACTTCTATCTAATTTCATCCGATCATTACATTAATATCAAGAAACTAATAGACCGACTTCTTGTAGAATTAAATAACTATTTATTCAATAATAAATATGATTACAAATGTTAGTGTACAATTTTTCCAATCTGATTGGGTCTAGAGCACCTACACTAACAACAACAAGCACTTGCTAAGTGCCATTATATGCTTCTTCCATGTCTGCCTCTACTACATCTTCATCTGGAACGTTTGAATATTCCAGGGACAAAGTCCAAGTTAGATGATGAATCATCTAAGTAAGGGTACAATAACCATGTTTCATGCATGGATGCAAAATGAAAAATGTCCTCATTCCTTTTGTTTGATCCGATAGCACTTTATTATTACTCTCTATTTTTATGACCTCTTTACCAAGTCGATGTGTATGGGGCACCCTTGGTAGAGCAGTGATGCCTATCCGTACTCTCAAATATATGCGATGCATGATCAATAATATCATCGTGAGCATATGCATATTTCATCATCGTAACATATGAATGCAATCTACATGATATATAGCATAACAAGGCATGTCAACATGCTAAAACAATTTATATAAAACCGGGTTTAAGGTCGAACCATCTATATGAAACTAAATCCAGTTCTGGTATAACCATTCACCTTTGAAAGCAATTTTAACACCAAAACCTTGAAATGTGTGTTGACCTCGATTATCATGCTAAGACCTAATAATCACACTCTTGCTCATATCTCGATGCCTCAATGATCCCTGGCCATCACATTTATTCAAGAATTTCAATATCCTATTTTTCAATTTTTCCATAATTTTCTCCCATTTTCCTCTCGATAATTCTAAAATAAATATCTCTTCAAATATTTTCCCAAAATTTTCTCCACAACAATTCATAAAATAATTTTGAGAAAAATTCTAAAAAAATTTCAAAAATAAATATCTATCCACGCTCCCTTATGCGCCTATCCCACGCGTTTGAAGAAATTGGCCACCACGTGAAGTCCACGCGCCGGTCGTTTTCTCCAATCTTCCGGTCATTGGCGATTGCTCCGAAAACACCACCGGAGATGCCTCGATTTGGCTGATTTTAGACCGGCTCCAACGACCCACACAATAATCTGGCCAAGCTTGAAACCTGTTAGAACCTATGCGAAACCTCACAAAATTTTCCAGAAATGACCTTCTCGACCTTAGGAACAAAGCCCTCTAATAATTTCTCTCGAATCACTCACTAAATCCTCGGTTTAGAGCTTGAATTCGATGAACAAAACCCTCAACCATAACCCCTATTTATACTTGATTTCCAGCCTTTAATGCCCTGATACAAGTATAGATCACCTCAAATCATCGTGATTATCATCGAACACCCTTACCTATTTTTTCGGTGACCCGAGCCATGCCTCACCTTACCGACATCAAATCATGGCCATTCTTGGTCCATACCCTACCCAAATCTACTCCCCATACCCAATTTCTATAGTGGCAATGGTGGTCGGCGGTGGCCATGGCTATTTTTAGGAAAATTGCACTTAGACCCCTACAAATTTCCAAATTTCAGTTGAACCTTTCCATACGCCCCTTTGAGTTTTTGAAAATTCCACAACAAACCTTTGAATTTCCTCTTTCACATTTTGTCCCCCAAGTTTTGTTTTACTACTTTCGGCCAAGTTTCAAAAATTATACTTAGGCCCGATTTTATGTCAGATCACATTTTGGTCTCATATCCGTTTGTTTCATCCCGGAAGCACTTTAGGTTTGTTCTACTTATAATTTCAAAGTATCCTGAGGGTTTTGTTGACTTTTCAGAGGTCCCTTACGATGTTTGGTTTTCCAGGCCGAATTATAGTTGTATCGAAAACTATTTCTATTTATATTCCAATTTCTTTCAACGCCATAAATCTTATCTCGAGACATTTTCTTATGACATACCCTCCTCTTTAGACATTTATGTTTCAAGGTATCTCCTTTCATGGATTCGGTTGTTTAAGATTATTAAACTATCTTCTAGATATTTGATTTCGACTATTCTATTACCATGAAATATGGAATATTTCACACATTAACGATATATACATTTATTTTGACTTAGGGTATTACAAAGGGATTATAGTACACAAGAATCATAAGCCCAAATAGGTTCTCAAATAAGTTTAACTTTATTACTGGTAGGATCTCCCTAACATAATACTAGTTGTCACTCAGGGTATATCGAGGAGATGAAGAGATACTCTTTGTAGACCAAAGTGTTTGGTCGGCATCAAAGTGTTTGGTGTGTCTGATTGCTACTTAGTAATAAACCTAGAAGGTCACACGCACATCCAGGTATAGTGGTTGACTAAGCGATGAAACTTGTAATCATCATTAAGAGTTAATGATGTCACCGTTAAAAGTTAACAAAACGGGTTCAAAGGTTCAAATTAATTAGAGCAATTATCAAGAGTTGACAGGTATGTCGTTAAGAGTTAGTGATGGCCTCACTTTCATCATGAGATGATGAAAGGGTTATTAAGAGTTAACGGCAGGCGTGGATGCAATTTTTGAAAGCTTAGACAAAAGGGGTCAGAATTGATCGATAAGCCTTCGAGGCCATCAACCAAATTAAAGGGCCAACCGGTTGACAGTTCCTTAGAACAGTCGATTGGCTCATGCCAAATGGTCGACAGTTCCTTAGAACAGTCGACCGTTTCTATCACAGAGGGTCAGGATTTGGCACAATCTTTTGTCATTTCCGCAATGGAATTGGGGCTACGTGGCGAAGGAGGACAGTGGGGAGGACGACGTGCGTCTAGCGTGCCTCTCCCCTATCCCTTCTCTCTCTCCTCATTGTTTGTCTCATCTAAGGGATGATTAGGGTTTTCTAGGGCTAGATATGAAAGGGAATGAGAAGAGGAACGAGCAAGAGAGCTTTATCTGTATTTTGATGCACTAGCGATTGTCTCTCTCATCAAGCTCATTTTCTTCTCCCTCCAAATCCTCGAAACCCTCCTCTATTGCTCCCAACATGTAACACCCTGCCTCACTAGGCGTGTCACTATAAGGGAATTCTCGGGAATCTTTTTTTTTTTCAAGTTCATCATGCGCGATGCTTCAAGAACAATCTTCACATACTCACACAGGCCCAACACACACGGTGATTCAAAGAACAATCCTCACATGCTCACAAGATCCCAAAACCCCAATCTTACCCATTTAACTACCAAGAACAATAGTCTTAAACTAAACGAGACATAATATTACGCAGCGGAAAGTAATAACATAATATTACCATGGACTACCACGATTGTTCATACATAGTGTTTGCCACATCAAAATAAGTATTACAACTTTAAAATGATAACAACAACTATCACGCTAAACATCGTCAGCCCTCAACTAGACACGTGGGCCTTTGCAGCAGTCCCTAGCTGGAACGTTGAATGTTCCAGGGGCATAACCTAAGTTAGATGATGAAACATCTAAGCGGCATGATATAGTTTATTGAAATGCATGAATGATTACGAGCATGGCATATACAGATGACACACAACACGTCTAACTTGATAAATCTCCCTGCATACTCAATCTCCTGTGAAAATTGTTCCACATCACCCCGTTGGGATTGACCTTGCCGCGACATACTTAATCCCAAGGTGCCTATCCATGTCACCTGATGACCGGGATTAACCTTGCCCCATTCTCAAGCATACCCCATTCTGTAATGCCCCACTTTTCCAAATACACAACATCGTGACATACAAGCAAACATCACCTATGGACATTATGGAAACCCTTACCAATGGAAGCATTGGATTGAACCTGCAAGCTTAACCAAAGCTAAATAAAAGGGTTTCCACTAAATTTCCTTTGCAAGTTCAAGAAATGCATACGACCTTCAATACTCCATAAAACACAACACATCACAGTAGGTACAATTGTAGGACACCCACACACACTCCCTTTACAACCTTGAGTGTCCTAGCTACTATTACAATACATCACTTGGTTATAAGGGTACATAATGAAATAAAAGCTAAAGCTAGTTGCGAAACCCAAAGCTAGCTTAGCACCACCTCTTTGCCTTTGCTCAAATTTAAACTTGGAACACCTGGTACTTCCGATATACCTGGGACATTGAATGTCCCAGGGGTATGAAACACCCAAGTTAGATAATAACATCTAAGTGAGTGACTCAGAAAATGAAAGGTATGTGGGTGTAAATGCAATAATGCAGTTATGAAATCCACCCCTGTGGTAGCAATGCCAGGGTGTTGCAATCACCCCCGCGGTCATCATAGTCACCCCTGGCTCACCGTAAGAGCATGAGATCTTCCATGATGTACCAATAACTAGCCACAGTCACCAACATGAACATGATATATGATAAAGCAGAAGGATAATGCATAAACAAGGGAAAATATGACATGTAAGCCACAAAGGCATGATATGCAAGCCAACATCCACACACAAGTGAAGCAACAAATGCTCAAAGTGTCACAAAACATGCAAGAATCACTCACCTTGACTAATTACCTTAGGAAGCACGATTTACAATGAGCAGGGATGAGTTTTCTGACTGCTTGACATGAACTTCGAGAAAGACTCAAAAACTCCAGCGAGGCCCATTCCCCCTCGATTCTCCACCGATTTTCTTCCTTTTTTTTGTAGGATTCTTTCCTTTTTCTCAAGTATAAGACCCTTCCCTTTGTTTCCCTCAATTTGGAAGAGATTCTCCTCTAGAATGTTTGAAATGATTTGTGATTAACATAGGCCCCTATTTATAGACTTTTCTAACCAACCACTTGTCGCCACCTCAAGAGTCATCATGAGTCCTTAACTTAGCTTCCAAGTAGTCCAATGGTTGCTTGCCACGTGTCCTTGAAGATAAGGTTGGAGACTTTATCAAACTTGGAGGCTAAGTAGTTTTTATGGCCAATCACGCGATGCCACCTCTAGGGGTCATTATGAGCGAATGTGATCTTATCTTTTCTTCCAAATAACCAATGGAAGCTTGCCACATGTCTCTAGCTTAGAGACTAAGCAAAAGACTTGGAGAAGACTTAGAAAATACTTGGAAAAGACTTAAAGAAGACTTGGAGAAGACTTACTTTAACAAAGACTTGGACTTAAACTTCAAAACGATCCAAAGCTACATTTGATTTGAGTTTGAAATCTGATATATTTTGAAGCGATATTTTTAGGTTTCAACAAACGACGCTTCGGCCCAAACTTTTCACGTAACTGCACTTAGACCCTTGCAACTTGGTCCCCGAGCCACTTTTAATTGCACTTTTTGGTCCCTGAAAAATGGATAAATTACACTTAGCACCCCAAGATTTTAGATAAATTACACTTTTACCCAACTTCAATATTTACGATTTTACCATTGGTTCAGAAACTAAACCTTTGTCTCAAGGCTTCAATAATCCCTTGAAATGACCTATTTCCTCAAGTATTAGAATCCAATAATCTCAGATATCACATCATATTTGAGTTCGAAAATCTGAGGTATTACACATCCCGTCCCCATGGACACAACAAGGACATGAATTCAACATAATAATGATTTGAAAATCACACGCCATGCACTGACTTTTTTATAAGTAAAACTAGTTGATTCAATACACCACATGTTCAATATGCATACAATGCCAATATCCTTAAGTAAAAACGTTTACAAGAAACATCCTAGGTTCTAGAGGGTATAATCGCTCGCTAGAACTGGTCTAAACACATGCAACCTAGGCTCGGGAGGGCAGAACCACTCACCTGAACCCACTACTCACACACCAAACTACTTACAAGGCAAAGGGTAAGACCTGGATTGAACCACTCACCTTATTCAAAAAGTCGATTTGCACCTCGTAATGCATGTCAAGCCTCGATAGTCGTGCAATCCTTTATTCTAACGATCAAATCGTCTCTTATTTGCCTTCATGTCTATAGAAATCAATATTTCTATTTTTCTCATAATTTCCTCAATTTTTCTTATTTTTCTCTATTTTGCATAACCTTTCTTTCCTTGGAAAATTTATAATAAATATCTAACACCTAATTTCTCCAAATATTTTCACACAGATATTCCTAAACTGTTTTTAGGAAAATAAAAAAATTAATTTTAGATTAAACATGTACCTCAAGCGCCCTCACGCGCCGAGCGAGTGGCTAAGGGTAAAGTTCGGGCGCGCACATGCGCGGGTTGTCTTCTCCGACAACGGCCACCAGCGATGGCTTCCAACGACCAAACTAACTATACAGCCTTGTAGTACTCATTGAGCCGATCCTAGGGGTGTCCCTAAACGTCGAAAAACACCACCGAAAGGGCCCTTAATGGCTGTTTACAAGTCCCAATTTCGGCAGCCCTCGAATAGATTACGAAAGAATGGTAAAGGATTAACTCTTGACGTGAAGATCCAATCTCGAAAAGTGGTGATCACGAAGCCATTCAAGTGCTCAGCCTCTAACGGTATCCATGTGAGCTTGTAATCCAACAACCTTGAAGGGGGCGAGTTCCCCATGGATGGAAAAGTGCTAGCCCAAGAGGCAAGCGTGGGAGCTTTCTCTCATGCACATCAAACGACATCAATAGCTAAGAGTGGCACATGGTTAGAGACAAAAGGAACCACATAAGGGCTATTTATAACCCTTAGGTACCAAACCCTAATTGAGGTTTTAGGTCGCATGGTATTTTAAGCCCATTTTTTAAACCCTTTAAAACATAGAATTGGGCTTTCCCTTTTATTCTCCTTCTTGAGCTCTATGTTTTAACTACTTTAAAATAACTCATTGGGTCTTAGTATTAAACACTTTAAAATAACCCATTAAGCTCCTTAATCCACCCAATGTTGTTAGGTTAGTTCCATAAATAAGTCCATAACTTAATTGAGTAACAATCCACTAAGACCTAAGCCCTTAATTTGGGTAGTCTAGTCCAACTAGGGTTTCAAGTGAATTATGAAAAAATTAATTAAGAGACTTATTGTAATACCCCAGAACTTGATATAAAGCTTGGATGTTGTAATGGAAATTATAGTAGCAAATGAATGGTATTTTCGAAAGGGAGGAAACCAGACCTAAGTAGAAATGTCCCAACTTGTAAAAGGGCTAGTTTGTTTCCAACTAAAGGGAAAGATTGCAATGATGATTCCTTTTCCTATAAGACATGATTTGGAGAGATAGGATTGGATTTGGTAACTTCACCCTAAAGTCTTGTGGGAGAATGATTAATCTTACACTAAAAGTCTTAGGATGGCATAACTTGGAAGAAAGAGATTGGCTTGGAAAAGAATAGATAAGGGCCATGATGGGTTCTTATCCTAAAAGCCATGTGAAGGTGAGATTTGGAGGCTTAGGATTAGAAGAGAATAGAAGCTTGAATTGGAAGATAAAATCAAAGGGGAAAAATTCAAGGATTGTAATGATGGCTTTGGAAGAAAATGGGGTGACTTAAGGGCTAAGGGATATCTTGGGATTTGGGGACTTGAGAGACTATATAAAGGGGAGGGGGAGAGACCCACGGGAAGCTAAAACATAGTAAGAGAACAAGTGCAACAAGGAGAAGAAAGAAATCCAAGAAAGCAAGAGGAGGAAGGGTAAAGATACCTCGTCGAAAAGTAGAAAAAATAGAAGAGAAATCAAAGAGTTAAGTCGAATTTCTTTCTGTAGGGTCATAGATCACGAAAAGGGGAGTCCGTAGGTTCAAACGAAGAGCGAATTAGAGCAAAAATGAGCAAGTTATAGCATTTTTAATTTTAGGTTGCAGAATCCGTAACAGAGAAGGAGGCGGTGCGTGGCCACCCTTTTGGGGGCACGTGAGGGCTCGTCCAGCCTCCATTTGACCCGAAATATTTATCATAATTGTCCTATTTTAATTGTCTACAACTCCATGTAAAAATATTTCAGGTTTGATTCACTGAAATACGTGATTTCTGCAGAAATAGCCCCTAGTGCTTGAAATTGGGCTGTGAACAGTGCCATCGAAGGGAAAACGATCAAGGTGAGTGGTTCTTACATCCAATAAACTCCATATTGGTCATATGTTGGTTCATTTGTGTGATGATTGTGGCTTACACTTCATGTTTCTCTTTGTTAAAGCATATTTCTAAGTTCTTGCATGTATCTTCGGTGTTGTGGATGGTTGATGAGGCGGGTGTGGTGATTTTGGGAAAGAATCTGGTGCCCTCAGAGGCGCTAAGGACATCTAACTCCAATCACGTGCCTTGGTGGGCTAGGTGTTTGAGGAGACTTCATTCTCACGTTGCATTTTACATCTGCATGCATTACCACCTTCGAACCATCTCATTTAGATGTTATTATCTAACTTGGGTGTTTCATACCCCTGGGACATTCAACATCCCAGCTTTATCAGAAATATCAAGTGTTTCAGGTTTTAGGTCAAAGCGTGGGCAAAGAGGTGGAGCTTCGCTAGCTTTGGGTCTTGAAGCTAGCTCTGGACTTTATTCCACTATGTACCCTTGTAGTTCAAATTATGTATTGTAAATAGCAGCTAGGATACTCAAGGTTGTAAAGGGTGTGCATGGGTGTCCTACAATTATACCTGTTGTGCTATGTTATGGAGTATTGAAGGTCGTATTCTTGTGCTTGTAAAGGAAATATAATGGAAACCCCTTTATTTAGCTTTGGTTAAGCTTTCAGGTTCGATCCAATGCTTTTGTTGGTAAGGGTTTCCATAACGCCCGTAGATGATGTCTTAATAATATTACAAGTTATTGCATATTTGGAAAAGTGGGGCGTTACAGTTGGTATCAGAGCCTAAATATATTATTTGGGTTTAGATTTTGATTTAACTACCTTTGAGGATATTATGGGTTGTGGTGGCTTTGTGGTTTTGAATTAGATTTGAGTTGACTAACTTCGAGGATGTTTTGATCTATGGCAGGAATAGATTCGAAGCCTAAGAAGAATTATTTTGTTTTGCAAGATAAAGGATTGTATGTAGATGTACCCGGATGGACAAAATAATAAGTCTATGAAGTGCATAAATGCGAGTAAGCGTAAGTAGCATTCTATGATGTTTTCCTGTTACTAATCTTCGATTTTGATGACAGGATAGGCTACCCATTGTTCGAGGTTATCCTTGTTAAGGACAACAGGACCTGGTGAGTACGAAAGTTGGGCAAGATGCGAGTAAGTATTTGGTTATTTGGTAAATCTTGGGAAAGACTAATTAAATTATTAAAGGAAGATTGAATCCTTTATATGGAATTTTATTTAAGATCTATTGGGTGCCAAGGAGATCGTTTGATCATTTGATTTTCAAAGAATTGCTGGGGATAAGAAATTTTATTAACCAATATTTTGCATAAACTTGATGGACCTAGGATTTCGAGATGCTATTTTGCAAGTCAAATTATTTATGAGAATTCTCGAAACTCGAGGAATGTATGGAATCAAGGTCATTAAGACCCTATATCAATTTGAGGATCTTGGGGAACTATCTTCTTTCCTATAGAAATTTCAGGATTCAAGAGATATATTTGATGTTACTAACTTTTGCAGACTTCTGGATTTCAGCATAGGTCATGGGGCTACTTTTGGGGATCAAAAAGGATAAAGTAGCAACATGAGATGTTTATAATATGAGGGTGATGGTGTTCATTGTTACTAACCTTTAAGTTATTTGGTGACATGATAGGTTACGTGACATTTGAGGTTCTTCCCGACGACTATGGTTAGTCTAATGGGTAAGTAAGCAAGGGATGAAGTACAAGTATTTCTATTATAGTGGACTAAGACCCCATGCTATAATCTTGGGTAATGCACGAGATTTTTGGAAACATTTCCATAAATGGTTTGTTGGAATTTCTTATCAACAACTGTTTGTAGGAAATTGATGGATTTGAGGTCTCAGGAAACTAATTGTATTTGAAAGTATTCCCATATGTGGTTCATTAAAGTCTCATACTAATGGTTAGTTTGCAGGAGTTGAAGAATTTGGAATCTTGAGGATTCTAGGTAATAATCGTTTGGGAGATGCCTATTGTCTTACAAGACGGGACTTGGATGAGTAAGTTTTCTAGTTATTTGGAAAAAATAACCTATGCCAAAAAATCTTGAATGACTTACTAGATTTTTGGGGACATTTCCATATATGATTCTTTATCTATAACTTTTTGTAGAGGGTTGATAAATTTGGAGCCTTAGGAGACTAACTGAGTTTGGTGGTTATTTTTGTAAATGGTTTATCAGAATCCCGTATTAAAAATCTATTTTGCCGGAACATGATACATTTGGGAATCTTGAGGATTCTAAGAATTTTAGACTTTCAAATCAATAATTACAGAGTTGAGGTAAGTCTAGTTCATGGAATTCTTATGTGCATCTCGAGGATATTTGGGTAATGGGATCGATGGTCAACCCATTCACATCATCTAAGGTATGATGATAAATGTATCAACCTATAATTTGGCAAAAGAAGTGATATCAAGTAGTAAGTTAGGTAGTTGTGAGTTAATGAGTAATTGTAACTTTGAGTATGATTTGTGGCTTTAAGGAATGCAATTTAGAGTGGAAAGGAAGATTTAACAAGATTACTCTAGATCATGTTATTATGAGTATTTGGTGATGGTATTTGGGATTAATGCACTTGTAACCCTTGTGAGTTGATGATTGAGGTGTTCAAATCATACTTATATGAGTTTGTGATTGTATTTATGGACCGATATCCGACTTGTTCTCCTCGAGAGAATTCGAGCATGAGAAAGTGTCGGTACTAGGAGTATAACTGCTGCATCGTGTGCTGAGTGGGTTTGGGGAATCAAAGGTTTGGAAATGAGGGTGAAGGAATGGTAATTGCATATGTGGGTCGGGGTAGGTCGAACTATGGGTGGTATGTTTTCCCCAATATAGGCATGTGATGTGTTGTGAACTTGCTTAGGAAATGTGTTTTCCAGTAATAGCAAGCAATGGGATTGCAGTTCCCATACTTGGCCTTTGGGGAAGGGAAATTTTATTCTGGTTACCGACCTGACCTTCAGTTTGGTATGCAAATTGTTGTACACCCCAAAAATTGGGAGCAATTGGCTCTAATTTGATTATTCTGAACTCTTCCCTTGTTGATGTGACTATTGATGTAGTAGTGAGTGTGCTATGGAAGCGCTATGTGAAAAGTTTGAGGTCTTCATGATTGCTTGAGGTGCATGTTCTTTCAGAGGGATTTGAATGCAGGGTAACGATGGTGGATAGAGTTTTTGAAGGGTTATGGTTGTGTGATCCAGTACCATCTCGGGAAAAACGAACGTGGTGGTTAACGAGCCTGCTCTAATAGCCTGTTTTGGGTGAACGTGGTGGCTAATGCGAGAATGAGCCTGTTCTATTGACCCGAGAGTGGGACTGGTGGAGGCTTTTTAGCATGTGGCATTGGATGTGATTCTAATGGAACATCTATTTACGTCGCTAGCCTGGCAATTCACTCTCATCTGATGAACAGACCTGGCAAGCTATTCTAGAATACTCGAAGGTATGGTCATGAGTTGACAATTGGGAAAGGGTCGAAAACCTTGAAATCAATTTTTGGACGAAACATTTTGATTTTTGAGTTAAAAATGTGTGCCTTAGGCCAAAAGCTAAGGCAAACCATATTGGTTGGGGCATGCCAGGTCAAATAAATCATTGACCTCAAAATGAGTTTTGAGGAGTAAAATAATATTTCTTGGAGAAGGTGCTATGGGGACACCACGATTTTGAGGAATTCGCTTGGGGAAATAGATTCTGGGAGAGCTATGAAGGAAAATTTCGAGGACAAAATTCTTTTAAGAGAGGGAAGATGTAATACCCCAGAACTTGATATAAAGCTTGGATGTTGTAATGGAAATTATAGTAGCAAAATGAATGGTATTTTCGAAAGGAGGAAATTGGACCTAAGTAGAAATGTCCCAACTTGTAAAAGGGTTAGTTTGTTTCCAACTAAAACAAAAGATTGCAATGATGATTCCTTATCCTAGAAGACATGATTTGGAGAGATAGGATTGGATTTGGTAACTTCACCCTAAAGTCTTGTGGGAGAATGATTAATCTTACACCAAAAGTCTTAGGATGGCATAACTTGGAAGAAAGAGATTGGCTTGGAAAAGAAGAGATAAGGGTCATGATGGGGTCTTATCCTAGAAGCCATGTGAAGGTGAGATTTGGAGGCATAGGATTGCAAGAGAATATAAGCTTGAATTGGAAGATAAAATCAAAGGGGAAAAATTCAAGGATTGTAATGATGGCTTTGGAAGAAAATGGGGTGACTTAAGGGCTAAAGGATATCTTGAGATTTGGGGACTTGAGAAACTATATAAAGGGGAGGGGAAGAGACCCACGGGAAGCTAAAACATAGCAAGAGAACAAGTGTAACAAGGAGAAGAAAGAAATCCAAGAAAGCAAAGAGGAGGAAGGGTAAAGATACCTCATAGGAAAGTAGTAAAAACAGAAGGGAAATCAAAGAGATAAGTCAAATTTCTTTTCGTAGGGTCGTAGAGCACGAAAAGGGGAGTCCGTAGGTTCAAACAGAGAGCGAATCGGAGCAAAAATGAGCAAGTTATAGCATTTTTAATTTTAGGTTGCAGAATCCATAACAGGGAAGGAGGCGGCACTTGGCCACCCTTCTAGAGGCGCGTGAAGGCGCGTTCGACCTCCATTTGACCTGAAATTTTCACCATAAATCTCTTATTTTAATTTTCTACAACCCCATATAAAAATATTTAAGTTTTGATTCATTTAAATACGTGATTTTTGCAGAAACAGCCCCTAGTGCTCGAAATCGGGCTGTGAACAGTGCCATCGAAGGGAAAACGATCAAGGTGAGTGGTTCTTGAATCCAATAAACTCCATATTGGTCATATGTTAGTTCATTTGTGTGATGATTGTGGCTTACACTTCACGCTTCTCTTTGTTAAAGCATATTTTTTCATTCTTGCATGCATCTTCAGTGTTATGGATGGTTAATGAGGCGGGTGTGGTGATTTGGGGAAAGAATTTGGTGCCCTCGGTGGAGCTAAGGAGTCTGGTGCCCTCGGAGGAGCTAAGGACATCTAACTCCAATCACGTGCCTCAGTAGGCTAGGTGTTTGAGGAGACTTCATTCTCACGTTGCATTTTACATCTGTATGCATTACCACCTTTGAACCATCTTATTTAGATATTATTATCTAACTTGGGTGTTTCATACCCCTGGGACATTCAACATCCCAGCTTTATCAGAAATATCAAGTGTTTCAGGTTCTAGGTCAAAGCCTGGGCAAGGAGGTGGAGCTTCGCTAGCTCTGGGTCTTGCGGCTAGCTCTAGACTTTATTCGACTATGTACCCTTGCAGTTCCAATTATGTATTGTAAATAGCATCTGGAATACTCAAGGTTGTAAAGGGTGTGTGTGGGTGTCCTACAATTGTACCTGTTGTGCTGTGTTATGGAGTATTGAAGGTCGTATACATTTTTTGTGCTTGTAAAGGAAATCTAGTGAAAATCCCTTTATTTAATTTTGGTTAAGCTTTCAGGTTCGATCAAATGCTTCCATTGGTAAGGGTTTCCATAACGCCCATAGATGATGTCTTAATTATATTTACAAGTTATTGCATATTTGGAAAAGTGAGGCATTACACTTATTTATTATAAGTTCTAAAATATTAACTACTAATATTTAAGACTCTAGCTTCTTATTAGGATTCCCTAGTCTTAATCGAGCCCGCTATTACTTTGTAATTGCTAACCCTTATTACATGTGACCCATTAGGGTTCTTCATATGTTGGCCATGACTTTTTTGAATACAACCATAGACCATGAGCGGAGTCTAGCAACCCATCATGGCCCTCAATTGGTAGAAGGATCAATCTATGATCACTACCTTTCCATGAGGGTCTTCTCATGGAATTCAATCCCTTCATCAGTTTAAAGTGTCTCAATCAAGCAAGGAGATGGATTGTGTGTCAATCCCCATTCAATGCCTGATTATAATATTTCTTTGGTTCCTGAAAAGTATAGCTTCATAGGATCTCTATGCTGCTATGGCCATAGACGTATAAATTATATTTCCCCAAAGGGCCCATGAGACATATCTCCCCAAATTAGGGGTTGATGAATCCTATCTTGGCTCACACACAACCTTCACATGCTTCATGGAGTACCCAATCACTGCTGCACTCACACCCCTTATTAAGATGCTTCCATAACAGTGTCAAAGTATACAAATTCACATGCAAGACAAAATGGTGACCTAAAGTCGAAGGATCACTTGCACAACCACCACTAGAGGTTCCTTAGACACTCTTGCAAGATCCATAAGGAATCTTTTTGGTCGGGTCACAGTCCAGTGAACTTATTGTCACTAACAAGCACTCATGTACTAGCTTAGGTATCCCATACCCTTAGTCTGTAAGATCAACTACTACCTTTCCTAAAGAAAACATCATAGCATACACCAATCTCTTTGTGTCATTGATGTCCCATCTTGATGACACTTTTGAACAGGGACATGTTTAAGGTTATACTCATATAAATCTATTCTCAACTAAATATACTTTTATACTCAAGTAGATATTGTAATTTTCTAGTAGAACAAAATTAATAGAGTACTTAAAAATTGTAATTGAGTAAGCATCTAGATGTACTCAAGTAAATCAATTTTGTAATCGAGTACTTATTCTCCAATAACTTGTTAAGTCTTTAGAACTTTAATGTAATCAAGTACTCGAATTTGCAATCGATTAAATGTTATATCATACTCAACTAATTGTCATAAAATTCTAATCGAGTATAATCATTTTGTAATCTAGTAAAGCTAGAAAATAGTTGAATACAATCTTTACATGCTCGAGTATTTATAAAACCTAGTCGACTAAACGACTATTTGTAATTGAGTAATATGTGTCATTTTTTGAATTTATAACCATCACAGAGCATTTAATGCCCATAGTTTCTACTTTTTAGAATTTAATCAAATCATTAAATGTTGGTAGATGTTTTCCAAACAATTTGTACATTAAAATTCATGTTCTAATTGCTTTGTGAAATGTTGTAGAGACCAAAAAAAAAAAAAAAGGAAGTTACACACAAGAATGTTCTTTATTCAAGGATATTCAAGCAAATGCATATTTAAGAGAAGAACACCATATAAAGAGCTGGAGTTTAAAGAAATATGAAGAGAATGAAAAAAATGACCTACCTGAGATCTTAACGCTTCAAAGTGTGTTTCATTGCTTGTAATCCTTAAAAGGAAAAGAAAAGAGAGATTGTGGTTACTACTCTCATTTTTATACGTCTTTGTATACCCAAGAGAAGAGTCTATTTTCTTATAGTACTTAATACCTTCTCTTGTATTATTTATTCACACTTTATTGTGATTTTGTAAAGGTCCACATGACATTCATGCACTACATTTATGCATTATGGATATTTAGAATATCACTTAGAATTCTAGAACAACATATTAATAGATAAAGTCTATTAACATGGTAAGATTCTCAACGTCTGCACATCAAAATAATAAAGCTCAACTCATCAAATATGAGAATATAGGTAGAACAAATATATAAACTTATCAATACAAATTACATTAACAATCTTAATACAAGTAGATAAAATGTCTTTAATATTTTCTTAAAAATATGATAATTTAACATATATATATATATATATAAGGATGCTGAGAGAGGAGATTAAAGAAGAAATCGACTCTGCAAGGCGTGCGCACTACTATATATATATGAGATTGCCATGTTGCTTGCATTGGGCATGCCTTATGTTGCCTGACGCGTGATGTGGTGGAACCAATTTGCCCATCGCCGGCAATTCACCCCCTTCGCCCCTTACACCCCCCAATCAAATCACATCAACCCCCCCCCCCCAACCATCAAATCACATCAACCCTCTCCTTAGCATTACATAACGCAACTAGTCCCCCTCTTAATTTTATTTTTTATAATATCATTTTATAAAAAATAAACTAATATTATTTAATAACTTGATTATTTTGTATTATAAATAAAAAACATATACCTATTTCAAAATTATATTATCTATCAATTTTAAAAATACAAAATAATATAAAATTTCTAAATATTAAGACCATCATTTAACATCATTCATATATGCATAATCAAAACATGGTTAAAGTAATCACAAATCAATTGTTAATTTACATAATTTATGTGATTTTATGCCATTTTAAAGTTATCACAAATGCATCAAAATATGGTGTTTAAAATTTAAAACATAATTAAAATCCCAATTTTATGCTGAACCATCATGGGAAATAATTTTTAAAATTGAATATAATTAAAACAAATTGAACCATCATGGAATCATACTTTGAAACCGTTATATTCCCTATGTCAAAGTGTAATGGCAACAGCACGGGCCAGAGGAAACTACGTGGGAACTAGAAGAAGAGATGAGGAGAGTTCATCTCCAGCTTTTCAAGTGATGAGGTATGAATTTAGGGGACCAAATTCTTTTAAGGGGAGGAGGATTTGTAACGACCCATTGTTGGGACTTGGGCATGATTTTTGCATGCCTTGGTGCTAAATTGATCTTGTTATGATTATTGGTTAATGTATGGTTGTTGTTGGTTAGTGATTAAGTGTGTAAGCTAAGGGATTAATCTAAGCGTGGTTAAATATGTAAATGTATGTGAGATATTCGGATTTGAGGTGGAGGCATCCGGATGGAAGCATTTTTGGTGTGTAGTATTCGAATAAGGGCCTAGGTATCCAGATATGTATGAGTTTTGGGCCTTATTCAGATGGCATATGAGTTATTCGGATGTGCCTTGGCTTTGAGACTTGCATTCGGATGAAAGGCTATGAGTTTTTTTTAGTACCATCCAGATGCTATAGTGAGACATCCGGATAGGGTGTGGGGCATTCGAATGGGAGCTAAGGCATTTGGATGCCCTATGTTTCCTGTGTGTGGTTTTCCCTTTTCATCTTGATTTTAACCTTTATACAGCTCGAATCTCTCAAAACTCAAAACATGAAAGTTGTAGATCTTTCTCTTTTCATTCCATAGCATCTTGAATCACCTCAATTAGAGTTCAGACAAGAGAGTTATGACCAGAATACAAAGATGTGTCAAAACTATCCAAAATCTTTGTTTTTCATTTAAGGCCTCTTGCATTCAGATGGGATAAGGCACATTCAAATGACCACCACTATCAGCGACTTCTATGCACATTTTTCTTGATCTAGACCCAGCTTTTCAGGCTACATGTCAGGGAATTTTTCCTCCCAACTTGCCACGTATTTTTCCCCACTTTCCTTTGCTCCTTATATATATATATATATATATATTGAGTGTTGAGAGAAGGGATGATTATTAACAGAGAGTGGTTGAGAGCAGTGAGGAAGAAGAATAAGAGAAAGGAGAAGGAAAGCTTGAGCTTAGCTTCTGGAGTTAATTTTATTCTCATTTTAGGCAAGTTTTCTTCTTTTATTCTTGTTATTGCAAGTTCTTTCTCCTCTTCTCCTTCTAGAGTAAGCTTTTCCCTTCCTCCTTCCCTAAGCAAGCTTCTTCTCCCTCTATTCTTATCAATCTTAGTCAATTCAATTATTTTTAGAAGGAGCTAAGTTTTGAGCGTTTTGCATGTTAGTATTTTTATTTGGATCTCGGTTGGGTCTTATTCTAGTGGCCACGGAGAGTTAGTTCCCTCTCCAATTTCTTGTGGAATGAATATAGGTTACCATGAGGGTAGGTTCCAATTGTGGATGTTGGATTTGTTCTCTATAGTTTCCTGTGCCATGTTATTTCACATGTTATAGAGATGTTGATATTGTGGCCGAGAGAGAGTAGTGCACGTGCTTTATGCAATTTTCCATATTTTGTCACTATAAATGCATGCAAGGGTTTAGGTTTATGCATTTGGGGGTACATGTGAATGTGTGCTTGGTCATGAGCATGATAGTTACTAGAGTATTTATGTTGCTGGACACGAGCATTTCATTCGATATGTGGGTTCCTATGTGGGCGAGCGTGGCTTGATGCATGGTTATGGGGACTATTTATCACGTTTATGCTCATTATGCTATCGCATTCTATATGTGCATTTTCATGGTTCTTGGTGTTAATTCTAGTATTACAGTTGTACGGTGTTGGGTAATCTGAACCGAGTTTATGTTCACAGACTTTCTTGCGTGTCAAGCGAGTTTTAACTCAAGTATGGGTGTTGGTCGCTCCTACCCGAGCGAGCTTTGGCTTGAGTTACAAGTACAGTTTGCCTTCAGGGTAACAATAGGTTATTGATATGGACTTGGGTGCTAGTGCATTTTATTTGGGCCCCAAGATCTGTTATGTGCATATCTGTGTTATGCGGTTGGTACCTGTTATTTCATATACGATTGGTTGTCATGCTTCGCATGAGTTTTTGCACCTAATGTTAGTGTAGGTGCTCTAGACCCAATCAGATTGGGCAAATTGTACACTGACATTTGTAATCATATTTCATATTTAATAAAGAGTTATTTAATTCTACAAAAAGTTGTTCTATTAATTTCTTGTTATTAATGTAATGATTGGATGAAACTAGATAGAAGTCCATATGATGTATACTATGATTAATCTATAAAGATGTGAAATGATGCATCATAGTTTCTCGACATCATTAAATGTCCCAAGTCGTAGCAATGTCAAGAATGGACATTGACAATTGCGGTAAGACTTGTATGTGCTATGTTTTTGCTATATGATAGCAATGGGGGTCTCACACCCATAGGCATGGAGATGCTTAGACAAGTACATAGGTGACCAATGTTGGAGAACGTGTCACTAGACATGACTTGCCATGAGAATCCATTTTGGTTATATGTTGATGGAATTCTCATACGAGATGGGTGTAACTAATCCTTGGACCTGAGGTTGTCACGGTCATCTCATAAGAAGACTGATATGCTTTAACATCGTTTCGATGGACCTAGATAAAGGCTGCACGTGGGCGATCGTTGGGCATATCGTGAGGCTTATGGAGATGGGTGCGTAACCAAGATAGGAATCGTCTATCCCTTGATAGAGGATGATGTATCTAAGGCGCCTTTGGTGGATATTCACTTTAAATCCATGGCCATGGTGAAAAAGAGATCAATAAGGAGTTATTGATTCACTTTCTATTAAGTGAAGATATCCGGATAACCGAAGAAAGACTTATGTGATCATAATCAAGCAACACATTGCCAACTTGAGATCACATAGGATACATTGACGAGAGGATCGAATTACACGGTAACCATGCTCGTGAAAGGTTATTTACAGATTATGAATCCTTCTGAATAATTGGGTAGGCATGATGCCTTGTTAGAGGCCAATCTTGTCTTATGTGTTTGTACCGACACATTGCCAATATATTCGGGAGCCTAATGACTCATACGCAATAGGCGCGGTCCCTGACTTAAACCAGGAAAACGGACGTATGGTTAAGTGGGATACTTCGGCAAGAAGTTGTGCCGTCGTAGGTTCCCACGGGAAAAGAACAAACAGACGTAATGACGTCGATGTGACGAGGGGTCGTCATAAAGGAAAGAGTTTCATAAAGGAAGTTTCTAATTTAATGATTAAATTAGAAAGAAGTTTCTAATTTAATAATTTGGACTTAATTTAATACTTGGGCTAAATAAAGTATTTGGGCCAAATATTAAATTAAATTAAATATTTGGGCTAAATTAGATTTGGGTCAAATATTAAATAATAAATATTATATTTGGGCTAAATTAGATTTGGGCCAAATATTAAATATTAAATATTTGGGCTTGAATTAGATTTGGGCCAAATATTTTTTAAATGGATTTGAGCCACTTTAATTTCTAGTTGGACTAGGATTAATGGGCTAGCCCAATCCATGTCCATTAGGGTTTGGGAAACCCTGGGAGGTTGCTTCTATATAAATAGTCTTTTATGGGATGCCCAAATGAAGTCTATTATTTTTGTTGGTTTTCAAAAGTTGAAAATCGATTCTTTTACCGTCCATTCATAAGCCTTGTTAGGAGAAGGAGCTAGCACTCCCATTCCGCTCTCTTTCGTGTCAACGGACGCGTGCCGCGTATCGCAAGTTAGAGGCCGGACACTTGGACGGCTTGAATCCGCAAACGACTTAAAAATTTAAAGGTTAGATTTACTTTATTATGTATGTGATTGTTTGATTTCGACGTTGATCCAATCGTCGGGATCGGGGTAAGGTTCAAATTTTTGAACTATGCTGCTTGCCCCGTAGCGATCTTGCTTAACTTTCAGTGGTATCAGAGCCATCGTCGAAATATTTCAATTCTTTACGTGCGGATTCGGTTATGTTGTTATTTGTGAAATAATTAATTAATTGTTGAGTTTGTATTTTTGGATTGCAAAACATTTTTGGGTGAAGGGCAAAAGATCGTGTATGACACGAAAAAGGGCGAAACGGGGTTCAGGGTGCATACGGATGCACCGGGGCATCGAAAGACGCTGCCAAGCGGGGCCCGCGCGCTGGGCACGGCCTGGGGCGCGACCCACTGCCCGCGAGTGCGACCCGCACGCGGTCGCGGCTGACCCGCGCGGACCAGTGGCCCGCGCTCGCCCCCCCCAGGCGCGGCCGTAATGTTAGTGTAGGTGCTCTAGACCCAATCAGATTGGGCAAATTGTACACTGACATTTGTAATCATATTTCATATTGAATAAAGAGTTATTTAATTCTACAAAAAGTCATTCTATTAATTTCCTGTTATTAATGTAATGATTGGATGAAACTAGATAGAAGTCCATACGATGTATACTGTGATTAATCTATAAAGATATGAGATGATGCATCACAGTTTCTCGACATCATTAAATGTCCCAAGTCGTAGCAATGTCAAGAATGGACATTGACAATTGCGGTAAGACTTGTATGTGCTATGTTTTTGCTATGTGATAGCAATGGGGGTCTCACACCCATAGGCATGGGGATGCCTAGACAAGTACATAGGTGACCAATGTTGGAGAACGTGTCACTGGATATGACTCGCCATGAGAATCTATTTTGGTTATATGTTGATAGAATTCTCATACGAGATGGGTGTAACTAATCCTTGGACCTCAGGTTGTCACGGTCATCTCATAAGAAGACCGATATGATTTGACATCGTTTCGATGGGCCTAAATAAAGGCTACACGTGGGTGATCGTTGGGCATATCGTGAGGCTTATGGAGATGGGTGCGCAACCAAGATGGGACTCGTCTATCCCTTAATAGAGGATGATGTATCTAAGGCTCCTTCGGTGGATATTCACTTTAAATCCATGACCATGGTGAAAAAGAGATCAATAAGGAGTTATTGATTCACTTTCTATTAAGTGAAGATATCCGGATAACCGAAGAAAGACTTATGTGATCATAATCAAGCAACACATTACCAACTTGAGATCACATAGGATACATTGACGAGAGGATCGAATTACACGGTAATCATGCTCGTGAAAGGTTATTTGTGGATTATAAATCCTTCTGAATAATTGGGTAGGCATGATGCCTTGCTAGAAGCCAATCTTGTCTTATGTGTTCGTACCGACACATTGCCAACATATTCGGGAGCCTAATGAGTCATACGCAATAGGCACGGTCCCTGGCTAAAACCAGGAAAGCGGACGTATGGTTAAGTGGGATACTTCAGCAAGAAGTTGTGCCGTCGTAGGTTCTCACGGGAAAAGAACAAACATACGTAATGACGTCGATGTGACGAGGGGTCGTCATAAAGGAAAGAGTTTCCTAAAATAATAATTGATTAAATTAGAAAGAAGTTTCTAATTTAATAATTTGGGCTTAATTTAATACTTGGGCTAAATAAAGTATTTGGGCCAAATATTAAATTAAATTAAATATTTGGGCTAAATTAGATTTGGGTCAAATATTAAATAAAAAATATTATATTTGGGCTAAATTAATTTGGGCCAAATATTAAGTATTAACTATTTGGGCTTGAATTAGATTTGGGCCACTTTAATTTCTAGTTGGACTAAGATTAATGGGCTAGCCCAATCCATGTCCATTAGGGTTTGGGAAACCCTAGGAGGTTGCTTCTATATAAATAGTCCTTTATGGGATGCCCAAATGAAGTCTATTATTTTTGTTGGTTTTTAAGAGTTGAAAATCGATTCTTTTCCCGTCCATTCATAAGCCTTGTTAGGAGAAGGAGCTAGCACTCCCATTCCGCTCTCTTTCGTGTCAACGGACGCGTGCCGCGTATCGCAAGTTAGAGGCCAGACACTTGGACGGCTTGAATCCGCAAACGACTTAAAAATTTAAAGGTTAGATTTACTTTATTATGTATGTGATTGTTTGATTTCGACGTTGATCCAATCACCGGGATCGAGGTAAGGTTCAAATTTTTGAACTATGCTGCTTGCCTCGTAGCAATCTTGCTTAACTTTCACCTAAGTGCGGGTATTCTTTAGCTCTTTATTCTTGTTAGCCTTTCCTTCTTATATACTTGCTGAGTCTTGTAACTCACTCTTGCTTCTCTTCATTTCAAGTAAGGACAAGGACAAAGTTGAGGATGAGTCTAGTGGTGTCAAACCTACTTGAGTAGATGATGTACATGACAGTCCATGTTGACCTTACCATGGGGCAGAGTTGTATGACAGGGTTGTTGTATCTTTTGAGTTTTTGATTGGCTTGTATATATGTAAACCCTAAAGCCCTGTGGGCCAGTTGTGTTTCAAAATGCATGCCTAGGTTGTGGTTTTTGCCTCTGTTGTCAAATTAATTATCAAGTATATGTGAATCCAAGTGTGCATGCACGGTAGGTCTTTCACTTCCCTTTGGTTTCTTTTTTTTTTTTTTTTCCTTGGGGCCACCCGCTAGGGTTCTTTGTCTTGGTTGGGGGATCCGGGTAGGGGTCTCACACAATACAACTTGTAAAATGAGTTAAATCAGTTTGGAGAAATAATCTGAGAAATACATTACTTATCACGCAATGTTGGGCAAGTCTTCTTGTCGTGGCCACTAACATTACAAATGAGGCATCTTCTGCTAGATTGGGACATTGCTTTCTCTTTCGATGACTTAAATTGCTTTCCACACCCTTTCGTTCTAATGGCATTCGGATCATGTACTCCTCGCGACTTTTGCTCCTATTCCTATTTATCCCAATATTTCTGCCATTGTCAATATCTTTAAGCTTAATGTGCAAACTTTCGAATTCATTCAATAGAAAAGTGCTACGAGCATCTATTAAAGATGCATCATTGACTAACAACAAAGCCTTGTGCGATAGTAACCTATGCCTTGCCATTAATGACTGACTAGGTTCATCATCGACTAATGAACCAGTCAAAGGTTCATCTATGAGTCCAACCTTTGCATTCTTTGTCCACCTCCTTAAAATATATTTCTCTTATAATATCAACATTTGTTTTTTCTTCAAATATGTAACGCCCCGCTCCCACTTACGGGAGTTACTCGTGAATAATCACCCGAATTGTCCACCTACCCGGCCTTTGGCGAAGGGTGGACCATGTTTCAAGACGAAACGCCCTAGGTGGGAACTAGGCTCGTCCTTCCCTTCCCTGAATCCCAGGATTTACTAGCAGAATTGGGCTTTAGCCACACCGCATTGGCTATAAAGAAAATCTCATTCGGACGCCCAATCACCCTTTTCTCAATTATTTTTAATTCTTTCCCATCTAAGAATTTTTACCGGGCTCCATAAAAGCACCATTTAAATCAATCCATTGATTGATTACCAAATTTGGAGGAAAAACTCAAATTTTTAATTTTTCAAAATTTCAGCATTTTCTCCAAAAATGCCCGAAAAATTCCTTTATTTTGAAAATTCCTCTGGGGCCCAAAATCAATTTAGAAATGCCCCTTAATTTCCCAAAATTCCAATTTTTTAAGAAAAATTGGCCGGCGGGGCCCGCTAGGCGCTGGGCGCGTGGCCGCCCAAGCGGCCCTGCCCGTGCACAAGCTGCTTCCAGCAGCCTCCTGCTGCCTTCTTCACTTCTTTCCCCTTTTTTTTTTTTTTTCTTTTCTTTGGGCTTTAAAAACCCATAATTTCTAGAAAAATAAACACCCTTAAATTTTGCCTCAAATCCTTCACTTTTCTCATTCCAAAGCCTCATTTCATAAATAAAATCCATCTTATTTTTATTTATTACAACATGCCTCAACATATGAAAAATACACTTCACCAAAGCTTAGGCTTCAACATGCCATTGGCCAAAATCCAATACCTCACTCTAAATGGAAACATACATTTCCAAAATATAAAATACACACATGACCTTAGGCTTGAATAAGCCATCACCAACCAAACAAGTTTACATCTCATAAATCAAACATAACAACATATGCTTCCATAACCATAACATGCACTTGAATCTTCTTTCCATGCTTCTACATGCCATTCCACCATTTCCTTTGCTTTACCATGCTTTCACAACCTACATGTGAGGGCAAAAACCTCATGAGCTATTAAGCTCAATAACGCTGCAATGCAAAATAAATATGAACATAACAAGTTATATGATGCCAAATGCATGCAAGTGTGGCTAGGTTTCTTTGCCTTCTCAACCCTCCAAGGTTAGAGGCATCAACCCACCATTTCAACCATGTTCTCATACTAACCTATGGCCATAAGTCTCATGAACATAAAAGAACATGCCAATGCAACATATACATTTATGAAACATATTTACAACCCATTGCAAGGCCACCCTCCCATGGGGCCAACCCTTACCTCTTCTTGAATAATTAAATCTTCACTTCAAGAGAGCTTCCAACATCACTTTCTCCCACCTAAAATGGCATTTCAACAAGCCACTTAATTTTTGCATACAAGCACACCAAAAATAAGGAGAAGAAAGAATACTTTCCTTGATTTTCTTCATCATCTTCTTTCTCTCTTCACTTTCCCTCCATGTAGACTTCTTTCTCTTTCTTTCTTTTCTTCCCTCTTCATTTCTACAAATGGCCAAAAGGGAGACAAGTCTCCCACACTTGCCTTTTTATACTAGTTTTCCCATATTTCAAGAATGCATCCTAGCCATTCACTAAAGGCACAATCCATGTGCTTAAGGGAAAACTAAATCTCAACCATCCAAATTAATAAACAAGACTTCTCTCTTGGAGAAAACACAAGAAGCACAATCCATGCCATTTAGTCTTCTTAGATCTCCACCCTTGATCTTGTCTTGAAATCTCAAAAATAGAATTTCTTTTCTATTTATTTAATTTGGTCATTTTCCCCTATCACATGAGAGACCACTTGAATGACATAAACACTTTCTTTCTCATTTAATAAAATCTCCATATTTTCCAAACATTAATGGGTGACCATTTTCCCATTTTCTTTTTGCATTTATTTAAATCTCATACTTTTCCAAGGCATTAATGGTGACCATTTACCATTTTCTTTTGGATTTACTTTAATCCATATAATTATGCCTCTCATTAAATGCTTACAAGACCAATTAACATTTCTTTTGCATTTAATTAATTCACCCAATTATACTTGAACCACAAAATGCCAAGTGTCACAACAAGACACTAACCTTGACTTCCAAGTTTAATCTCATCTCTCCAAGTGGCATTACCACATTAATTCACAACTTAGGGAAAATATAATTATTCTCCTCAAATAATTTAATATCCACCATTTTCCCTATTTCCAAAATTAAATTTCCTTTATGGAATTAAATTCCAAAATTCCCAAATACTCTTTGTGAATTTATTTATCCCATATATCTCCATATAAATACCAAATTGGGATTTTTATTTACTTACACACCTAATTCCACATAGGAATTATTTTTAATTTATCAAAATACCCTTTTATTGGATTTCTCTATCCAAATTACCAAAATACCCTTCTCATGGGCATTCTTAATCTCAAGGATCCATCACCTTCTCAAGGGTATTTTTGGAAGTTTTCTTACTTCATTTGCTATTCTTTTAACATCGATTACACCGAGTGTTACAAAATAGCACAACATGTGTCGACATGGATAACCTTTAAACTCAAACATTCGACAAGTGCACGATATAAAATCATACTCTAGGTGATAAATTAGCTCTCGGTGCCTATCAAAATTTTTCCCTTGCTCAAAATGCTCCATGCTGTACACATTAACATTTACGGTGCTTGATCTCTTTGAACAAATGTAGAAGTTGCTTTGCTCAACTTCCTTCTACAACAACAAAAATATATGCTTCATGTATATCTATACCATTTGCTGTTTCATCATAACAACTGAAGTCAGCCTCGGTTATTCATTGAGATCAATATGGTTGGCAACTAATTCCTCATGGCGTTGATGAGCTAACACCCTATTAAACATGTGATGAAGTCTATCAATGAGTTATTTCTATTGACATATCTCTTCAAAAATAAGTGACTGCTCTCAACCATTTGGCTGCTAGACATTCCTGCACTGAATACATGGTTGACATATGCTGGTATCCATCGATTGCGTATTTCATACATATTGATTAACCATTCATTGCTACCTAAATTGGTGGTCTCCATTATCTCAGTCCACCATTGCTCGAACTCCTTGGGTGATTCAAACTATTTAATGATATTCACCAAACTGTGATACTGCTCATTATACAGCATGACGTTAATTTTTCCAGAAAACTTGTTCAAAATATGCCATAGGCAAAACTGGTGCAAAGTGAATGGCACCAGCATTGAGATAGCCTTTGAAATTACAGCGTCTTTATCAGTGATTATAACACCAAGGCCATTTGGTTTGGCATGGCTTCTAGGAACTTTGAGAACAACAAAACGAATGATTCGGTCGTCTCATCACTCAATAATCTGCAACCAAAAATAATGGTCTAGCCATGATGGTTTACACCAACAAATAGGGCAAAATCATCGAGTACTTGTTGGTGTTGTAGGTTGTATCAAATATCACGACGTTGCCAAAGAAGGCATATGATCTTCTTAACTCATAATTAGCCCAAAGACAACGAAGCATCCGAAAATTGTCCAAGTCTGTATTGTAATAAAAGAAAAAGTTTGAATGTTTCTCTCTCTCTCAAATGTGAAATGCTTAATTAATGTTTTAGCATCATAACTCATTTGTTCTTGATGTAACAAACTAGCATGGGGGGTTTGTTTTTTTTTGGGGGGGGGGGGTGGGGATGAGGGGTGGGTGTGGGGGATTTCGGGGTAAAATTATATAAAATAATATAAAACTGAGATTTTAATTATGTTTTAAATTTTAAACATCATATTTTGATGCAAACTAATAATTAATTTATGATAACTTTAAAATGACATAAAATCACATGAATTATGTAAATTAATAATTAATTTATGATAACTTTAACTATGTTTTGATTATGCATAGTTGGATGATGTTAAATGATGAATTTAATATTTAGAAATTTTATATTATTTTATATTTTAAAAATTGATAAATAACATAATTTTGAAATAAGTATATGTATTTTATTTATAATAAAAATAATCAGTTATTAAATAATATTAATTTATTTTTTATAAAATGATATTATAAAAAAATAAAATTAAGAGAAGGATTGGTTGCCTTATGTAATGCTGGGGGAGGGGGGGCGATCGGTTGTCGTGACTTGATTTTTTTTTTTTTTTTTTTGGAGGGGGGTTGTTGAATTTCAGGCGCTGGGCTAATTGGTTCCATCACATCACGCGTCGAATAACACAAGACATGTTTGACACGAATAACATAGTAATCTTATATATATATATATATGAAATGAACAAGAGAGTAGAAGTCGAGAGATGAAGAAGGTGATGATGTGTGCATCCTACCATAATACATCATATATATTAAATATACTAGCTGGACAGACAGACAAGGGAAATCAAGAGAAGATTGGCGAGCTTTTGCAGCTCATTAAATGTGTTGCCCATGCCGCCATCATTCTACCACCAACCCCTTTAATTAATAGCCCCAGGCACGTTAATTGCGCCTCTTCCGAAGAAGCCATTTTCATCTCCTTTTATTAATTTTTAGATATAATTTATATTATATATAACAATTATATACATTAATATTATATAATAATTAATTACACTCAAAAACTTTTTTTATTTGTGTTATCTCGTTAAAAATCTCATTAACTCTTAATGGTAGATAACAACAGTCTATCAACTCAAATTCACTAATTTAATGATATGCTTACTATTGGGTGTGATCTTCCACCTTCACAGCTAAGTAGCAATCAAGCACGCCAAACTTTTTTACGCTGATCAAATACTTTGATCTATAATGAGGATCTCTCCATCTCTTAAAACTACCTTGAAAGGTTCTGAGTAATTCTAGTATAGGCTTAGAATGATCCTATTAGCAGCTAATTTAATATTTCAAGTAAACATATTTAGGGCTCTCAATTATCGTGTACCATAATCTTTCCATTGACTAACATCCCGACTGAGTGAAAGCCATTGACCGAGATCCTAATTTAGAAATCTTTCCTATGTTTTGACTATGCCGAGATCCAATATGGGGTGATCGAGATGACACATCGAAACTCCTTCCAACATTGAAAACTTCTTTTTGATCATACACACCCTAGTAAGGGGTTTTCCAAACACAACCAACTGAGACCATATAAGATGTTCACCTCACATTAGAGGTTAATGGATCCCATCAATGAACAGTTGTCTCCATACACCATTATGCAAAAACCATACAGAGAGGATTCTCACCTCATTCTGAATGGTTTCACTTAGTGGAAAATTTTTGACACTAGCATACAAGACAATTGTGTTACCTTCAGTTCGAGAATCAGGTACAATCAAAAATCAATAACAAATCATTAATCCTCCTAGTCATATGATTTGTTACGTGCATCACATTTAGTAGATGTTCAACTAACACCCACCCATATGTCTACTATCTGCATCTCTCGTAATATGGCACATAACTCACAATTCTTTATTATTAATATCTCATACTAATCAAATGTAGTAGTTTATGTGTTAGTTCATAATTAATTAATCCTAGTGCCCTTTTGAGAAATTTTAGGACTAGAAATCACTTTAAGAAATCCTATGTTATAGATCTTTTATCACATATTTTTAACCACTTAAGAATAAGATCATTAAGATATCTGGGGACTCATTCATACACTATTGGAGAGTGTAAAACTTTGTTAGCTTAAGAGGGGGTGAATTAGAAATCACTTTAAAGTAAAAAGAACAATGTAGCACACAAAATATATAGTGGTTCGGCTATGCTTACTCAACTATCTTGGCTCCTCACCAAGGATTTTGTCTAACCAACTTACTTAGGTAGCTTTTGAAACAGGCTTAGAAACAAACCTTTATAAACAATGGCTTTTTATATAGGATTAGACAAAACTAATGCCTTTTTCCAGAATCAAACTTAACCATTACAAGATTACAATAAAATGTGAATAAGAAATACAAGAGAAGGTTTAAGGTGATAATGAAATACAAGCACTTCTCTTGGGTTTACAAAGAGACAGAAGGATTATAAGATTTAAGCTTAATCTCTATTCCTTTTGAAGGATGTATGCAGTAAGACACTTCTTAAACTTTGAAATCTGAAGAGGATATGGCTTTTTCAAGTTCATAGCAGTCTCTTGTTCTTCATGCTTCACCTCTTTTATATAGTGTTCTGTCACTTAATACTTTTGCTAAGCTGTCCATCAAGGTGAGAGAATATTCCTTTTGTGTCTTAATTTCCACTTTTTGTCTTTATAACATCTCAAAATTTAGTTAGAAACATCAAAATCCATATACAATTTGTCTGAAAAGTATTTAATGTTCTAAAAATTGAAGACATATTGCATTTAATGCTCTATAATAGCTGTATTTTTCAAATTCTACTAAGTATTACTCAAGTACAAAATAGGGTTTAATAGACTAAGTTTAATCTTTACTTGAGTACAGATGTTTAATAATCAACTATTTTTATGACTTACTTGATTACAAATTGCCTTTCACTCGATTAAATTTTTTATACATAAAATTTTAATACATACTCGATTGAAAAACTATATTTACTTGAGTATACTAAGATCTTTACTCAATTAAAAAGGGAAGATTTAATCAAAGAAAGAATTTCAAGAAGGATAAAGAACAAAAAGAAGTTACTACTAATGAAATTCGTTGCTTTGAGTGTAAAAAGCTATGTCATATAAGGACCGAGTGTCCTTTGTTGAAGAAAAACGTAAGAAAGGGTAAGAAGAAAGCTCTAGCCACATGGAGTGATGAGGATTCATCATCAAGTGATGAATCTCAAGTGGAAGAGGTGGCCAACTTATGCCTAATGGCCAAGGAAGATGAGGAGGTAACCTCTAGCTTTTCTTCTCATTCAATTTTTGAATTTACTTTTGATGAATTGCATGATGTATTCAATGATTTGATGGATGAGTTTGAACAAGTTAGCTTGAAAAATAATATTTTAAAGAAGAAAATGAGATCACTAGAATAAGAGATCAATTATTTGAAAAAGGAAAAAGAGTCTTGGGAGGATGAAAAGAAAATTTTGAATGATGAAAAAGACACCCTTTTTAAACAAAATTTGAATTTGAAGGAATCTTTAGAAAAATTAGTAGATGGTAAAAAGAAATTAGAAATGACTTTGAAAAATCAAAGAAATTTTGGTGAAAAACAAGGTATAGGTTTTGATCGCTTTCAAAATAGGGGAAATCAACCGTTTTTGTTAAAACTTCTTATCAAAAATCCATTTCAAAGAAATCATTTCATAAACACCCATTTTCAAGAAATATGTATTATGGTAGGCATGATCATTCCATAAGCAAATGTTTTATAAGAAACAATCAAACTAGGTTTAAACAAATTTGGGTGCCTAAGGATATACTTTATGCTAACAATAATGGACCCAAGAAGGTTTGGGTACCAAAGAGAGCAACTTGATTGTTGTGTTTGGCAGGTTGCTCTAGTTTCCAATCAAGTAAGGAACAAGTGGTTCCTTGATAATGGGTGCTCCAAGCACATGACTGGGGATGAGTAGCTCTTCAACCACATCACCTACAAAAGTGGAGGTAATACGGTATATGGAGACAACTCTAAATGTAAGATTCTTGGTATTCATTTTTTTTTTTTTTCAAATTTCGTTTTAGAAAATGTGTTTTTGGTAGAATGCCTTAAGCATATAATTTAATTAGTATAAGTGAACTATGTGACAAAAACTATAAAGTGTGTTTTGATGCAAATTCTTGTTAAGTTTCATGTCTAAAAACAAATAAAATAAAATTAGTAGGTAATCAGCAAATTTTGCACTATTATTTAGTGGTTCAAGCTTAGCATTTAATTATTCAATGAACATGATTGCTACTCATTTTGGGCTTAATATTGTCAATATAGGTACACATTACATGCAAAGTGGACATGGATCAAAAAGAGTGATTTTGGTGCATGATGGGAGTTGAAATAAAGCTTGGAGGCATGGTCGGGTATAGATTCAAAAGAAAGCAAAAGAGTATCGAGAGTAAAAAGTGGACAATGATAAAGAAATAAGCAAAAAGAATAAGGCTAGCGACTTACAGCGGTATGCATTTCGTTGTAGGACCGCTATAAGAATTAGTTTCTGGAGCTCACGGTCTTACAGCCGCTGTAAGACTGCTTTAGGAATTGCTATCTGGAGCTCACGGGTTTGTAGCAACAATCATACCGCGGTAGGGTTCAAAGCTTCGTGAAAAGGCCGTTTTAAGCCTGTTTCAATCTAAATCAAAGAGGGATAGACTCCTTCGAGGGGCATGACTTTGATAACCTAAAGAGGACTATATAAAGACTTATTCTTGGGAGATTTGGGGAGTTTTTTGGATGGAAGAGAAGCGGACGAAAGATTGAAGATTATACTCTTGGGTTGTATTTTTCTTTTCTTTCTCAATTCTTTGCTATAGATTCCAACTCTTTTCTTTTTCTTTTGATTGCAAGAATGCATTGCTAAGTGTTTATAGCTAGGGTGAATGATGAAACCTCTACTTCTAATGGTTTGATTTAAAGTTACTCGGTTTGTTATTTCCTTATTCATTCAGGTTGATTGTTTGCTATGTTCATAATGTTGTTTTGATGCTTGATCACCATTAAAACATATTTTTGATTTGTATTGCTTTCGAGAGATTCAATATGGATTAGACATGGTAGCAAATAACGTAGGGTCCTATAATAGGTAGAGATACTATTATGCCCTATAAAATCATTTTATGATGATCTCCGTGATTGAATGCATGTTTATATGTTCGAAGGTTGACTAGAGATAGTTAATCTCATATATATATATATATATAACTGAATGACCATCGAGAGAGGCTTTTGGTTGTAATTGGATCATCGATTTTCAACCTAAGATAAGGAATAGCAAGACCCGAGTAATGAATAATTGAATCATAGAAGGCCGACGATGGATTCACAAACCCTAGTGCCTTAACTTTGAGAGTTTTTGAATCAAAGAAATTATTTTAGTTGCATATTTTATTCGTAAATTAGTTTTCATTGCAATTGAAGTTATTGCTAATGTGTGTGTTAGGTTAAGGTTAGATCAGTTAGAGTAAACGTCAAAAGATAGTCCTCGTGGGTACGACACTCTATTCATCACTATATTACTTGTTACAATCCGTCCACTTATGAGATAGAATTAGGCGGACAGTAGGTAATAAGATAGGAAATGTTTACATCGTATACTTAGACTTATCTTCATCAAACATAGAAAATTGCTTAGTTGTTTCTATTACTCAAAACACATGGCTATGGCATAATAGGCTAGGACATGGTAGCATGAGTGTTGTAACGACCTGATAATGGGTCTAGTTTATTCTAGTATTAATTTCTACGCGCTACATTTTGGATCCCCAGTGTCGAACCAATGACCTCCCCTATGCGCGTGCACGCGCGAAACCGTCTGATCTGCCAAGCCCCCTTGTTATACAACCGCATATATAAATTATATACCAAAACAACCACTACTTTCTAGAATTATATTTATATTTTTTAATATAAATTAAAAAATATTAATTAATTTATTATTTTTTAAAAGAGTAAAGGAATAAATTAAAAATAAATTAATTGAATTAAATTAAAAAAATTAATTGATTAAAAAATAAAAAAAATTATATATTTTTTAAAATTATTAAAATTTTGTTCAATTTATTTTTATTTTTATTTTTATTTTTTTAAATTAATTTTTCAATTAATTTAAATTAAATTTTAAAATTTTTTTAGATTTTATATTTCTTTTTATTAATTTAATTTTTAATTATTTTCTTAAGTAAAATTCAAAATTTTAATGAATTTTGCGACGGTTTTTCAAAACCGTCGCAAATGTTAATTTAATTTTAATTTAAATTATTTAATTATTTTTCGATTTAGCTGCAGTTTCTCAAAAATTGCCTCTAAATTCAATTTTTAATGAATTTTTCGACGATTTTGAGAAACTACCGCAAATGTTAATTTAATTTTAATTTTAAATTATTTAATTATTTTTTAATTTAGCGACGGTTTCTCAAAAATTGCTGCTAAATTTAATTTTATTTTTAATTATTTAATTATTTTCTAAATTTAGAGACGATTTTTTGAAAACTACCGCAAAATTGAATGTTTTAATGAATTTTGCGACGGTTTTTCAAAATCACCGCCGCAAAATGTTAAAAAAATCGTCGCTAAAAGAGTATTTTGCGGCTGTTTACAAACTGCCACAAAATTTTATTTTTTACGGCAGTTTTGATTTTAAAAACCGTCGCTAAAAATAAATTTTTTTATAGTGAAAGTTGGTCAAAAAGTCCTTCTATACCATTCATAGCTTTGTGTTCTCATTGGATTGGTCCTTTTGTTGTTACTAATGTTTTTCCTCATAGTGTAGTGAAATTCAAAGTTTGACAACTTACAAAGAGTTCAAGGTGAATGGCCATAGACTTAAACCTTTCTATGAAGGTTTTCAAGAAGAGGATGTGGCAAAATTGGACCTTGAGGATCCGATTTATACTGATTAAATATGGAAGCATTGAGTCGAGCTAACAACAATAAACAAAGGCGTTGCTTGGGAGGCAACCTAGGGGGAGTTCGTTTTTCCTTTTCTTTTTATTTTTGCATTTATATTTTGGATATTTTTTCCTTTTCCTTGCATTACACCTTATATTGAGGACAATGTAAGTTTTAAATGTGAGGGAGGGGATTTAGGTTGTGTTTTAATTTTATAAAAAAAAAAGAGTTTTTCTCTTTGTCTTTGTGGTTTTCAATAATTTTTAGTTGCGTATGTCATGAACAATAAGCTTAAAAAAATTCATAACATAATTGAATAAGTAATCTTTCAAATTAGAATTAATTAATCTAGTTATTTTCCTCGAGGATGGTAGTGACTTAATTTAGTAGACAAAAGCTGGTGAGATTTTCAGCCTTTAGACTGACACATTCATATCAATCTCACTATTTTCTTTCGTGTGAGATATTCTTCCATGGATTTGTTTCTCTAGAACTTGCTTTGATTCTCTTTGAGGTCACATTGTTACATGCATGCATGAACATTGTTGTACCCTGCCTCCCCAAGAGGCCTCTCGGAGAGACTCTCTTAGAGAGACTCCTTAGTGATCTCCCAAAGAGACGCTCTCGGAGATGTTCCCTCGGACATATCCTTTTCGGGAAGAGAACCCTCTCGGAGACATGCTCTTCGAGAGACAAATCGATGACTTGATTAGTGATCAATTTTGTAAAAATTTTATTATAATTTTACCCTTATTTTGATCTTAAAATAGTTTAAATTAAATATTATTATGCATTTTGTGCATGTTTAAAAATATTAATATAAAAATATATATAAAAATATATAAAAATAAATATAATATATATAATAATATAAAAAATATGGAAAGCCCAAGCCCAAGCCCAACACAAGGAAGGCCCAGGTCCAAGCCCAACACAAGAAATGTCAAAGCCCAAGCCCAACACAAGGAAGGTCCAGGTCCAAGCCCAACACAAGAAAGGCCCAAGCCCAACACAAGCAAGGCCCAAGCCCAAAAATATGAAAAGCCCAAGTCTCACAAATTGATGACATCATCGCTTACATCATGGGTTGGAATGACATCATCGCTTACATCATGTATTAGATTTTTTATTTATCTTTGTATTTTTAAATTAGTTATTTTGTTTTTCTTTAGATATTTTGTATTATTAAATTATATAATTAAATAGTCTCCATTGCATCCTAAAGCCTATAAATAGAGCACTTGGGGTTCATTTGTAAGAATGCAATTTTCTTATAATGAAAGTATAGTTGTGTTCTTAAGATTTATTTTTCAAATTTTTCACTTTAGTTTCTATATAGTTTTGTTCTTAGAATTATTTTCTCTTAAATCTTCAACTTTTGTTTCCATATAATTGTATTATGTTATTCATATTATCTTTTTATTATATACCGCCTATATGGTCAATTGAATATTGTCTTTAAATATTATCTTTTAATTATATACCGCCTATATGATCGGTTAAAAAATAGTCTTTCAATTACTGTCTTTTCATTATATACTGCCTATATGGTCGGTTAAAAAATAGTCTTTTAAATACTGTCTTTTAATTCCCGTCATTTAAATTCCTGCCAATTTATTTTAAAAAATGAAGATGAGTAACTAAATCCAATCTTGGGTTAAGGCAAGGACAGTGTCCAATGTCAATGATTTCCAAAGAAAGCTGCGCTTAAAATGTGTAATATTAATCTGATTTAATTTGAGCAGTGTGCGTATAGTGTATCTTTGAGTTTGGATTGAAGCATAAGCCTAACTTAGAATTTTCATGCCACGTATGGAGATTGGTAGACCTAGAAATGTTTTCATACCCAAGCCCAAATGATTAATCTGTACCTATAAATTCTGTCTGTGGGATATAATTCAATTTATGATAATTGCTTAACTTAGAATTTTCATGCCATGTATGGAGATTGCTTAAACAAGAATTATCATTATCCTGAACTAAAATTACTGACAGATCTGTAAAACTCAAATCAGATGAATATTACTGATCTTTTCTATTAAATCGGAAATTAATTTGTTTTGGCACTGAAATTGTCTTGACCCAAGCAACTTAAATTCAATATTAATTTAGTTTTAAAATTTTCCATTAGATCATCTTAATCACCTCCTAAAATTAAATATTCTATGATTTTTACTTTCAACCATAAATAATCTCCATGTGAACTGACTCGGACTCACCGAAATATAAATTTAAAATTGTACTACACGCACACTCGCACACTGGCGAGTATAATCGCCCTACACCTGCTTTAATAAAAGGATTGACGTCTGATAAATTTGGTTGTAGTTTTGATAAATAAATGTGCAGGGTAGCGTAGCAGTCATGACTCACCACCAGATTTCTATAAAATGCGAGACACAACACAATTGCAGGGTCGAGAACATCTGGTAACCTATTCATATTCTCTAGACTTTTTCTTTCCGAAGTATTTGAATTCCTTTCCGCGGTCATTTCTCTTTTTGTGTGCTAACTTGCTCGTCAAAGGGTCTTTGCGGGAGATTCTTCCTACAAGCCTTCTAACGTTCATCTCAGGTAGCAGTCTTTTTGGAAGACAAGCTAAGGTCTCCTCGTTTTCTTCGAGGGAGCGTCTACCCTCTCCGAGTCTGTCGAAACACCTTCCCTAAAGAGCCGCAACTCTCTCCGGAAGCCAATTGATCCTTTCCAAGGGGTGTATCAGAACCTCTCCGAGAGCCATTGTGGTTAAAGCCTCCAACCCTTCGAGAGCTACCTCTCTCCCCAGAAGAGTATCATTCCACAAGACCGGCGATCCCTCTACAAGACTTCTATTGGCACAGTTTTCCTCCCGAGAGGGCTTCTTCTCTCCAAAAGGATTCCTTCTCTCCGATAGGGCTTCCTCTCTCTGGAAGGACTCATCTACTAGTTAATCCTTCGGGCATCGAACGACGGTTTCCCCTACCTTAAACAAATTCTATTGTCGTAGTTTCTGAGCTACAACAAACATGATTAAGGACCTCTTTATTATAAAATACATTAGCCAAATAGCCTACCTTTGTAATTAATTTTTTCCCCTTTGTTGAACTCCTTTGAGATTTATAGGCTTTTGTCTTATTGTGAACCCACGTTACAAGCTTAAAACCCAAAAAATAATGTTTTTACCTAAGCCATAGAGCTAGTGGAGCATTGTTCATCATTATGATATGTATGGGTGTGCAAGAAATAAGTGTGGGGGAATTTGGATTTGTGGTATGGCTATGACTGGTGAAATGGAACATGTTTTCAGTCTCAATTCATGAGTTTTGTTGTTGATCTTTTATTATTAAAAAAATAGAAAATTAAGAAGAAAATAAGTGATGGAGGAAATTGCTTTTAATGTTACAAACTGTCTGTTGGTCCCTTAGGGTATGGTCACTTAAGAGGGGGTGAATTGAGTGATTAATTTTTTTTTCAATTTTAATAAATATTCTTGATTAACGATTTTATTGAAATATATATTTGATAAATATAATAAATTATATTTGAGATTAGTAATAAATGTAAACCACAAGATATAATAAAAATAAATACAATGAGGCATAAGACAATTTATAGTGATTCAGTGTCTTCACATACACCTAGTCCACTCTTACAAGATCTAACCACCCTTGAGGTTCCACTAAAATAATTTCATCAAGGTTTTCACACTAGCTCACCTTGGAAACTAGATACACACCTAGATTACAACGGGTTCTAGGAAAACCACTAACACCAAGGTTTTCTCCTTAACTTACCTTGAAAACTAGATTCACCTAGATTTTAACAATAATTCTAGGAAATCTATACAATCCACGATGATAATTTAATTGTTAATAAATAATTGTCCACACTTGGACACAAATAAACAATTAAGCACAAAATATACAAGGCAATAATATTTAAATAAATAAATAAACGATGACTTCAGTTTGAATAGAGAAGATCGGATTCGGCTTTGCGATCTCTTTTTCTCCTCTTACCTTGTGGCTCTTCAGTAGATGAACAATGAATATTTGAGAGATTTGGAATGTTTGGAAATTAGCTTGAGAGCTTTTGGGAGATTTGGATGTGCAATATGTGCAATGGATACTCAAAAAATGAGTTGGGTGGTATTTATAAGCATTTTAGCCACTAAAGAAAGGGTTAATATGAAGTTTGAAATTCAAAAAATGTTTAGATTTTCTCAAATAATAAGAAAACATGTCTCACCTTTAATTCAAAATAAATTTACTTTTTGCATGAGAAATCAAGATTTGAAAATTCAAATATAAGCTTTTGAGACATAAATAATTAAAACAAGAAAATATGTCTAAAAACAATCTCTTTTAATTCAAAATAAATTTACTTTTTGTATGAGTAAGAGAAAACATGTTTAAAAATAATTCTCTTTTAATTCAAAATTTAAAAAATTCAAATATAAGCTTTTGAGACATAAATGATTAAAACAAAAAAACATGTCTAAAAGCAATTCTCTTTTAATTCAAAATAAATTTACTTTTTTGTATGATTAAGAGAAAATATTTATATCATAAAAATATTTTTGTTAATCATCAAAACTTAATTAATATGAGCAAGTTGGCTTAACACTGTCCATGTTCATAATTCCTCCTAAAATTCCAAGAAATGGGTCTATTTATATGTGATATATAAAAAGATAGAAGCTATTGCGAAGAATTGTTCCCTGCTGCAAATGAAAAGTGTTCCTTTGAGCGATCTGTTTTTCAACATAGGAGTGTTACATGGTTTAAATGCTTTAAAGCCAAATTGAAGAAGATGATGAATTGAGTGATTGGTTTTGCATGTTTTATATATTCGAGCTTGAGTAGATTCATTTTTGCTCTGCTAGTTTCGATGGCTTTTTAGCTACATTCCCAAATATTTCCCACCTTAATCCTTAACCCCGTTACAACCCTTGAAAAGTCCTTATGATTCGTGTTATGCATGTGATCCCAATGGTGGAGAATTAGAATATATGCAAGCCTAAGGTAGATCATTTCCATTGGAATAAATTTGAGCGAGACACATATCTTTCAAACACAAGAGTCGAGTGTTTATTTCCGTGAGGGTCTACGTATTTAGTTTATTCCATTTTCAAGTGAAAATGCTCACTAAGTAATTGTAAGTTGTTTAAGAATTTTTTTTCATGATGTGTTATGAGTTTGAAGATCTTGGTTGTTCTTTGTTGATGGCGTTACAACCTTGGTTTATTTTTTGGGAGCGTGAATTTGAGTTTTGCCCGAGGACAAGCAAAAGTTAAGTGTGGAGGAATTTGATGAGAATGTAAAATGTCATATTTTATTATCTTAATGTTTAGTCTTTTTTATTTATTTGGTGCCTAAATGTACTCATTATTTTTATATTTTGTTTTAGGATGCAAATGGAGACATTATGTGCAAAACGAAGCTAATTGGGCAATTCTGGACAGTTTCAACATCACTTCATAATCTAGTCATAACTCTCTAATCCAAGTTCCGATTGAGATGATTCAAGATGCTATGAAACGAAAAGATGAATATCTACAATTTTCATATTTTGAGTTTTGAGAGAAACTAATTTTATTAAGGTCTAAATCGGGATTTAAGTTGTTGCTCCTACATTATTGACATTATGGAATGTCCCTTAGCCTACAAGCAGATTTAAAGCGGTTTATTATCTGAAGTTTCGAGATCTAGGGAGACAAAAAAAAAAATTGGGGCTGAAACCATGAAGAAATTGAAATTAACATTGGAATTGAAAGGCCCCACATATAATATTATATTCAAATTAAAATAAAAGGAATTGAGGCCTAGCCCATGGAGATGCTAAGGCCATGCGCATGCTATATATATTAATTATGAAGCAATTGGAAAGCAACCATGCGTGAGAACTTAAAGTCCAAATTGCAATTGGAGATGTCATGGAGAAATTGGGGGCCCACTTGTATATTATATTATAAAGTGGAAATGCTGATTAGAAGCAAGAAATTGAAGTTCAGGAAACTGTCGCATACAATTTAACTTGGAATTAAAGTAGGACCATGGAAAGAATTGGAGATGGGCTAGGATGTTGCATATATAATATTTTAAGAGGGATTTTCAAGGGAGGGATTAAGAAGAATGAAGCAGCAGGAAAAAGAGAAGAAGAAACAACGCACAAGAGGGCAGCAAGCGGTGGACTCATCTCTCCCTTCTTTTCTTAATTCTCCTTTGAGTTTTCATTCTAGCCTTGTGTGAGTAATTTTTTATACTTGGTTTAAAGGAACAAAAGCCTCGAAATCAATAAAATTGCGAGATTTAATTTATTTTTATTATTCAATTTATATTTTGAGTATCGGATATTCTTTTGTACTTATCTTCATGATTATCTTGTTTAATTACTAAGAGGCCTACTATTTCATATACATCCATGGAGATAAAATTTATGACATCAAAATAATAGACCAAGTTCTATAAGTGGTTCTTAATGTTCTAAAAGGATTCATACAATCACAAGCCAAGCCAAGTTTGATAATTCAACTATCAGATGCAAATTCAAGATGTAAGTGGTCAAAAGTTATCTAAGCTGGAGAATCAACAGGATGTTTCATATGGTCATCATTGACTCGATCTTTTTTTATGCCACCTCATAAAGGATGATGTCTTAGATGACATAAATAGCCTCTAAAATCTAGGTATCAAACACCTTAGTTACTTTTTACTTCCCTTATAATGCCTCGTTGCTTATATGAGGTGACTTTAACACATATCTAGACACATGATAATCATTATATCTAGATTTTTCCTTATGTTCATCCCCCCAATATAGCATATAATTACTTGGGGGTTCATTAATTTTGTCATTATTGAGGTCTAACTACATGATTAACTTCTTTACCTCATAAAAATATTTTGACAAAGATTCACCTCTGGGAAATGCTTTCCTTAATAAGTCCAAAACCATGGAAAAAGAGTTATTGCTCCACCTTCCTAGACACTTGATATAAAATACATGGAGAATAAATGAAAGTTTAGTAAATCTTTTCATTTCTAGTATAGTTCTCGTTGTTCATCATTCAATAACTTATAGAATTATTTATCAACTTTTAGATTTTACCTATCAAGTGCATTGTTAGGGTTATCTTCATGATCTCATCTCTAATCCCAAAAACATTTTCTTGTAATTCATTTTCAATGCAACTCTAAGTAGAATGGATGAGGAAGGATCACCATGTTTGAATTATTTTTTGTAATGCTTCGTAGTCTTATAAGATATCGAATTGTCGTAAGCCTTTAATCGAGTGACTTCAGAGACAACCACGCACTATACACATGGGCAAGAAATCTTATTTTCATAACTACCATTTTTAAATACAAAATCAAAAAACATTTACACATTTTTCGTACTTGTCACTTAATCTTAACTAGTCAGTGCAAAAATGTTTATTTATAATAAATCACCCAATTAAATAATTGTATAACTTGAATTTATTAAAAGAAAATAAGATAAGTATAAAAAATTACTGTCTTCGATAACAAAAATAGATAATCAACAAAAGAAAAAAAAAATCAATGGCATGGGAACCATATAATTTATAAAGCTAAACAAATTGATCAATTTTAATGAAATATTCTTGTTGGTGTATGTGGATTGGACACTCACATGGATATAAAAAATACTCTGTTGTGGAAAATCTCTTCAAAACCAAAAAGGGTTAGTGCAATAACTCAAATCAAATATAGATCAAATCAAGAATGTAAAGAAAACAAAATACAAACTCCCTGTTAAACTGTTCAAGGCTCAGATTTGAAAGACCAGTCACCACTCTTGGTAACACCAACGAATAAAAATTACAAGTCACAAACGAAGCTCTCAAACCGTAAGCCTAGAAAAACCCTAACACCTCTCGGCCAAACCAACAAAGAAAACCCTCTCTCACCCAAACGATCACAGTCACGCAAAGTAGGTAGATCGGTCACAAAGACAGTGGGTTCAAAGCACAAAGCAAGGAGAAAGAGCTTACCCCAAAAGAGAACCCAGATCTGAATAAATAAGAGGCTTCCAGTGACATCAGAGGGACCGCCTTTCTCACACAAGGAAAAGCGGCTGAATACATGAAAGGAAACAGTATCCACAGAAGACAAGAATGCCTCCATCGCTATTAGATGAACAAGAATAGAAGCGATGAAGCAATTGGCCAAGATAGGAAACATGAGAGAGAGGGAAAAAGCTAGGGTTCGGCCGAGAGAAGAGAATACGTCAAATAGAGGGCAAATAGGCCCTTTTACATGAGGGCTAATGGGATAAGTTTAGTAGGCTTCACCCCACTTGAGCAAATGGGCCAAGGCCCATTTCTCCTCTAAAGTGGGTAGTGGGCTTGTGGCCCGACTTCTAAAATAGGTTGCCAAAAGAAAATGATGACGATCATGGGTCATTTAATCCCGGGCTAAAGCCTATGAAGACCCACCCGAAAAATCGTCATAGCCTCGGGCCTTATTAGGGAACAAAAAACAACAAATCTCTACCTTGTTTCCTAATAAGGCCAGCATACACATGCAGCAAAAGAACATACAGCAGAAAGCATAATTAGTAGGCAATTTGAGAAAGAAGACCTTACCAATTCTCACGTAACTTTACCAATGCTTAGAAGGTCTAGGCATCTTTTGAATTTTTCAACAGTAAGCACTTTTGTTCCCATATCAAAGGGGTTGAAATCTGAATGCACTTTTTCAAGTCTAATAACATCTTGAGATATAATATCACAAATACAGTGCAATCTTACATCAAAGTGTTTAGTGCGTTTGTGAAAAATAGGGTTTTTACACAAATGTATAGTTGACTGACTATCAGAAAAGACAATAACATTTTCTGTTAGAACACACAGTTCATTAAGAAAACCTTTAACCCACAAGGCTTCTTTAATTGCTTCTATAGCAGCTATATATTCAGATTCAGTGATGGACAAAGCAACAATGTGTTGGATTTGAGACTTCCAACTAATGCATGAATTACATAAAGTAAACATATAGGATGATGTTGAGTTCCTATTGTCTCTATCACTTGCATAATCTGAATTTGTAAACCCCATTAGACTCATTTATCTTAATGGTGTTTATAAACTAAACCTACATTGGAAGTACCTCTCAAATACCTAAGCAACCATTTCAATGCTTTTCAATGGACAGGACCTGGGTTTGTCATAAATCTACTTAATGTGCTAACTGCATGGGCTAGGTCTAGTTTAGCACACACCATGAGGTACATAACCGATCCTATTGCATTAGAATAAGGGACTTTACTCATATACTGCTCTTCTTCTTTGTTAGTTGGAGATTTTTCTCTTGACAATATGAAATGGACTCCTAAGGGTAAAGAAACTAATTTGTTTTCATGCATGCTAAATCTTTTTAGAATTTTTAACATATATGAAGTTTGATGTAAGAATAACATGGAATTTGACCTATCTCTTACAATTTCCATACTTAAGATTCTTTTAGCCATACCTAGGTCTTTCTTGTCAAATTCTCCACCTAAAGCAGATTTTATGCTATTGATCCTTTTAACATCAGGGCCAATAAGAAGCATGTCATCAACATAAAGTAAAAGAAATACACAGTCATTTTATTTTTATGCTGAAAATATAGGCAATGATTAAAATCACTTCCTTTAAAACCAATTAATTTAACAAATGAATCAAAATATTTATACCATTGCCTAGGAGATTGCTTTAAGCCATATAAAGATTTTTTCAATAAACACACAAAATCTGATTTTTTCTTATCTTCAAAACTTTTGGGTCGAAACATATAGATTTTTTCGTCTAAGTCACCATGCAAAAAAGCAGTTTTAACATCTAGCTGTTCAATTTCCCAATCAAAATATGCAACAAAAGCAAGCATGACACGTATGGTGATATACTTAACAACTGGTGAAAAAATCTCATTATAATCTACCCCTTCATTTTGTGTGAAACCTTTGGCTACTAACCTAGCCTTAAATCTTATAGGGTCTTTTTCACTTGTACCTTCTTTAACCTTAAAGATCCACTTACAGCCCACAATAGACTTATCTTTTGGCCTCAGTACTAACTCCCATGTATGGTTTTTATTTAGGGAACTCATCTCCTCTCCCATTGCTTCTATCCAATTTTTAGAATACTCATTTCTAATGGCTTTTTCATATGTTTTTGGCTCTTTATCGGCTAGATCTTGATAACTAGCAAAGGCCAAGTCAAAATCAGATTCTAGCCTTTGAGGACTCCTATGGGATCTCCTCTCCCTATCTCGGGCTAACTGATAGTTAGATAGCGGTGGCTGTTTTATGGGAGGCTGTTCTTCTATTATCTCATTCTTCTCATTTTCTTCAATCTGGTTTTGTCTCTCCACCTCACTTAAGGTGGTAGGAATGCTGGTGCTAATATTCCTAGACTCTTCTAGGGAATCCTCACCCTCACTATCTTGTTGTTTGTCACTGTTTGATTATAAACAAGGCATTTTTGATTCATTGAAGGTGACATTTCTACTTACAATTATTTTAACTCCCTTTTGACTTCTATCCCAAAGCCTATAACCCTTTACTCCTTCAGGGTATCCTAAGAAAATATATTTTCTTGCTCTAGGTTCTAATTTGCCTTCATTCTGATGAGAATAGGCAGCACAACCAAAAGTTCTAAGGGTTGAGTAATCAGCACATTTTTCATGCCATTTCTCATAAGGAGTGTCACCATTCAATGTAGCTGATGGGGTTAAGTTAACCAAGTAACAAGCAGTCATCACTGCTTCACCCCAAAAGGATTTAGGTATATTAGAACTAATCATCATACACCTAACCTTATCTAGGAGGGTCTTATTCATCCTCTCAGCTACCCCATTTTGTTGTGGCGTGTGAGGGACAGTTTTATGCCTTGTTACACCATATTCTTTACACAAGTCATCAAAATCCTTGTTGCAAAACTTTAGACCATTATCAGTTCTTAGATATTTTATTGTCTTGCCTGTTTGATTTTCTATTTGAGTTTTCCAAGTTTTGAAACTTTTAAAGGTTTCTGTTTTGTCTTTTAAGAGAAAGACCCACACTCTCCTAGAGAAATCATCTATAATAGACAAAAAATATCTATTCCCACCAAATGTAGGATTTGATGCTGGTCCCCATAAATCTGAATGGATATACTCTAAAACCCTTGAGGCTCTATGCACATTTGAAGAGAAGGATAATCTATGATATTTGCCTAACACACAATGGTCACAAATAGGGAAATCGGACACACAATCCTTACCAAAGACTCCCTTATCATTTAGGAACTTAAGCCATTTAATACTAACATGGGCTAACCTATTGTGCCATTTTTGAGTGACATCAGAATTAACTAAATCAATGTGAGAGCTTGAGCTACTCACTACCTCGGCAGTTAAAGCATATATCCCATTTCTTCTAACTCCCTTACACACCACCATTGCCCCTTTAAACATTTTAATCATTTTATTTTCTATTTTTCCTGTAAATCCATTCTTTTCTAACTCTCCTACTGAAATTAAGTTTCTAGCCATTTCAGGGATGAATCTAGCATCTCTTAACTTTAAGACATATCTTGATTCTAACTTAAGAGTGATGTCTCAAATCCTTACAACCTTATAGGCTATATTACTACAAACTATGGCATGACCACCCACGGATTTGCGCATATTTTCAAACCAATGTCTTTGGGATGTGAGATGGAATGATGCACCTGAGTCAAGAATCCATTCTTGCCCATGTGCCCTAAGTGTAGCATTAATTTTAGTAGTGTCAGAATCTATAAGCATGTAAACTTCACTAGGGTCAAAGGAGGTTATTGCATTTGCTTCTTCTTGATCTTTTAATTTTTCTTTTTGCTTATTTTTCTCAGCATAACAGTCTTTAATATAATGTCCAGTTTTCCCACAACCAAAGCACTTACCCTTACTCTTACCTTTGGCCTTAGACTTAGACCTACTTCTACCTTTCTTCTTACCACCTCCCTCATGTCCTCTAGATTGAGACCTACCTCTCATCAAATGGACCTCTCCATGTCTTTTCTCACTTTTTAACTCCATATCTTTGCTCCTAAGGGAATCTATGACTATTTCGGGTGTCAAGGTGTCCCTACCATACTTAATGGCATTTTTAACTTCCTTATATGCATATGGAATTGCATTTAAAAGAATTATTGCTTTGTATTCTTCGGTTACCTTTTCACCACAATTAGTTATATCTTGCACCAACTTATTGAAGATATCTGGTTGTCATCAAGATCCCTAGAGGAGTCTATCTTAAAACTGAAGAAGCTTTCAAGCAAGAAAAGTTTGTTGGGTGGGAATTTTTTCACATAGAGTTTTTCCAATTTTTCTCATAACTCTTTTGTAGAATCAAGTTTTCCTACCTTTCTTAGAATAGAATCAAAAAGATATAAAATAATAGAAGTATAAGCCAATTCATTAGCCTCAATTTTTTGTTCAATAGTATATGATTCAGGGTATTTGCCATCTAAGGCTTTAGAAACTTTCTGTTGTACCAAAATTCCTCTCATTTTTTGTTACCAAATTGAGAAATCCACCTTCTCATTGAAAACCCCCTAATTCAAAGTGATGTGCAGACATGTTCACACAAAAGAATATGCTTAACACACACAAACAGAATAATTTTAGGGTTTCAATTTCAACTTAAACAGATAGGAAAAAATAAGGCAGATTTCACACACAGCACAATAACACTAATTTTCTAAGCAAGATTTAACCGTACCAAAACAGTTTATGCTAGCATAAGAAAATCACAAATAATTCTAGACCTAGCAACAAGCAATAGTTACCACCACAGGATAACCTCCAAACCTAATGGTCACCCCCACATGATGATCTGCTAATTGCTGGAAAAGGAAATTAGATAAGTTACCAATACAGATTTCAAGGCTGAGATCTATAAATGTTGCAAGCTCAGATCTGGAACAGAAGAGGGGCATCCTGACCTCCACGCACTGCCTCACGCGCTGCCGCTTGCAAGCTTAAGCGCCGCTAATCGGCAGGTGAGTAAGCAGCCACTTGCTGCTCGGGGAGAATACTAGCGACTTGCTGGATCTGGATCTGGGGTCCTTTAGACCCAACTCACAACCTGCAAGGATCAATCGAACCGAGATCAGATCTGATATGGATCAAACTTATCGTGAGATCGGATTTGAAAATGATAGGGCTTTTCAGATCTGATTCAAACAAGGCACTACCCAAGAGCCACACTAGGCTTTGACCATTTGTTGAGGAAAATCTCTTCAAAAACAGAAAGGGCTAGTGTAATAACTCAAATCAAATATAGATCAAATCAAGAACGTAAAGAAAACAGAATATAAACTCCCTGTTAAATCGTTCAAGGCTCAGATCTGAAAGACAAGTCACCACTCTTGGTAACGCTAACGAATAGGAACCACAAACCACAAACCACAAACGAAACTCTCAAACCATAAGCCCATAAAAGCCCCAACACCTCTCGGCCAAACCAGCAAAGAAAACCCTTTCTCACCCAAATGATCACAGCCACACAAAGTAAGTAGATCGATCACAAAGACAGTGGGTTCAAAGCACAAAGCAAGAAGAAAGAGCTTACCCCAAAAGAGAATCCAGATCTGAATAAATAAGAGGTTTCTAGCGACATCAAAGTGACCGCCTTTCTCACACAAGGAAAGACAGCTAAATGCATGAAAGGAAACAGCATCCACAGAAGGCAAGAATGCCTCCATCGCTATCGGATGAACAAGGACAGAAGCGATGAAGCAATTGGCCAAGATAGGAAACACGAAAGAGAGGGAAAAAGCTAGGGTTCGACCGAGAGAAGATAATACGCCAAACAGAGGGCAAAGAGGCCCTTTTATACGAGGGCTAATGGGCTAAGTTTTGTCGGCTTCACCCTACTTGAGCAAATGGGCCAAGGCCCATTTCTCCTCTAAAGTGGGTAGTGGGCTTGTGGCCCAACTTCTAAAATAGGTTGCCAAAAGAAAATGGTGACGGTCTTGGGTCCTTCAATCCCAAGCCGAAGCCTATGAAAATCTACCCAAAAAATCGTCATAGTCTCGGGCTTTATTAGGGAACAAAAAACAACATACTCTCATTAATTATACAACTCAAAAACTTACTTTACTCAACAAAATAAATAAAAAATAAAAATCTTAAATCATTAGCCACAACAAATGGCACAACATTGTTGTGCCACAACAATAACGTAACAATGCGCATTATGCATTACTGTGCATGGGCCATCACACTACTACTGTACACGACAAACAACGTAGCATTGTCGTTGCTTTGCACAGGGAGGAGCAACGCACGTTGTGCCCGACAGCAACAACACTATGTTGTCAATTAGCACCATAATGCACAGCTTTGGTTGCTGTGTGTCTACGAGCATTATTTAATAAAAATATTTTATTATGAAGAAATTTATATATATAATATATATATCATAATATGTCATCACTCTCATGGAAAACCTAATAAATAATAAAAAAAATTATAGAAGATAGAACTCAAATCAAAGAGAATTTTTTTTTTAAAAGATTCAACAAACAACTAGCATAAATAACCGATACACATGACAACAATGTCGACACTCCTATTAAGGAACCAAGAAGCCACTATGGCATATAAAGAAATATTAACAATTTATATAGGCAACAATAATCAAAGATTTTCAAGGTTCTAAACTTAAAAGAATGCACAAAAAACACAAAATCCAACCAATATGATCACTACCAAGTAAAAAAAGCTCATTGAACAAGAGAGGCATGAAAGAGAATAAGGAATAACAATTTGCGACCATTGCCAAAGAAGATTATTGCACTTGTCTCTACTATTGAAGGGTTCTCTTGTTGCTATTGAGCTCTATTTTGGCTTATTTTTGTTGACTTGGAGATTTTGATTAAGTTGAAATTAGGGTTATTCTATTTTTCTATCTCGGTTTATTTTCACATATTTTAATATTATAAAGTAATTTATTTTGATAATTTGCAAGTGCGGTGAAAATGTCTTAGTTAATGAAAAGGTTATGTTTAAATTTTGGATAAATTGCAAAGAATGCCCTTGAAATTTGACAAAATTATAAGAAACCTCTACATTTTGAGAAATAGAAATAACCACCCTTACTATTAAATAATGGGGTAAAACAACTAATTTACTTGTTATTCTCTTTCTTCTCTCATCTAATTGAAAAATAAAAAATTAAATTAAAATTAAAAAAATCCACCTTTCCAAACGAAACCCACTTAGTTTATGCAGTAGATTGTGATGAACTAGATGGGTTCATTGCATGTGAAACTCATTATTAGCATGTGATGAACATAGAAAGAGAGAAGTAAAAAAAAAAAAAAAAAAAAAGAAAAAAGAAGGAATGGAACCTAAGAAGAAAAAAAAAGAAAAAAGATTCTTATCCTTTCAAGTTGTTGTTGCTACCTTCATCGTCGTCATCACTCTTGCCACCCATTTAAAGAATAAGAGTATCAAACGAAGGATTTGAGAACATAGAGAAATGTAAATAAAAAATTAAGAAAAAATGTTTAAATATAAGAGTATTTTAGTTACTTTTTAATATTTAATTGGGGTCGATTGACAATAAAAAAAAATATAATATTAAATTAAATTCACGAGTACTCTTATATTTTTTTAGATGTTAAGAATATTTTTTATAATTACTTTAAACCTCAAAGTATCACGTGAAATTTTCCCTTAGATTGATTTTTGAATGGGCATGGATTTAAATTATATTGTAGAGATTTCTTTATATTATATAATTAATTAATTTTATTGGCATAGAAATTTATTTTGGTTAAGTTACATTTAGATTTTTTATTTTTATAATTACATAAAAATTTTATAAACATATAGACAAAATTTTATTAAAAAAAATAATAGTAATTAAAATACATTAAAAAGGATTTCTATCTCTACAAAAAAAAAAATACTTTTAGAAAATTTCTTATAAAAATTAAATTAAACATATTTATATACAAGTAAAAAAAGAGTAATATTTTCTTGCCCGTCATTAGAATATTAGTTTACTTACTTGATTTATTATCATTTTCTTGATAAATGTGACTATTTATGAATTTTTAATAACATTTTCATTTTGAAAATGACACTAAATAGGTGATACTTATTTAATTTTTGGTGTTATGATTGTCACATTATTAAATGTTTAGTATGATCGATAATAAAAATGTGATAGATAACCCACACAAACAAATTAGGGGACGGGGGACATGGGCCCCGGGAGTGGGACCCCCTCCGAGGGCAACGTATCATCCCTGTATATATTCGACTTCGTTTGATGAATTATATATATCTATTGACCATGAGACGGACCGCAGACAGAGCTTTCCAGGGTGGCAAGAGCAGAGACAAAATGGCAGATTGTGATGGAGGAAAAGGGTGCGGAAGGTAGGATATCTCAAAGCAATGAAAGAAAATCCCTAGAAAGCGTAATGTATGGTGGGAGTCTTTGATTTCTTTCGATTTTGAAATCTCAAAGCTGTAAAGTCTCTGTTGTATTGGTGGGGATGCTGTGGATTTTTTCGATCAACCGGTTCATTTAGATGTTGAAATCTGAAATGAAATTTCATATTCATGGCTGGTGATTTGATCAAAGGGTTTCTCTTTGATTCCTTTGAATAGTGAAGCCTGCATCTCGGTTCTGTCCTTCCAATATTCAAATGAGAGCTTGAGCTAGGGTTTAAATTGGTCGCAATTTTCAGTATTACCCGTTGTTTGGATTTGAAGATTTGATCAATCTAGGGTTTGATCAATGGCATCATCTGGTTTCTTCGTCGTTTGTTTGCTCCATTCTGTGGTTGCTCTATCTTGTGGAGTCATGATGATGTTCTATACCAATGAGGCCTCTGTGTTTGTCCATGGCAGTATGGTCGCCGGGAAGCTCGTGGGCTCAACACCACACGATCAGCTCTTGATTCAGATCTCTGATTCATTTGCTGGATTGCTTCTAGTATCCATTGGTTTTCTTCTGTTTATGGTGGCATTCCTTAAAGACCGGCAGTTTCAGAGCTTCTTTGCTAGAGGGTGTGTGCTCCTTCACTTGGCCATGGCAATTTGGCGGGTTTACTTTGAGAGAAGGCTTGAAGATCTCAGCCATGATTGCCTGAGGGAGGTTGTTGGAGACATTGTATTAGGTCTTTCATGGGTTTTCTTTCTCATGTATACTTGGAGGGAGAAGTATGATTGATCTCAGAGTGAAATTAAAATGCCTCTTTTATGGAGACATAAGACTTCGGGTTTTAGCTGAATGGCATTCCTAAAGAAATTATGGTTTTCTGATATGCTGCTTGGCTATATATCAGGAGACATCATCAAATGAAGTGAATATGGTGAAGAATTTTGGGATTTACCTATGAGGTGGATGCTGTCTTTTATTTTTATGGGCACCAAACTTAAAAGAGGGCCAAAAAGAAAGGGCATATCTATAGAACCTCAGGCCGGCAAGTTTGCTTGATAACTTGTTGAAGATTTTGAATATGCTGTGTGGTGCAAAAGTCAAGACTGCTGGAGAATGGCAATGAATCTGGGTTTAGAAAGTCTTTCAGAAATTTTGGCTTGAGCATGAGTGACAGGCATTCTTTCTCTTGACCTTCTAATTGGCATTCTCATTTGCCTCTATAGAGTTGTCATTCTTGTAACTTCTTTCAAGAATAATGAAAAAAAAATGATCTCCAGCTGTCAGTGGGTGTGTGTGTGTATGGATATATGGAGTATATATTGTAATCACACTTTTACGGGTCAAACCATGTAGAGAAGCAGATACAACCTAAATTTGGCTATTTACAAAGGAAACTCATCTAAACAAGAAGCAAGAGAAAAAAACAAAAAGAACAAAAGAAGGGAACAAGTACATAGTCTTTTTGGAAAACGTGTAGAGTTCTCAACTCCAAAAGCCCGATTGTCCCTTTCTCTCGATAGGCACCACTTCACATGAGGGTGTGTAATATTCCTGAACAAGCTCAAGGTACCAATTGGAATACTTGTCCTCCATGCAAAAAAAATAAATCCAACACAAACTTTGGCAACATCCAAGTGATGACAAAGATACAAAAACGAATCCATTTCTGGTCCACTACTGGGGCTTTTCTTGGCTGTATGTTGATTGAAGCTATGGCAGTTGTGTTACTGTGTTATTGTCTTGTGGTAGAGGTTTTCCTTTGAAATGTTCAGTCTTTTGTTATGTGATGGCAGAAAGGTTGAGTTACATCTCTAAATGATTCATTAGAATTCTCTATTCTGAATGATGCATTCAAAAGTCGTGCCAAAAAGCATCTTCCAGTATTAATTTGTGGATTTGCATTTTGATTGCCAATTCAAGTAGAGATTCTTCAAAATAATTAATCAACTTTTCTATTTCTACTGGACTTTGATGTTGTATCTATCCACTTTAGTATAGTTGTGTATTTCCTTATGATTGTCATTCATGATGAAATTTCCTAAAGTACTTATTCTCCCAGTTCAGAGTCATGTGATTGCCTTCCCTGGAATCATAAAGCAGTGCTGGCAACTACAAATGCTGCAAAGTTTGTGTCAGTTTATATAATTTTGTATGGCTTATTAGAGACAATCTATAAATCCTGTCAATAGGATTTATAATTGCTTCTTGAAGCTATATAGTGCAATTGATACCATTTTGTAGCTTGCAAAAATTTAGCATCTTCCCCTTACTCTTATTTTTTTTTTTTTTTTTTTTTTTTGTGAATTTGCTAAATACAAAATTTAGCACATTCAAAATAACAAAAGAATCATCAACTGTACCTTAACCAAGTTAGGGTTGGTGGCATGGCATTTATAATGTCAATTGACTTCTAGAAGTCACATTGACAATACAATTCCATACAAAAGAACAATGTGGGAAAATTTTATGTTGGATGCCCTTCTTGACGCAACCCTTTAAGTAAGTGAATGATGAGATAAAGTTCCAGCACTATCTTCATATGGAAAAGTTTCATGAGATGGTAGTGGATGAAGATAATTGATCCACTATAATGAAAATTCAGAGAGTTTGAATGATATGTAGTATGATGTGATTTGTTAAAAGCAGTAGGACAAGAACTGAGCGAGTGTTGATATCTTTCAGTAAAACATATGGAAGGGTAAACATTTGAGGTAAGTACTTGAGCTCTCGCCAAATCTTTTCTTCTCATGTGTGCATGTTCACTTCAGTTTTGATCTGGATGATTCCCACCTTGTATTGGTTTACTTATTTAGAACTATAAAAGCTAGTTAAGGGAACTGCTTTCTTTATGTAGGTTAAATCATTGCTTCATGAGGATGGGCCTGTTGGTTGGTTTTTTTTCTTGTGAGGATACAGAGGGCAGAAAGATGGTCAAGTAAGTTCCCTTTGCTCCTGATTTCATTGTGGTTGTTCATACTTTTTGTTCTTGGAGTAGAAGTCATTAGGTTTTCCATTGTGGATGAGAACAATTAGTCCGTGTTCTACAAACAAATTTGCATAGAGAAAGAAACGCCTTTTGTTTTCTTATAGAAAAAATGTAATAAAAAGAGAAAATATGCACTTTAGCATATCTGCTTCAAATTAGTTCTGGAGTTATAAAACATATGTTGTGTTGCTTTCTTTTAATTTCTTAGAGGACTTCGAATTATGATAGAATCTGTATTATCTTGTGTTGTCCATATTTTCCAGTGATGCGTGCTGGTAAAACTGCAAACAATGCTTGTGATTCATGCTGAGACAACTTCAAGTTATGTGGTAAATATGAATCTAGCAAAAAAAAAAAAAAAAGAAAAGAAGAGCGGTAAATATGTAGTTTTTTCTCATCTTTGTGCCATGTAATCATATGAGTAGCTCACAAAAAGAAAAAGAAATAGAATAAAGGAGATGGAACCATGGTTGCTATACAAACTAAGTCAAGAAAACTTTGGTTGAGTTGGTTCAATTGGAATCATTGATTGGGTTATTAGAGGACAACCTGAGCCTACCTGAGTCATAAACGCCCCTGTTAGAGATGAAGGGACTATAAAAGGCAGCTTCCGTAGCTGCCAAACAAATCAAGATGCAATTTGGAAATTTTTCACCTTAATGTTTACTGCAATGATGCTAGTGCCACTGGTCCCATTGCCAGTCCAGCGATTAATTTTAGGCTCGTCTCCAGGAAATCATAACTTCTTACAGATGCCACTATTAATGCATTTATCTATTGATGTTCTTTTATGTTCCCACTAAACCAATTTTGGATGATGAATTACTTGAAAAAAAAAAGGGGACAAATGACATGCTAACAAAAGTCCATATCCATTCAACCACACAGGGTCACAGGGTGATCATTACACAGCCAGAAGAACGCACTTCCATTTTGACACACATTTTAGTCAACAACATAGAACAACACAACACATTATTCACCCCAACCACATTATTGTGAAGGCATAGAATCACAATAAAATCACATTATTTGCTTGATTAATGACCACACGTGCAAGCAACTCAAGCACAGCTGGGACCACACATGCAGTTGCCAACGTGCTCAGACGCCAGAGCCTCCATGACAGCAGTCTCAATGTAGCTGCAAATACAAGACATTTATCATGATCATTTGTAATACTCCCTTAAATATGAGGCCCAACACTTTTACATATGCCATCTTATTTTACTGGGTAGAATGGTTGGATGCTTTCCTTATGAAAGTTTAAATTATTGGATGTTTTTTATATTCATGGGTTTTGTATGCTTTTCTGTCAAAGTGATTACTGTGTTTGTTAGATCAAATACTGATAGATTCCAGTCATTAACAACACAAAGGCAATGGAGGGATAGATCTGGCAGGTCATTTGGCTTCTTTATTGAAACACCTATTTCTTGTTATCTTTATTATGTGTTGGAAAGAGTAATATGGTATTTTTTTTTTCCCCTCCTGTATTGCCAACAGTTTATATAATTGCAACTTCTGTGAAGATAATGGTTCCTAATGCATATTATGCTAATCATCCATGCAGGGGAGCCAGGAGTGAATTTCATCTGGTCTTTGGGATAGATACAGATCTCGTTCCTGAGGTCAAAAGGTCCCTTTTCTCAGTCTCTAAGATGTCAACCCCATAGTTGTTTCCTTTCTTCCTGCAGGACAAAATATATTATTTATGAAATATTACAGATCAAACACCAGATGCACATCTTGAGAGTTAGCATTGAACAAGATTGAACAAAAAGATCTTTAACCACGGGTCTAACAAAGAATGACCAAGGTTGAACTGAAAATTTTAATTCGAAGTGAAGTTATTAAGAATAAAAAATAACTCTTTAAATGCACAACCTAAAATCCATGCATGAAGACAAGCAAACACATGAGATGCATAACTTCAAACTGCATATGTGTGTATTCATTATATGCATATACAAGATTTAGTTCGCCGACATGCATGAAGATAAGCAATCACACTTGAACATCTTGAAATTGCTTCTAATTTAAAATTGATAAAACATGCACATAGATGAGACACACACAAGTCTACAAACTTATCATAAGGCTTAAAGATATGAGCACTTGCACACACTGGCTTTTGTCTGAACAATCGCAGTTACTGCACTTGTCTGACATGGTTAATTGAATGCTTAAAATCCAACAGAGAATAGAACTAACTTGTTTTAAAGATCTTATGTAATAGGTGGCTGCCCATGGTGCTTGAAGCTTTGGTCGGTATTTATAGAAGAGTGAAGACAATGGTGCAATTGGGGTACAGTCCAGTGTGGACCACTGAGGCGTGAGGGGAGCACACGCCTCCACAAGAAAAGTCTGAAAGGAATCTCAATATGGAAGGTTGGCTTCCTGTTCTCCTCTCATGTCAAATTCGTTTCTGCTACATCTAATAGACCATTTAGAGATTTATCTTCTCTAAAATTGATCAAATTTGCGGGAAATAAAAAAAAAAAAAAAAGGAGACAGAAAGAAAGTAAAGAAAAGATTGATTTCTGATCCTTGATGCCACTTTTTATGGACATTGTTTACACAAACAACTGACAACACCCTTAAATCACCGGAATTAATGTATATTTATCAAAAAAATAATTTTTTGATATAATTTTGCATGAATATGTGCTTCCTTGTGTGATTTGATATTGTTTTCCTCGATGGAAAATCCTAGTTCCCAGTAAAGTAGCCATCAAGATTGCTACTTTGCTGTTACTTGGAATTTTATAAACATCTCTTTGACTACATTTATTTTCCCTTATTCTATTTATAGTTTTTTTGTGTTTAATTTTCCTCTTCTCTGATACTTCCTGGTTTTCTTCCCATTGTCACAATAATTTTCAATTTTAGTTAAATATTTAAGTTAGCATTTGTGTAAACACGGAGAATTTTGCATTGTTTCAGACTGAAAAGGTGGTAATATAGGTTTTTATTCGGGGGGGTAAAGAAAATGAGCATCTATGACATTGAGGAACCAATTTAGTCCAGAATTATTAAATTATGAAAATTACAAATTTATGAACTTTTGAGCCGATTGATGAAGAGGTTTATCGTTTGGTGGGTAGCGGTCCAATTACTGTTTATATAGGCAAGCCAACCTTCGATTTATTTCCAAAGAAAGCATAGCCTTTCATTCATATTATCTGCAACTGCAAGAAAGCTACCAAATCATGGTTGTCCTCTTCATTTCCTGAGCTCCACCTTCTCTTTCCCAGACAAGTCAAGATCAAAGCTTTGTTCTTGTGGCACAAAATCTGGGTTGGGTTGGAATCAACATTATTGGTGAGGTGAGACCCAACTTTTCACAAAAAGAGGTAGATTTCTAGATGCATAATATACAAATAGAAATTTTATGGAATGATATGATTCACTGATAAATATGGTTAAAGTGGCTTATGACTACAAAATGTATGTCACTTTTGCACCATTTTCCATGGGCTTTTTTACATATTGAGTTTCATCAATATATTTTTTGACATACTAAAAATTACAGAAAATATTTACTCTTTAAGAGACATAAAAAAGATTTGAATTCATAACTTTCCTTTTATCACGAAAGGGAAAGGGATTATTTTGAAGATGGTATCATCAGTATTTTATAGCCTCCATGTAAGTAAGTAGCAGTATTGGCTGGAGCGATTAGGTGTTCGTTGTTGTGGACACGTCAATATTCATAATTGTAAATGTTTGTATTTAATGCTTATTATTATGTCTCATGATATATCTCAGCAGTATGTAATTTATTCTCCTCTCATATTTGGACAAAGTTGAGTGAACTGAAGTTCCTTATTTCCAATTAAAAACTGCTATCGGAATTAAAAATAAAAAAATAAAATTATCTTTCAAATCAAATAACAAGAAAATTTCTGAGCTTGACATAATTTTATTGTTTTCATTTGATTTGATGATATCTTTTAATAATTGATACCCGCGTCGCGTATTTTCTTTTGGAGTTCTAATTATATATATATATTTATATATATATCAACCAACAAACAAATACCAACGGAGAGTTGTACTTTGATTACTTTATAATACAAGTTAGTTAACGGCAGTGATGTAATGATGTTATGACATCTATAAATATTAAAATAAAGGTTAATTTTTTGCGGTTTTTATTTTATTTTCATAATCTGGATTGGAATGCTTTAAAGGTACCAGTAAGATTAGATGTGTACATTTATGTATACATATATATATATATATATAGAGAGAGAGAGAGAGAGAGAGAGAGCAATGTTTTTTTATTATCTATGTTATCCGACACTGACAAGAAAATATTAGGTGAATGAATGTTGACTGATGCTGATGTGGCAACAGAAGGCCCACCTACTATAATTGCAAGCAAGGTCTTATATATATATATATATATATGCCTGCCTGCCTGACTATATGTGTAAATACAGTTAAATAAGTATTTGTTATTATTAAATAAAAATAATTTTTCTTATAATTAATGTATGCTTAAATATTTTAATTCATATGGTACTAGTTGTACGTGGAGAAATCTGAAATTGTCTCATTTTTTAAGTTTAAATTCATAATGAATGAATTTGAATCAAATCTAATTTCATTTTATAAAGGATTTGAAATTTGAAATTCATCCCATACAAACGCGAACAGAATCAAAATCATAGTCATATCAGGAATTGTTTGTTTGGCAGCAGCCGAAGCTCTTGCAATCATCAGAATATCTGGGGATTGGGGGCTTGAAGTTGAAGCTGCAAAGATGGAATCAAATCATTTTGAAACTGACTCTCTATTGTGACCATTCATTGAATGCAATAGAGATCGAATTATCCAAGAAAAAAGAAAAACAATACAAAAAAAAAAGAAAAAAAAAGAAAAAGAGAGAGAGAGAGAGTCAAATACACAGTATTATCTCACCTAGACTCGACTAGTAGATGGGTCTAAAAGATCATATAGCAACAATATTGATGATTAAATTGAACTCCAAAAATACATACAGCCAAAGATTCGGAGGAGGGAGGGAGTAACTAATTAATTAATTAATTTAGCAACTCCATAGTCACTGTGTGTGCTCGGAATAAAGAAACGAATTACGAATTCAAAACTCTCAAACCTTTCCGTGAAGAAGAAGAAGAAGAAGAAGAAGAAGAGATGCACATTATGGGTATTTTTAATATCGGACAATGTCCTGTAGGGCAATCGTAGAAATGTGAAATTTTGATCTTCTCCTTGCCCGAATAAATTGCTTCTGCTGCCCCGGCCTTGGCCTTGCTCTCCTTCTCCTTGGGCACCCATTTCGACTACCATGTATAGCTTCTTGATTGGCATCTATATATAAGAGTACCGCATTGACAACGACAATGACAATCAAGACTAGTAACAAACATCCATCATGCAAGGTTGTGTGGTATCGATAGTTGCCACTTAGGGCTTAAGGAAATCAGTGCACCTCTGTACCATTTACAATGGATGAGGGATGTCCTCCTTTTTCTATATTCTCCTTTATTTAACACTTGATAACATCTCTTTCATTTTTGTCTTCAACTCTTCGTTCTTTATTTAACACTATCTTTCTCAATGAAAAGGTTACTTTTCTCCCTGTAAAATTTTCTAAATCCTTCTATGTCAGTGGAATTTGCATCAATCTTCATCCAGCTAACAAAAATTCCAACATATCTCTTTTGAACATATTAATGCAGGAATGCTTGTTCACATCAAGTTATCAGATATTTGAGGTGGAGGCTGAGTTGGCTACCATTGTCCTCGTGGATGTATGGTAATTGTTGGTTTTATGATTCTTAATGAGACCCAAAGCTATGACAATTTTTCGAGCTTATCTTCATAGGCTTCAGCCCAGGATTGAAATATCGTCCAAAATACCACTCATTGGCAACCCATTTAGAAGTCAAACCATAAGCCCTTAGTTAAGCCTTTGGAGGAGAAAGGGTTAAGCCCATTTGCTCAAGGCTTAAGGAAGCCCAATAAACCCAAACCCATCTTCTGTTTGCTTTTCCCTAGGGTTGTTATATAAAAAGGGCTCTTTTCTTTTCTTATTGCCCTTATTGAAGGCCGATTCTCTTCCTCTCATTGTTCGCCCAATTGTTTCCTTTGATGGCCGATCTTCGTGACTCTCCATTTCCTTTCTTAGTTCAATCCATCTTTCCATGGCGGTGGTTTTCCTTTCCTTGCGAATCCCTTGGTCGATCCGTCGATGATCCTTATTTATATTATTGGTTAACATTCTCTAAGGTAAGCTCTCGGCCTACTATTGTTGATTACATCTTCTTTGTGAGTGGTGCTCTCTGTTCCTTGGTGGATCGTTTGGTGAGTGACCTTTGGGTGGTTTTGGGAAGAGTTGTCAATTAGTCGAGAGGGTTTTAGCATTTGAGGGTTTCGATTCTTGGGAATTTGCAGCTTCTCTGTGATTTGGTGGCCTTATTCGATTGGCGTTACTTGAGTGGTATTTTCTGGACAAACACAAATCTAAGCCTTGAATCATTTTCAATCCGATCAACAGGGAGTTCTATATTTATGTTCTTTGTGTTCTCATTTCGGTATTCTGGTTTTGATTATTATCAATACTAACCCTTTGTTTTGTAAGTGTTTTTCTGCAACAAATGGTATCAGAGCCTCGTGTGGCTCCTAGGTTGTGCGAAATCGAAACCTAATCGAAAAAACCCTCTAGTTTTCTTGGTCGATTTTACATGGTAAGAGTTTTTTTAGGGTTCACGTTGAATCCGAATCATCTAACTTCAATTGCTTTGTGCAGTAGGTGATTCGAGGTAAACCAACCCCATATTCGTGATCGTCCGATCGAGTAGCATTGCCCTAATCGGGGCGTGAAGTTGCAGGCTGTGGTGAGTGGAGGCCAGCAAGTCCACGAGACCTGACCTGTGTTCATTCTAGATCTAATATTTGAGATCTGGCCTGGTAAATCAGTATCAGCTTGTTTAAGATTTTGTCTTGCAGCTTATGTTATGTGAAATTCCTTTCTGTGCCTATATATAATTTGTTGTGTGTATTCAGATAATCTATTGTGTGATATCTGTTATTTTGCTATGTGCAATCAGGTTCAGAATACTGTTTATTTTATTAATTAGTTTATCTGTCTCTGTTTAATCCTGTTCCTGTTTTGATTTGTTATCCCTCTGTGAATCTGCTACCTTAGTTAAATTTTAAACTGTGTTTGCATTAAGTTAACTAGGTTTCATATTCCCTGTGTAGTACATATACTTAGTGAATTTGACCACACACTTCAAATTGGGAGTTTTCAATGGGAAGGGGGATTTTTCTATATGGCAACAAAAAATGAAGGGAATTTTAGTACAACAAAAAGTCTCTAAGGCTATAGATGAAAAATATCCTGAAGGTACTAAAGAGGAACAAAAACTTGAAGCTGATGAATTAGCTTATACTTCTATAAACTTGCATCTCTCTGATTCAGTGTTAAGGAAAGTAGGAAAACTTGACGCAACTAAAGAGCTATGGGAAAAATTGAAAAAATTGTATGTGAAAAAGTCCACACCAAATAAACTCTATTTGTTAGAAAACTTTTTCAGTTTTAAAATTGACCCCTCTAAGGATCTAGATGACAACTTAGATGTTTTCAAAAAATTAGTTCAAGATATCACAAATCGTGGTGAAATAGTATCTGAAGAATATAAAGTTGTGATCATTTTAAATGTTATTCCCAATATCTATAAAGGGGTTAAAAATGCAATTAAGTATGGTAGTGATACCCTAACACTGAAAATTGTCATAGATTCCTTAAGAAGTAAAGAAATGGAACTAAAACATGAGAAAAAATATGGTGAGGTCCATATGATGAGAGGCAGGTCCCAATCTAAGAGTCAAGAGAGAGGTGGTAAGAAAAAGGGTAGAAGTAAGTCCAAATCCAAAAATCGAGAAAATTGAAGGGTAAGAAGTGTTATGGGTGTGGTAAAATTGGGCACTTTATTAAAGACTATTATGTTGAGACAAAAAAAATAAAGAAAAGTGCAGGGATCAAGAAATGACTAATGTAGTAACCTTGTATGACCCTAGTGAGGTATACATGTTCTTAGATTTTGACTCCACTGAAATAAATGTTGCATCTAAGTCAAACATGCATGAATGGATCTTAGATTCAGGTGCATCATTTCATGTCACATCATAAAAGAATTGGTTTGAAAATTTGCATGAATCTGAAGGTGGGCATGCCATAGTATGTAGCAACATTGCATATAAGGTCATTGGTGTAAGGGACATCACTGTTAAGTTAGACACTGGTTATGTCTTAAAGTTAAAAGATGTTAGGTATATACCCGAAATGGCTAGGAATTTAATTTCAATGGGTGAGTTAGAAAATAGTGGTTTTACTGAAAAAATTGAAAATGGAATGTTGAAGATGATTAAAGGAGCTATGGTGGTTTGTAAGGGGGTAAGAAGAAATGGGATTTATGTATCAAATTTTTAGGTAATGAGTAACTTAGAATCCCACATTGCATCAATAAACCCTGATGCCACCGTCAAGTGGCATAATAGATTAGCCCATGTGAGTGTTAAAGGGCTTAAGTTGCTAAGTGATAAGGGGGCATTTGGTAAAGACTTTGTGTCTGATATCCCTTTCTGTGATCATTGTGTGCTTGGAAAGCATCATAGGTTGACTTTCTCCTTTAATGTCCATAGAGCCACTAGAGCCTTAGAATTCATTCATTCAAATCTATGGGGATTAGCGTCAAATCCCATGTCAGGTGGTAATAGGTATTCCCTGTCCATGATTGATGATTACTCTAGGAGAGTTTGGGTCATTCTCTTGAAAGATAAGTCTAAAACCTTTAAAAGTTTTAAAAATTGGAAAATTCAAGTAGAGAATCAAATGGACAAGAACATAAAATACCTTAGGACTAACAACGGTCTAGAATTTTGTAATTCTGATTTTGATAACTTGTGCAAAGAATATGGAGTTACTAGGCATAAAACAATTTCATACACTCCTCAATAGAATGGAGTGGCAACAAGGATGAATAGGACCCTTCTCGACAAGGTTAGGTGTATGATGATTAGTTCAAATATACCTAAGTTGTTGTGGGGAGAAGCCGTTATGACTGCGTGTTACCTAGTTAACCTAACTCCTTCAGCTGTTTTAAATGGTGATACTCCTTATGAAAAATGGCATGGAAAATGTGCCGATTATTCAATTCTTAGAACCTTTGGTTGTGCTGCCTTCACTCATCAAAATGAGAGAAAATTAGAGCCTAGAGCTAGGAAATGTGTTTTTTTAGGCTACCCTGAGGGAGTAAAAGGGTATAGACTGTGGAATAGAAGCCAAAAGGGGATAAGGATTATTGTTAGTAGAGATGTCACATTTAATGAATATGAAATGCCTTGTTCAAAGCTAAGTGGTGACAAAGTCAGTGAGGACAAGAGTCCATAAAAAGAGTTGAAGAACTTAGGTACCCATGCTCCTATGACCTCAGATGAGGTGGAGAGTACCCCTACAACCTCTAGTGAGGTGGAGAGTCAAAATTAGCCTGAAATAGATGAGGAGAGAGAAACAACAAGAGAAGAATACCCTAATGACTAGTCACCAGTTTCTGATTACCAGCTAGCCTAAGATAGGGAAAGAAGATCTCATAGGTTACCTCAAAGGCTAGCCTCAGATTTCGAAGTAGCCTATGCTAGTTACCAAGAGCTAACTGAAAATGAGCCAAGCACATATGAGGAAGCCATAAGAATTATTCCAAAGAGTGGATGGAAGGAATGAAAGAGGAGATGAGTTCCCTCAACAAGAACCAAACTTGGGAGTTAGTCCCTAGACCTAAAGACAAATCCATTGTGGGTTGCAAATGGATTTATAAGGTTAAGGAGGGTACAAGTAATAGTGAACAAATAAGGTTTAAGGCTAGGTTAGTAACCAAGGGATTCACACAAATAAGGTTTTTTTGCCAATTGTTAAGTATACCACCATTCGAGTCATGCTTGCATTAGTTGCATATTTTGACTGGGAACTTGAACAATTAGATGTAAAACCCGCTTTCTTGCATGGTGATTTAGAAGAAAAAAATTTTATGTTTCAACCCAAAGGTTTTGAAGACAAAAGAAAATCAAATTTTGTGTGTTTCTTAAAAAAATTCTTATATGGTTTAAAGCAGTCCCTAAGACAATGGTATAAACGTTTTGACTCTTTTGTTAAATCAATTGGTTTCAAAAGAAGTGAATTTGATCATTGCCTCTACTTTCAACATAAAAACAAAGATTCTGTGTTTCTTTTATTGTATGTTGATGACATGCTTCTTATTGGTCCAAGCATTAGGATGATTAATAGCATAAAACAATCTGATTGTTTTCTTAGATAGTCAATCTGCAATTCACTTATGTAAGAACCTTGTCTTTCACAAACGCACTAAACATATCGATGTGAGATTGCCTTTTATTTGTGATATTGTGTCTCAAAATATTATTAGACTTGAAAAAGTACTTTTTGAATATAATCCTGCTGATATGGGGACTAAAATTTTATCTGTGACTAAATTTAGAAGTTGTCTCGATCTTCTTAACATTTGTAAGGTTACATGATAATTGCTTATGCATTTGTTCCATTTTGTTGCATGTGCTTGTTGCCTGTTGTTTGTGTGTGCTGGCCTCATTAGGAATCAAGTGGAGATTTATTGGTTATATGATTCCTAATGAAGCCCAAGGCTATGATGATTTTTCGAGTTTATCTTCATAAGCTTCAACCTAGGATTGAAGTATCTTCCAAAGTACCACTCATTGGCAACCCATTTAGAAGTCAGGCCATAAGCCCTTAGTTAAGCCTTTGGAGGAGAAATGGGCTAAGCCCATTTGCTCAAGGCTTAAGGAAGCCCAATAAGCCTAAACCCATCTTCTGTTTGCTTTGCCCTAGGGTTGTCATATAAAAGGACTATTTCCTTTTCTTGTTGCCCTTATTAACGGTTGATTATCTCCTTTTCATTGTTCGCTCGATTGTTTCCTTTTATGGCTTATCTTCGTGACTCTCCCTTTCCTTTCTCAGTCCGATCCCTCTTTCCATGGCGGTAGTCTTCCTTTCCTTGCGAATCCTTTGGTCGATCCGTCGGTGATACCTATTTATATTATCGGTTAGCATTCTCTAAGGTAAGCTCTCGACCTACTATTGTTGATTCCATCTTCTTTGTGAGTGGTGCTCTATGTTCCTTGGTGGATCGTTTGGTGTGTGACCTTTGGGTAGTCTCGGTGAGAGTTGTCAATCGACCGAGAGGGTTTGGGCATTTGAGGGTTTCGGTTCTTGGGGAGTTGGGGCTTCTCTGTGGTTTGGTGGCCTTATTGATTGGCATTACCTGAATGGTACTTTCTGGACAAACACATATCTGAGTCTTGAATCGTTTTCAATTCGATCAACAGGGAGTTCTATATTTATGTTCTTCATGTTCTCATTTCGGTCTGGTTTTGATTATTATCAGTACTAACCCTTTATTTTGTAAGTGTTTTTCCGCAACAATAATTGCTACTAAGGATAAAAAACTTATCTCTTTTGAACATATTAATGCAGGAATGCTCCATTCACATCCAGTTATCATATGTATGACGTGGAGGCTTCATTGGCTACCATTGTCCTCATGGATGTATGATCTTTGCTATTAAGGATAAAGGACAATGGGACAGTGGTGGAACAGAGTTGATTCATCTTGGAACAAGAAAGGGTGGTGTAGACTTTTGGCCAAAGAATGATGAACAATATTTCTGGTGGAGGTTGGGAAGCCCACTGTTTAGATAGTTACTAGACCAAGGAGGTCATCCGATGCAACCCCAGAGGAGTCCATGGACATATGGTGGTGTCTGCATGATACAACAAGTAGTAGAAACAACCTCATGCATACAAAGACAACCATCTCGCGAAGTGGGAGTCCCATGCATTAAGGGAAGTCAAGTCTATTTACCCTATGTAGATCTAAGTTCCTTTAAAAAGCCCCAAAGCAAATGGTAGAACTTGCGAGCAGTGAGAAGAGATGCATGAAATCAATAGCATTACCATATGGGTAGTGAATCAAACATCATCTCATATATTTAATAAGAAATATTCAACGTAATCATTGCAATAACCATACAGAAATAGCATTGAGGACTAACCTTGGGAGGCAGCCTTTTGAGAAGGACCAAAAATGTCATGGCCCACCACCCGAAGCACCCGCTAGCATAGGAGATTCATGAGCAGGTAATGAAATGAATGATATAAAACAACTAAAATATAAACAACCATACACATTTCATTTATTTCAACCAGGCTCGCATGGTATATACATACCACCATACTCACTTCATAATTCTGGTTAGGGCTTAATTGCCTATACAACGAAATAAAAATGATAACATAATATGTAAAAAAACAAACTCTACTCTGTCAGCCCTCAAAACCAACTCCCAGAGATCTTCTGGCTAGAATGACTCTATACATAACCTATCCCATGAACTCATACACCACTAGGCCCGATTCCCTCTTTAACTTTACCTTTAATTTGGAATGAAGCGAAGTAAACAAAGTGAGCCACAAGGCCTAGCAAGTATATACAAAAGGAATAGCTGATCAAATATGAAATGGAAATATGGGCATCAAATATGAAAGGAAATAAATTCCCTGAAATGAACACGTAATTTCTTGTTCATCATTCACTATCTCATAATACATCGTATCATTCTATGCAACATTAAGACAATTATGAATATTTGTGCCACAACCATATTATCCATATACAAACAAGTATAATGTGAACCATTGTCCACCCCTCGCTTTGGCTTTAAACCAGACGAGCATTATGAGCTAAGGCTCCCCACGAACAGGAAAATGCCTTCTGAGCTTGCTTTTGGATATCATGTTTCCCACACAGAAAAGTCATAGCACAAAATAATAGGTCCGCCAATATATATATATATATATCATGCAACACTTAGGTATTTCCACATTAAGACAATCAAAGTTATAAATAAGACAACACCAATATCTTGCATAAACAACACCCTGATCAAGAAATGCATCATTCCTTAGGAAATATAGGATAAATCGAAACCCTATTGAGGTTTTTGAATAAAATACATCGAGTATTTAAGGACATTAACAAGATTAAACATGGTAATGTAGGCAATAATTATCATCTCAGTCATAATAGAAAATTTCATATTTTAGATTGAAATTAATTAATAAGGTCATAACTAGCTCAAATCATAACTAATTAATTCAATTCGTATAGCAAATCGAATCCTATGATGTCTAGTTTACAAAGTAACAAACGGATTCCAAATCGAATATAACCACAGAAGATTATGCCCCAAAAATCGAAGCATGGTAGATTTCGTGCTACAATGACTTGCAGAATTTTTAGGCAGAGTTTAACAAGGCCACTACAGGTCCAATAAAAAGCCAAATGATTCAATCCATATATCGAAACGAAACTTATCGAGTATAGTTTACACAAAAATAAACAGATCTCGAATTGGATATAACCACAAAAAGTTATACCATAAAAATAAAAAATATAGTAGAAAAATTCAAATTTTATGCAGTGATTCATTAGGCTATTACAAGTTTAAATCCTAGTCAAATAATTCGATTCATATAATTAAAATGAAGCTTATGATGTCTAGTTTCTGGATCAAAAAGAGAATTTTAATTTGAATATAACCACAAGAAGTTATGGTGCAAGGAGTACAACAAGGTCAGAATTCAAGAATTTGCTATTAAAATAGAGAAGAGAAGCAAGAACTTGCCTTAGGCGCTTTGGACAGCTTAACCGACATTTAGAACTATAGATTTGCAAATTCTCACCTCCAAAAGCTTTAAGATCAAGGTTAGAAGAGAAAAGATAGAAGGTGAATAAGAGGAGTTGACTTGGTGGAAGAAGAAGAAAAAAGAAAATGAAGAAACAAAAGGGGAAGAAGTGGTTCTCGTAGCTTCCACATTCTTCCTCTTATTTCCTTTTTTTTTTCTTCCCAAATTTGTCCCTCACTATTTGCAACAAATCCCCCACATATCCTTTCTATAATTCCTTTAAATAAATAGGAATTATATATAATTTCTTTCTTTCTTTATTTTCCATTTAAATGCCACATAATGCACACACATAATTTAACTTTCCCATACGCACTTCATTTCATTTAAATTTAACGCTAAACACACCCCATTATTTATTTTTAAAATTAGATTAATTTATGTTAAGGCATAACACATAAAAATAACACTAAAATAATTTAAACCCTTAACCGGTCATTATAGTTTCTCCCCCACTTAAAAGAATTTGGTCTCCCAAATTCATACCTGATCACTCAAATAAATGAGGATAGAGATGTCTTATTTCCTCCTCTCGTTCCTATGTCGCCTCATCCGAAGAGTGACACTACCACTGAACTTTCACGAAAGAAATAGACCGATTCCTTAATACCCTTTTTTTTCCTCTAAAATGCAAACGGGTTGTTCCTCATACGAAACATCCTCCCCCACCTCAATGGTCTGGTAATCAATGATGGGTTGAGGATCTGACACATATTTCCTCAACATCGACAAATGGAAAACATTATGAACACTTGGTAATTGAGAAGGTAAGGCTAGTCGATAAGCTAACAATCCCACCAATTCTAAGATCTCAAATGGGCCAATGTATCGAGGACTAAGATCTAATAGAGATGTCTCATTTAAATTTAATTTTTTTTTTCAATTCAATTTTTTTGTATTTGTTCAATTTTTGTATGTATTCAGTTAGTTCAGTTTGTGATGAGGGAAATGCCCTTGAGCTCATAATTACCCCAATACCCTAGGAAAACAGCCAATAATAGCAAAGACATGTGTTCGCCAGAGAACTAAGCCAAGGTCGCCATTGAGCCCAAGTCCAAGATGGACACGTGGCAAATACATCTCAACAAACTGACTAGTAATCTTAGCCTTTTGCTCAATGAGAATTCTCCAGATTCCTCGGCCTCAATCATTACTTCGAAGATCATGGAGGTAGGGATTATCCCGAGCCCCTCGAAAATCAATTACCAGATCCATTCCATCAAGATCATGGCTCTGCAAGGGACGGGATCTTAATCCCGGAAGTTCAAAAAGACAATTCTTATCTTGATAGGAGTAGGGAGGAGGCATGAGGATAAATTGAAGCTACCAAGACAGGTAATGAGGATTTTTTTTCTTTAGTTTTCTACTGCATACTTCAATTTTGATAACCTGGTGAACTGACTTGAGCGCCGAAGTGATCACAGGGGAATGAGTCCCCAACTCTATTTACAGGTACTTGGTCCGAGACAGAAAAGGGTGATCGGCTTCGCATCATCATTTGCCGCCTACCATGGGGCCCGTCGTTTTTCTTTCTGTTTGTCAAGTACAAATTTTTTGGTGTTCGAGTCCCTTTTCTTTTTTTCTGATGGAAACTAGGAGACACCAATCTCGAGCTATTAGAGGTAACCCTGCCCCAGAACCGAGTCAAAATAATCCCCGAGGAGCCAAAAGGGGAGGAAGCGTAGCTGTAACGACCCATCCCGGGTAACAGTGAAGTGTATGAACTCGAACTAATTAATTTATTTGGATAATAATCTTAGAGAATTGTGAGGAATTATGCATGATATTTTCAAGTGTTGTGCAAAGGAAATGGAAATGTGTAGAAGTCAAAGGCTTGACTTAAGAGGAAACAGGACCCACAGTTATTTGCAAGGTATGTGTGTGATAATTATTTGGAAAGTTTGTGGCGTCTAAATCAAACCAAGGTATTATTTGCATATAAGCATTTTCCATTTAAGTTATTGTGTGTAAGGGTAGTTTTGTAATTATGGAGATATGAGATATATATATATATATATAAGTGAGGAGGGCTTGTTTTACATTGATTAAAAAGCAAATTGGAGAAGGGAGAAAGAGAGCCGAACGGGAGAGAAGGAGAGAAGAGCCAAGGTGAGCTAGGGTTCTCTCTTTTCCTATTTCTTCTTGATTTTATGCTTCCAAGAGAGATTGATCAAGTTGGGTTTGTTTCCCTTCTTCTTTCCTTGCTTATTTTTCTTAGTTTTTGGGTTTCTTTTGTTGTGGTTGCTCTTCAAGTGGAATCCTAAAGGAAAAGCTTCTAAAGGCAAGTTCTAAACTCCTTTTTCTTCCCTTTGATTCCTTTAGATTGGGTATTTTTCAAGAAAAGCTTGATTTGGAAAGCTATGTAAAAATTGTTGTAAATCTCTCAAACCATTTGGTTGATTTTTTTGGTTTCATTTGGGTCTTGAAATAGAGGCTGTAGCACCTTTGGGATGAGGGATTATGGTGGAATTGGAGTTTATTGGAGTATTGGAAGGGGTTTGAAGGGTTTTGGGGGTGTTTTGTTCTTCAATTTTGGATTCTGGAGGTTCAACAGTCGACTCTGGGGTGTTAGGAGTTGACTTTGCATGAAGGGTTCTCGGCTAGGTCGACTCTGGGTATGTGACAGTAGACTTTGCCTCGAGAGTCGACTCCCAGGTGTCGAAAGTCGACTCCCGCAGTAGACTACACTGCGCACCCTATACTATTTTGGCCATAACGTTTTGTGTAGATATCCGATTGATGAATCGTTTGAATTTTCATAAACTAGACTCGATAATCATCGATTTGGTATATAATTTGTGGGTATTTGGACAAAAATTGGATGAGTTGAAGCCAGATGAACTAGAAGCTAGAAATTAAAATCTTCAATTCCAATCCAATAATGCTTTGGTGTTTGAGGCATAACTATTTGTGGCATTGTCCAACTTGAAATCCATTTTTGTACAAAAAACTAGGCTTATTAATATTTGTTTTAGAATGTATCTTGGATCATTTAAATATGTTTTGAGGCCGTAGCAATCCAACCAATCTTGGCATGGAATATGGAGTTCTTCTGTTTGAGCGATTTGTTTTACCCCAATGTTCGGGAGATAAATAGTTTATTTTGGGGCATCATTGGAGTATGATGAGATTCACTAATAGGCTAGATTATAATGCTTCTAGATGTAATTCTTTATGAGAATAGAAAAGGTTCCCTGAGCATTGTTAATGCATTTTGTATTTGCTAGCCAAGTAGGGCTATTTCTCCCTACATTTCTTTGTGGAATGATGTCGAACCTTATCGGGGTAGGTTCCAGATGGTTTCTATTTGGGGTGGTATTATATTTTGATTTATTTATTATTACACATTGCATGGTGATGCATTGGGACATTGGGGTATGGGTTTGCATACATCTGGGATCATGTTTTGTGTTCAGTGGTGGCATGAGCATTGGCATTACATGGTTGGCTTGTGAGTATCGACCTGTGTATTGTAGGTGAGCATGGACACATGGAGCATGTGTATGTGTGAGTTCTTATGTGGGCGTAGCATGGCCTAATGCTTGGCTTATGGGGGCCTTGACATCACGTTTATGCTGCATAAGCCGTGCATTTCTTTATTTGTTGCATTGAATGTTGAGGATATGGGACTCTGGGGAATGATCTGGTGTATACCTCGGGAGTCTTTGGATGTGGAAGTTATTTGGGCCTGGTGGGGAATGATCTGGTGTATACTCCACAGGTGTACTTTTAGACTTCGGAGAATGATCTAGTGTATACCTCGGAAGTCTATAGTAGCCTATATTGGGTTACAACAAGTTTGTATGCGGGACTTGGGGGCCAATGTGTGTCTTGTCTTATGTGGACCCCAAGGATTATGTCTGTGCATTGATGCATTTACGTTATGATTTGTCATTGTGGTACATGACATGGTTTGATATGCGATACATATCATGGGTGGGTATATTTATGGACAAGTCAGCTATCAGCCCTGTTATCCTTTTTATATATACACTTGCTGAGTCTTGTGACTCACTCTTGCTTTACATCATTTCAGGTAAGCGTGGAAAAACAATTGAGGGTGGGACCAAGCTTAGTTCTCCCTATGTTAGATGTTGTGTACAGAGGCACCCTAACTGGAAGATTCTTAGACGTTTTGTCTTATTTTGAGTCCAAGAAGTATATTATCTTGCTATGCTAGACATGGTGTTTTTGTGTGTGCGGGCATGTGAGCCCTAATGTTGTCATCAGAGAATGTATACTATAAGATTTTTGCTTCCGTTGTGTATATTAATGAAAATCTCATTTGAGATGTTTTGTTGAAGTTTGCATCTGTATCCTTTCCGTGAGGGCTTCCTCTTGAAACTCTTGTGTTTATGGGACTTTCGGGAGCGGGTCCTTACAGTAGCCTAGAGAATCCTAGTCTTGCAATGCAACTGCAAACCAACCTCTTAGCCCGAAGATTATGGTTGCGGTGTCGCCCGAGCGTCTTCGCATTCTGACTATCAAGCCTTATATGGGCATTACTGATCCAATGAACCACTTAGATCTCTTCACCTCTCACATGATGGTCCAGGATACGTCCAAAGCAATGTGGTGTAGAGTCTTTTTGGCTACACTGGAGGGGCATGCACATGTCTGGTATTCAAATCTAGCCCATCACTCGATAGCTAACTTTGCGCAACTTTGGAGTAGTTTTCTAGCCCACTTTATCCTCTTTGGAGGCATCAGAGGTCCACAATGGCTCTCGTCATCTTAAAGTAGAACCAGGGTGAGTCTTTGAAGGATTTTTTCTCAAGATTTAATATGGAAGCTTTGAGTATTGAGAATTTTGACCAGATCATCGCGATGGTGGCATTTTAGAATGCCCTAAGGCCTAGCCCTTTTCTTAGTCATTGGCCAAAACTCCCCCACTCTTATTTACGGATATTCTTGACCGCGCAACGAAGTATATTAACGTCGAAGAGGTCATGTAGGAAAAAAGAGCTTAGTATACTGAAAAGAATGAGAAAAAGAAACATATCGAAGAGCATAAGAATGAAGGTAGGAGGGAGGATCACAAAGAGAAGCCCCATTCTCTGTGGGAACAGAGTGGGTTTACCCCCCTAAATGCTCCTAGAGCGGAGATCCTTGCTACTATATAGGACAAGGATTATCTGAAAGAATCGCTGCCTATGAGGGCACTATCCAATAAGAGGAACATGAATAAATATTGTCATTTTCATCGAGATCATGGCCACGATACGGAGGAATGTCACCAGTTAAAAGAAGAAATTCAAGAGCTCATTAGCCAGAGTTTCCTCAGGAGTTTTGTAGCCAGGGAGGCGGATCCCCGAAAGGATCAAGAGCGACGTACGCGAAGTCCTCCTCCTAGGCAGGACAAAGCAAATGGTCAAGATCATGTTCGGAATTCACCCCGTAGGGAGATACCACCTCAAATGGAAGAAGATCGCCCACAGCCCCCAGTTTTCCATACTCTCACAGCAAGGGAGGTTCCTGGCACAAAAACTGGGGAGGATTTGACGGAGACTCGAACCTCGAGGGTAAAGAGGTCGAGAAAAGAGGAAACGGTCTCCTTCTCAGACAATGATCTGCCTAGGTATCCTAGTCGTAACGACCCCCTAGTAATCACGTCCAAGCTTCGAAGGTGGGAGCTTCGACGGATTTTAGTGGATCCAGGGAGCTCTTATACCGAGAGGCCTTCTTGGGCATGGGTATCAGATGGAGCAGTTGAGATTAGCTTGTGTCCCTTTAATGGGATTTAACGACGAAGTAGTATACTCAGATGGAATCATCCAGCTCGTGTTGATCCTGGGTCAGGGTTCCTGTACTTCTAGAATCATGCTGGAGGTGTTGGTAGCAAATGTGCCCTTAGCCTATAATATGATTTTGGGAAGGTTGGGTCTCAACGCTTTTCAGGCTATTCCTAGCACTTATCAAATGGTGGTAAAGTTTCCCATGGCTAATGGGGTAGGAGAAGTACGAGGAGACTTGCGTTCGACTAGAGAATGTTACATGGCATCCATAGGAGTGGCACGGGGGGGTTGAGAGCCCGCGAAGGACAATAGAAGAGAATCCAGTTCAGGAAGAAACTTCTGACCCTAAGAAGGAGGGGGATCGAGAGAAAATGAGGGAACTTCCACTAGCCGTTAGCTTTTTATTGGAGTGCCCGGGGGACCAGAAGATGGCGGAGCTAGTGGATAGGCTTGATGAAGTGCCTCTAAGAGAGGACCATCTTGACCGGTGTATAAAGATAAGCGCTGAGCTAAAGGACCCCATACGGGGTTAGGTTTTAGTCCTCCTTCGACGATAAGCTGATGTTTTTGCATAGATAGTTCAAGACATGTCGAGGCTAGACCCGAAGGTCATGACACACAGGTTGGGAATTGTTAGAATAGAAGTATTATGACACACACCAAGAGGGGGGGTGAATTGGATAATTTTAAAAACTTAATTGAACTTGAAAAACTTTTTGATAAAAATTGAGGTTTTAGTGATTTAAAAACGTCAAGCATATAAAGTGACAAATATAAGTTTGCAAAGATAAATATGTGAACTAAGTGAGGAATAATGAAATTGCTTGGAAAGATAAATAAACAAATAGCGCAAGCAAGAGATGGACACAAGGATTTATAGTGATTCGGCTTAACCCAAGCCTAATCCGCTACCTTAGCTCCTCACTAAGGATTTTGCAAACAATCCACTAAAACCTCCTATCACTTCGGATAAGCCCTCTAGCATCAAGCTAGGAAATACAACCTCTTGCTTTCAAGCAAGCCCTCTAGCAATACAAGCTAGGAAAAATAAGAAGGATACAAAAGAGAGTTTCTAAGAGTATGCACTCTTAGTTACAATGTCTCTCAATAAAGATACAAGGCTTGAATCAAATGAAACAGATTTAGTACAAAGCCTTTTGAGAGAAAAGTTGAAGCACAAATGTAAATCGAGAAGTATGAAATAATTCTTAAGCTCACTTCACTTCATTCCCACCCATTAGCCTCTTCTTGGTCATCAATGAGTTGTATATATAGGCATCCAAAAAGATTGAAGAAGAAACTAGCCGTTTGAGACCGTTGGGGATTTGAAAAAACTAGTCGTTGTGCTTTTTACGAAAGAAACTTAGTCGACAGATGAAAATGGTTATTCGACAGAATCAAGCAAAAATAACAAGCTTAGTCGACAGAGAAAATAAGTTGGTCGACCAAGTCATAAAGACAACAAGGCACTTAGTCGACCAAGACAAAAATGCACATGGCAGTTAGTCGACCAAGGGAACCCATCTGTCGACAAACTCACAGAGTTAGTCGACCAAGTCATATCAAAAGCATTGTTAGTCGACCAAGGTTTAAGGTTAGTCGACCAAGACCAAAACATATATACTATTAGTCGACCAATGCTTATCGTTAGTCAACCAAGGCACAAACAAACACACTGTTAGTCGACTGATCCTATAACTTAGTCGACCAAGACAATATGTTAGTCGACAAAATGAAAGCATGTAGTCGACAGAGTGAAGGCATGTAGTCGACAATATGTCCTCATTTTTCTTAATTTATATTTTACCTTCCATTTACTTTAATACATAAATGTAAATAACAAAGTACCCCCCATTTGGATTCAATAAAAATATCAAAAAAATCAAAATCCATAAGAATAAGAAAGTAGAATTTGGGTTTTAGTACAAACTTATGATTTTGCGATTTTACCACCTCCAAGATATATACTTTCTATTTCTTGAAAAAATCGTTAAAAATCATTTTATCACTAATGAATGTTAGCTATTGAATTACCGGGAGTTAGTTTTCTAAAAAGAAACATTTTCTTATAGGTCTCCTTATAAGGTACTAATCTCCCAGACTTAGAAAAAATATAACTTTGAAATCTCGATACTTGAAATTCATTTGGTTTTCATTCTCACAAAGTAATACTTAATATTGAAATTGATTTATGTTGAAAATCATAACCTTGATTCATGACTTAGGGATTAAACAAAATATGTTTTTCATCATCAAAACTAATATACAAAAAGTACAACAACAGGAATACACCTAGGTTTTCGACTTGTCAAGCAGAAGAAGCGAAGTTTTGCTCCTGAAAGGGCTAAGGCAATTGAGGCATAGGTGGAGAAGCTTATGAAGGCATAATATGTTCGAGAGGTAGACTATCCCGAATGGTTGTCTAACGTGGTACTGGTACCCAAGGGAGATGGCAGGCGGAGGCTTTGCATTGACTTTACCGATCTTAATAAAGCCTGCCCAAATGATAGTTACCCTTTTCCCCAGATAATGCCTTCATTGATGGAACGGTTGGAAGTTTACTGATGAGTTTTCTAGATGCCTTTCAGGGATATCACCAGATTCCGTTACACCCGGAAGATCAGGAAAAGACGGCGTTCATCACTAATAAAGCAACCTATTGTTATACGGTAATGTTGTTCGAGTTGAAGAATGCTGGGGCCACCTACCAACGTCTGGTGAACAAGCTTTTTCAGCATCAGCTGGGTTGAAATATGGAGGCATACATGGATAATATGTTGGTAAAAAGTCTCATTGCTGAACACCATCCAGCCGACCTGGAAGAATGCTTTTAAACCCTCCGTAAGTTCCATGTGAAGTTTAATCCAACAAATGTGCTTTTGGAGTTTCTGCAGGAAAATTCCTGGGCTACATAGTTCATCACCGAGGGATTGAAGTGAACCCAGCGAAGGTTAAGGCCATCCTAGACATGCCACCCCCGAGGAATATCAAGGAAGTACAGAGCCTGACAGGAAGAATGGCAACCTTAGGGAGACTCCTCTCCCGATCAGTGGAAAAGGGTCTTCCCTTTTATAAAACCCTGTTGAAGGCAAAGAACTTCATATGGGACAATGAATGTCAAGAAGATTTTAGCAGGCTTGAGGAACATCTAGCTTTGCCCCCGATCCAGACCAAACCTCAGCAAAGGGAATCGTTATATCTGTATCTGGCAGTGGCCGAGGAGGCAGTAAGCTTGGTGCTGGTTCGTGAAGAAGACAAAAGACAGAGGCCTATTTATTATGCTAACAAGTGGTTAACCAAGGCTGAGGTTCGATATTCTCCCATGGAGAAGTTGGCCTTCGCCTTAATAACCTCAGCAAGAAAACTTCGACCATATTGTCAGGCTCATACCATTATTATGCTTACTAACCAACCCTTAAGGTAGGTGCTTAGTAAACCAAAGCTCTCAGCAAGAATGTTAAAGTAGGAAACGGAGCTGACAACTTTTGATATTGAATATAGGCCTCGTCTGACTATTAAGGCCCAAGCATTGGCAGATTTTATCGCCGAATGGGTCGGGTTCCAGGAGCCTTCGGAACAGGACCAAAAGCCATGGATGTTGGCCGTAGACGGGAGCTCGACCTCGGGCGGTAGTAGAGCAGGGCTGATGATTAGAAGCCCTGATGAGTAGACCTAGCCCTATGCCTTACATTTCAAGTTTTGTGTGTCCAATAATAAGGCAGAATATGAGGCCCAATTAGCTAGGCTAAGATTTGTTGAGCAGCTGGGAGCGCAACAAATTGAAGTAAGTTCGGACTCGAACTTGGTGGTGCAGCAGGTAAACAGAGAATATGAAACTCGGGAGGGGCACACGAAAAAATATTTAGCTATGGCCAAGGGACTAATGTCGCGTTTCCAGTCAGTGAAAGCGGGAATAGGTTCCTAAGGCTATGAACGTTGAAGCAAATCTTTTGTCCCGGATTGCTTCGTCCTCTTTTCCTACGAGCTCTTGAGAGATTCGAATTGAGTCTTTACCACAAAAGAACATTGAGGAGTCAGCTGAACAGATGTGTATTGATGCCGAACTAAGTTGGGTGGATCCCCTACTCCTATATTTGAAGGAGGGAAAACTTCCTGAAGGCAATTTAGAAGCTCGAGAAATCAAGAGAAAGGCCTGAAGATTTGTGATAGTCGATGGGGAGCTCTATAAGAGGTCATTTTCGCAACCCTTACTAAAGTGCATACGGCCTCAAGAAACAGACTACATCCTAAGGAAGATTCACGAAGGGATATGTGGAAGCCATATTGGGGCTCGAACCCTTGGTTAGAAGGCTCTTGGCAAGGGTATTATTGGCCAATGATGACGATGGATTTGAAGCAACTTGTTAGAGCTTACGATAGATGCCAGCAAATCTCCAACCTGGTCCATTTACCAGTCGTCGCTTTAACCCATCTAGTTACACCTTGCCCTTTTGCTCAGTGGGGCATCAATATCCTGGGTCCTTTTCCTCCAGCAGCTAGGCAAGTTAAGTATATTATTGCGGCCATAGATTATTTTACAAAATGAGTTAAGGCAGAACCAGTGGCCTCCATTACTACTCAACGAGTTAAGCAATTTCTATGGAAGAATGTAGTGTGTTGATTCGGAATCCCTCGAGTCCTGATTTCAGATAACGACACTCAATTCACTGACCGATCAGTGTAGGAATGGTGCCAGGAGTTGGGAATAAGGCAACATTTCACCTCGATGGCTCATCCGCAAGCTAATGGCCAAATTGAACTTGCTAACCAAACCTTATTGCATGGCTTAAAGGCCCGCATGGATAAAGCAGATGGAAGCTCGGTGGATGAATTATCGAGTATTCTATGGTCTTATCGAACCACTACGAAGGCGTCTACGAGTGAGACTCCATTCAACTTATGTTATGGTTCGAAAGCTCTAATCCTGATGGAGATAGGGGTACCAACCCTCAGAGTTGAGCATTTCAACCCAGAGTCCAATGAGTAGAATCTAAGAAATAATTTGCGCCTCCTTGATGATCTCCATAATTAGGCGAGGGTTCGACAAGCTGCTTACAATCTACGTATTGAGAGGTACTACAACCGAAGGGTTAAGGCTCGGAGCTTCCTACCTGGAGTTGGGTGTTGCGGGGAGCAGACATTCGAAGTGCTTGGGAGACAAACAAGTTGACGCCTAATTGGGAAGGCCCATATAGAGTAGCAGAAGCTCTCAATCCTAGCGCTTATAAACTCGAAACCGCAGAGGGAACACCCGTTAAAAATACTTGGAATGTGTAAAATTTGAGGAAGTTTTATCAATAATATGTCTTCCTGTTATGATTTTCTCAAATAAAAATTATTCTTCCAACAGGTCGGTTCCTCGCAACAGGAGTCCCAGGGGACCACCCCTGACCAAAAAATAAGGATAACTTCGGGCTTAAACCCCCAAGTATGAGCAAGGATCAGATGTGATCCTTGGGGGCCTCGAACCCCCGATAAAGAGGAAAATGATCAGGTGTGATTCTTAAGGGCCCCGAACCCTAATAAAGAGGAAAATGATTAGATATGATCCTTGGGGGCCCCGAACCCCCGACCAACCAAGCTGGTACGATCCTTAGGGGACCACCCCTAATAAAGATCGGATTAGTTCGGGGGGGTCATCCCCCGAATAAAAAAAGGGGTTAGATATAACTCTCCCAGTTCTAAAAATAGCCTCATTCAACAAAAAAAAGAGGGGGTTGCTATGAAAAAAGTGTTCCTGACAGTGATAAAACCTGTTTTTAATGCATCTAGAGGGTTAAGGTGGGGGTACTTAACTTTCACCTCGAGGAGTGGTTAATTAATGCTGATAGCATTCAATTTTCATGATCCAAAGTGGAACTGCTGAAAATTTTGTAAGCTTTGAAAAACAAGCGAAAAAAGGAACAAGAAAATGTCAATGTTAAATTCTATTAAGATTTTATGTTTACAAGTACATTCCATCTATTTTATAGAGGATAAAGTAACTAAGACATCGAAGGTAATGAAGTCTACGTCCAATTTGGGGAAGCGCTCCTTCATATACTCGAATCTGCCTCGAAGAACTCCCTCTAGCTCCGAAGCATAAGCCTCTGAGTTTCAAAATTCCTCACGACTGTTCTAAAAAGCCACACAGGCATCCTCAAGGGCGGATCGGAGCTTTGCGTTAGCTACTTGGAGATCCTCCTTACATCGGGAATAGGACTCCATTGTTTCAACCTAACTCTTCTTAGGTTCTTTCAATTATAAGGTTAGCCTCTTCATATTTTCTCCGAGCTTTTCATTTTCGACCTTCACAACATCTAACTCCTTCCCAAGTGTCGGGAGTTGGCCTGATGAGCCTCCAACATCCCATTCTGCACCAGCTCTAGGTCTTGGCGAGCTTGAGCCTTGGCCTTGCTGGCGAGCTTCGCCTCCTCCCGAGCCAATTCAACTGATTTATTAAGGACACGCACATGGTGCTCGAGATCTACTACTTTAGAAGAGAAGGCCTTCGACTCCCAAAGCCTTTGGACTTTCGAATCCAGGGCTGCAATGCGAGCTAGGTGTCCTGACTCTTGTTAAGCTACTGAATTCTTGAAGACTGAGAGGCACTGCCCAAAAAACTCGAAAAAAAAAAAAGAATGATTATCAGAGCCTGTTTACATAAAGGAATAGCCCGAAAGGGAATCAAGAACTAACATTACCTTCATAGCCTCAGTGTAGTAATCCATATTGCCAAAGGTAGGCGAAACGCTGGAAATCACTGGATGCAAAAGGTCTACTCCTGAATCAGGAACAGAAGCGGTAGAGACCTGAGGAGCCGCAAGGACATTAGCGAAAGCCCCGACTACTTCGAGGGCTCTAGTCGCTTTTGCTGAAGAAGATGAAAGGGCAGTTTCAACCCTTCGTCGCTTTGCCCTTCGGCTAGAATCTCCTTGGTGGATAGCACTGAGGTCTCCTCTATCAAAGCTCTCCTTATTAATTCTAGGTGGCTCTCCGGTGATAGGGACGTTAGTATGCGCCTAAAAATAGAAGGAATAGGAACGGCGGGGTGCATTAGGGTACTTGAAAATGGCTGACCTCTTTGAGTCTTTACTCTAGCCACCTCAGGCACCTGGGCGATAGTTTCATCATCGCCTCTAGATGGATCTTGTGGTAAAGCAAGCGGCGTCGCTAATTGGAGAGAAGGTTGGGGGTCCCTCCTATTTTTCGAAGTTCATGATCTGGAGGAAGGGCTCCTTGGGCAAGCCTCGGCGCTGCCTTTTGAGACCTCCTGAAAGGTCTTAAGGTCTTCCTCAACCGTTTTCTTCGACCTAGAAGGAGCAGGAGGTCTTTTATTTACCTTGAGAGGTCTTGGGAGTCTTCTCGAATACTTTCTTCAGTTTTGCACGGGCTAGAGGCCCCTTGCTTTCAGGGAAATCTAAAATCATCCCCTCGATAGCGAAGGAGTAAGGTATCTCCTAGGGGTTTTCAACTGCGTAGAAAAAAATTAATGGAGTCAATGTCCGGCAATGACGAAAAAAATAAAGGAGTAGGGAAGAAAGATAAGGGCCAACACTTAAAGGTCCCACCATCTAAGCCCACGTCAGCAAGGGTTGGATTTGAAAGCCATTCCTCCTTCCAATCCCTGTTGATACCCAGGATCCTACTGGCTGACTTTTTAATAGTCTTGACACTCGAACGCTTACGTTTGGTGTCCAAAGTCCACCCATTGCACACAGACCAGACCCCTTGTGTAGAGCTAGAACCCCAAGGGCGGATGAAGACATAGCGCTCCTTCCATTCATCTGAATCCTTAGATCCCTTAGAGAAAATAAGAGACGTGGTCGTGGCCTCAATTCTAGGACAGTCCTTGGACACGAGGAGGTAGCCTTCCTTCACGACCCTCAGCGAGATAGAAATCCAACCTCTTGGATCGTGGTTGGTGGTGAAGAAGTAATCGAATAGCTCCCCCGAAGGGTCTACCTAGCCAATGCTGCAGATAACGACAAAACCCATCAAATACCTCCATCCGAAAGGGGATAGTTGGGCTGAAACGATGGTGAGATGTTGACGAAGTGACATGACCCTCCTTCAGGGGGGCAAGCGAAAGCCCCTATCAAAAGCACATTTGTAGACATAGAGGCAGCCGGTAACGAGATGGCATGCCCTCAAATGTGTGTTAAACTCGACCTCCTAGTCTTCGAAAATATTGTACTTCTCCATAAAATGCCAACATTGTGACTCACTCATCCATTGGCAGGGAATGGAAGAAGCAGGGTGGGTTTCCCACTTGATTTGCTCTACACCGGTCGAGTTGAGTCTTCCAGATCCGGTAATCACCATAGAAGAAAAGAGGAAAGAGAAGACGAGGAAGGAGCAAGAAGAAAAGGAAACACTATACATAACAAAGCAACAGCAAGCTAGCCAAAAAACAAAAAAGAAAAAGATCGGGGAGAAGAAATGAACAGAAGGGCAAGAGTCACGTATCAGAGCTTTATAGGCGAAGAATAAGGAGACGGGTAATGATGAGCATTAATTGCCCTGGATTGTGCATCTCGAGAAAGAAAGTTAGGACAACACCAGAAAAAATCGATGTTAACCCCGAGAAAAATTGATAGTGACTATGAAAAGACAAAACTCCTCAACTCCTCATTAGAATTCAACCTTTGGAGGAAAAGGAAGCTTGCCCTCGAAGATAATCGATGCGTTATGCTCGAACCCTCGAAGAAAACTTTATGGATGGTGTAGAAGTCAAGTTCCTTCGGGATGATAAACTTAAAGACACAAGCTGACTCCAACACTCCATAAACCATTGAAGCTGAATGACTCGAGGAGTGGGGGGCAAATGATGAGAGAAATGCTCTCAGGCTCAAAATTACCCTAATACCCTGGAAAAATAGCCAATAATAGCAAAGAGACCTGTTCGCCAGAGAACCAAGCCAAGGTCGCCATTTAGCCCAAGTCCGGGATGGACACGTGGTAGATACGTCTCAACAAACTGACTAGTAATCTTAGCCTTTTGCTCAACAAGGATTCCCTGAATTCCTCAGCCTCAATCATCACGTTGGACATCATGGAGGTAGGGATTATCCCGAGCCCCTCAGAAATTGATTACCGAATCCATTCCATCAAGATCATGGCTCTGTAAGGGACGAGATCCTAATCCCAGAAGTTTGAAAGGAGAATTCTTATCTTGACAGGAGTGGGGAAGAGGCATGAGGATAAATTGAAACGACCAAGACAGGTAATGAGGACCTTTTTTCTTTAGTTTTCTATTACCTACTTTAGTTTTGATAACTCGGTAAACTGACTTGAGCGTCGGAATGATCATAGAGGAACAAGTCCCCGACTCTGTTTGCAAGTATTTGGTCCGAGACAGAAAAAAGTGATCGACACCGCATCATCAATTTGATTTTTTACACAACTTTTATCTATTCAATTTTAACATTTCAATCGGTTCGATTGCTCGCCCCTAGCAATGGTCGAACCCCACTAGTTCAACCATTGCTATTGTCTTTCTGGAAAGTACAAAAGATGGGGGAGAAGAAGACAAAAATCTTTATATATATAAAAGTATGATAGTTTGGCAAAGAGTTTTTCCCCCCAAAACTTGCATTAATTACTAAAAGTATTAATTATTGTAAAATTAATAATGAATTTTCCAATACATGAGTTTTTCAATACTAATTATGGGTTTTTCAATGCATTATTTTGTGTATATTAAATATTTAGTTAATATACACATAATAAAGTAAGATAGTCTTAAAAAAAAAAAATTCTCCCAAAACTTGCATTAATAATAATTAAATTATCTTTATCTTTATATTATTATTATTATAAAAGTAGGATAGTTTGCAAAAAAAAATTTCCTCCAAACTTGCATTAATAATAATTAAATTATTATTACTAAAAGTAGTAGTAATTAATAATTACTATAAATTTAATAATAAAATTTTCAATACATGAGTTTTTCAATGCTAATCATGGGTTTTTCAATGTATTATTATGTGTAAATTAAATATTTAGTTAATAAATAATTTGTTGTGTACACAATTAAATAGATGAATATACATATACACGTAGGTAATTTTTTTTCTTTTTTTGAATTATGCCCCATTACTGACATCCTCACGTAGGTAATTTTTAATTTGCAAGAATGGATACACACCAAGAAACTACACAAGATGTAGCTAGAAGATCACTTTTGTAATGATTTTTCATAGTCTTCTCGGCTTACTTGCTAAAAAATTATTAAAAGCCATTTATAATGTGTATATTATTTATTCACCCATTTAAATATTTAGTTAGCTAACTTCTAAGCATTGATTTTTCAATACATTATTATGTGTATATAAATATTTAGTTATTAAATAGTTTATCAAGCATTTTTTTTCTCCAGTAGTTTGCCAAAGTATTTTTTATCTCTAAAACTTACATTAAATTAAAGATAGTTATAATTAATAATTAAAGTAAAAAATTAAGCATGGGTTTCCAATACTATTTATAATATTTATTTATAACTTAATTTTAAACTCAATTAATCTTCTCATCAATTAATTAAAAATATTTATAATATTATTTTTGATTAATTCCTCAATTAATCCCTCAATCAATAAAAAATAAATATTATTTTTGAAGAATATGAATAGACAATTTAAACTATTAATTAAGTCATAGAAAATTGTTCATTTATATAAAATAAAAATAATTTATATTTAGTACTTATTATTCCAAAGCAATTGAAGATCTCCTATAAAGTATTTTGAAAATTTTCACTATCAATTAAATAAATATTATTAATAAAAAATTTGAATAGATAATTTAAATTATTAATTATGTCATGTATAGATATATAATTTCTCAATGAATTAAAAATATATATATTTTTATATATATTATTAATCAAAAATATTTATAATATTATTTTTGATTAATTCCTTAATTGTTAAAAAATAAATATTAATGTATGAATTTTTCAATATTAATTAAGATTTAACATATCACATTTGCAAGGCTATGGAAGAAAATTAATACATAGTAAAAAAAAAAAGTCAAAATTCATATATTCAAAATTTTGTTATCACTACAAAAATTAAATTTCAATATCAGAAATTAAAAATTTTAAGTAAATTTTTAATTAGTATTGAAAAGTCCATGCTCTCTTACATTTAAGAGTTTTAATTTATATTTATATTTATAATTTATAAATAAATATATAATATAATAAATAATTTTATTTTAATAATTAATAGATCACTACCGTTAATTTAATGCAAAACTAATGCATAAATTTTTTAATATTAATTAAGATTTAAGATATTATATTTTCAAGATTAATATATAAATTTTTTAATATTAATTTTTAAATTTATTATAATTACATCTCCCATATATCGCAAAAATGAACACTAGTATCAAAGAGACAGAGAGAAAGAGGCAACCATAATCGAACTAGTGCGTTCAGCCATGGTTGCCATTTTCAGCGGGGAGGAGTGAGAAAAATAGGGGGCTGACGTGGCAGTCATGAAGATGAATAATTGTCCCGTCAACTTGTCATGCCATCAGTTAATTGTAAAATATCTAATAGTGTCAAAGATGGTTTAGAATTGAAACTAAGTACAAAATTAAAGCATGTGGCTCTCTGAAATCCTTCCAATTGTTAGAATGCTTCAATTTTAAAGCATGATGAATGACAAAATTCCAGTTTGAAGACAGCCTCAAGAGGTTGCAACTTATATAAGAGTCCAAGAATAAACCAACTGCAAGTATATTGTGGTCCGATCTTAATGCAGGAAATCCTTCATCGGATCATCGTGGTGGATTTTCTTCATCCTGTGTGCCTCCATCTCCTCGGGAGTAACACAACCTGGCGACAACAATATCGTAAGCGAATTATATAAAAAGGGAGGAGGAAGCTTCCCGCTTGATGTAGGTAGAATATTAATTACTTGGTACAAGTTTAGCAATGAGAGGATGAAGCCATACCTCCTCGCTCGTTCCATTTAACATTGTACTTGCGTTTTCTTTCATCTTTTTCTGCTTTCTTCCTTTCATCTTCCTGTCGACACCAAATATTCCATCAGATGCAAGAGGCACTGCATATGCACCTCACACCACACACACAGCCATTGAAGAATCTAAACTTACCTTCTGCAATGCTTCAGCAAGTAATTTTTGGTCCAGAACCAAATCCTCCCGTACATCAGTTCCCCAAGAAGCAAGCCTCTTTTCCTCCGTGTTTTTAGCCATCTCTGATTCCAACATGACAAAGTAATCAGGAAAAAGACTAAGATAATGTAACTGCAAAATGTACAAATCTTCAATGTAAAATTCAAATAGCAAAATAAAACAATGAAACAGATGACAAATTAACTAACAAGACTAATTGTCCCAATCTCGCTGGTTAAAAGACACAACATAGTATTAGGACTTCAACAACTACAAAGTCTGACCCCAGAGAAGGCACAAAACATTTTTAGCTATAACTTGGTTGGCCCAAGGGTGTGGAGGCCTAAATCCTACCCAAGCCACCACATTGTGTTGTCCAATACCCTCTATACACTTATTTATACTAATAGCACAAAACACCCTTACCATATATGATGAAAAATTGATGTTTCTCATATAATGCTCTACGAGTTATTTCTTAATTATGTTAATAATTTTCTTGTACTGTTACTATTGTGTAATTTTGTTAGGGAGAGGCAGGAGAGTTCTGGTATAAACAGTGACAGGTTGACCACTGCAACCCCCTCACGGTTCTGAGGCAGGCTATGTGGAATGTTCTTTCTATTATAAATATGAAGGGCAGTGTGAGGATTTTTCTTATTATAAAAATAAAGGGCAATCTAGGGTTAGCCGAATGCACTCTGAGTTCACAAAAATGTGTAAGAAAAGGTTTATGCAACGTTTCAAGGGTTAGATGACTCTAAAATTAAACAATGTGACTTGCTTTGCAGTTACTTTTATAACATTAGTAAAAGGTAAGTTCGCTAAAAGTACTTCCTCCATCCAACCACCTTACCATCCTGGAGCTTTCTCCATATGTATCCCTCGACAAATGGACCAAAAAGCCAAATTCAAATAACTATAAAGCATCTCTTCACTCCATCAAGGCAAGGGAGTCCTGAAGCAGATGTGAGTTTAGACACTAACCATCAGTGGCCACTTTATGAGCCACATTATCCCTCATCAAATCTGCTGCAGCTTCAACAGCCTCAATTCCAGCAGTACCAGTACAATAGCTATTTCGAATAGTCTGTTTGCAACACTTGTAACCCCACTGATGATCCTTCCACCACGAACCCCAAATGCTCGTGTGGTTGTTAATGTAAACATCCTCTTCATACTTACTTCTGGGAAGGGATGTCTCCTGCAAAATAGCAGTAGACATGCCAGGTTAGAACATACTTCATAATTTATTGAGAAGGGCAAATCTGATGAGAGCATCAAGTTAAGATTATCCCGAATTGTTAAAATATACAAAGGAAAAAGAAAGGGAGGGGACATAGGCCTACTTCCTGCTCAACAGAAGAAGTAAAAACTTTTTTTGTCTTCAAGTCAGTTGGAAAAGTAAACAAATTGAATGAAACATAAAATTAATCATATCCACTCTTCTCTCTTCTGTTCAATAGCTGCAGGAACTGGTGCTTATTTTTATTTCAATGGAGCTATAACACCTTTAGGAAGCACAACAAAAAGTTGCTTTGAGAAAAGAAGTACAAGGACAGAGTTAGGTAAGGCCACCTACATCATCCAGGTACCAAACTGAGTTCTACTGAGATGCCTAAAATAGGAGGGACTTTAGGCAACATGTTCACCAGGCACAAAAATGCAGAAAAACACAGAGTGTGTAGAAAGCTGAGTCAAATGAAACAGAAACGGACAACCTAAATACACAAAATCCTATAAGTAGAGAGAAAACCTAAATACAATAGCATGGAAAGCCACTTACTCACCTAGAGCTTATTAGATGATGCTTTTATTTGTTGTTTTAACCTTTTATTTTTGTTTTTTGTTTTGGAAAACAATGAAAAAATTATTCAATGCCTATTTATATTTAAAAAAAACAAGCGAAGACAAAAAAGAGAGAGAAACAAATTAGATGAAAAATAAACACAAGATAATGGTGTTTCTACCTGTTTCCAGAATAATGTTGCTTTGTTTTATAATGTTCTTCCCATACTATCATAGTAATTAATATTATAATACTAGCATTATATAATATTAAAATTTCAAAATTAATAATTAAATTATGAATGTTATAAGATCAATACTTCAACACAACATTCATGTTGACTAATATACAATAATGGCAATATAATTGGTAAGAATTATTATAATTAAAATATTAACAATTTAATATGCAATATATAAGTATAATTGAGATCAGAATGTTATGATGGAGGTGCGGTTATAGAAGAAACAACAGAACTAAAAATCAATTAATTGTAATAAAGTTATAGTGGAACCTATTGAATGAAAAATGTGTGGGGAAGCAATTAAAACAATCAATAGACACAATTTCGAACATAGTAGATGAAATGGAAGAAGTTTGTAGCAGAATAAAGTACAGGAAAACCAAAGAGAACTTGGTGGGATACTCTCATACGTGATAGTAAAATAAAATGGCTTATAGAAGCTTTGGCCATGGATAGAGATAATTGATAAGCTAGAATCCATACATCCCACCCTTGGGATTAAGGTTTATTATGATGATATTATCGAATAGTTCCATAGCAAAATGAAAAATGGTTATGGTACCAAGTATGTGATGGAATATGACCATATCTATTAGCTTCATTCATCGCCATCTCACGAAACTTTTCCATAAGAAGATAGTGTTAGAATTTTATCTCATCATTCCCTCACTAAAGGGTTGCATTAGGAAGGGTTGCTAACGCATCTAGAATAAAATTTTGCCACATAGTTCCTTCACATGTGTTAATATTGTGATTCAAAATAGATTGATATGTTATATGTTATTTGATTAATTCATGTATGTCGCATATGGCATATGGTATTATATTTTGATATTAAATATATTAACAAAGTTTATGCTGATTTTATCATATGTTTTATTTGGGTCAAATAATTAAATTGGGTTATATATAAATAAGTTGGGTTGGGTCATTGGTGTCTGCAGCCCAAGCCCAAGTTTATTGTGTCAAACCCATTTATCCCATTCATGTCCTTGGCCCGCATATATATATATATATATATGGGTGAGATTTGGGGAAATTAGAAGGAAGCTTCACTTTGCTTGACACAAACACACAAACAAAAGCCCTAATCAAGCAAGAAGAAGAACAGAGCTCACGAAGAGCTCAATCAGCACAATCAGGAAGGCACTCGACGATCAGAACGGACGAACGAACCACAAGGCGTTTCCAATCTTGTCTCACGGTTAGTATGTATCACTTGGGGTGGTTTTTGTGAGAGATTGGTGAGGTATGAGTGCTGGGTTGCTTGGGTATTCGGAGCATTATATTTTGTTGCATTTCTCGTTGTTATGGTTTCTTATTTGTGAGTTGCCGTGAGGATCTTATATATGTATTCTGTAAATCCCTTGATTATCATTATAGTGGATTGACTAGAGGCGGAGCCTCTGCCGTGAGTAGAATCTTTTGATCCGAACACGTACATGCGGTGTTCTTTGTTTTAGTTTCTGTTGTGTTGTCTGTGTTGCGTTTATTTTCATTTTTTCGTTTTGTTCGGATTTCTTGGATCGTTGATACTACCGTAGTTCTTGGTTTACACAGGAGATTTCTCAACAACATGGATTTGTATTGTCAATTGAAATTATGAATGTTGTGCCACAAACCCTAAGTCAGTTAAAATAAGGTGCAGTCAATGATGATAATGATGTTTTACATTCTGCAAATCAATATGTTTTAGATTGTGCACATGTGATACCAAAATTCTAATACATGGATAATGACTGATACCACCCTCAAAAAGGAAGAAAAAATAATAATAAAAAAGAGAGAATAGATAGAAACCATAAACAACTCAAAACACAATGAGGAATCAAATTTACCTGCCCCTTAATGATCCGTCCAGCACGATCATATTCAACCTCTCTTTCACTTTGTCCCAATAAAATTTCTTTTGGTACTTGTTCTTCAGTAGCTTCACAGCCATACTTCTTCATAATAGTCTCCTTTATTTCAGTCTTCAATTTTTCCTTATTGATCTTAAAGTTTCTATAAAGCAATTCAGCTTGTGATGGAGCTGCTTGAATGTGAATGTCTTGTCCCTTCTCAAATTCTTCCCAATCATGGATGTTAAGCTGCTTAAACTCCAAAGCTTGGCCACTTACCCTATTTTTATTATCTCCCTACAATGCAAAGAAACCAAGAGGATTAGTATAGATATATAGAGCTGAACCATAAGTGTGATACTATAAAATTTCATTTGGATTTGTTAGACTACAAGAATACTTACCGTGTAGAACTTCTCATTTGGATCTGTGTCTGGAACAGGATCTTCTGCATAGACCTGGTCTTAGGATCATAGTAGGCAGAGTTGACATCAAGATTCAGAAGGTACTTTGCAGTGTCTTCTCGGATTCGCAGGTTCCTGACCCAAAAGAAGGGGTAAATAAATAGGTGGAGGATTATATAATATAGTTTGGCATCCAACCCTGAAGTGAGAACTGATTGCAGCATCAGAAGACCGACAACACCATAATAATATCCGGTTAGATTCTGAATATACATAGCCCCCCCCCCCCCCCCCCCCCCAACTCACAACAATCATCACCACACATACATTCTGACAATTAGAAGGCAACTCACCTTACAGTCCCAGTACTCCCAACACCTGTAGTACGCACACGCTTCTCAACCTTTGCAAAGTCCATCTGTTTACTCTCATCAACCTTGGCCTCATCTACCTTTAGAGGATCTTCATTGTCTTCATCGTCACTAGTCCCACACTCTCCATTTTGTTTATTGTTTTTCTCCTCCAATTTCTTCAGCTGTAGCTCCTTCAAGTATTTCCTTCTAGCTTCATCCCTTGCTTCACATCTCTGAATGACATAGACATAGTTGGCTGGGTCGTTGGCATTCCAACGGTCCCTTTTTCCATCATAATCCAGCTCAAAGGTCTCTATCTTTTCATCTGGTGCAATGTTTTTTTCTGTCCACTTTGCTCCGACTTTCCTGGGCTGCTCCACACATGATTTTGCATTATGTGTCATGGCCCCACAGCTGTAGAAGAACCCATAGGAGTACCAAAGTATAGTGACATAACCTTCAATCTAAAAAAGAAAAGAGACAATATATGCTCACAAGATGGAGAATGTAGCAAGAAAAAGGGTGTCTTTACTTACTTTTCACATGCTCCTTTCCTGTACTTCTCAGCCTGGTAAATTTTTGCACCTCTATCATACCATGATTTTGTATAATTTGGATCAGTCTTCCATTTCCTTTGATGTTTTAAACTCTACCAAGAACCAAGCATATAATTAAGAAGTCTACACCTCCGGCTTCCACACCACTGACTTTGTAATAGAAGGATGGAAAATAGAAATATACCGGTTTCTCAGCATGCAGATACCATGGTGCAGATGACATATACTAGGGAATATGAGGATTGATCTCTTTTCCATCCTCATCAACCTCGGCAGGAGCAAGGCCAGCCTTGCGGGCTTCTTCCAAGTCCAGCTGTTTTCGATGGTCCTCTCGAGATTTAAATCCAGCTGCAAGCCCCATAGGGAGCATATATAATTGTTTCAAAGGATGAGAAGGCAAACATTAATGTGCAAAAAAGCAGGAAGTTCCCAGAAACGCTAATCTGACAGAAACGTTCAATACGTCTGTCATGACCCTAAGAATTACTCAAGGGTATATTAGTAAACATAATAGTAGGAGTTGGCATACAATATACAATAATTGTAATTTCTTTTCTTTCTTTCTGTTATAGTGTTTTGTCCTATTCTATAGACAGTTAAACTAGTTGTTATATTGCACATGGGAGTATATGGGAGGATGTTAGGCTATATATAAGCCTCGGCTGTGGTTAGATAGATATGCTAAATTTGAATGAATTCTTAATTCTCATTTCTCTCTAAGACTCTCTCCAAACTCCCTCAAGTTTTCCCCCTTTCTCTCAATAACTCTCCCTCTTTCTACTGATTTTCCCTCTCCTACAATTCTAATTTCTTCTCCCAATTCCTATCACAACCTTAACTAACCCTAGGGTTGTGACAAATGGTATTAGAGCATGTTCCTCGACTGTGATTTCAATCTATTCTAGACGGAATTGAGGCAAATATAGTGATATTGGTGAACTGTCGAAGAGCTTTAACAGAACCGATCGACCAACAATTTCGATCCGATTCATAAGGAACCAAGGAGAGATCGTCACCAAGCGAGGCGTCCCTCAGAACTGATTGAGGCTACTTTGGAGGACAGCTTTGGAGCCGATCGAGTTACAGGAAGCGATTGGGTGATTCGATTCTAGGCAATTTTTGGCTGAACCTCGGAATTTGATTCTGCGGCCAAGGAGGAAACTGTGCTAGCAGGATCAGCCTGAAGAGGAACAACACTTGCAATTCGCGACTCCTAGAATCAGAGTCGAAGGCAAGTTAGGTTGCTGAAGGCGACTTTGAAGGACCGAGGGAATCCCAGGAAGTTGATTCTTAGCAGATCGATTGCCGACGGTTGTTACAACGTTCTATCCAGGAAGTCGCAACTGGTGTAAGAGTTCTGAGCGAACGCGAATGGCCAGGAGGTCACGATTTGGACTTGGGAGTGTTGCGATGTAGTGGGTTGGACTCAGGGGGTGTTCGGGGGGTGTCTCGATACAACGGGTGTTGCGATTGGGACTCGAGAGTGGGTGTAGCTATTGAACTAACAGTGAGTTCTGGTGATTTTGGAATTAGAGGTGATCGCAATTGGGTTAGGAGCCTTGGACGGTGATTGGGTTGAGAAGAACCGCCATTAATTTCTGGAAGGCGCAATAGGCACTCCTGTTCCAAGTCTTGAAGAGGAAGGCGGATAGCTGAGGCCGAAAAAAAGAAGCGCGGCTAGGAAGATCGCTGAACCATTTCAGTTCCAGCGAGCAGTGAAGGCGTGAAGAAGACCTAGATTTGGGTGATCTGGAAGCTATAGCTATCGCGAGCAGATACAAATTCTGTGACTGCAACACCTCTCTGCTATGTTCCCGTGATCAAATTCCTTCTGGATTTCGGAATTGGATTCCGACACACTAGGAGGTGAGTGTCGACTAATACTTTGGGCTTGGAAATTTGAAGGTGACTGGGCCAATTGGTTTCGACGGTGCTTTCGGAGACGCCTAGAGCAGTTCCGGTTGATCAGACTTGCAGGCGAATACAACCTCCCTGATTCCGACGGAGGAATTCTTGGCTAATTGGCCTTGAGGCAGTTGATCATTCAATTGCTGTGATGTCGATTGTGTTTTTTAGCTAAGAGTCAGACGCTCTAGGAGACTCTAGGAGACCAATCAAGTTGCTAGAACTGTGCAACTTCTTCCGCTGCTACAATAGACTTGACCTTGAAGCAAAACAATGGCTGCAATTTGCCACTTCTTGGATCAGCTTCAGGGTGACTGTTGAGAGGTACATACTAAAGAGAAGTGAGGGATTTAGGATGTACAAAGCTCCTGTTTATTGGCCTTCGAGTTGTCCTACTCGTGAAGCTAGGGGAGGCAGTGCATACATGAAGCAGAATGCTTCATTTTCAGCTGGAATGGAGCCTCAATGGCAGCCAAGGGAGGTTGCATTTTCAGTTGGCAGCAACAGGGACAAAGGAACAAGCAACGGGATACATGATACGAGCATGGAATTTGGCCTTATGATACGCGAGAAGCTGCAAGAGTTTGCGATGATACTTATTAAGAAGTATCATTACAACTTTCCGGTATAATACTTTGAAGATTATCACGGAAGTTTTAACAAGGAGGAATTCCTTGGAGTGGAGCGGAAGAAGGATATTGGTTTCGGTGGAATTGACAAGGATGGTGGCTGTTAGGACAGTGCTTGCAGCAATAACAGAAAGTCCGAGGGATTGGCTCAAAGTGTTTGGATAAAAGAAGAATTAAAGGAGTACTCTAATTCCTTTGGAAAGGAGGTTGTTGATGAAGATGATCCAGATGATAATAGCGGAAGTCCAAAACAAGAGATGCTTGAGGCATTCAATCAGTTGTCAGGAATGACAGGAGACACCAAGGAATCTCTAGAATCGGAGAGTGATTCAGCTGCAGTGATTGAGTTAGAAGAAGAAATAATACCTCAGGAAGTACCCACTGAAAGGCTGGAAGAGGAAAGTGGAGAAGATAAGTATGGTGTGTACGACAATGATCAGGAAACAGCTCTGGGAAAGGAGTTTCCTGCTGTTGCCATTGTTCAAATTCCGATTGATGAGCTGCAATATCAGGGCTGGTTTTGGTTGGCAAGGAAGATTGAGTCCCTTATTGTCACTGGAAATGGCATGATTGAGCATGTATCTCTGGTGGAAACGTCTTCTAACGTTGTGAAGATGTGCGGATTGGGTAAGGAATGTCAGGGACAGTTGATAATTGGTGGGAAGCTGAGAGAGATAACTAAAGAAGTCAAAAGTTTGGTAGTAAGGGATGGAACTATAGCTGCTCTAGTGGTTATTGCTCCAGCGGTAAAATTCATGTTTCTGTCTATTGTATTGACAGAGGAACCAACTATTGGAATTGGGGTTGTGGCAGCACCTATTTTTGAAGCTCGCAAGCAAGCCTCGTCTAAGTATCTGAGGCAAGTCAACAATTTTCCATTGCTGCATTTCCAGGATATTGCTGGTAACTTTACAATAAAACATGGCAGTGGGTTGGATGGAAATGCAATAACTACAGCTAGGGATACTTGCTTAACTTACTTACTTGTATGGGATGGGGATGGACTATCCAAGGAAGCCATGGGTACAGTTAACTCTTCCTTTAGACTCCAAGTTCCAACTACTAACCATATCAGGCCAGGTGTGGCTAATCATGTTTTCCAATGGAAGACCGAAATTGATTGGACAGCTATAGGGAGAGGTGGTTGTATGGAGCTTGCATCCGATAAAGTTTCTCCTATGGAAGTGGGGCAACTTAGGCTTGGAGTTGATCTTGGACACTTCAGAACAAGGAAGAAAAAGAGGCCTAAAAGGAGAAAGAAAGAAATAAAGATAGATCAAATAGCAAAGGCGGGAATTGGATGAAGCAATGGCTACTTGCTACAAGTTCTTGAGGACAAGAACTCTCTCAAGGAGGGGGAAATTGTCATGACCCTAAGAATTACTCAAGGATATATTAGTAAATATAATAGTAGGAGTTGGCATACAATATACAATAATTGTAATTTCTTTTCTTTCTTTCTGTTATAGTGTTTTGTCCTATTCTACAGGCAGTTAGACTAGTTGTTATATTGCACATGGGAGTATATGGGAGGATGTTAGGCTATATATAAGCCTCAGCTGTGGTTAGATGGATATGCTAAATTTGAATGAATTCTTAATTCTCATTTCTCTCTAAGACTCTCTCCAATCTCCCTCAAGTTCTCCCCCTTTCTCTCAATATCTCTCCCTCTTTCTACTGATTTTCCCCCTCCTACAATTCTGATTTCTTCTCCCAATTCCTATCACAACCTTAACTAACCCTAGGGTTGTGACAACGTCAAGCAGTTCTGTCAGATTAGGATTTCTGGGAACTTCCCACAGGCATTATCACTGTTGAATGCGTCACGAGCCAATATTAAAACTCACAATTTGGTTCATGAAATAAAAATGTAAAGGTGAAATAAATAGCACATGATTGGCAGTTTCTTAGCAATTTCTTTAATAAGTTAAACCGGAAGTGCACCACCTGAGTTTTTCATTCTTTTCTTTTCTGTTTTTTTAGGCAGCTAACTTCATTTTCCACTCAGTTTCCTCACTTTCATAGCTAGTACCATAACAAAAATTCTACACCATAGCTCAGAGGATAGTGGCAACATTCTTATGCAAAGTCTTCCTGCATCAGAGCTAGGAATATGAAAACTGAATGCTGCCAAATTTCCCAAAAAATATTATGAAAGGCCAGCAAGAAGCCATAAAAGAAAGAAAGAGAAGCCCAACTCAAACTCAAAAATGGGCAATGAACAAGAAGAACCATATCTCTATCCCCGTTTACAGGGTGGAAAATCTCGATGCATTCATGCGCTAAACAAGAACAGTGAAATTACTTCACAAATAGAGTGGCGTCGGAATTCATCCTCAAGAATCTTTCTAAGCAACAGATCAACTTATCTTGCATACCAATTAACCAATTCATTCAATGAAGTTGAGTGAATAGACGCGAAATAGTCTCCGTCCATCTACAGAAATATTATTTTTCACGCAAACGGAGGCCTAACTAAACTCCCGAATTATTTATGTTACAATCATGCGAATGAACCAAAATCATCGAACTGCGGAAGTATTCGAAGCGCAATCATGACATTGGAAGAGTAACCGAGAAGAAACGAATCAAGCTAAACGATAGTATTTTCTCCGAAAGAGGAAGAAATCAATTTGAGTGAGTTTGGATACCTGTCGCAGTGGCCATGTTCCTTTTTCCGGTTCTTGCAACCCTAGAGAGAGAGAGAGAGAGAGAGAGAGAGAACGAAGCAAGCGCGATCAGGCAGGAAGTGACGGAAGCTTCTCGAGAGTCCTCGGCGAAGGCACAGCGAGGCAATAAAAAACGGTCGGGAAGAACTTATATATAATTACACTTTTGCCATTGTAAACACTTGCAATCAATTTTAAAGAAAATTAAAGCAAATCTTTGTATGGTTAATCTACGTAATTCATATTTTTTTAAACTTTTCTAATAAAAATATATCATAATTGATTATATTAAATAAAATTTTTGGGCATGAAAAATAGTTCACAATTTTAATAATTAATATTATTTAAATATACATTTAATAAATTTATTAAACACGTAAAAATATTTTCATAAACCACCCATGCTAAATAAACGAATTAAAATTTTAGTACATATATAAGTTAAAGCATATTCAATAGATTTATTTAATACATATTCTAATAGTAATAACTGCTTCAAAATAAGGAAAAAATTATCACTTTTTAAATAAATCTATGGAATTTGAATATTCGGATGAAACCGAGTTCAAAGATGAAAATGTTCAAATTTTAAGTTAATTTTCTATATCATTAGTAAATTAGCGTGTGTTTTGTCATCCTATTAGAACAAGCACGGTATGCAGATTTCATTTAATTTGTTCATATGTTTGTTAATAAATAAGAAAAAATTTACTTTATATTCAATACCTATAGAAAAAATAATTATTGTCGCTTAAACATAATAATAAATTTATTAATTAAAAATGTCGCCGTTAAACCATTTGAATTCTACAAGAAAGAGAATAATCGGAGGGCAAATACCCTGATACTTAAATCGAACACTAAAGACTTGAAAGTCGTATTGAAATCTGATGAGGGGATATTTTACTAAAGACAAAATTACTATACTACTATCGGAGTATACCAACCCGGTGCCGCCACGTGGCACTCTCAGGAAGCGCCACGTGTCATCTAGATCTTCAACCCATATTTGATTTTGAACGAGGCTGACTCGGTCAACCGAGATTATCTCCATTATTCAGAGGTTATCTTATCTCTTCAGAGTATGCTCTACGCTATCTTTAAATAGCGGTCAACTTTTATAGGTATGGATCATCTGACTACTGTGTGATTTTCCATTTCGGGCATTCTTCTTCTACTAACTTGAGCGTCGGAGTTCTCCCTGGGGATTAAAGGCCCTGCCCTTGCAGGTACTTACTTCAAGGCAGATCTCGGTGATCGGTCTAGTATCATCATTTGGCGCCTACCGTGGGGCTGATTGCTCTATCTACTCTTGTTCGTTGAGTACCTTAGACGAGCTCAAGTTTCCCCCCGTTATGGTGACAAGAAGAAATCCACCGCGAGCTACTAGTACCCAACCTGTCCCAGATCAGAGTCAACATCAACCACCGGAGAGTGGACCTGTAGGGGGTCATCCCCCAGATCCCTCGCCATCACAAGATCATGTCACCTAGTTAGAGGGACAAGTCCAACGCTTGACAGAGTTGCTCAACACCTTTTTGACCCAACAATAGCCTCCAGATGTGAGGCAAGAGGAGCACTCCAACCATGATAGTCGGCACCAAGGGGACTGTCGCTCTAGATTCCAAGGTGGCGGGTCCCCTCGTGCTGGGAGGGAGTCCCATCGAGAAGAGAGAAGGAGCGGACCCTCCAGGCATGACGAGTATGGGAAGCCGAGCTCAGAGGAGGAGAAGTCATCTGGTCCCGAGTATGCCCGAGCCGGAGGGGCTCAGCGAGAAAGGTGTCTGCGACATTTGGAGAGGGAGGTTGCAGAGTTGAGACGGAGGGAGGAAGAGCCACATGATGTTGTTTCCAGTCAGCCATTAAGTCGGGAGATCATGGCGATTATTCCATCTGAGCGCCTCTAAATCCCTGCCATCAAACCCTATGGAGGCACAACCGACCCTGTTGACCACTTGAATCTTTTTGCCTCTCACATGATGGTCCAGGCGGCACCTGATGCTATGTGGTGTAGAGTCTTCCCGGCCACTTTGGAAGGACATGCACGAGCCTGGTATTCAAGCTTGGCGCACTGGTCGATTGCTAATTTCGGACAGCTTCGGAACAAGTTCTTGGCGCATTTCGCTCCCCTTCGGAGACACCGAAGATCAACCATGACCCTTGTGAATCTCAAGCAGAACCAAGGGGAATCATTAACAGATTTTGTGGCTAGATTTAATATAGAGGTATTGAGCATTGAGAATCTTGACCAAAGTATTGTCATGGTGGCCTTTCAGAATGCCTTGAGGGCTGGTCCTTTTATCCAATCACTGGCTAAGAGGCCTCCCCAGACGTTCACGGAGATTCTAAGTCGAGCCACCAAGTACATTAATGCTGAGGAGGTAATGCGGGCCAAGAGAATTGAATACTCGGATAAGAAAGAGAAGAAAAATTAGAATATGGAGCAGAAGTCGGAAGATAAACCAGGTCGTCGGGGGGAAAGGTCGGGCCCCCGATGGAGTCCAGTCAGGTTCACCCTACTTAATACTCCCCGGGCAGAGATCCTGGCTACAATTGAGAATAAAGATTACTTGAAAAAATCGAGACCTATGAAGGCCCTAGCTAACAAAAGAAGTAAAGACAAGTATTGTCGATTCCATCGAGATCATGGACATGACACGGAGGAGTGCCATCAGCTGAAAGAGGAGATTCAGGAGCTCATCAATCAGGGTTTCCTAAGGAGATTCATGGCTAAGGATACTGAGCCACAAAGGGGCGAACGCCGGAGATCAAGGAGCCCTCCCCATAGACATGGTAGATCCCAAGAAAGTCGCAGGACCAGAACTCCGCCTAGGAGAGAGAGTCGCCAGAGGGAGGGAAGTCCTCCACAACATTTAATTTTTCACACTTTAGCCGCTGGGATGGTGCCAGGCAAGGAGTCAGGAGAAAGTTCTAGTCTGCATCGACATGTTGGAGTCAAGAGGGCTCGGCCAGGGGACGTTATCTCTTTTATGGATAACGACTTGCTCGGATATCCGGTTTCTAATGATCCGCTGGTCATCACAGCGAAGTTGGGAAAATGGGAGCTTCGACGGATCCTCGTGGACCCGGGGAGCTCCTCCGAGGTTTTATATTGACAGGCCTTCTTGGGCATGGGATATCAGATGGAACAGTTGAAGCCAGCTCCGGTCCCTTTGATTAGATTCGACGGAGAAGTGGTGTATGCGGACGGTATGTTTCAGCTCTTGTTGACTCTTGGAAAGGGTTCTCGGCCTGCCCAGGTCATGTTAGACATTTTGGTAGCAGAGGTCCCCTCGGCCTACAATATGATCTTGGGAAGATCGGGGTAAAATGCTCTATGGGCCGTGCCGAGCACTTACCACATGGTGCTTAAGTTCCCTACTGCTGCGGGGATTGGCGAAGTCAGAGGAGACCTAAGGTCCGCCCAGGAGTGCTACATGGCATCCATCAACACTGCTAGGGGTATCGTGTAGGAGTGGTCAGAACCCCTGGAAGATTCAGGACAAGGACAAGGCCCCAAAGGGAGAGAGGTCGGAATCTCCCCTTCCGCCACTGTCAGTTTTTTGCTGAAGGGCCAGAGGACCCGAAGACTGCTGAGCCGGTGGATGAGCTCGTAGAAGTACCACTGGACTCGAACCAACTCGATAGATGCGTAAGGGTGAGCGCCTAGTTGAAAGACCCTCTTCGGGCTCGGATTGTATCCCTTCTTCGCCAATATGCAGATATTTTCGCATGGTCGGTCCATAACATTCCTGGCATAGATCCGGAAGAGATGACTCACCGTTTGGGATTAAAGCAGGGGTACCGATCCGTCATACAGAAGAAGAGGAATTTTGACCCAGATAGGGCAAGGGCTATAGAGGCCGAGGTTGAAAAATTGAGGGCAACATGGTATATTCGGGAGGTTGATTATCCAGAGTGGCTCGCTAATGTGGTTATGGTCCCTAAGGGAGAAGGTAAGTGGAGGTTATGTATTGATTTCACTGACCTAAACAAGGCCTATCCAAAAGATAGTTATCCACTTCCCCGGATCGATGCCCTAATTGATGGCATGACCGGATGCCACCTTATGAGTTTTTTAGATGCTTTTCAAGGATATCATCAGATCCCGTTGCATAAAGAGGATTAGGGGAAGACAGCATTCGTGACGGACCGAGGCACCTATTGTTATACTGTTATGCCTTTTGGTCTGAAAAATGCAGGAGCTACATACCAACGGCTTGTAAATAGGCTCTTTCAGGACCAGTTGGGATGTAACATGGAGGCCTACGTGGATGACATGCTAGTAAAAAGCCTACTAGCAGAGGAGCATCTGGCAGACCTGGAAGAATGTTTCAAAACCTTGCGCAGATTCCAATTGAAGCTTAATCCCTCTAAGTGCGCTTTTGGTGTCTCTGTAGGGAAGTTCCTCTGGTACATCGTGCATCATCGGGGGATCAAGGTGAATCCTGAGTAGATTAAAGCGATACTAGAAATGCCGACCCCAAGAAGCATTAAGGAGGTCCAACAGCTCACGGGAAGGATAGCGGCTCTAGGGAGATTCCTCTCTCGATCGGCAGAAAAGGGCCTCCCTTTCTTCAAAGCCCTATCCAGGACTAAGGAATTTGTTTGGGATGACAAGTTCCAGGAGGCTTTCAACGAGCTCAAGGCATGTCTGGCCTCGCCACTAGTCCTCACAAAGCCACGGACGGGCGAGCCGCTCTACCTCTACTTAGCCGTAGCAAAAGAGGCAGTAAGCTCAGTACTGGTGCGCGAGGAGAATAAGAGGCAGAGGCCAGTATACTACACGAGCAAACGATTGTCTGGGACTGAGGCTCGGTATTCCCCCATGGAGAAATTAGCATTTGCCCTGGTCGTCTCAACGAGGAAGTTACGACCCTACTTCCAGGTGCACACTATCATTGTGCTTACTGACCAGCCTCTAAGGCAGGTTCTGGGGAAACCAGAGCTCTCAAGGAGAATGTTGAAGTGGTCAATGGAGTTAACAACATTCGACATAAAGTACCAGCCTCGTTCAGCTATTAAGGCCCAGGCCTTAGCAGACTTCATCGCCGAAGGATTTGGGCTTGGCGAATCTCCAAAGGACAGCTTAGGACCATGGATGTTGGCAGTGGATGGCAGCTCAAACTCTGGGGGTGGAGGAGCTGGGCTGATTATTAAGAGCCCAGAGGGCCAGTCCTGGCTATACGCTCTGCATTTTGAGTTCCGGGTATCTAACAATGAGGCAGAGTACGAGGCCCTCATAGCAGGGTTGAGGCTTGTTGCACAGCTTGGGGCGAAGCATCTCAACGTACAGTCTGATTCTAACCTTGTGGTTCAGCAGGTGAAAGGAGAATACGAGGCCAGGGAGGACCACATGTCCAAATATTTGGTTTTCGTTCAGGAATTGATGAGTTGTTTGCAATCTGTGAAAATTGAGCATGTGCCTCGATCCCAGAATGTGGAAGCAGACACTTTGTCCCGGATCGCGTCGGCTTCTTTCCCCCACCAATTCCAGACAGATTTTTATCGGGACACTACCCCAGAGAAGCATTGACAAGATGGCGGAGCAGCTAGGTCTCGACCTGGAACCAAGTTGGATGGACCCCCTTGTCAGTTATTTGAAGGATGGCAAGCTACCAGAAAGTGACTTAGAGGCCCGTGAGCTAAAAAGGAGGGCCCAGAAGTTTGCACTAGTCAACAAAGAGTTGTATAAGAGATCCTTCACCCAACCACTCTTGAGGTGTCTGAGGCCTCGCGAAGCTGACTATGTTTTAAGAGAGATCCATGAGGGAATATGTGGGAGTCACATAGGAGCCCGGACTCTCTACCAGAAAGCCCTTCGACAAGGGTACTACTAGCCGACTATGGTGTCTGATGCAGTGCAGTTGGTCAAGAAATGTGAAAGATGCCAACGGGTCTCTAACCTGATTCATGTTCCTAGTGCCATGCTCACCCACCTGGTCCAGCCATGCCCCTTCGCCCAATGGGGGATTTGCAATACCCCGAGAGCCCAGAGAAGTTAGTATATATCGAGGATAGTGTAAGGAATGAAACAACACCAGCTGGATACCTTTTGGGCTGAATGTTAGCAAAAAACTCCCAAGTTAAGCGTGCTTGACCTGGGGTAATCTAGGGATGGGTGACCCCCCTTGGGAAGTTCGTGTAGGCCCATCAGGGTAAATTGTTCCGATCATTCCTATCGCTCGAGCGAGATGTTACAGGCAGTATCAGAGCCGACCCCCGAGCCTTTGAGCGCGATGGTGGGGCAAACCTTAGCGAGGAGGTTGAGTCCCGAGGGGGGTGTGTGTAGGCCCCTATGGGGGGTGCGTGTAGGCACCTTAGGCGAATCCCACATCATCCATGCAAGGGGGGAGATCTGGGACCAATTGTAAGGTCGCATAACGAGGACGTCATGTGCTTAAGGAAGGAGGGAGAATGCAATACCCCGAGAGCCCAGAGAAGTTAGTATATATCGAGGATAGTGTAAGGAATGAAATAACACCAGCTGGATACCTTTTGGGCTGAATGTTGGCAAAGAACTCCCAAGTTAAGCGTGCTTGACCTAGGATAATCCAGGGATGGGTGACCCCCCCTGGGAAGTTCGTGTAGGCCCATCAGGGTAAGTTGTTCCGGTCCTTCCTATCGCTCGAGCGGGATGTTATAGGATTGACATCCTAGGTCCGTTCCTGCCTGCCGTAGGTCAAGTAAAATTCTTGATCGCAGCTATAGATTACTTCTCCAAATGGATAGAAGCCGAGCCCCTAGCCTCCATCACTGCGCGAAAAGTGAAGCAATTTTTATGGAAGAACGTGGTTTGTCGATTTGGGATCCCACGGGTGATTGTTTCAGATAATGGGACCTAGTTTACAGATCGAACGGTCAAGGAATGGTGTCAGGAGTTGGGGATCAAGCAGCACTTCACCTCGGTAGCTCATCCATAAGCTAACAGACAGATTAAGCTTGCCAATAGGACTATGCTCCATGGATTAAAAGCTCGGGTGGACAAGGCAGACGGAAGGTGGGTGGATGAGTTACCGAGCATCCTTTGGTCTTATCGGACCACGAGGAGGGGGTCCACCGGGGAGACCCCATTCAGCTTATGTTACGGCTCAGAAGCCCTTATTCCGGTAGAGATCAGGATCCCAACTTTTAGAGTGGAGCATTTTGACCTAGAGTCTAATGAACAAGGCCTGAGGAATAACTTGGATACAGTGGAGCAGCTTCGCGACGAAGCAAGGGTCCGTCAGGCGGTTTATAATCAACGAATTGAGAGGTACTATAACCGAATGGTGAAAGCTCGAAGTTTTCTACCTGGCAATCTGGTTCTTCGACGAGCAAGTGTTAGCAACCCCCGAGACTCCAACAAGTTGTCGCCAACATGGGAAGACCCCTACCGAGTCACCGAGACCCTCAACCCTGGGGCATACCGGCTCGAAACCATGGACAACACCCCCATAAAGAATACTTGGAATATTCAAAATTTGAGAAAATTTTATCAATGAGGGGTTTACTCCAAGGAATTCAGAGCTACGTATTTTTCTCAATAAAATCTCAATATGTTTCTTTTTTACATGTGCAGATTTTTTATCCTACAGAATAAAAAAAAAAACAAAAGAGGTGAAGGGGAAGGAATTGTCTCCCCCTGATCTCAGAAACCTCCAAAGAGATTTCTTGAAGTCTTTTCGTCATCAAAGATAGCGAGAACAATGGACTAGATATGGTCCTAGGGGACCACCCCTAAAATAAAAAGGAAAATGGGGGTGAAAATGACCCCCAAAGAAGCCGACCTAAGGGGTCTCAGGGGAGACTCCTAAGTCCTCACCTCCATACCGGAGTGAAAGAGGGCTAAAACTAAAAGGGGCAGATGTGACCCAGGGGACCACCCCTAATAAAAATAAACCAAGTAGAACGACATCCACCACTACATCAACATGAGAATTACAAGAAATTAGATAACAGGAACCACCTAACTCGGACTGTTGCAAAAAAGTATAACTTCGAGGCATTTTATTTAGCAAAGGATCAAAGGTCTAGTACAACTCATGATCATGGCAAAAAGGTACATACGAACCTAAAACTAATAACTAGTTTTCTTCTTCGGACTCCTCAGACTCAATCGCGGAGGCTTTGGAGGATGACGCCTGGGTGAGCTCAGCAATCACATCCTCCATAGGTCTGACGGGGGAGAAATCGAGGTTGGGGTAGGCTTGTTGCATTTCCTCCTTGCTCTAAATGAAGCCTTTCTTCCAGACACCCTGCAACTCCTGTCGGATAAACCCTTTCACCTCGGGGAGCTGGGTGGGGTCTGCATATCTCTCATCTAGCTCCTGAACACGCTGTTTAAACTGCCCCAACTCTCCCTCCATTGCATGGCAGCTAATCTCAAGGCTTTGTAGGCGCCCCTCCAGCTCCGCGTATCGTTGATGCTGAGCCCTCAGATCCTCGTCCCGCTGCTCGACGGTCCTATGGCACTCAGCAAGGGCATTATCCAACTCGAGCATTTTTCGGGAGTTCCTCGCCATTCGCCCTTGGAGCTCGTTCTGAGCAACAATACTCTGCATGCAAGTGGCAAAGATTAGAATATGGGGGAACCAAAAGTTCTCCATGATAAAGAAGGACCAAGAGACTAACCTAAACCAAGCCCTGACAGTAGCACGACTCCAAGGTCTCTGAAGTCAGATCTGCGGCCCCCTCCAGGTCCGCCTGAGTTGGTAGACCTTGAATAAGCTGAGTCGCCACCCAGGCTTCACTGCTGTGGTCTGACTCATGAACATTCTAGTCTGGTCGGTGAAGAGCCCGGGCAGGAATGGATGCCTCCCCCTCGACTATGTCAGAAAAAGGCTCAGTGCCTTGGGAGCCCCCCATCTCGGCTCGGGGCAAAGAAGAGCGAGACCCAAAGGCCTTCGATTTTTTGTGTCGAGGTGGGAGCCGAGAGTCTTTAGTATGTCGCTTGGCATTCTTCCGGGCCCGTTTGGCCTCTTCAGCGGCCTGCTTATCGGTCCCCCATAGCTCCGCGTCGTCAATCATCTTGGCTATAAAGCATGACAAAATAAAATCAAGGGTTAGGATAAAGAAGTGCGCATAAATAGGAGACATAAGGCAGAACGAAAGGATTGAAAAAATAAATCTAAGGGAATGTCGGCTGCTGGACAGGGATATCGACACACACCCCCCGAGAGACAGAGTCTGCTCGTTAATCAATCTGGCAGTACTGACGTGCTCCAAACCCATCAACAGCTCAGCATCCCTCCTCTCTAAAGGGGACATTTCACGTGAAAAATTTGTACAAGGAGGCCAACGCTAGGCGGTGGGCACACCCATAGTAGCGGAGGAAGATCCCATGAAAAAATATCGACTTTTCCAACCTTTCAAAGAGGACGAGGTATCTACAAGAAACTGAACGAGTAGCGAATTTTGGATTTATCAACACATACAAGGCGAAAAATTTTTAAGAAGAGCTCAGCTTTAGGGACGATACCTCTCCCCCGGCAGCATATAACGAAAGAGACTAAGTTCCTCCACCCGTTGGGCACTAGCTGAGAATGAGATAATCCTACGAGGCGAAAGATCTCAGCTAGGGTGCCTTCAAAAGGGATCCGACACCTGGCTTCAAGAGAGGCTTCATAGATGGTTAAACCCCCATGAGGGGATTGATGGACTCTAAGATTAGAGGGTGCAAAGTACCAATAGCCCTTGGTGGGGAGATGATATTTTTGGGCGTACCCGGAGATCTCATTCTCGGATAAGGAAGAATAAATAGGGGTTAGGTCATCAGGGAGACCACTATGATAAATCTCTAACTCTAGGTCAGTATAGTTATCAAAAGATGACGCATCAGGATAGGGCCGGGAAGTCCCAACGTCTCCTATTTGCATACCAGACTGGGAAGAGGAGCTAGAAGAGTCCGAGATGTTCCCATCCAGGTTGCTAGAGGAGGTTATGGGGATCAACTTACTAAAACAACGTGATATGGGAAGAGAGACAATGAAAAACCACAGAAAAATAAGAGAAGAGAGGCAAAGGAATACCGGCGAATGAGAAGAATTCCAAAGATGAAAGGGAATGCACGAGAGAAACCCTTATGAGGGAGCCGGTTCGTCATCTGTTAAGCTTGAAAGCGCCGCTTGGAGTCTCTCGTGCTTTGTGAGAAGCCTGCAAAAAAAAAAAAAATTATTATTAGAGAGGCAGGCGTATAAAAAAATAATAATAATAATAATAATAATAATTAATTAAGAAGGCAGTAGGGCCCGCGCGCGGCCGAGGCACGCGGCCTCGGCCAGGGCACGGCAAGCCGCGCAACCTCGACTAGAGCGCGCGAGCCACGCGGCCGAGGCGTGCGGCCCTGAGGCCGCGGCCTCCGCCAGCGCAGCCGAGACCGCTGGTCTCGGCCACGCCCAAAAAAAATATAATAAAAAAAAAATAAAAAAATAAAAAGTGTGGCCGAGACCAAAAAGAAATATAAAAAAGCAAATAAATAAAAAGCAAATTAAAAAAAAGGGAAAAAGATAGGGAAGACCTCTTACCTTTTTACTCCACCCCAAACATGCTCTCACTCCAATAATTCTTAGGAGGAGGGGACCATGCCCACATCCCTTTTTATAGAGTCCTTAGAGGGCCATGTGAAGGGTGATGGGACCTTGAGTTGGGAAGCGAGCCAATAATTGAGATCATTAATCTTATTTATTTATTTATTTTGCAGAACTCCTTTTTACAGGAAAGCAGAAAAGCTTAGAGGACTACTCCTTCAGCTGCCCGAGCTCCTCACCCTCACAACTCAAGGAGTTGGGGGGGCAAGTGATGAGGGGATATTTTACTAAGGGCAAAATTACTATACTACCCTCGAAGTATACCAACCCGGTGCCGCCACATGGCACTCTCAGGAAGCGCCACATGTCATCTAGATCTTCAATCCATATTTGATTTTGAACGAGGCTGACTCGGTCAACCGAGATTATCTCTATTATTTAGAGGTTATCTTATCTCTTCAGAGTATGATCTACGCTATCTTTAAATAGCGGTCAACTTCTACAGGTATGGATCATCTGACTATTGTGTGATTTTCCATTTTGGGCATTCTTCTTCTACTAACTTGAGCGTCGGAGTTCTCCTGGGGGATTAAAGGCCCCACCCTTGCAAGTACTTACTTCAAGGCAGACCTCGGTGATCGGTCCAGTATCATCAAAATCATTATAAAAAATGTATATCTTTGAAATAAGAGCTTATCTATTTATAGTCGAGCATAGAGCTTTCATAAATCCCTTAGTATTAGGATTTTTTCAGATAATGTTTATGTTAATATTTAAAGATTTATTAGAATTAGAATTCTTATAGATAACGTTTATCCTGACATTTCATGTAATAACCCATTTATTTATGAATGAATGTAAATTTGTGTGAGGAATTAAGTGAAAAAAATTAAACTTAACATATTTTTTATCAGGGGAGTTTTAGCAATTATTCAAAAATATTAAGGTTTAAGTGTAATTTTGAAAATTAGGGTTGAATCACCTTAAATATAAGTTGTGTGCAATATTAATCAAGAGAGCTTGTAAGCGAGTTGGCGCGCGTGCTTAAGGAGTTGTTGGGGTGTGGAAGCATAAGTATTTTGTATTGTTGTTCTTGATTGTCTTGTTTACTCTTTTTATCAATCGTTGTATTTCTTATTCTTATAGTTATCTGTTAGTTAGGTGCCTAGGTATTGTAGGCGTTGTTTATTACTAAAGGTGCTACGCTATGTATGTATACTAGTGAATACCCGTGCCTAAAAGCACGGTGTAAATGATATTAAGATTAAAATATAATAATGTTCACTAATATTGCAAAAAAAATTATAAATACTGAACAAAAAATAAAAATTAAATTTATTATATATTTGTTAACGTTTTATAATAAAAAGAAAAAAAATTACTAAATCTATATAATAAAACACATCACTAAATGCTCTATAATCTGAATAAATTAAATTAAAAATTAAATATTAAATAATATTTATCAACGGCCGCCATGTCCGCTACCATCCACGGGGAGGGGGAACCCCGATTCGGGGTTAGAGCCTTGGGTTCCCTGACCATGCATAGTCGGGAACTCTTTGATTTTTATATTATTTTAATTTAAAAAATATTTTATTATGCCTAAAATAAAAAATAAAATTAATAAAACAAAAATAAAATTAAAAAAATAAATGAATTCTTTTTGAATATTTGTTTTTTTAAATAATTCAATAGAATAGATTAACCAATTTAGCATTTATTTAAAAAAAATATTTTTTTTAGAATTGAATCATCATGTCAAATTCTTATAAATTAAAACTTACACTATTGGTATTTTTTTATTTAAAGCTTATATGATATTTCAAAAAAATTAAAAAACTTACACGGTTGATATTTAAATGCTTTAAAAAATAAATTTTTTAAAAAATAAAAAATTTAAAAACTTGCACTATTTTTTTTTTTATTTCACTCATCTATATATAGACACATACACACAGTTAGTATATAAACACACACACACACATATACATATATAAACACACACACCCATATACATATAATATATATACACACACACAACACATAGCGCCCGGCAAGCCGCTATGGCCGTCTATCAGTTTATGTGTGTTTAAAAACTTACACTGTTTTTTTTATTTCATCCATCTATATATAGACACATACACACCGTTAAGTATATAAATACACAAACACCCATATACATATATATACACACACACAACACACAACGATCGGCAAGCCGCTATGGCCGTCGGTCAGCGAAGTAGTTCGAGGCCCCCCGAGAGAGAGAGAAGTGAGGGATGGGATTCGGGGGTGCTTGGCATCCCCGAACTTGGGATGCCCAGCACCCCCGAATCGCTGGGTTTGGGGATGCTAAATTCCACCTACACCCATCATCTCTCTCTCTCTCTCTCTTCCATGTATACCCATCATCACAACCATCGGCGGCCACGAGGAACGCGACTGTCGGTGGAAGTTGTCGCCCGTCCCTTTGTGCTCGCACCGCCTTGTCTCTACCACTGCAAAGAACACTGCCCTTACCCGTCGACCCCCCACCGTTCGCACCGCCTGTTGTCCCTTCCCGCTGCCACAGCCTGCAGGTTGCCCCTCCCACTGTCATTTGCCCCGACCCACGGGGGTCAGAGTCTTGTCGAAAGGTTATAGACAACGAGCTTCTCGCTGAGAGAGGAAGAAGAATAGAGAGGAAGAGAGAGATAAAGAGGGTAGACAGAGAAAATGAGAGAGAGATAGAGAGGGAAGGTAGGGAGACAGAGGGTAGATAGGGAGACAAAGATAGAGAGGGAAAATTGAAGGGAACACACAAATGAATAGAGTAATCTCAGCCATTCATCTCAGCCAAATTAATCTCAGTTATTGAAATGTCTATACATTTGAGACATTTCAAAAACCTTCTTGCCTTATTATATAGATATAGCTGCACCTCTTGTATTGTTGTGCCATAGGATTCTCGAGCATCCACCTAGGGGTATTCAGTCATTTGGCCTAGGCGAGTGAATCCCAAAAGTGGTCCCAAGCCCAGGTTTCAATCCCTAGAAAAAATCGTGGACGAACGGCGAAGAAATTATTTAAATCGGAGGCCAAACGAATAATATAGGATTTAAGGGGCAAAAGTGGCATAAGGTAAAGCTTAGGCGAAGGGTGAAAGTGTAATAAACCAAAGTGCCAAGGGTATAAATGAGGAAAAAGACAAAGAGAGAATGGGACTATTCATCAGCTTTCTCTCTCTCTCTCTCTCTCACACGCGTGCACGCTCTTTATCGATCTCTCTCCGAGAGAGGTTTTCCTCTCTCGAAGAGGATCCCTCTCTCTTGGAAAAAAACTAGGGTCCTCTCGGAGAGAACCAGCTTCTCTTGAAGAGGTTCCCCCCTCTCGGTGATCTCTCGGGAAGGCAAGCTTCCCTCTCCGCGGCCATGGCAGTGTCCACCAACAAGCTCTCCCAATTTCTCTCTCGGCAGCAGCAGCAATAGCCCTTGCAGAGAGGGCTGCGTTTCTCTCGTCAAGGACAACAATTGGCGTCATGTCTTCTGGTGGTTGTTCATTCTCCCGGCAATTGTTCGTCTGTGTCGCAGCAGTCTCTCTCTATAACCAGCTCAGCATATATATATATATATACATATGTGTAATGCGCATGTCCATGTGTGTAATATAATGTACATGCCCAGATGATGGATACGCTAGTTTGACTAAAGCCATGGTAGGCCCCACATCCAAGTGCATCCTCACGCCCGCATAGCTAATAATACACTCAGCAGGCATTGTAACTATGCCCATGAATTGTTATCTCATGTAACATAATGCATATTATATTGTGCCATGCATGATATGTCCATAGGATGTAACTCAATATGCTTATATCCGTGGAATGAGATATATACCTTAAGGGAGGAGTGGTCAAGTAAGAGCCACCTCGAGACATATCTCATTAAGCTCAAAGCTGTGCTCGGGTAGGTCCCTCAGGGGCCAAAACCCTACTTCGGCAGCTCGCCGTTAGGCCCACCTTCTCCCGGAGGACCCCCTAGGCAGACCGGTCCTTCGGGGGGATTCTTCTTAAGCCCGTGCAATCGCTGCTAATGTGCAGGTCGACCCCCTATTTCGTGTAATGATACCGTGGTCAACCCTCTTTGACGGGGTAAGGTATAACCGTACCCTATTCAATTATATCACGCTTTACTTGTCTATCGCTTTTCTTTCCTATTGGTACTAACTTAAGCATTGGAGGGCATACACGGGCGAGGAATCCCCACGTGCCTTCTAACTTGTGTCTATGAGCTCAAATATGACCCAAGCATACAGGAGGGTAATCCCCAGCGATATCAAAGATATCCCCAGGAGATCATCTACGACCCCGGTCAGGACATCGATGACTGAAGCCACCCAATGCCTATCTTCGTCAACAGGCTCCGACCAGATGTCAACTTCGCTCTGCCTCGGCTCCAGCTTTCCCTTTCTATAAATTCTATTATCGTGGTTTTCTGGCCACAACACTATCCATGCTCCTTATACTGGTGATGACAAAGTAGCCGTAGGAAATGGCAAGACCTTACCTATATCAAATATTGGTTATAGCAATTTATATACTTACTAGCAACCTGTTTCTATCATTTCATTGCCCAATGTTTTGCATGTTCCTAGCATGAAAAAGAACTTACTTAGTGTTTCATAGCTCACTCGTGATCACAATGTTGTTGCTGAATTTCATGCTACTTCTTGTTTGATTAAGGACAAGGATTCCAGGAAAGTGCTACTTCAGGGAGGTCTTAAGGATGGACTATATCGGCTATCACCAGCTCTTGATCATGCTGTTTCCAGCATTTCAATTCATCCTCATTCTCCAAATGTCCATTTGTTGTCAAATGATTCAGTTGTTTCTGGTTGTAATAAACTCAGCTCATTTGTTTATGAGCAGCCTTCAAATACTCAATGTAATACTGTTAGTTTACAATGACATGCCAAATTAGGACATCCATCATTAAATGTACTGAAAGTAGTGTTGAATAAAATTCATGTTCTTTTTCACAGTCTGGCTTATCCTTTTGTGACTCTTGTAAACTTGGTAAACTCTATCAGTTTCCTTTTGCTGATTGTGAAATTAAGGCAACAAAACCATTAGAATTGGTATATTCTGATTTGTGGGGACCTTCTCCATCTTTATCTACTGAAGGGTTTCGATATTACATTGTCTTTATGGATGCATGTACTAGGTATTCATGGTTATATCCTTTGAAATTGAAACCTGATGCTTATCGGTGTTTGTCATTTTTCACAAGTTTGTTGAATTGCAATATAATTCCAAACTTAGGGCTTTGCAAATTGATAATGGGGGTGAGTTTAAAGCATTCTTATCTTATCTTCAAAGCCAAGGTATTCAACCTAGATTTACTTGTCCTTATACACACCAACAAAATGGTGTGGCTGAGAGAAAACATAGGCACATTGCTGAAATGGGACTCACTTTATTGGCTCATGCTCATATGCCAATAAATTTTTGGGTTGAATCCTTTCAAACTGTAGTTCATATTATAATTCTCTTACCTGTTTCTCCTCTCAGATTTAAAACTCCTTTTGAACTGTTGTATTATAATTCACCAAATTATTTCTTGTTGCAACCTTTTGGTTGTGCTTGTTTTCCTTACCTTAGACCCTATAACAAGCACAAATTTGATTTTCATACATCCAAGTGTGTTTTCATTAGATATAGTCACACTCAAACTGGTTATAAATGTTTTCATCCATCGGGAAAGATATATGTGTCACATCATGTCAAATTCAATCCTATCGAATTTCCTTATCCCACTTTGTTTCTTGAATCTTCTTCATCTGTGTCTAAGTCTACCTTAAGGATATATATGTTTTCTTCTTTTCCATCCTCTTCTTCGTCATTTTCTTCTTCACCTCCTCAGGTAGCACTATCTCCTAATCCTATTTTGTCTTCATCTTCTTCTGCTTCTCAAACTAGCTCAAGTTCTCCATGTTCTGCTTCACTGCCAGTTTTAAAGACTTCCTTACCTAGATCCAAACTTGCCCCTGCACCTTCTATTCACCCTATGTGTAACGACCTGCTCCCACTTACGGGCGCCACCGATAAATAATCGACCGGATTACTCACCCGACGAACCGCAATTAAAGGGTTGGACTATGTTTCAACAGGAAATGCCCTAGGTGGGAACTAGGCTTCGTCCTCCCCTTTGCTCCACTTAGGAATCGATCCCAACTCAAACAAGAAAAACTCAGCGGACCGAGACCTGAAACCCGAGTAAGCTTCACCTCTCTTCAGCTCGCCTCATAGTAAGCCAGAGGTGACCCAGGCACAAAGCTAGCATAACAAACACTTCGCTGAGTATTGGGGATTTATGAGAACATACCTCGCTGATCTTTACTCGGTCCGAAACTCGGCTTCTCCAACTAAGCCATATACAACGAACAATCTCACAATCATTTATCACACTATGATGATTACAACAATTAATTACATTTAACGCTCAACAACACATACATTTACTCACAAGGGTATACATACATAACACCACATGGCTATGTACAAGAGATAATAAAATACACAACTCGGGCAACACAGCTAGTTGCCACAACAGCCTCCCGGTGCCATCCCTGCTTGCATCTGGACTTGCAACATCTACACATGAGGTAAAACCTCATAAGTCATAAGACTCAGTAAGGGTGCAATGCATGTAAATATGAATATAACCATGTTTATGTATGCCAATGCATGCAAATGAAGCTAGGCCCACTCATCCTCACAACCCTCCAAGGTTTGAGGCATTAACCTATCATCCCTTACAACACTAGTCCTCCTTATAGCCACAGGTCCACTAGATCTCGCATCACGCAAGTTTTAACCACTACATGCAAATGCAACATAAAAACATTATCAAACACATTTACCAACTTACAAGGCCTCCTCCACATGGGGTCGTCCCTTACTTGGCTCGAAGCCTCATCTCTGCCTCGGCGAGAATACTAGCCCGAACTCCAAGCTCTACTAGGATCATCACCTCCCCGGACGAACCTAGATGCAGACACACACAAACCCAACTCCATTAACATCCGGCATTAAACCAATGCCCTCAACTTCACCACCCATCGCAAAACTCACTCGACAACAACTTCCGATCAACCCCACCGAGGGTTCAATCCAACCAATATGACATAATTCATTATCTCACATAATGAAATTATTTTGAAAATAATTAAATTAATTACCTCGATTAATCTGGAGAGAAAAGCGGCTAAACGCCCACATCGGCCTTGCCTCTCGGGAAGCCACTTGCGCATAAAAATCCAAATTTCGAGCCTCTGGCATGCTCGTCAAGCCCCAAAATAATTCTTAGGATTATTCCAGAATTTTCTGGAATTTTTGGACATTTTTCATCTATTACCTCTATTTTTACCTTATCTTCCTTTCTTTTATTTTATTTTTCTTTTCTTTTTTTATTTCTCTCTTCTTCTTCCTTGATCTTCTCCCGCGCAACCACTGTTCCGCCTTCTTCTTCACCGCGCGCAGCTCCTACCCGCACACAATGCCCGTCGACCGCCAGCCACCTCCGCATGGACCACCAGCCACCGTTGCAGCTGCTACTAACTGCCACGAACTGCTCCCGACCACTATGCGAACGCTGGTTATCAGCTAGCCTTGAACCGCCCTCACCACAAGCCTTAATCGCTGCCATTGACGGTTGCTTCTGGTGCTGATAGGTGCCGAAGCCACCACTGGCCGACTCCACCTCCGGCCTTCATGAGCTCCACCGTGCGCGCCTCGCTGCTCTGCCTACTGCTGCCTTCTTCTTCCATCATCGGGCAGCCATGGCCACCTGCCTCACGGTTGCTACTTCCATCGTCGGCCATGGCAGCTACTGCCATGGCCGATCTTTCTTCTCCCTCACAAAGCTCTCACTCTCTCTCTCTTTCTCACGAACTCGCTCCTCTCGGCCATGGCTTTCTCTCGATCTCATCTCCCTCACTCAGCTCTCGCTCTCTACATTTCAAATACAGAGACTAGGAAGCTTCCTTGAAGCTTCCTTACACGCGCGCCTCTAAAGAATAAATATATATATAATTTATATAATAAACCCCCTAATTTTCCATAATTTCACTTAAGGAAACCTTAATTGCACTTTGGGAATTCTAATAATTATACTTGGACCCACCCAAGAGTTTAATTAATTACCCATAAGCCACCAAACCTTAATTCTCCAAAATTAATAATTGACTTTTACTCGAAAATGCCGATTTCGTCCTTGCGCCTGCACGAGACTTTTATTCGACTTGAAAGCGCTTAAGGGTTGCCTTACCCACAAAACTGGACCACCCCTATGGCCCCTCAGCTTCCCGGAGGTCCCCTACGACCATTCGGTACTAGCACCCACTCGAGCTTATACAGAATTTATTCCGAAAATTATTCTTGATCGGACTACTTCCAGCGTCATAAACCTCGCCTCGAGATGTTCACCAATCCCTTGCTCTCTTCCTTGGACATCCAAGTCCCGAGGCACTCCAGGCCGCCAACTCAGCAATTTTATTAATTAATTCTCGAGATTGACCCTTGGGCTTCCCGGACCACCCAAGGTCCTGACCAAATAATCAAAATTTATTTATTTATTTATTTATTTTTCAACACCATGTAATACCGGGTATTACACTATGGTCACTAGATCCAAAACCAAAAATGCTTCTATCTCTCCTCATGTTTTAGTAAGCACTCTTGACCCTGATTCAGTTTGTGAGGCTCTCTTAGACCCATGATGGGTCCAAGCCATGGAGGAGGAGATTTCTGCATTGCACCGCAATTATCTTGGGTTCTTGTACTATTTTTGAAGGATATGAATTTGATTGGATGCAAATGGGTGTTTAGGGTCAAGTATAAGGCTAATGGTTCTATTCTTAAATATAAGGCCAGATTAGTTGCAAAGGGTTTTCTACAAAATCCTGGAGTGGATTATGGTGAAACGTTTAGTCCGGTGGTAAAGGCACCTACCATTCGGGTATTGTTCTCTTTAGCAGTAGCCTTTGGATGGGATGTGCAGCAAGTAGATGTAAATAATGCTTTCTTAAATGGAGACTTACAAGAAGCTATGTTTATGACCCAACCAGAAGGTTTTGTTAGCTCTAAGTTTCCCTCACATGTTTGTCAATTAAAGAAGTCCTTGTATAGTCTTAAACAAGCACCTAGGGCTTGGTACAATAAGTTGAGGATGGCTTTATAGAGCTGGGGATTTTCTAGGGAAACATCTAATGCATCCTTATTCATTAAATGGACCTCAGCCTATGTCTTGTTATTCTAGTTTATGTGGATGATATCTTGCTCACTGGTTTGGATAATATGGCCCTTAAATCTTGTATTGCTGATTTGGATACACATTTTGCATTAAAGACTCTCAGTTCAGTTAATTATTTCCTAGGGTTTGAGGCTTTTCAAGATACCAGTGGTCTGTACTTGACTCAATCTAAATATGTCTTACACTTGTTGAAAAAGGCTAACATCCAAGACAGTAAACTTTATGATACACCCATGATTTCGGGTGTTTCTTTAACTGATGAAGGTGATTTTTTCCTAATCCATCTTTATATAGAACTCTCATTGGGTCTATCCAATATCTTACCTATACACGTCCCGACATTGCCTTTGTTGTTAAAAAGTTAAGCCAATATTTGTTTGTTCCTAAAGTGCAACACTAGACTACCTATAAGAGGCTCCTTAGATACATCAAAGGGATAATTGGATTGGGCTTGTGGTTCTCTTCCTCTATTGGTGATCTATCTTTAACAGTGTACACATGCAGACCATGCTGGCTGTAAGGAGACTAGGAGGTCAACTAGTGGATTTAGTGTTTTCCTTGGACACAATTTGATTGTGTGGGGATCTAAGAAGCAATCTGTGGTGGCTAGATCAGTAAGAGAAATTGAGTATAGAGCTGTAGCCCTTGGCGTTACTGAACTGCTGTGGTTGAGATCTTTATTTACTAAATTGGGATATCCATGTCATGCTAAATTAGTGGTTTGGAGTGATAATTTGGCAGCAAAAAGTATGGCTGAAAACCCTGTGTTACATTCTCGGACTAAACATATCGAGATATATGTGCATTTTATACGTGAACAGGTTGAGAATGGTGAAATTGAAGTCCGATACATTCCTATAGCCTATCAGATATTAGATTATTCACTAAAAGTCTGGCTAGAGATCAATTTTGATTTATATATACTAAGCTTGGACTTAAGGTGTCTCTTGTATAGAGAACTACTTTTGATACTCCATGTTCCAACAAGTTACAGATCACAGAGTGTTCTCCTACAGAGGAGTTTGATTTGAGGGAAAGTGTGGAAGCATAAGTATTTTGTATTGTTGTTCCTGATTGTCTTATTTGCTCATTTTATCAGTCGTTGTATTTCTTATTCTTATGGTTATATGTTAGTTAGGTGCCTAGGCGTTGTTTATTACTAAAGGTGTTATGATATGTATATATATAGCTGGACCTCTTGTTTGTTAAGTACTATTTTCATTTTATCTGGATTAGTGAAAATTATTGAGAGTTTTCTTTCTCTCCTTCTTGTGATCTCAGTATTTTGTGCCTTAGTATTTCATTATATGGGGGAGGTCATAGGATCAAGCCTACGGCCATGTAAGGAAAAACTGGGTTTTTTAAACCCCAACCAGGCACTAGATGGTGCCTATGCGCGCAACCAAGCGTGACCCTATTGCGCCACGCGACTGCCAGCTGCCATGCCACATGTCCCAAGCCCTTTTTGCCCCAAAATTTTATGATTCCTTGTTGCCACAAAGTCCTTACAATAGTCTTTCCTCTTTGCCTATATATATGTGATGGATGTTTGAGAGAAAATAGAGAATTTTGGAGAGATTGGGAAGATTTTGGTAGTGTGGGGACTTGGGCTGTCATGTCAGTGACGCTGATACGTTTGATACATTGCAAGGGTTAAGGAAAAATATCTAAGACAAGTTCCATTCTCTATTCCTTGTTGTTACAAGTTCATGTTTTTTAACTTTCTATTTTGCAAGTTCTTCTCCTTTTCTTGCAATTTCCTTCACATTACCTCTATACTCTATTCCCCTTACTTCTATGATGCCGGGATTTCTTGAGTTTGGAGTAAGTAACCCTCGATTATGGAAGGTTAGATTGCATGTGGCCTATGTGGTTATTCTAATAATTTGTCATGGTTCTCATTTATACCTATTGAATCTCAAATAGGGTTTTGTATCACCCTATCTTTCTTTGGGAATGATGCTTTATTGAGGACATGCAAGGGTTTGATGTTGTCTTGCATGGGTTGTGTTCTCCCATGTATGTTGCATTGGGTAATCGTATCTCAATTATATATGATAAGTCATTATAATATGTATAGTGTGATGATGCATAGAGCATATACACGAAAATGGTTTTAAAATGTGTAAAGGTTTCATGATGCGCACAGGGGACGAGTTCCATAGGATATATCTGCAGAGAAAGCTTCGGCTTAGAGACGGACTTTTGTCCCATAATTATGATATGAACTTCGATCCCATGGTGTTAGACTTAAGTCCCATGGTTATGATTTTAAAAGATTGCACGTGAGCATGAATGGATGTTTCATCTTGTTATCATGTAGAGTGATGTAAAAAGGTGTGTCTTAAGTGCCTTAAATGTCTTCATTAACTAGATTTGAGAGCAGAAGACATATGAGTTTATTGAGCTAGTGCAAGGAAGTAAGTCAGTGGCCCAGTATGAAATCGAGTTCATTTTTTTAGCTAGATTTGCTCCAGAATTGGTGTCAACTGAAGCAAAGAAAGCAACAAAATTCTAAAAAGGTCTACGAGCTGACATCCGACATGCACTAGCTGGAGTAAGGATTTTGAATTACTCGACTTTGGTATAGAGAGCTTACGTCATTGAGCGAGACAAGACTGAATTAGGGAATGGACAAGGGGTGCAAAGATGAATGGGTAATAAGAAGAGAAAATGGGAAGCACGTCCGAAAAGTGGGATGATAAGAATTTTGCCATGTGATAATTGTGGCAAGAGACATAAGGAACCATGTCGTTTTGGTAGTAGAGTTTGCTATTTATGCAAATAGGTGGGGCATATGTGAAGGGAATGTCCTCGTAGTCAAGATAGGCCAATGACTAATGTAGAGGTGCAGTGATTTCGATGTGGTCAGAAGGGGCACCAAGCAAATAATTGTTCGTAACTGGCCTAGTCTCAGTATGAAGTGCAGAGATTCAAAGGACAGGGACCCCAACTTAACCAGAGGCCAGTATCACCTAGGGCTCAAGGAGTAGTCCCACAGATGACGATGTCGCAACGCCTTGTTACTACAGACAAATCCCATGTGCAGGGAAAGGTGTTCACCTTGATGGCAGCAGATGCAGAGAAAAGGAATGAGATTATTCAAAGTATCCTTTCTTTATATGGTGCTAATGTGCTTGTGCTTTTTGACACCAGTTCCACTCATTCTTTTATTGCACTGCATGTTATATGTCATGTTCCTTTCCCTATAACTATATTTCCATATTACCTGGTTGTGTCTACACTTGGGGATGTGTTAATGGGTAGTAAGGTACCCCAAAATTGTGAAATTAAGGTGTGTGACAAGGAATGCCTTGGAAACTTAGTGGTGCTAGGTATCAAGGACTTTGATCTTATCCTAGGTATGGATTGGTTATCTCAACACTATGCTAAGGTTGATTATCAGAGAAAGATGATTCATTTTGAGTTACCCCAATAACCAATTATTGTGTATAAGGGTATTAAGACGATGAGCTCAATCCCAATGGTCTCGACAATGAAGGCAAAAAGGTTGGTACGACATGGTTGTGAGGCGTACCTTGTCTTTGTGACTATTGATGGGAACAATAAGGCAAAATTATCAAAGCTTCCGATAGTTTGTGAATTCCCTAACATGTTCCCACATGAATTGTTAGGATTGCCACCTCGAAGAAAGGTTGAATTCTCTATTAATTTAGTGCCAAGTACCCAACCCATTTCAAAAACTCCTTATAGAATGGCCCTGAATGAATTGAAAGATTTAAAGACTCAGCTGCAAGAGTTGATTAATAAGGGGTTCATTCATCCTAGTGCATCGCCATGGGGTGCTCTGATATTGTTTGTACAGAAAAAGGATGGATCGGTGAGGTTGTGTACAACACGGTTGTGAGGCGTACCTTGCCTTTGTGACTACTGATGGGAATAATAAGGCAAAATTATCAGAGCTTTCGATAGTTTGTGAATTCACTAACGTGTTCCCAAATGAATTGCCAAGATTGCCACCTCAAAGAGAGGTAGAATTTTCTATTGATTTAGTGTTAGGCACCCAACCCATTTCGAAATGTCCTTATAGAATGGCCCCGAATGAATTGAAAGAGTTAAAGACTCAATTGCAAGAGTTGATTGATAAGGGGTTCATTCATCCTAGTGCGTCACCATGGGGTGCTCCGATATTATTTGTACAAAAAAAGGATAAATCGATGAGGTTGTGTATCAATTATCATTAGTTAAATCAAGTCATAAAGAATAAATACCAACTGATGCGTGTGGATTATTTACTAGATCAACTTCGAGGGGCATTGATATTTTCAAAAATTGATTTGAAGTCTATTTATCACCAAGTGCATGTTAGAGAGGAACATGTGCAGAAAATAACTTTTCGAACCCGCTTCGGGCATTATGAGTTCGTGGTTATGCCATTTGGATTAACCAATGTCCCTGTAGTTTTCATGGATTTAATGAATCGGGTCTTTAAGGAGTATCTAGACTGCCTCGTAATTGTCTTCATCGATGATGTTTTCATTTACTCACCAAATCTAGAATAGCATGAGGTCCTTCTCAGACTAGTCTTGCAGAGATTTAGGGAAAAATAATCATATGCCAAACTCAATAAGTGTGACTTTTGGTAGCGATGAGTGGGATTTATGGCTCATGTAGTCTCTGGAGAGGGTATTTTAGTCGACCCCAAGAAGGTCAAGGGTGTGGTTGATTGGTCAAGGCCTACGATAGTATTTGTAGTTTCCTTGGTTTGGATAGCTATTACCAGAGATTTATAGAGGGTTTCGCCCATTTATCTGCTCCTATGACTAAATTAACACGAAAGGGGGAAAAGTTCGAGTGGGATGAGGCGTGTGAAACCTGATTCTAGGAATTGAAATAGAGACTGACTACCACCCCGGTATTAGCTATCCCTAGGAGCGAGGAGAAATTCACCATATATAGTGATGCTTCTCATATAGGGTTGGGATGTGTGTTGATACAGGATGGTCGCGTAAAATGCCTATGCCTCACGGCAACCAAAAAGTATGAAATGAACTACCCAACACATGATTTGGAATTAGCTACCATGGTGTTTGCACTGAAAATTTAGAGACATTACCTATATGGTGAGAAGGTAGAGGTTTACACGGACCATAAAAGTTTAAAGTATCTTTTTTCCCAGAAGGAATTAAATATGAGGTAGCGTCGGTGGGTAGAGTTATTTAATAACTATGATTGTGACATTCTATATCACCCAGGGAAGGCCAATGTGGAGGCTGATGCTTTGAGTCGACGGGGAGTGTCCATTGCAACTATGATGGTGCAAGAATGGAGCAGTTAAATGGTTTCTCTATCTCTCCGTCTAAGGAATAATCAATTGTGTTTTATGGTTATATGAAGGTGCAATCAAAATTGATTGAACAGATTTGGGTCAAACAGTCTACTAATGAGAAGCTAGCTAAAGTTTTAGTTAACATGGAGAAATTCTAGGCCGTAGGATACAGCCGGAGAGACAACAGACTATTACTTTTTCAAGGGCAAATTTGTGTACTGGAGAATAAAGATTTGAGATAAGAAATTCTTATTGAAGCTCATAAAGTCTATTATACCATTCATGCAGGAACGATAAAAATGTATCAAAATCTACGATGACAATTTTGGTGGGATGGTATAAAAAGGGACATAGTCAAGTTTGTCACATAATGCATGGTGTGTCAGCAAGTGAAAGAAGAACACCAGAAACCTAGTGGTTTGTTACACTCGTTGTCAATCCCAGAATGGAAGTGAGATCACATTGCTATGGATTTTATCACAGGGTTGCCTAGAACTTCAAAGGGGCATGATGCAATATGGGTAATAGTAGATCAACTAACGAAGTCAGCCCACTTCTTGCCAATCAAGACGACATTTCCTTTAAATCGGTTGGCTAAGTTGTATATTAAGGAGATAGTAAGATTACTTGGGATTCTAGCTAGTATTGTATCGGACCTCAACCCTAAATTTACTTCTCGGTTCTAGGAGGCCTTACATGAAGCTTTGGGGACTCAATTAAAATTTGGTACTGCATTTCATCCATAGACAAATGGGCAGACCAAATGGACTATTCGAACCCTAGAAGATATGTTAAGAGCTTGTGTGCTAGATTTTTGCGGTAGCTGGGATGATTATCTGGCATTAGTGGAATTTGCCTATAACAATAGTTTTCATTCCAGTATTGGGATTCCACCATATGAGGCACTTTATGGTAGGCTATATAGATCACCCATTTGTTGGGAAGAAGTAGGAGACACGACTTTACTCATGCCAAAAGTAATTGACCAGACTTTTGAGAAGATCCGACTTATCAGGGCCAGAATGAAGGCGGCCTAGGATAAGCAGAAAAGTTATGCTGATAGACAGTGTCGTGACCTCGAGTTTGCGGTTGGGGTCATGTATGGCTAAAGGTAATGCTTGTGAAGGGCGTGCGAAGATTCGAGATCTCAAGAAAACTCAGTCCTCGATATATAGGACCATTCGAGATCTTGGAATGGGTAAGATCCTTAGCCTACTGGCTAGCCTTACCTCCATTATTAGCCAATGTTCATAATGTATTCCATGTGTCCATATTGCGAAAGTATGTGCCAGACTCTCAACATATTATTGATTATCAAACTCATAGGGTCAAGGAAGATGTGTCACATGACAAACTGCCAATGGCTATTCTAGAATGAAAAGAGAGAATGTTGAGACACTGATCTATTCATTATGTAAAGATCTAATGGCAACATCACAGTCTGGAAGAAGCCACATGGGAGTTAGAGGAAGAAATAAAGCGTTCATTCCCTTAGTTGTTTGAATAACTAGATACGAATTTGGAGGAACAAATTCTTTTAAGGGGGGAGGATTTGTAATGACCCATTTATTTATGAATTAATGTAAATTTGTGTGTAAGGAATTAAGTGGAAAAATTCAACTTAATGTATTTTTTATCAAGAGAGTTTTAGCAATTATTCATAAATATTGAGGTTTAAGTGTAATATAAGTTGAATTACCTTAAATATAAGTTGTGTGCAATATTAATTAAGAGAGCTTGTAGGCGAGTTGGAGTGCATGCTTAAGGAGTTGGGGGAGGTCGCGGGATCAAACCCACATCCATGCAAGGAAAATGTTGGGTTTAAAAAATCTAGCCAGGAGCCAAACGATGTCGTTTCAGGGCGCTAGATAGCGCCCATGAGCATTAGCGCGGGCGGCCCTACAGCGCGCCATGCGGCTACCAACCGCAACCACCTATTACCAACCCCCATGCCACGTGTCCCAAGCCCTTTTTACCCCAGAAATTGATGATTCCCTACTGCCACGATGTCCTTACAACATTCATTCCTCTTAGCCTATATATATATGTGATGGATGTTTGAGAGAAAATGGAGAATTTTGGAGAGATTGGGAAGATTTTGGTGGCGTGGGGACTTGGACTATGATGTCAGCTACCTTGGTACGTTGCAAAGGTTAAGGGAAAATATCTAAGGCAAGTTCCATTCTCTATTCCTTGTTGTTGCAAGTTCATGTTTCTTAACTTTCTATTTTGCAAGTTCTTCTTCTTTTCTTGCAATTTCCTTCACATTCCCTCTATCTTGCAAGCTCTTTAATACTTTATTCCCCTTACTTCTATGATGTCGAAATTTCTTGAGTTTAGAGTAAGTAACCCTCGATTATGGAAGGTTCGACTTGCATGTGGCCTATGTGGTTACTTTGATAACTTGTCATGGTTCTCATTTATACCTATTGAATCTCAAATAGGGTTTTGTATCACCCTATCTTCCTTTGGGAATGATCCTTTATTGAGGACATACAAATGTTTGATGTTATCTTGCATAGGTTTTGTTCTCCCATGTATGTAGCCTTGGATAATCGTATGTCAGTTATATATGATAAGTTATTATAATATGCATAGCATAATGATGCAAAGAGCATGTACACGAAAATGGTTTTAAAATATGTAAAGGCTTCATGATACGTGTGGCGGACGAATTTCGCAAGATACATCCACAAAGAAAGCTTCAATTCAGAGTCAAACTTCGGTCCCATGGTTATGATATGGACATCGGTCCCATGGTTATGATTTGGACTTTGGCCTATGGTTTTGGACTTTGGTCCCATGGTCATGGTTTTAAAAGATTGCACATGAGCATAAATGCATGTTTCGTCTTGTTATCATGTAAAGTGATAGAAAAAGGTGAATTTGCCTCTCGATACCCATCATTCTTATGCTCACTTTCTTTTAGTTATACATGTTGAGCCTTGTGACTCATATTTTCTTGCATCATTCCAGATAAGGGTAAGGCTAAAGAGGTGGGAGAGTCAAATGAAGTTCGAGTTGTGGGGTAGAAGTGTGTATAGAGCCGTCTCAATCGGAAGGTCCTTGGGATGGGTGTTTTTGAGATAGACGCTGGCCTAGCCCACGCCTTGCGCGCTAGTAGCCCCTTGAGTACCCCCAGTGTTGCTCAACCACCCCAGAACAAATTCCGGTGCTGCTAGCACGCAGCTCATGCTTAGATCTCATATGGTAATTCTTTTATTTTTCAAAAACACCAATTTTAGTGTCCAATAATCACATGAACAAAACCATAAATCTGAAAAACAATGGCTTTAATACACTGTTGAGATTATATAGATCTTATCATCTGTGCAACAAAAAAAAAAAAAAATTGTTTGAAGGTATCCCATTTTTTAGAAAATGTGGTTTAAGAAATTGAAAGCATAAACAAAAAATTACCCTTTAGATGAAATCTTATTTCACCATTAGGTTTCTCCCCGTATAATCCTCCAAGTGTAGGATGCCGAGTCGGTCCACCCAAAATCACTTTTTTCCAAGAATATCAAGAGAAAGATAAGAAGAAGAAATTTTTCACAAAAATTTCTAACTTACCTTTTGGATTCACACACAATTCATCAAAACTCTCTCAACACTCAAAATGTTTCGAGAGAAAGAAATGAAGGGTCAATTGAGTTATTTATAGAGTTCCATTAACCTTACTCCTGTAATGGGTTGGGCTTCCAAAGCCCATCCCATTTATACTACTGGGCTAAGCCCAATCAAATAGAGTGTAATTTAAATCCAATCGAATAGTGCAATTGGGCCAAGCCTAATATGCTAGCAAAAGGCCCAATCCAATTAATGATTAAATCAATATATATTCACGATATAATCATTTAATTATTCTTATTTATCCAATAAATACAAGCACTATTATTAATAATTATAAAATTACTAATTTATCCATCTTTCCTTGAAAGTGATTTCTTTTGAGTGGGAATTTCTAGGTTCACAAATAAATTGGCAACAAGAATAATCAACGATTAATTCTCGTAAATCATGAGTGACATCTAGCAATATGTCATGATTATCCAATTTATTATGAAACAGGTATTGTGAACATTTTACTACTTTACCATGCAATACAGTCCTTCTATCATCCTATATCTCGACAAGATATGAGATCATAGTCAATAGGTAGAATCTCTTAATCTCGTCATATGATCAAATCTAAAATCAATCTTGACTAATTATGACACAATCCTTATGAAACAAATTCCATTGTCATATTACCTCAGCCAATGATTTATTGTCAAGTGATTATTAGATCGCACATGATATCCTCCTCATAAATCTCAATGTGATAGATTCCATGTCTGATGCACACATATCTCATGTATCACTAAATTAAGCACATAGATACATATGATTATTCTTGATTAGAATAACCATATAATAATATTGATATCTTAATCCACCAATACATAGATTTACATATCATCTCAGGTCTAAGGACTAGTTGCACATCTGCAGCTAACATTGAATCATTGAACCGTGAGATCTAACCAATGTGATTTAATGTTAACAGTCCCGTTCAATGTACTCGTTCCTACAACGAGCACCCACTCATCTTTCTTCTATATCTCATACAGAATAACATGAGACTCATCAACCTTATCTTTTTAGTATCTCATACTGAAGAAGGAGGAAGACGATGTGCTGGCCTTTACGAGTTGCTATTATCCAGATTAGGAACTCTACGGCCATGAACTTGTTTATAGTATAACGAATTGTGGATTATCCGTAACTCGTATTCTTAACTCTTAAGAATGGTATCCACTCTTTATTATACTAATGGATATATGTTTTTCTTTTTAAATCATATTACAATTTAAATAAAAACATAAACTTGCCATTTAAATAATATTTAAAGAACTACAAGATCGAGTCCCTTTGTGTCACTAGAATCAGTCTTCAAGGCTCATATCTAATAGACAGTTCCTTAGAAGCTATCAATAGTTCATGCCAATCGATCGACAATTCCTTTGAACTGTCAACCATTTATGTTGCAGAGGGTCATGAATCTCATGACCTGATTTCATGTTTTTGCTTCGGTTCGTTAAAGTGGTCGGTGGGAGAATGATTTAGGGGATAGGGTGTACTCTTTATGACGTGAGCTTGTCTCCCACTTGTTTTCTCTTTCTCTCCTTGGCTATTAACCGAATATTGGGCATGCTAGGATTTTGTAGGGCTTGGTATATAAGTGAAGAAGAAGAAGAAATGATAGAGTGTTGCGGCTGCATTTGATGCTCTATTTTTCTCTCTTGGCTATTCTTTCTTCTTCTAATTCCAGAGCCTTCTACCCTTCCTATTGCTCTCCTTCTTGCTCCTCTAATCTCTTGATTACTAGAGTAGCAATCCCATCCAAATAGATTGTCTATTGGATTGGGTATTCTTTGTTGAACCAATTTCCAGCTTGATTCACCAACAAGACGCTTGGCTAGCACATAAGCATTCTTATTGGTTTCAACCTCTACTTGGAGTATGGACTAGCTAGGTCCCTTGTATTTTGGGGGGTCAGATTGGTTATCCGAATGAGTGCTCAGAAGCAAGTCATTGTTGCCAAAGGGAGGATTCCAACCTCTACATTAGATCTGAAATCTCCGTGAGGTATATTTTTGTAAATGTTAGGGTATGGTTTTAGTTGTAATGCATTAGATCATTTGATACCGAGTCTTGCAAGGTGATTCTCTCTTTTATTTCCACTGCATTCTGTATGGTTTTTCTAAAAAGTTTTAAAAATCGGTAAAACCCTTACATTGATACACCAAGAGTTGGGGTAAACCTTCAATCTACTAGACCTAGTGGGTAACCTATGTTTAAAAGATTGTATGTAGGCTTTTCAGGTTCGTGGAAGGGATATATGGAACCTTGCAAGCCTTGTATTTATCTTGATGGGTGCTTTCTAAAGACCCTAATATGAGGTGCATTATTGAGTGCAATTGGAAGAGGTAGGAATAATCAAATATTTCATATCTGTTAAGATGTGGTTAAAGGTGAAAATGAAAATAATTGGAGATGGTTTTTGGAGTAGTTGTTGGAGGACCTTAACATTGTTGATAGACTTAGCCTAACAATTGTTGGTGATTAACAAAAGGGTTTTGCCAAAGCAATCAAGGACTTGGTAGCTCATGCAAAACATTGAAATTATGCAAGGCATATTTATGCCAACTAGAAAAAGTTGCACAGGGGGATAGAATTCAAGTCATTGTTCTAGAAGGTGGTTAATGCAACCCATGAGGGATGTTTTTTAGGTGCATGCAAGATTTGCAAGAGTTGGATGCCACTATACATGATGATTTCATGAAGCAACATCCAAATAATCTTTATAGGGTATTCATCAATACTCGGCCGAATTGTGATGTGATCATCTCCAACTTGGTTGAAACATTCAATGGTTATATATGCAAGGCCAGAAACATACCAATTATAGACATGTTAGAAAAGATCCAAACAGCTTTCACAAAAATAATGTACGAAAAAATGGAGATGATGATGAAGTGTTCAGATGAAATTTGTCCTAGGATTAGGGATTGTTGAGAAAATTAGGGTGCATTCTCTTTGTTTTTTAATTTTTAGTTTTGAATTTTGAATTCATTTTCAGTTTTCTGTTTTGGTAGTCTGTTTTTAGAAAATTGAAAACGCGTTCTCTTTGTCATTTTGAAAAACTATTTCTCAAAACAGAAAATTAGAAAACGCGTTCTCTTTGAAATTTTGAAAATAATTTTTTAATGATATTTTATTCAATAAATTTGATTATTCAGTAAATTAGAAATATTTAATGTTAATATATTAATAAAAAAATATATACATTTTAAAGTTAATGAACTTTCTAATTTTTTTCCCATTACAATAATAAAATATGAATAAATAAATGTGTTTTGAGTTTAGAATTTGTTTTGGCTGAAAACACTCGAAACAACTTTTTGTTGTTTTGAGTTTTCTTTAAATTTTTTTTTTATTTTCCAAAATATATTCTTAAAAACAACAAAGAGAACGCGTTTTCATTATTTTAGAAAATCAAAAACTAAAAATGACTTAAAAACAACAAAGAGAACGCAACCTTACGTTTTGACTTATTGAGAAAATAGCTTTTAAAAATATATTTTCAGTAAATTTAGTTTATTGATGATTTCTAAAACATTTTGAAATACTCTTAAGTTTGATAATTTTATACTCAAGTATATTTTAAAAATAGTCGAGTATATGTTTATATAAATCAAGTATTTCATAAAGCTTATGAGAGCCAATCGAGTAATCTCTATGTGTTAATTGAGTAAAGCTTTTGAAAATATGTTTAATCAAGTATGCTTTGAATCCAATCAACTAATACTTAGTTTGTTTTCAAAATTAGTCGATTACATGTATCAGTTTAATCAAGTAAAAATATTTTATAATCGACTATCATAATTCCTACTCGAGTGCATTATGCAACTTTTTGTTATCTTGAATTTAATTGAATAAGGAGTTCTTTTTAATATAACATCAATTTGTTATACTCGAGTGAATCATTTCTGAAAACCAAGTATTTTTTGTGTTAAACTTCTGAGCATCTTTTTAATCTAGTCAAACCTTCTTGATAATTGGCTAATGTAATTTTATACTCAAGTGAATAATCTTTTTAATCGAGTAAAGATAGGTTAGATATTAGCTAAGTTTTTGGTCTTAAGGATAATCGGGTATCAAGTATTTGTACTCAAGTAAAGATCCTTATTAGTCGAGTAATCTTAGTCATGTAATCGAGTGATTTATGCAAATTTTTGTGGCTCCTATATTAGTCAAGTAAGGATTTGGTCATATTCGAGTAAGCCATTCATATAATCAATTACATCATATATCTAATCGAGTAAGATTTTATTTTAGTTTTGTAAGCCTATATGAGAGTCGAGTATCGACTATCATATTTTGAAAAATATAGTCGTTGGACGCATTGAATGCTGTCAGTTTCATATTTTCAATTCATTAAATGCATTTCAAACATGTATGTACTATTGTGAATTTATATTTGTTGTTTAATGCTCAAAGAGACAAAAAAAATGACAATTGTGAGACAATTGAAACATTCTAATTATCATTTGCCATGTCAACAAACATTAAATGCAGGAAATTTATAAATAGGAGATGAAACTGCTTAAAAAAGGTTAGAAAAACTGAACACAAACTCAAGAACTACCTTCAAAACCTTTCAATGATGATTTTCTAAGTATTCCTGCTTCTCACGAGCTAATTTTCTAAATCCTTCTATGACATTTTTAGGAGAGTGTTTTACATTCAAATCTTGTAACTCTCTTTCAAGAGAAAAGTTTCAATGCTTACTATTTCATTTCATATTTTTCTCTTGAGAAATCTTTTTGCAAGATTTGTGAAACTTGTAAAAGGTTACGCCCGATCCTTTGAAACATTGTGTATTGATTTTGGCTAAGCCGAGTGTAAAAAACCAACTATATAGGTTACGCCTTATCCTTGAAAGACAGTGGTTGAGCCTAACTGTAAAGGTTGTGTAGTTAAACCTGTTAAAAGGTATAAGGTATAGTAAAATACACTTAGTGTGTGTTTTCTAAATCCTTAGTTGTAAACCAAGGTAGTGGACTAAGCTATATAGTTAAACCACTTTAAATCAAGTGTGTTGCATTCTTTCCATTACTACATTCTTATTTCAATTTCAGTTATTTAAGTTCAGATTTTGAAAAGGTGAAAAAGCTTAATTCACCCCCTCTTAAGCTAACAATTGTATCAAGGATAAGTTAAAAAAGGAAAAGGTAGGGACAAAGTATTGCACTATAAAACCTACTGTGGGAAATAAGTTCTAAGTTGGTCTTGGGGACCAAAGCTATCTGGTGAGTCTAGATCGACACTCTTGCTCTTGTAGACAATGGGAATTAAGTGGCATCCCATCTCCCATACTTTGGCCTCTATTTATTTCCTGAAGCATGATCTAATTGCTTATGTAGATCTGTAATACAAAAAATCAGAATACTCTAAGGTATACCAGTATGCATTAGAGCCATTGAATGGGTCAAACATGTGGCCAAGGGTTTATGCTGCTCTCATATTGCTTCTTCCATATAAGAAAATGCTCGGTAAACCAAAAAAGAATCAAATTAGGGATGCTACTGAAGATGAACAAAACAAAGGCATGACCGGCAAGCATGGCATGCATATGACATGCCAACACTGCTTGAAAACTGGTCACAATAAGAGAGGTTGCCCAAATAAGGATAAAGTAGCAGCACTAAGACCTCCCAAGGTATGAATGTTGTCACCCTTATCGAATTTACATAAATGGACTTATATTTTGTTTAATTTCAAAATTTTCCTTTATAGTCCAAGAGTGGCAGACCATGTGCCATAGGAAATACCCCAACAAGAGCCAGACCACGTGCCTCAGCAAGTGCCCTAGTAAGTGCCTCAACAATTTCCCCAGCAAATGTCTTAGCAAAGCAAATGGCAATAGATAAAAGGAATGTATATCTTATCAATTAATCACTATATATGCTTAGGATACTCAATGTTAATCTATTTTTAAACTGTGTTGAGAAATTTATGTTTTGATTTATGGAGAAAATATTTTTGAAAAAATGATTTTTGGTAAATTTGGTTTAGTGATGAGCTGCAAAACATTTTTCTCTAAATATTTTTGTGTTGAAAAATTCATACTCATATACTTATGTATTTCCAAAAATGACAAAATATGTTCGTACATATATATATATATATCAATTGAGCATGATAAAATCTTGAGAAAATATTTTTCAAAATTTGACTAAGTATAAAAGCCTTCTCAAAAATATTGCTCAACGTTGTCTTCATGACTAATCGAGTGTTGAAGGGATTCAATTGATTATTTCAAAGTTCTAACTCGAATATGTGTTATACAAAGTATACTCTTCTAAAAGTTTCAATTGGGTTTGGAACTTCATATAATCATGTGTAAATCCTTTTTACACAAATATGCCTTGAGATTAACCAAGTATCTACAAGAGTATCAAAGTTTGAGCATACATTGAATGAAGTAAAGCTATTTCTATAATCGACTAATATACTCAAATCAATCAAATATCTATTGGTTAAGAGCCTTACACAATTGTTTTTATTATTTGAAAAATTATTCGAGTATTCGTCTATGTGATTTTCAAGTTAGTCAATTATATGTTTTCTAAAGATATATTTTAATCGACTATTAAGAATCTATCAATCGAGTGAGTTATGCATGCTCTTTGTTTCTTTTATACTCAGTCGAGTGTTTTCATGAGATAGTCGAGTAAAGTTTTGATTGAATCTAGCCAAGTCTTTGTGCTTAATTTTAATCGAGTATATTCTTGTGTTAGACGAGTAAGGTTAGCCTAGTAGTTAATGCAAAGTCTCTGTGACTTGTGAGTTAGTCGAGTAATGACTTGGTTTTACTCAAGTGAGGCTTCTGTATAATTGATTACTTGAGTTATCCAATTGAGTGTACTCTTCATTAGTTGAGTATCTGTAAGAGTTAGTCGAGTAACTGGCATCTTATTTCGAAAATTATAGCCGTTACTCAGAAAGCTAAAAGAGGACAGTTTTGACCGTTAGAGTTTTATTTTGCTTATTCCAATGTGTCTAACTGTGTTCTCTTATAAAAGAATGTTAGAATATGTTTATGCAAGTGTGCTTAATGCTTATCTATATAATTTACATATGATTCTAGCGTATTTGACCGTTAACGGTCAAATCAAAGAAGCTGTGAGTTACGCATGTCTCAATATTGGATCCTGCCATCAAGCTTCTATAAAAGGCTAAGAGCAACAAGAGAAGTAGCTTTCATTGAGGAATCAATCTAAGCTACTGATGTTGCTCTAAACTCAGCTAGCTATATTCTTTTTGGGCCGATAGTAAATGCTTGAAGTGAGCAATTTTCATATTTATTCTTCTTTACTTCAAAGCTATTATCTTGTGAGATTAATTGTATTTCTTTCTAAAACAAATTGTATAAGAGAGTTGAGTGCTTTAATCATTCATTCTTTCGAACTCTCTTTTGTTCAAGAGAAAAGTGATATCATTATACATCTTATATTTTTCTCTTGAGAGATCCTTTCACATATATTGTGAATTTATAAAGGTTATGTCTTATCCTTTAAAAGATAGTGGTTGTGGCTTAACCTATATTGAAAAAGCCTCATGTTATAGGTTACGCCTTGTCTTTTAAAAGGTAATGGTTGTGGTTTAGTCTAGAATAAAAAAACCTCATGTAAGGGTTTCTACTTATTCCATGAAAAGTGGAGATTCCTACTTAACCTGTAAAAGCGAGGGTGTTGGTTCTAATGATGGCAAATATATCCTAAGAAAGGGGGGTGAATTAGGATTCGTATAAATTTTTCGATTATTAAAACAATGGTTGATGGCAAAATACTATATTTCAAAATATAGGGTATATGTTTCGAAATATACCTTATTGTTATAGCTTGTTTCAAAATATAGAATATGTGTTTTGAAATATACTTTTCTATTTTGTTTGATTCGAAATCTTTTATCTTGTATTTCAAAATAATGATCTTTGTCAAAGATGATTTACATAAGTAAAAGTATACCAAAGGTGTTTGAGATTAAAGATTAGTACTTATGTTTATATGAATGAGTATAGGCTTATGCTCAAGGAAAATATGTTTTAGTCTTTGAAAATAATTCTTTTAAAATCTCAAGCAATAATGGATAAGAAAAAACAAAAGATTAAATGCACACAAGATATATAGTGGTTCGGCACCCGTCTAGTCCAATAGCTTCAAGCTTACCTACTTGAAGAATTTTTCAATCCCAATCACTTTTACTAGTGATCAACCACAACAAAGGTTTTACCACAGTCACCCTAAAACCTTATATAGTGAGTTTTTATGGCTCAACTCAAACCTTCACCAAGTGAGTTTTTACGGGCTTAACTCAAACCTTACAACAAGTGAGTTTTAGGCTTAAGTCAAACCTTTTCCACAAGGAGTTTTAGTCTTAACTCAAACCCAACAATCAAGATAAATAGAGTTTTATCTTTATAACCTAATGAATTTATAGCAATGAATATCTTACAAATGGCTGGACAAACCTCTTAGCTTGAGGTGAGAAGAGCTGGACAAGATGAGACTTCAGTTTTCGCTTGCTTTTCCTATTCACTTACAATGTACAAGAATAGGATTTGTAGAAGATCTTCTTTGAAAGCTTGAATAAACGTTTTGATCTCCACGTGTGCTTGTGTATGTGTGTCTGGTGTGTGCTCTCTTGTTGTGTTATGTTCTTGTCTTCAAACACCTTATATTTATATAAAGAGATAGAAATCTGGCTGTTTATAGCCGTTAGAGTTAAGACTGAAAAGAAGATTTCGAAACATAGCCTACAGGTTTCAAAACATTAGAAATTTACACTAAGGTTTCGAAACATACTCCTCATGTTTCAAAACATACAACCTTTCCAGCTAGACTTGCACTTAAAGACAACAATGAGTGGGAGACATAATTTATTCCCCACTAACATATAAAAATGATCTCCACTTTCAAATTTGAATTTGAATTCTTAGAGCATAGAGAATACATTTAAAAATACTTTGAGAAGCTTTTAGATAAATATTATAATATAAAACAAAAGCATATCGAATCTTTTAAATCTCTGCTGACAGAAATGTCAGAGGTTTCGAAACATAAAATGAAGGTTTCAAAACCTGATTTGAAAACATATGCATTACATAGATGTTTTGAAATAGCATACACACTTAGAAAATATGACACTAAGACCAAGAGCGGGGTGAATTAGGTTGTTTTAAAAATTTGGTTGAACATGAAAATCCTTTTGATGAAAAACGAGATTTTACTGAAAGTGAGGATTAATGAAATGCTTGGAACAATAAATGAAACAAAGAGCACAAGCAAATAAGAGACACCACGATATATAGCGGCTCGGCTTAAACCAAACCTAATCCACTACCTTAGCTCCTCACTAGGGATTTTTCAATCAATCCACTAAAAACCTCCTATCTCTCCGGATAAGCCCTCTAGCAACAAGGTAGGAAATACAATATCATGCTTAAACAAGCAATCCCTCTAGCAACAAGCTAGGTATTCAACCCCTTGTTTCAACAAGCAAGTCCTCTAGCACAACAAGTTATGAAAACCAAGAATAATACAAATGGAGAGGATCTAAGAGTAGACACTCTTAGTTACAAGATCTCTCAATATAAATACAAGGCTTAAACAAAATAATACAAATGATAATCAAATCCTTTAGAGAGAAAAATGAAGCACAAATGAAACAATTAAGCTCTTGAAAGAATGAACACTTGTAAGCTCGAAATCAATCCTATTAGTTGTATTGATTCATCCCTTTGATCTCTATTTATAGTGCATCTCGAGCCCATTCAAAAAATATAGCCATTGGAGACTTCAATAGTGGAGAATCTAGCCGTTGAAAGCTGTCTGCGACATAAATTGTCGACATTTGATGAAAAACTGTCAACAGTATTGAAGACCTATCAACATTTTTTATGCAGGAGCTTTCGACATTTAGATACAAAGAGTAAGATTTGAAACTGTTGACATTTTAACATAAACTATCGACAATTTGTCAAGATAAAAAATCACTGAAATTCAAATGCTATAAAATTAATTTTGCCTGATGATACAATCCACAACATGTATACATAACAACTTATTTACATTTTACCTTCCACAACATGTATATAAAACAAGTAAATGTCCACATTTTTTTTTATTTATATTTTACCTTCCATTTACTTTGATACAAAAATGTAAATAAGAAAGTACGTCCCGTTTGGATTCAATAAAAATATCTAAAAAATCAAAAACCAAACCAATAAGAAAGTAGAATTTTGGTTTTAGTACAAATTTAGGATTTAGCAATTTCACCACTCCCAAAATTCATACCTTCTATTTCTTAAAAAAAATCATTAAAAATCATTTTAACAACAATGAATATTAGATATCAAAATACTGGGAGATAGTTTTTCAAAATGAAAACATTTTCATATATTTCTCCTTATAATGTACTAATCTTCCAAACTTAGAAAAAATTATAAATCATTCGATTTTCATTTTCACATAGGTACTTGAAATTGATTTTTGTTGAAAACCATAAACTTGACTCATGACTTAGGGATCAAAACTAAATGATGTTTTTCATCATCAAAACTAATCACAAGTGTAAAACATCAATCTCCCCATTTTTTATGATGACAAAACCTAAAATCAATTTCAACAAATCTCTCCCCCTTTTTGTCATAAATCAAAAAGGTTTGTTTTCAAGAAATTTAAACTTAAAACACTCCCTTAAACTGATATGACTAGAGAACAAGTCAACCATACTTAGATACTCCCCCTTAAATCAAGAACTTAAAAATAGTGGAGTTCTAGGAATACTTACATGATGTTTCACAAACTCCCCCTTTAAATGACAAAACCAATAAGGTTAGAGAATCGAGAATTAATAAGCACATAAATCATAACACAAGTTCCCACTTAAGATGGCATAACCAATCATAAGTCATCATGAGGCATTCATATACATGTGCATAATCCCTATACAAGTGTCATTCATAAGGCATTCACATAAGAGTCCATAATAATCTCCAAACAATTCAAAACGTTTGATATCACATTCCATATTCATGACCATAGATCCAATAATACACAACATCAAAGAGAGTAATCATATAATATTCTAATAGTACAATATCATTACAAAATCTATAGAGCAATAAGCTAATTCACCCATGTTCATAGTTTTGGATTTCGCCGATTCTCATTGCTGATAATGGTTGTCAAACACGATGGATCCAAGTTCATCAATATCACCTGGGAATGGCCATTGGCTGTTGCTAGTTTCCATTGGGTAATGTTGCAAACTAGCCTCTTGGAAATAAGGAAATGATATATTTTTTTCTTAGAAAACTGGGTTTTCAAAATTCCAAATAGGGTTTGGATCATCTAAGAGAAAAGATCCATTGTCATAATATGGGTTTGAATTGGTTTCTGGGTGAAACCAATTTTGAACATTGAGAGGGTTTTCAAATAGTAATTGCTCCAATAAAGCTATATGAAATTGAAGATCGATGACTTGCTGTTGGAGGGCAAAAATGTAAGATACATAGCCATAAATAGGATTTTGAAGCCTAGCTTGAGCTTCATACAAGAGTGTAGCGACAACCCCATAATGGTCACTAATTGGAAGCTGGTCCAAGAGCTATGAGGCATTATTGGCACCAAAAACCTTATGAATAGTTACAAAATCAGTAGGTCCTTCTTTATAGCAGAAGAAAAGGGTAAAGACACATGATTGGGTACATTTTCTTTTTAATACTTTATAGACACCGCATGGAGAATAGGGTCCTGACATGATCTTCTAGTTTTATATATATATTATTTTTATTTAATTATTATTATTTTTTATTTTTATTTTATTATTATTATTTTTTTAAGACTAGGTAGATTTAGCTAGATCTGGGTATTGGTCAGATCTAGGTAGATCTTAATAGATCTGATTGGATGTTGGGACTGGATAGATCTAGGTCGGATTTAACTAGATGCTAGATCTGGGTCATTGTCGGCGCAGATCTGGAAGGTAGAGTAGAAATAGGAGAAAGAGGCAGCAAGCGACGAAGCAGCAGTAGGCGAGAGCGAAAGCGAGGGCAAGGGCAACAAGCGAAACAATGAGAAGAGAGAAGGGGGAAGCTCACAAGAGGAAAGTAAACAGACGAACAACTTTAACAAGGTTGGGTTTCAAAGAAAACAGACATCAGATCAGCGAAAGGTTAGATACAAGATAAACTAAGGAACAACGAATAATAAAAAAGATGAAAAGAGAGACTCACCGTGGATCTGATTGGCGCTATGGATCCGATTGGTGGCACGACGAAGAGGTGACGGCAAACGAGGGAGATACGATAACACACACACCGAAATGGAAAGAAAAAAAAAATATTTACCTGAGCCCGAAGAGGGAGATCGAAGATGGAACGATGTGAGAAGAATATAGATGATGACGGCAGTGGCAATCGACGAACACAACGCTGGCAACAAGAGAGGGAACGAAAGAGTGAGAGAGAGAGAGGGGGGGATATTCGGGTGAGAGGAGAGTGAGGGAAACCAACAGTAAGCGAAGAAAGGTCGACCTTATCTGGGTCGGCCTTTTTAATTTTATTTTTTTATTAATTATTTTATTTATTTATTTATTTAATTATTATTATTATTATTATTTTTTTTTTTTTTTTTAAAGAGTAGAAACCAAATTTGCTTTCAAGAACATTAAAGAAAATGTATTTATGCTTAGACATATGGATCTCTTCATCTTCTTTATATTATACTCATCTCAAGTTCCCTTTCCATTAAATTGACAAATTGATTCCGTAGGGATTTATTTGTGAATCCAAATATAATATCATCCACAAATTTGAAATACTAGAATATCTTTGTTATGAGGCTTGATAAACAATGTTATATCTATTTGTTTTCTTTTAAGTCCTTGTTTTAGAAGAAATTTATTAAAAACTCTCATACATACCCTAGGTACTTGTTTTAGACCATATAGTGCCTTGGTGAGTTTTGAACATATGATCCTCACATTGAGGATTCTTAAAATCAAGACGTTGTTCCATATACTTTCTCATTTATATCCATTCAAAAGGCATTTTTAACATTCATAGCTTACAATTCTTGTGGCATGCAAATGCCAACAACATTCTTACGGTTTCCAATCTTACTACGGGGGCATAGATTTCAATTTTATCTATTCCTTCTTCTTAACTATCCCTTTGAGCTACTAATCTAGCTTTATTCGACCTTCATTTCTAATAGATGTTCTAGTTTTAAAGTCTCTAGAAGGATCTCCTATGATCTCATTTTTCTCCACATATTTTCTTTCTCTTGAAATGATGGTTTTTCATTTTCTTAATTTAGCATATTATCATTTGATAGATTTGATTTCTTTTAATCTAATGAGAGTTTTTCAAATTTTTGTCCTAATTTCTTGTCACAATCTTCATTAGGTATTGGAACTCCAATGCTCACATTCTCAACTATAACTTGAATTTATTCTTCTACTACAAGAGTTAAACTCTTTTTAAACTTTACTTTGAGTAGAATACCCTAAGAAAATTCCTTCATCAACCTTAGCTTCAAACTTTCTTGTAGAATATTTTCCATTGTTAATAATGTAACAAGCACTACCAAAAATATAGAAATGTGCAATATTAGATTTTCTATCCTTTCATAATTCATAGGGGGTTTTAAGATAGGCTTTATGGAATCCCTATTTAACATATAGCATGAGAAGTTAATGGCTTAGACCAAATGATTTTTGATACATAACACAATTCTAGCCATTTCTTATAAAGATCTATCTTCCTTTTCAACTACCTCATTTTGTTAAGATGTTCTAGCACTAGAAACATTATGATTAATATCATTTTCCTCACAATAGTGCTTGAATTGTTCATTTCAAAATCTCCACCACAGTCACTTCTAATTTTTGAAAATGCATATACCTTTGTCTTTTTGAACTCTTTTACAAGATATTTTAAAGGACCTAAATGTTTTACTTTAGATGCAAGAGATATTACCAAGAGAAACTAGAGTAGTCATCCACAATGACAAGAGTATAATGTTTTCTATCTAGGCTTTGGATTCTCATAAATTCAAAAAGATCTAAATGAAGTAAGGTTAAGGGCCTAGAGGTTGAGACTTCCTTCTTAGGCTTAAACCATATATTGCCTTTTATACATGTTTCACAAATGTGATATTTTTCATATTTTAACTTAGCTAATCTTTTAACAAGCTCATGTTTGGATATCATATTCATGCTTGCATGACTTAGTCCATTATGGCATAGTCAAATATTTTGAGAGATGGTTGATACTAGACATTTTTCTATACAAGATAAGAATAAGTCTATACACATTTTCTATCCTATTATCTATTCTTTTTGTTTCATCTTTTTTTGGTGACAAGATATTTCACACGGATTATCATTAAAGCATACTTTATATCTTTTGTCACACTATTGGCGTATGCTAGTTAGGTTGTGCTTAAGATTATCTATCAAGACAACATTTCTTAGCACATATCAACAAATTTTATTCTCCCCCTTACTCAATGCATATATCAAAGATTTGAAAATTACTATAACTAACAAAAAGGCATAAAGGCAAACTTATAATTCATTATCATCAAAACTTATAAACCTATAGAGTTTTGGAATAGAAATGTACCACCAAGATTTTAATTAATAAAATCTTTCTTACTCTTGGATGGCAATTCATCATTTGGGGTTGAATCTCTTTTTCATCCCCTTTTCCTTCATGATTGACCCATCCATAAGGATTTCTCTTTGAGGTTCATTTGGATGTCAAGCAAGCAACAAAAAAAATAACTATCCACAAGCTTTTGGTGCCCAAACCACTTTGGGTTCACCATTGTTAGCATAGACCTCCTTCTTAGGAACCCAAATTTGTTTAAGCTTATGTGGGTGTTTTGTTATGAAACCTTTATGTTTAAAATGATTCCAATGGTTCGAATGTGAAGCAAAGGATTTTTGTTTAAATATTATTTTCCTTTTATCCTTATGCATATTCCTTTTAAAATGATAGTTTTTAGGTTTCAAAACATACTTGGATCCTTGGGGTTTAGCATGAGAACTACTAGATATCTTAGTTCCCTTAGGAATCCATTTGATTTTTGGACCACTAGATGATTTCCTTTTAAAATGACAACAAGATGCAATGTGGCCTAACTTGCAACATTGAAAGCATCTAATATCATGAGAGGTGTGAAAAGATGAGTTTTTGACATTTGCTCTTTTACTATGAAAGATTTGAATACCTTTGTCATGATCACAAGAATTTGAAATCTCTCTATTTAAAATAGGCTTATCATTTAAAGCATCATTAGGAGATTTCAATTTAATTTCTTTCAAATCATTTTCCAATGAAAATTCATTATTGGAAGCAAGCAAACATTTATTCTTAGATTTTAAAGCTTCCAACTCATTAGATAATAAATCTAATTGCTTTTGAAGAGTTTTGCTTTTCAAACATAATTTTTCAAAGTTGATATGTAACTTATTGAAAGCACTCAACAACTCTTCATTTGAAAAAGCATCATGATCATCATTTCTATCATTCAAAGAACTAAACTCATGATCATTTTCAATATCAACACTATCATCAAAACCATAAGTAGAAGTAGAGGTTACCTCCTCTTCTTCTTGAGCTATGAAGCACGAGATGGGATTTGATTTTTCTTCTTTTGAGGCATGAGAGCTTTCCTCTAGAGCATATTCTTTGTTTTCTCTATGAACATCATCAACAAAATCACAAGATTGATTAGTACGATAAATTAAATCAAGAGTATTCAATATATCTTTGGCGTTAGAGCACTTAAAATTTTTTACATAAACATCGTCACTTAGGGCATGTTGTAAAATATGCATAGCTCTAATATTTAAAGAAAAATTCTTTTTGTCATGATCATCCCACTCCAACTTTGGTTTTGAAACAAAACCATTTTTCACAATATTCCACAAATAGCAATTAATGGATGTCATGAAAACACAAATTCTTATTTTTCAATGTTCATAGAATGAGCCATCAAAATAAGGTGTCATATTAGTAGGATAACCTTTCTTAAGAGCCATAGATCTCTCCTTAGGTTGTTAGACCTAAAAATAAAGAGTTAGGCTCTGATACTAATTGTTAGATTTGAATAACAATGACACCAACACCAAGAGGGGGTGAATTGGGTTGTTTTAAAAATTTGGTTGAACATGAAAATCCTTTTGATGAAAAATGAGATTTTAGTGAAAGTGAAAATTAATGAAATGCTTGGAACAATAAATGAAACAAAGAGCACAAGTAAATAAGAGACACCACGATATATAGTGGTTCAACTTAAATCAAGCTTAATCTACTATCTTAACTCCTCACTAAGGATTTTTCAATCAATCCACTAAAAACCTCCTATCTCTCCGGATAAGCCCTCTAGCAACAAGGTAGGAAATACAACCTCATGCTTAAACAAGCAAGCCTTTTAGCAACAAGCTAGGTATTTAACCCCTTGCTTCAACAAGCAAGTCCTCTAGCACAACAAGTTAGGAAAACCAAGAATAATATAAAAGGAGATGATCTAAGAGTAGACACTCTTAGTTACAAGATCTCTCAATATAAATACAAGACTTAAACAAAATAATACAAATGATAATCAAAACCTTTAGAAAGAAAAATGAAGCACAAATGAAACAATTAAGCTCTTGAAAGAATGAACACTTGTAAGCTTGAAATCAATCATCTTGGTTGTATTGATTCATTCCTTTGATCTCTATTTATAGTGCATCTCGAGCCCATTCAAAAAATATAGCTGTTGGAGACTTGAATAGTGGAGAATCTAGCCGTTAGAAGCTGTTTGCAACATAAACTGTCGACATTTGATGAAAAACTATCGACAGTATTGAAGAACTGTCGACATTTTTGATGTAGGAGCTGTCGACATTTAGATACAGAGAGCAAGATTTGAAACTGTCGATATTTTAACATAAATTGTCGACAGTTTTATAAACTGTCGACATCTGGAAACAAACTTTCGACAGTTTGTCAAGATAAAAAATCACTGAAATTCAGATGCTATAAAATTAACTTTGTTTGATGATACAATCCACAACATGTATACATAACAACTTATTTACATTTTACCTTCCACAACATGTATATATCCTCTCTTCTTTACAATCCACAACATGTATACATAACAACTTGCTTGATTTTTGTTGAAAACCATAAACTTGACTCATGACTTAGGGATCAAAACTAAATGATGTTTTTCATCATCAAAACTAATCACAAGTGTAAAACATCAAAATATCCTCTCTTCTTTGCAAGCCATTGCGTTCTTCCACCTGTCGGGCCACTCCAATAACATCAACTAGTGAGCGGAGTTGTTTGATTTTAACGTCCAACCTAATTTTGTCTTTAAGCCTTGTCTCAAAACAATTGATAAAAAACTTTTCAAGTAAGTCATCGACTCAATGGAAGAGCTTCTCAAATTCTTCTTAATAGCTGAAATGGTGGTGATTTGCTTGAGTCGAGTGAGTGCTTCAGAGGGGTCCTCATAGTCAGTTGGACCGAAACGAAGCAGCAAGGTCTTGGTGAATTCTACTAGGTAATTGGTCCTCTGAACTTGGTAAGCCACCTTTGCCATTGAAGTGTTATTCCTTCAAGGTGAAAGGAGGCGAGTTGGACTTGTTGTTCTGCAACCATCTCCTTGAAGTCAAAATACTACTCTGTCTTATAGATCCATCCTTACGGGTCTTCTTCATTAAATTTGGGGAAATTCAGCTTGAGATGGTGACGATTACGGTCCGAGGAGAGTTGAGAGTGATTAGTTGATAGTAAGTTAACTTGTTGGGATGATTTAGTAAAAGTAAAAGGTCTTATTTCGAGGTGGTTATTAGCACGATTCTGTGATGCGCAAAGAGATTAAAGCTTGGATAATACAGTCTGAAGGGTAGGGTAGCATGATTTGTTCAATACTAGATTCATAACTTCCCAAGATCTCATGAACTTCGTTTCGAAACTCGGCATTAGTTTTGCCACAAGTGTCCATGGTCAAAACCGCACTCTAATATCACTTAATGGGTATAATTTTAAGAGAAATAAGGGATAGTAGAATTGAGCGAAAAGACAAGTAGAATACATTTGAATTAATTCTGAACGTCTCATTCACTTTACCTTCGGTTCATATTTATAGACGTACAATGATAATAATAAAGATACAAAATTAAAAAAAAAATATCTACCACTCATAAAATTAGCACAATAGTAACCCACTAAACAACTAAACACCCGTTAAAACAATTAAATAGACTTGACGAAATCTTTCTTGACCAAGTTTTGCTGGGCTGTATAACTAATGCACGTATAAGATATTCTTGAATTTTCAACAACTAAACTACTACCTAAAGTAATTAATTTTTATTGCAAAGTTCCCATGCCCATTAGCTTAAGTTTAGTGGTGCCACTTCTATGTTAACCCTCTCCCATATGATCATTCATGGGGTCGATTTCTATATTATATTTTAATGATAATACCATTAGTTCATTCATCATCATTAAATCCTATTATAATTATGAGAGTGACAACTACTTCTATTAAGCACAAAAAGAGATTACTCACACCAGACATTTTTTAATCATTTCAATGCTTTTGTCACATAAACTATCAAGTTGAATTATTTATTTTCCAAAATTATAAAAAAAAATCCTAAAAAGAAAAGGACAACTGAAAGAGATTGCCTGAGACTTTTTTTTTTACCGTTCATCAAATCTTTTTTACTATCATTCTAAATTCTAAACCTAACCAGGATTGATTTGCAGCGCATAAGGACGTCACTTGTCAGCGAAGCCTCCATTAAAGCGGTTGGGTTAAGATGATGAATGGGCAATCTCCTGGGCCGGCCCAACAAGGCCAGCCAATCACACGCCTCGACGTGTGGCGCATTGGCAGGGGGTGGCCACGTGGGCGTAGAGATCACAAATCACAAAGCAAAAATCCAAAGGCTCCTCATCCCATCCCTTCTGCTATCAGTTGTCATCTCATCCACTCGTTCCAACTAAAACCGCAACTCGCTCCGCCTGGCCACATCTCCCTTCTCTCTCTCTCTCTACAATCGTCCTCTCAGGGCTTCATCGTCTGTTTTCATGGCCGGTATACTCGAAACCCTCACCATTCCTCGGGCATCCGGCCTTCCTTCCGCCACGGCTGCTTCATTAGGGAGTTCGTCGGTTTGCGCGGTTTCCTTCAGGAGATCGGTCAGATTGCCAGAGTCCAGAGGACTGAAGATCCTGTCCAGTTCTATGACTGCCTCTCGTGGATCGGTGAGTTCGAGAGTCGGTGCTCGCCGTAGGGCGCGAATCGTGTGCGAGTTTCAGAAGACGGCTGTTGAAGGTCACTGTAACTCACTGCCTGATTGATTTTATGCTTGCTTTGCTTAGTTGATAGTTCACTGCCTGATTTAATTTTTTTCTTGTCTCTGTATTTCTTTTCTGCGTGCGTTTGATTTCGTGACAGTATTTGAATTCGAGTTCGATTACCGACAGGAAATAATAGTAAAAAAAAGGACTCGAATTTGACGAAATAGAGAATTATAATTCATCTGGAAAAATGATTCAAATTGACAGAGAAGATCATGTATCGGTAAAAGGTAGAAATTATTGAATAATTTTTTATTTAAGTGGCTGATTACACTTTGCTGATGAAATTAATTTTTCATGAATATACTGGTTACGGTTTTAGGCACTGAGAACTGATGAAGCGGATACTTTGCTGTGTTTGAGATACGTAAAGCTAATGTTTGACGCAGAAAATTAACCTTTGGTTTAAGCTTTTTTAAGCCAGACGATTGTAAATAAGACTTAAGTTACTAGATTTTGACATACACTCTGGAAGAATAGTGTTAGTAAGATTGTGTTTTCATGCTCTTTCTTCGTTGTGAATCAATTATTGCATGATTCTTTTCTTATTTGCAATTAAATTGAAACCATAGAAAGATTTTTCCAAGTCAATTTGGTGGTCCATTGCAGGTTTTCATGTTATATGCTATTTTGGTAGATGCACATCTATTTTCTGTAGCACCAGAAAGGTGAAAAAATTACTCACCTGAAAAATGCTCTCATTAAGTGAAGCCACTGTGGAACAACAGGACATAGGAGGTTAACCTGCATAGTTGACAGTGTTGGATGATTGTTGTACATGCATTGCCTGGTAAAGACAAAACTTGACCGGTATAATGGTTGAGACAATTTATTTTTTGTTTTACATTTCTTTTGGTTCTATTTGTTGACAAGTTGGGTAAAAGGAAGACAGCTTCCTTTTTTCCCCCTTTTACGGTGGTGATGGGTGTGTTTTTTTTTGGGGGAAGGGGGGGGGGTTTGCTAGGTATGATTGACATTATAACTACTTTATATGTTAACCATTTCCAATTTCTTTATTTTCAGAAGGCCACTACCTGACCATAAAATAAGACAGTATGCCTTTGCTGAGGAAAGGTATTTGAAGTTGTTACATATTGGTAAAGATGTTTTTAGAACTTTGGTACTGGCCACTGGCTCTGGAAGTTGACTAGATTGTGGCATTTTATCAGTGTTTCAGGCAATATCTAAGAATATGAATAGTAGAAAAGAGATATTGTATTCGGAAGTAATGGTAGTAGTGAAGGAGGAGGAGACATATATAGTGGTTAGACCGGTTCACTCTATAAGCCCACATGTGTTTCTCAACTCTAAACCATGGACGTATGTTTGTTTGAAGGGATTAGGAATGCTGTGGTATAATAGGAGGGATAATATGTACTTTGAATTGGACAAGATTATGTATATCGTGTTTATTTGCACTTAGCACAAGATAGAGAACGGGATAATGGAGAATTGAGTACTAAAAATTATATTCTTATCCTCATAATTAATATTATATTTTGTATGTACATTATTACATATTAGTATAGAAATTAATAAATAAGTTAGCATATAAAATAATATCAATGTAGACGTATTACCTTATTTGTTAATAAAATATTAATGAAGACCTATTTATAATATATCTTCTCAAAGTTATTAAAAAGATATTAATAATGCATGGTATAAAATATTTAATATTGTATAAAGTATATATATATTTGTGAAATTATATATCATAAATTTATTATGTAAACTTTAAGATGAATAATTAGTAAAACATTAACATTGTGCAAAACAAAAATACAAAAATGTGATTATTATAAAGATCATAATATAAAATATCTCATATATATAATATTAATGTAATCATTAATAATTCATAATATATTAAGTCAATCCCATGGGATTGACTTAATATGTTGTAGAAATATAACTTATATGAAAAGACCTTTCACTCAGTTGGGAACTATTTGCTTGTTGAAGAGTTGTTTGAACTTGGTAGTGTTTTGGAAAACTGTCGCCAAAAACAAGGGTGGTGAGAGATTCCTCCCTTGGTGGCATTATTTTGCATGTCAATATGCAATAATATAACTCATGGATTTAGGTTCTTGATTTGATTTGATTTTAGTATAAAGTGATGCAGTCAAAATATGGTTGCATCTTGCACGATATATTGTTCCATTTGGCTCAAAGGTGCATTATATGGTTGCATGATTTTGTCTTGAAAGGGGCTTTTGTGGAAATGGATAATGCATGGCCCTTTACTTACAAACCACAACTCATCTTTGACCAATACCAATGCGGGACTGTCCCTCCCCCAGAGTTTAGAGAAGCATGCTTTAAGCACAAAGCCAAAGTACCGCATGCTTGGGGCTTTTTTTATGTGAAGCTCAGCGGCTTTAGTTGAGCGTGCTTAAGTTGTGCTTTTACTTGAGCTTTGAAGCTCAATAAAGCGAGCTTTAGAAATACGCTTGGTTTTTTTTATCAAACAATATGAATGGTTGGATTTGTTTAAATTTTTGCAATAGTGTGGCTGTTTGTATGGAATTCTTACCCAAAAAAAGCTATTATCTGATCTTAGAAAGATCTAAATGAAATCATATATATATTTGTTTGAAAAAAAAAAGACAGCTGCATTTACCAAGTGCAGAACTCTAGTGCTACAATTGATTACGGTGGAAAACAGCTAAGAAATAATTGATTCAGTGTAGAACTCTGGTGCTTTTTTGGTTTTTACTGCCTGAAATTTCTTTCCCCCTCCCCGCGGCGGGGGGGCGGGAATCAACCTTGCACAGTTTATTTTGTCCAATATAACATTATTGGGTCCTGTAGGTCACTGTCGCATGCATTAGAAGATCTACTGCTATGGAAGTGGAACATCACATTTATTTCTTTAACAAATGCAGTGGCTGCTGTTACTGAAGCAACATGGAAGTCGCTTGTCCTTGAATCTGATTCCGCTGTTCTAGTTGAATTCTGGGCTGAATGGTGTGGGCCATGCCGGATGATCCACCCTGTTATAGATGAATTGGCAAAGGAATATGTCGGGAAGCTTAAATGCTACAAGTTGAACACTGACGAAAATGGTAAAGTTGCAAGCGAATACGGGATCCGTAGCATCCCAACGGTTATCATCTTCAAGAATGGACAGAAGAAAGAGGCAATCATTGGCGCAGTTCCTAAGACAACATTGGCATCCAGCATAGAAAAATTCTTGTAGGAGCATCGCTTGTATGTGCTCCTCAGTGGGGCTGTCAGTTGTACTTTTTTTTCCTTCTCTCTTTAGTCAATTAAGCTGCAAATTTAGAGATGCTGCGCCAATAACATCTGCACACTGCTGTATAGTTACTGGATGCTGCTGTATTTCCTGTTTGATATGGTATATTGTTGGTGCTATATAAATGTGTCTGTGTTCTATATCTCATGTTCAGTGGATAAGGTTTTCTTTAATAAACACAAACTGCCAAAAAAAAGGGAAAAGAAAAAAGTCTCCCCCCTCGGTTTAGGCTTTGTTAGAGAAAATAAGTTGCTAGAACTTCCTTGCAACAATTCAAATGCATGGTTGGTTATACACGGACTTGGCCCATAATATGTGAAATTGGTGTGCAAAATTGGGGTGTCCTCACTATTGTTAATTTTATTAATTATTCCTTTGACATATGAGTGGTTTAGTTTTGTTGCTCTGCTGTTGCTTACGACTTCTTGTTTGTTCAGCGCATGGCTGAAACCATGGTCTTTGGTGCGCAAAATTAAGTTGCAGACTGTCCAAAGTCAATCCGAACTCAGTGACGCCCACTGGAGTTCAGCCGGCAAGCTACAGGTATTTGATTTTAGAGAACTTGACTTGTTATGTTTGGTATTATACTATATTATAAGAATGAAAATAGTCATGTGATTATGTATGTTAATTGGTTGTCATGGTCTTAGTTTGACTTTTCTTTCGAAATTGAGGATAATCACTTGAAAAAAGTAAGCTAGGATGATAACCTTTTCTGATACTGCCAGCCTGGCTGCTTGTTCAGAATTTGATAAGCGTGTAATGTGTGGTTGGTGGGACATCAAATTTCCCAGAGCACCTCGTTTTGAAATAGAAAATGTCCTTGCTTTTGGCATAGATTTTCAACAAGAGAATCTTGAAATTTGATCCTTTCTGAATCTTTTTTCCAACCTTACTTAAAGAACTGCTCCATGACTTGAAGATTAACATGTCCATTGAGCACATAGAAACTTCATTATCTAGATTTTCGAGGGGTATTAACTATAATATCATAGGCTTTGAAGGGCCAAGGCAATGACTTGCCAGCTTTGAGGGGGCTAAAGTAGTATTTATGTCATTGTCAAAATGTTCATAATAAAAGAGAGAGAAGTATGATTCTTTGAAATTTAGTTATTCTTTTTCTTCTTTATTATTAAAAGATATCTATAAATAAAACTTGTTAAAAAATAAAGAGCATAACATCAATAATTTTTACGTGAAAAATTCAAAATAAAAAAAATTAAGTCACGAGATTTTTATTAACATATATAACAAAATACTTATAGGATTCAAGCTCTATCTTAATATACATGATATTGCCTTGCAACTTTTTGTGGGTGACATTGTTCTAGCTTAATAATATGTCAATATTATTTTCTAATGTTATTGTTACCGTTTGGGAACCCAAAATCAAGAAATCTTCCCTATTTTGGTGCTTGGAAACTCTTGAAGTGATCAAAGATGGAGTGGAGAAAAATGAACTTTTAGAAGATTATTCTAAATGTACAGTACAGAATTTGAGAAGCTTCATCAATAACAAAAATAGAAAATCTTAGCATTATATTCATGCTAGTTATATGCAGAATTTTAAAGTGAGAAAATGTTCATTGGTTGATACAGTTTTTAGGCTGAATTTGAGTGATGGTCTACAGATAATTCAACCCTACATGATGCTCTTGGCTACTGTAATGGTATGGCAAGTAACTACTATTGTCTCACACCATGGCTACTGTAAAGATATGTTAAAAGACACAAACTGTGGGTCTGTTTAATACTATTATTATTATTATACTTGTAAAACATAACCCTTTTTTATTAAAATTTTTATAGAAGTAGTACTTGGTTAAGTACTTTTAACAGTTTTATTTTTGAAGCGAAAGTAATATCTTTTAAAAGAATAATAATCACTAGTAGATGGATGATCAAAACTTGGCCCAACCTATCAAAATTTAGTAGCAAACATACATGTTTATTTGGTTCATATATGATTATTATTATTGTTTAAGTTTAAAGGGTAAAAAGTCCTTGTGACATACGTCAAGTGATTGGATTACGATAAATTGAAATTCGCACCAATAAGTTGTGGGTTCGATCTTTTGTCCTGCACAATGAGATAAAGTCTTCATCTGTGATTTACCTTATCTATCAAAATTGAGAATACAAGTGATAGAAAACTGCGCAAAGGTGATACTCCCAAATTTAAAGGATGAAAAGCTAATAATGTTGTTATTGAAATGTAGTAGAGAGTTTGATTAATACAATTGAACCTGCTTGATAGATTGAGTCAAGTATGTCTAAACAACATATAAATCAACTTTTAGATATTCTAAAACTCACTCAGACAATCAAGTAAAAGTATTTTTTTAAAATTTATCGCTCGATATATTAAAAAAAATATATAAAGCAAGTAATGACCGGAGATGTTATGCAAAGTAAAAGATATATATGTATATATATTCATAAAATTTTAAACAAATCTCAGAATTAACTTGACAAAACCTTGACTAAATGAAACTCATTTTATTATGTAAATTAATCTATAAAGCATAAACACAATCTTTAGTCGTACGAACTTTATGTGAAACTACAAAATCATCCATTGAAAATAGTCTTGTTGTTGGTAAGTTACAATAATAAATTTATTTGATGGAAAACGTCATCGTCCAACTGCCTTAGTCTGCAAGGAAAAAAAACAGTCAAAGAGTGCAGGAAAATTTCCGTGCAAACACTCTAATATTTAAGTTAGATATTAAGAATGATAAAAGATCGAGAGCAATATTTACACCAATATCAGTGATAGCTTATTGCATTAACCAAATAAATGACAAATTTGCCCTCAAACAATTCAAATATTTCCAATTCTCTGCCCTTACTCTCTCATCCCTCTTCTCTTCATCGTCACAACTTTTTCCATGGCCGATCTTCATTGCAGCTTCTCCATCTTCGGTCATTGCCTCCTTAATTGTTCGTTGTCGTCATTGCCTCCATAGTCGCCTCCTCCATTGTTTGTCGCCTCTATTGCAGCTTCTTCCATGACCGACCTTCATTGTAGCTTCTCCATCTCCGAGCGTCATCTCTATTGCTACTTCATTTATCGTCTATCATTGTCTTTTCCATCGCCGTCTCCTCTATCATCTCTTTCTCTCTCTCTCTCTCTCTCTCTCTATATATATATATATATATATTTAACATATATACATATTTTAATGTCTATTGTATTAATATAATTGTAACCAGTTAGACATCAACTTATAATTTATTTTTATTAAAAATTAGTATTTTTATAAATTTTATTTATATTATTCAACAATATGTCTATTTTTATTTTTTTAATAAGTTCTAATAGCTTATCAATTTTTTCAAACCAAACATATAATTATTTAATCGAAAGCTTAAAGTACATATATCCAAACATAGCTTAAAAACATAAATGCTTATAAGGCCTTAAAAAAATGGTGCGCCAAACACTCTTTAGAACTCTTATAGATAACGTCTATTCTGATGAATTCTAATTTGGTTGGGATTAGAATTCTTATAGATGACATTTATCTAGTTGTTTTGCCTTTGATATGATTTTGATGATGAAAATCAAATATTGATTTTATGTTGAAATTTGTTTGGTGCATCTATTTTTCCTTTCAAGCACCAAAATGAAAATCAAGTTTTCATGAAAATCAATTTCATCCTATGCCAAAAATTTTGTGTTTAATATTTTTTATGGCTTTTTTTTTAAAAAAATAAGTTTTTATTGTCAAAAGAATATTTTTTATATCAAAATTGGTCATATTGCATTTGAATTTCAAATTCATGTTTTAATTTTGAAAGCCAGCATGTCAACTGTTTTTGAAAAATGGTCCAAGCATGTCGATCATTTTCTCTTAAAGTGTCGACCATTTTTATGCAAACTCTCGGCCAAGTGCAATTGACAACTATTGCATCATTCCCAGTCAATCACTTTTCTCCCAATTGACTGCATATTTAGAAATTGCTCTATCCAGTTGATTGGTTTTTATAAATTGTCGATTGTTTATGTCTCTAACAGCTAGTTTTATAGACCTCAACTGTTACAAATGGACTAATTTTGCTTCAAACTTTTGTGTAGTCTATAAATACAGTTTAAGGAGAACTTGAGAAAGCTAGTGGATAGGAATGGGTTGATTTAAGCTTACAAAATATATTCATCTTCTCAATAGTACTTGTGCTTCCATTTTTCTCCCAAAAAGCTTTGTTATTATTTGTATCATTTATTCAAGGCTTTGTGTTTTTATTTGAAAAATTATTATAACTAAGAGAGTTATCTCTTATATCCAATATTAATTATATCATTCTTGTATTTCTTATCTTATGTAACTAGAATGCCTACTTGTGTATAAGTAGGAAGTTTGAATTTTCTAATTTGTTGCTAAAGGCCTTATTTATTTAAGTAGGGGATTTGTAATTCTTAACGATGTATGCTAAAAGGTCTATCAGGATTGGTAGGAGATTTTAGTAAAGTGCTTAAAAATTCTTAATGAGGTAAGATAGTGGATTATACTTGATTTAGTTGAGTTACTATAAATTTTTTGTGTCGTTTATCTTTCTTGTTTTTTATTTCTTCAAGCATTTATTTTGACATTTCATATTTATTATTTTGTCTCACTAAAACCTCATTCAAGCAATATATTTTCAAAGTTTTAAGTTATTTTTTAAATAAGTCAATTCACCCATCTTTGTGTGTGTGGTGCTATACATTGTGCCAAACCCAAATTCTTTATAATTTCCTCTTGTGAAATTTCCCCCATATATTTGAAAGAATGCTTTGTCGACGATGTCATTTTGGGGACACGAGGTGTCGGGGGGAGTTTGCTGCAAGCATTGAGGGGCCGGGGGGCCTGTTGCGTGCCTCTTGATGCCGCGGGGTGACCCCACGCTGCGTGCCTCTTGTCAATAAAATTAAACCTCTAATTTAACATCTAACATAGTCAATATTTCAATATATATTAATGTCCACTTGTCTGTACTTTTCATGCATGTGACATTAAAAATCGGTTTGTGTAATTTATAAGTTACTTGTTGTATTCCCGCTCCCAAAGAGATTATGAAGCCTAGCCTAGCCTAGCCTAGTCATAGAGAAACTGTTGCAACTATTATTGCTTAGTCAGGATTATAATGGCTGCTTTACATGGTGGGTTCCTTATAATTGGTAAATCCTCTACTCAAAAGGAGCTTTTAGATGTGTCAAAATATCAATAACAGGAATATTTGTTCTATTCAAGTGTGTGTATGTATATATATATATATATATTATTTTATTTAATCTAATTATATATTAAAATTTATAAATTGAAAATAAAATTAAATAACATATATTCGAATAAGAACCATATTATTGGTACATCGAGAGCTATATTTTGAACTATATAATGCTTGTAAAATAACAAAAATATTCCTTATATAACACCCTAAATTTCTTGAGCATTTATAACTTAGGATTTCGGGAATATAAAAATTTTTCATATCACAATCGTTGTCATACATCACACAATATCCCAAAAATCCTAATTTTTACCTTCTCAACTTAACAAACCCAATAATTGAATAGTTAAGATAGGTGTTAAAATTTCAAATGCGGAAGTTAGATTGAACCTGATATGGTTCACAACCATAATGCTTTATTTATCATAAATAAAATCGTTCAAGACGTCTACAAAATGTATTACATGGACATTATCTCTCGCAAGTGATAACTGAACGTCTTAAATATATTCAAATCCTACATAGGTTTGCACATAAACATAGATATGCTAAACATACTATAAGCAACAAATTAAACTTATTCTTCAGCTATCTCATTTCTCTTAGAGCTACTTGTCGAACCTGGAACATTTGAATATTCTAGGGACATAGTCCAATTAGAAGATGAATCTTCTAGTAAGAAACTCCAAAAACAGTTTATATCAATACATGATCAGGTATAAAATGTATGAGAAAAATAACGAGAACTACTCCAAAGTGCCTCGTGAACATGTCATCCTTTTCCAACGAAAGCTTTCTCAATGGTGCACTCATAACGCCTCTCGGGAGGTCCTTAACCATATCACCTCGATCCGACCTTACAGAACTCATGCAAGCACTACATCCGTTGTCCCTTAGGCTCATAATCTTCCCCACGAGAACTTTTTCGATGGCGCACGCATAGCACCTCTCGGGGGATATCTGACTTTTGCCCTCGACCAACAATAAATAGATATAATAGTATGGCCACATGAATTTTATAAATGTAACAGTTAAAAAGCCAACAACATATATTTTTCAAAAAAATACATTTCATAGATGCAACATAATTTCACGTAAGAGAATAATAAAAGTTTATATATAAGAACTTCACAAAATACGTCTCATGCAATAGAAGTCTCTCATAAGAGAATAAAAAATAGGATTTAGAGTATATGAGTCTCACCTTGTTAGTTTATCTCTTGGACGGTACAATTTCACTGCAGACGACCTAGGTTTCTGTAGAAAATACGTATTTCAGTAAACCTAATCTCAAATATTTTTATATAGGATTGAGGGGAATTAAAGTAGGGACAAAACTGGAAAAGTTGAAGAGAAAGAGCCCCTCACGCGCCTTCACACGCAGCCACTTTTCGGCAGCGCGTAACTCACTCGTTGCACAACAGCTTCGGACAGTTTCGGCTCGGTTTGGTATTTCAGCCATAACTTTCTTATTTAACTCCGATTCGACCCTCATTTGAACCTACGCGACCCTCTCTTCCCCCTCTACAAGATTATAAAAAAGAATCGGACTTCCCTCGCTTTTTTTCTGACTAATTTTGGCGAAAACCCGCAACTCTGACGAGGCTCGTTCTTCGCCGCTTTCTTCCCACCTTCTTGTAGAACTTCATCCCCTCTCTCTAGAGCAAACTCCTCCACTTAGAATGTCTAAACTCTCAAACTTCATTAGAATGATTTGAGATCAACTCATGGCCTCTATTTATAGATTTCTTGAACCAATCACATTATGCCACTTGTCACAAGCTTAGCCATGGACTCCAAAGACTCAAACCTATAATTGAATGGCTTTTCAAATTTAAAGCTAGAATGAATTTAACTTTTGAAATCTAAGATAATATCCTAAACTTCTTTCAAATGACATTTTGGCATTTATTTAAAGTTCTCAACTTTAACATGAGCTTATAATTTCATCCTTATTTCATTTGGATAATTCTCTAATTACAATTATACCCTCAAATATCAAATTTATCGAGATACTTAAAATCTCAAAATTAATAACTCAAAATTACTCGATATGTACGATTTTCGAGAAACCCTTACCATCATTCAGTCTTTTTAGGTTACAACTTAGTTTAACCGAAAAACATTCTATGATTTTATTTTTTTCAGCGTCATAAATCACATCTCGGGACACTCGTCAAAGATATACCTTTATCTTTAGGCATCTAAGCTCCAGGGCACTTCCTGCAACTCATTCGGTCACGTGTTGCCATTTTCAAGCATATTTTTCGATATTTTAAACTCACTTAAAATACGTGGTAACTTTACAAAAATATGGAGTATTACACCTTATATCTCAATGTGTCTTATCGCCTTGCACCGCCTCATCGTTTTGGGTGAATAGTTTAGTCATATGTCTCACCATTAACATATATTATGTAATTTAAAATATAATCTAAGAAATACCAATAACATTTTTCTTTGAACAAACTTGAATCTTAATAGACTTTTAATATCTTTGTCTCTTGCCCAAACCTATGACAGACCCAGATTGTATTTTTTTTTTTTATTCTTTTAACATTTTACTTGAATTAATGTTAGATTATTTTATTATTAAATTATTGTGAAATTATTTAAGTGATGGATATGAATTTCTTATATTAAAATATATTAAGTATATAAGTACTCATTAAATATCTATCAATTACACTATGTGTGTGTATATATATATATATTAATTTTCTCAAGTCCATATTATATATAATTGGATTTTCTTTTAACACAATCAATCCAGATCAAACCAAACTCTATGAAAAGCCCTACGTTTCTCCCGATCAAGTAACTTAATTCAGTTAAGTCATTGACACGGACGGGCCCTTGAGTTATTATATTATTTATGTCAATTAATATATTATTTATTCGATGAGAGCAAAATCAGAAAAAGGGCATGGATCCTACTTACTCCCCCTCCAGCCTGTATGTCACGTCGAGTAAACTTGAAGCGGGTAAAATAACGTGGCTTTATAATAAGAGGTTCTATTCATCTTTAGTAACATTATTATTACAATAAATTAAAAAAAAAAAGGAAAGAAAAGCAAAACAGACGGCGAGGGGAGGAGGCGGCGGCGAGGTTCACGAAAGGGGATTAGCAACGGCCGCCAAAGCGCGTGACGAAGACTCCACGTGACGTGCCAAGCACTGACGGGTCCAGCCGGATAAAGTAGTCACAGCTCCGCCTCTCTCCTCCATTCACTCTCCACCGCACCCCCCCCCCCCCCCCCCTCTCTCTCTCTCTCTCTCTCTCCAATCCCAATCGCCATCAAAGCTTCGATCCAGAGACGCCAGTCTGTCTTTGATTTCCGTTTTGCATTTTCTCCTTTTACTTTCTGTATTCGTTATATGTCGTCTTCTTCTCCGTGGTAAAGGCATCGATCCGACACTCACTGCCATTCGCCTTTTCTCCGTGCATTGCTTCTTCGGTATGTTGATCATCTCCCTTTTCGGATGTTTCTGTACATCTGCGCCGATTTGATGCTAAATTTATGATAGTTTGTTGCGTTCTTTGTCGTTTTTGAGGTATTATGTCCTTTGCCTTGGCATTTTGGTGTTGTTTGTTTGCAGTGGATCTCTGATTCGAGAAAGATTCCTCGTCTTTCTTTGATAAGATTGCTTAAGATCTGATTTCGTCAAACTATGTTGCTAGTCGTGTTGGTTTCCGTATATAAACCTGGGAGAAAATTTGGGCCGGCAAGGAACACTTAGGGCTGAATCGTTTTTGGCAATTACTCGTTACTTGGTAACAATAGGCACCTTCAATTTGCAATGGCCAGCTCTTCCTTCCTGGTCAGGTATTCTCAAAATTGAGAAGCCACCATTCATAGGTGAGCAAATTATTCTGTGAAATTTTGCTGTGAACCTTGATCTGAGAACAGAGAATATGGGGTTAAGACATGCTAGAAATTGGTTACAACTTTCTGGATGTTTCTTTCTTATAGACTTGGGTAGAAATAAGGACGCCTTGAAATTTAGAAAATTAAAATCATAAATGATAAGTACGGACTTGTAAGAACTAAAATTCACCTAACAGATGTAATTTATTATTCTAATCTTAACAGATTTGATGGAGTAGTGTGTAATTATCTAGATCTCAGTTAAAAGAATGGAAATAAAACCTAAGGACTTCACAATTTTCTTGCCCAGTTGAATAATTACAGGGCTCCATTGCCATGTATAACCCAATACATGTGCATTACCTTTTGATATTGGAGAACACTGAATGTGGATTAGCTTTTGTTTCGCTTAATTCCTTGACTTAGGAGATTCATGAACCTTTTGTTTTATTTGGTGCTATGTGTGTTAATTCTAATTATAATGCCGTTCATAAACTTATTTAAGTTATTCAAAGACTCCATTTTTTGGGCCTACTTTCTCTCTTGAGCCCAAAGCCCAAAATTTTGGTGTTTCTCTGTGTTATTTGCAAAAAATCTTCTGAAAAAGCTACTATGAGGAAATTGAAGCTTGCCTCTGGAACTTTTATTTCTTCTTCCAAAAACCATATGCATTGGAAATACCTTGGAACATCGATAGCCTGAAACCTCATTGAAGTTTGCTTCTTATTTTTTTGGTAGAGATCTTGAGATTTTCTAGGTATTGAGAACATTTGATTATAGTTATATACATTTTCAGGGTAACGGAAATGAAGCCTTCAGCATGTTTCTAAATTTCAAGGTCTGTTATCTAATGAATATATTACATTTTTAATGTTATATCAGATTTTATCTTTTTCTTCATCTCCATCATATGGAATGGTATATTCATTTCTTTTTTGAGTTACCAAAAAATTGTTTGAGAAATGCTGGCGCACACACTGCATAAATTTTGTTTGTTATGTGAGTCATTTCATTGTTTTCTTTAGTAATATCATTGCAATGCTGGATGCCTATGGTTTGGAAATAATCAGTTGTTCCATTTCAAGGATTATTACAAGGATAAAGGGTTGGTGCTGGTATATTGTTGTGATCATAGAAACATGTGGCAGTTGGCACAAACTCTTAGGTCCCCTGTTCTCATAACCATGAAACCTTCCCCTTCCCCCACTCCTCCTCCCATGTATGCAGAGGTACTTCATTATTTGGTGTGTATAATATGTTATTCATCACCCTATCTTCAAAATAAAAAAGTTTTCATCACCTTGTGGAGTCAAAAAATAAAATCTGCTCCCTCCTTAAGTTCTGCCTTTGGTGCATAGAACTTGATCATGTAACAGAAAATATCTGTGTTGCTTTGTTATGTGTTCATGTCATATGTATCGATTCTCAGTATTCCTGCAGTGCTCGCTTTAGGTGGTCAAGGCAGTATCTTATGGAGGAACCATTTTATGGCTAAGGGAGTTGGGTTCTCAAACCTATTTGATGCTGCTAGCAGTCCATTTACGATTATTCTCATTATTCTATTTGGTTGAGATTGAAAAGTGGTAGGCCTAACTTAGGGGAACTGAGGAACTTTTTCTTTTTTGTCCTATCTTCAATTATTTGGCAACTTAGGCCATGTGAGATGCCTCCCCTATGCTTGTCTTATTGACAGCGTCAATTAATGTAGTAGCAAGTTGTTCCAAAAGCAATCCATATTTCCGGTAGGTGTTATTGTACGATTCCCTCAATTTCTTTTTGTTACTCTAGGAGCTTTCTTGGTTGCAGTTGGTCCTTGATCTTCAGCTGCTGTAGATGCACTCTTTTTTCTGAATATATATAAATGTGTTCTTCTCATCCCATACACACAGGATCCGATGTATGTCTATCTACCATCTTCTCCTTCTATGATAATACATGTCTACCTGAATGACCTGACCAAATATTTTACTATAATTTGTGCTAAGAGTCCTCATTTAAACAGATTTGATGGCATATGAACAAGAAATTCACGAACACATAGCACAATTTGAATCCAATGGAGAGGTAGCATTAAAGCAAAAGTGGAAGCCAGTTTCAGCTCCAAAAACAGCTTCAGAAAATGCCAGTGGCTGCTTTGATTGCAATATTTGCTTAGATTCGGCAGTTGACCCTGTAGTCACTCTATGCGGTCACCTATACTGCTGGCCTTGCATTTACAAGTGGCTCCATGTGCAAAGCTCCTCGGACGAATCAGATGAGGAGCCCAAGTGCCCTGTCTGCAAGGCTAATATTTCTGAGACATCATTGGTCCCATTATATGGGCGGGGATCATCACCATCAGAATCTGATGCCAGGAGGCCCCAACTTGATCTGATCGTTCCTCACAGACCACCTGCTCATGGATCGCATACCCTGCTGACTCGTGGAACCTCAGTGGCTTCCCATCCGAACCACCAGCAGTTTCATTCTCACCCTTTCCACCAGGCACATCCTCAGCCATTTCATCACCAACAATACTTCCCTCACCCTTATGGTAACTATGATTCCACGTCACCTTCCAACTTTAGCAGCACAGCGATGGCCAGCAGCATCTTCAGCCCAACAGTCGGCATGTTTGGAGAGATGATCTTTGCAAGGATCTTTGGCAGCTTGGATGCAAGTTTATTTCCATATCATTACTCAAACGCATACCCTCTGACGGGGAATGGGAGCCCGAGGATGAGAAGGCAGGAGATGCAGGTGGAGAAGTCTCTCAGCAGGGTATCCATCTTCCTGTTCTGTTGCTTTGTCTTGTGCCTTCTCTTGTTCTGAGTGTCCTGCCTTTGCTTGCACCACCTGTATAGCTGTAACAACACCGGATTAGCAACACATAAATATGTATACTACATACTAAAACTGAGATTCTTTGGGGGGGGTGTGGTTTGGAGATGTCTCTTCTTCTGAGATGATTTTTGTCTCCCCTGTAAGATATTTCCACTAAATTATGATTAAGCTTCTGCTTCTGTTGATCACATTGACTGGTTGACTCTTCTTCTGCATCTTTCATCTGGATGTAGAAGGAATGAGCACTTGGACTGTAGCTGTTTTACAATTAATTAATGTGATTATGTGAAGGCAAGGCTTTTGTTTCAGTATTATTTACGCTCCACACAATTGCTTTCATTTTTGAAAATGAAATGTGGAAACCGATTCCAAAGCACATCTACAGCAACAATCACATTCACATGCCTCAATCTCCACAACATAAAGTGTGGACCTTTTCATCGTCTTTAGGATTACTTTTACAACTTAATACTGGATAGCAGGGGAAAATGACATCACTACTAATCCCCTCACCATATGACATTTTGCAAAATATATTAAAGAAAAAGAACAAAATCACAAACAAATATTATTTACTCGTGAAAACTTTTATATAAGAGTAAATTACAATTGGCACTGTTGACGTCTCATGTTTTGAGAATTACATTGATCTTTCATTTGTTAGATAGAAGTTAAGAAATTCTTGTGGGCAGAGTACCATGTATAATGTAAATTTAATGCCAAGGGTTATGTTATACAACCTTTTATCAGTAGGGAGTAGTCAATGTAATTTTTAAAATTTAGGGGGTGCTCACACATCTCTCTGTAGTTTACCTCCACATAAACATATTATACATGACCAAATTTATAGATAGAAAGTAGGGATGCTCAAGGGTCTAGATAGACCAAATCACTAGTTTAAACGAATGTAATTAGGTCATTTTAGTTCATTTATTTTTAAATTTATTTCAATTTCAGCTATATCTTATGGATTTAATTGACGTTTGGTTGAGTTTGAATTATGTGATCGGGTCTATCCACCCAATCCAACCCAATTTATATAATAAAAGGGTAAAATGCACAAACTTCCCTTTACGTAAGGTTTAATTTAAGGCATCTCCTTTTTATTTTGAAAAATTATAAGAACCTTCGTGACTTTACGAGTAAAAAGACCACTTCTAACTCTACATCTTAAAACCTTCTTTCTTCTTTTTCTTTATCTAATTATAGAGAAATAAAATAAAAACACTAGTGGTGACCGGTGATTGGCGACCTAAAAATAGATGAACAAGAATGAAATAAGCTAAATATTTTGAAAAACTTACTTGATTCTTTATTGAATTCAAGTATGGGATATTTATATACAAAACATACTAAAATATCTTCTGAAAATCAAGAACAAATTTGAATTAGTCTTAAAAGATAAAATACATCAACTAAACTTTAAAATTGTTGGAATTATCTTTTGCAAACTTACTCACCCTTTTAATCTTGGAATCTTATCACTTTATCCCTTTAATCTTGTAATATTCTCTTATCTCCTAAAAACTTTATCACTTAATTCTTAGCCATAAGATAACGAACCAATATTTTATTTTAAAATTAGATTTCTCCAAATATTTTTCTCTTTTATGTTTTCCAGCAAAAGTAATTCAAATCTTTCAATGCTCGTCCTCAGGCTCGCATAAAGATGTCATCTATGACAAGCTTGCTTACTAAACTATTGAATTGGTTTTGTGAAAGCCCTTGCTTAGGATGTTTGCAACTTGACTAGTGGTCAGTATATAAGGCATGCATATCAACCCACTATCTAATTTATTCTTGATGAAGTGTTACTTCTACATGTTTTGTTCTATCATGTAAGACTAAGTTATGAGCAATTGAGGTGGTTGCCTTGTTGTCACAATAAACCTTGCTGTGTAGAAGCCTTCAAATCTTCTAAAAGTCTTTTAATCCATAATACCTCACAAATTTCATGAGCAATTGATCTAAATTCCGCTTCTACATTGCTTATTGCCACTACATTTTGTTTTTAACTCCTCCAAATAACTCGATTACTTCCAACAAATGTGTAGTAACTAGATGTGGATCTTCTATCACTAACGCTACCGGCCCAATTTGCATTCTAGTTAGGTTCAATTGTGTTGAAAAATTTGGTGTTTTGATTTAATGAGAAAGAAAATTAGTAAATTTGGTTCAAAGATGATGACTAAAGCAATTATCAATGAAATGTAAAGTTTGTGAGAATGTCAAAGTTTTTAATCAAGTAATATGTTCAAATCATCTCAAGATAATCGAGTAATGTGCTTAGAATAATCAAGTATGTGAATGACAAATAGGCTTAAGTAAATTTTTCCAAGTGTAAGTTCATCAAGTAAGTCATTTGTGTAATCGAGTAATGCTCAATCTATTTTAAAAATAATCGATTACAATTGTAGGAATAATCGAGTAAAGATAAAAAATATTTGACTAACTTAAGCTTTGTACTCGAGTATGTAATGCAATTCTTTGTCATGTCCAGATTAATCAAGTAAAGTTTTTTTTATAATCGAGTAATAATCAATTTATATTCGAGTGAACTTCCTTTGTAATCGAGTGAATATCTGTTAAAATTTATGGGCACCTTTTACTTGAGTGAGTGAAATTTGCAATCGAGTAATATACTCCTTATACTCGAGTAGATTCTTCTTGTAATCGAGTAAACATAGGTTCAAAATTGGCTAAGTCTCTAAACCTAAAGTTTAATTGAGTAAGAATCTTTATACTTGAGTAAAGATCTTTGTTAATCGAGTAAATAATGCTTTGTAATCAAGTACATAAAGAACTTTTATGTGGCTAAACAATAATTGAGTACATAATGCATATAGTCGAGTAAAGATCAAATTTAGTTGAGTAATGCCCAGTTTGTACTTGAGTAATGCTTGAGAGATTTTGAAAAATATAGTCGTTACAGTGCATTAAATGATCTTCAGACATCATGTGCATATTTTATGAATTTTTAATTGATTGTTTGAGTATTGTAGAGACAAAAAGTGACAGTTGTGAGGCAAACAAATATTTCAATTGTTTAATGACAAGTCAACAGCATTCAATATTGAAAAGTTAAAAATAGAACTTAAAGGCTCACTGAAGAATGTCACAACAAAACAACACACAACACAGGAGCTCTTTGATCTTCCACATTTTATTCTTGTGAACTCAAGAGCTTCAAAAGATCATTCTATTTGAGATTTTCATAGGGAGAGTGCTTTGTAATTTTGTATTCTATATCTCTCTATCTTTCAAGAGAAAATACTGTATTCTTATATTATCTTTCTTTTTCTCTTGAGAAATTATTTTCACATTCTTTTGTGAAACTTGTAAGGTTAAGCCTAAACCTATAAAAAGCATTGGTTGTGGCTTAACTAAGTTTTAAAAAATCCATTGTGTAAAGGTTAGTAGTTAAGCTTGCTCAAAAGGTACAAAGGTAAAATTAGTTGTCAAAATCTTTGGTGAGAAGCCAAACTAGTGGATTAGGATTTTAAAGTTGAACCACTCTATATTGTGTGTTACATTCTTATTTTGTTTCTGTTTTAAAGTTTTTTAAAAGGGTGAAAATGCTTAATTCACCCCTCTCTGAAGCAACATTTTCTACAGATCAGTATATCAAATTGCCTTGCATCCAAGCATCCTTATTTCTTTTAGTAAATCAAGGGCATATTTGCGTTGATTGACAAAATTTCTTCCTTGGATATTGCATATTCCATTTTGAGAAAATATTTTAATGCACCTAAGTCCTTAATTTCAAACTCAACCACAAGTTCATCTTTGAAGTTCTGAATCTCAACATGATCATCTTCAGTTATGATTATATCATCTACATACACGATCAACATAGCAACTTTATCTTCTTTAGAATGTTTGTAAAACATAATGTGGTCGGCTTGCCTTTTACAAAATCCATGTCTTTTAATAGCTTTCCCAAACTGCTTAAACCAGGCTCTTGGAGATTGTTTAAGGTCATACAAGGATTTTTTTAGCTTGCAAACCTTGCCAATACCAAGTTGTCCATCAAATCCAGGTGGTAAGTTCATGTAAACTTCCTCCTCCAAATATCCATTTAGGAAAGCATTTTTTACGTCCAGTTGATGTAGTGACCAGTTGGAGTTCACTACCAAAGAAAGAAGAACTTGGATAGAGTTTATCTTTGCAACAGGAGCAAAGGTTTCTTGGTAGTCTATACCATAGGTTTGTGTAAACCTCTTTGCCACAAGCCTTACCTTGTATCTTTTCACACTACCATTAGCTTTACACTTTATTGTGAACACCCATTTTCAAGTGACCATTTTCTTCTCTATAGGTAGATCAACCATACTCCATGTATCATTTTTCCTAAGAGCATTCATCTCTTCCATAACTGCTAACTTCCAATTCAGGTCACCTAGTGTTTCCTAAATAGTTCTTAGAACAAACAAGTTCTATCCTTGAAAAAATGCCCTATGATTATTGGATAATTTTTCATAGGATAGATATTTAGAAATGAGATGTTTTGTGCAAGTACATACTCATTTTCTAGTGGCAATGGGAAGGTCTAGGTCAGAAGGATTAGTACTAAATAGTTTAGTTGAAGAAGATGAAATAGGAATAAGAGAGATATTACTTTGAGTACTTGTAGAAGGACAATTACTCGACAGATTTGATTGATTTTGTGCTAAAGGAACAAAAAGAGCTATAGAATCTTGATATTTTACTCTTGTGTTGGTTTTGATGATGAAAAATAAATGATTCATATCTTAAGTCAAATATATGGTTTTCAGGTCTTCAAACAAAAATTAATTTCAAGCACCTTTGTGAAAATGAAAACCAAATTAATTTCATGTATGGAGATTTGCTCAAACAAGTATTATAAAGAATCTCCTAAATGATTTTTTGCAAATTGGTTTTGAACCATTGGATAAATGAAGCAAAATATTTTCAAAGGCAAAAGACCATGCATGCTCTTTATAGATTGATGCTTTTGTCTTTGACATGATTTTAATGATGAAATTTAATTGTATTTTATGATGGAATTAACTTATTAATTTGCATTCACTTGGTGCTCTAAATTTATTTTTTATGATTTATTAAGCACCAAAATTAATTTCATCATACAATTAAATCTTGATAACAATTGAAATATTACATTTCTATTTGATCAAAAATTGTTGAATGAAAATTAAATTCAATGCCAAAATATCTTGTAATAAATTTCTTATGACATTTTAGAATATTGTGTTTTTAATTGATTCAAAATGAATTTTCGATAAAATATCTTTAAATAAAAAAAAAATCATTTTTGAGTACATTCAAGATCATATGTTGACAAGCATTGGAAAAATGCATGAAATTATCGACAGTCCTCTAGGACTCTGTCAACAGTCAAAAAGCATGTTTTGATAATACCATGAATTTGTCAACAGTTTGGCAAACAACTGTCGACAGTCAGTAAGTTTGCAAAGGCAACTGTCAACAGTTTATATGGTTATGTCGATAGTTTTTAATTTCTAAGCCTATTCTGTCGATAGTTTATGTGCTTCTGTCAACAATTTGTTACATAGAAATCTTCCAACGTCTAGTTTTTCAAACTCCAACAGTCACAAACGACTATATTTCTCTTGAAGCTTTCGGGAGACCTATAAAAATTGGATAGGTTCGATCTATGGTCATTGAGGCTTCCTAAAAGGATCTACTAAATTCATCAAGTTGTTCCAAAGGATCAAAACGGCCAGTTATTAATGGAATTCCTTATCGGCACAAATCAAGCATGATCAAGAAAAAACTAATGGATAGGAATAAAGTGAAGTGAGCTTGCAAAATATATTCATCTTCTCAATTGTGCTTGAGCTTTATTTTTCTCTCAAAAAAGGTTTGTGTATCATATTGTAAAATTAGTTTCAAGCCTTTGTATCTTATTTTGAGAGACATTATAAGTAAGAGTGTATACTCTTAGAACCTTTCTATTAAACATTTCTTATATTTCCTAACTTGTGTAGCTAAATGGTCTACTCATGTAAGTAGGAGGTTGTAATTCCTAGTCTTGGACTAGAAGACCTACTTGGGTTCAAGTAAAAGGTTATAATGGATTGGTTTACAAAATCCTTAGTGAGGAGTTAAGGTAGTGGATTAGGCTTGGTTTAAGCTAAACCATTATAAATCCTTGTGTTCATTTCTTGCTTATGCTTTTTGTTCTATTTATTATTTCAAGTATTTTAATAATCCTCACTTGTATTATATTCTTATTTGTTTTAAAAAAGATTTTAAGTTTTCAATCTAATTTTTAAATAATTAACCCAATTCGCCCCCCTCTTGGGTTGGTGCCATAGCATTTAAAACCTATCAATTGGTATCAGAGCCTAACTCCTTGTATCAAGGTCTAACAAACTAATGAGAGATCCATGGCATTCAAGGAAGGTTATCTTACCGATTTGGCATCTTATTTTGATGGCTCTTACTATGATCTTTGGAGAAAAATGATTTATATTTTCTTGCAATCTATTGATTTTAATTTGTAAAATATTTTGAAAAATGATTTTGTTTCAAAACCAAAGTTGCAATGGGATGATCATGACAAAAAGAATTTTTGTTTAAATATTAGAGTTATGCATATTTTACAACATGCCTTAAGTGATGATGTTTATGTTAAAGTTTCTAAGTGCTTTAACGCTAAAGATATATTGAATACTCTTGATTCAATTTATCTTATTAATCAATTTTGTGAGTTTGTTGATGATGTTCATAAGGAAAACAAAGAAGACGCTCCAAAGGAAAGCTCCTATGCTTCAAAAGAAGAAAAATCAAAACCCATCCCGTGCTTCATAGCTAAGAAAGAAGATAATGTAATCTCTATTTCTACTTATGATTTTGATGATAGTAATGATATTGAAAATAATCATGAGTCTAGTTCTTTGAATGCTAAAAATGATGATTATGATACTTTTACAAATGAAGAGTTGTTGAATGCTTTAAATGAATTGTATGTCAATTTTGAAAAACTTTGTTTAAAGAACAAAACTCTTTAAAAGCAATTAGATTCATTGTCAAATGAATTGAAAATTTTAAAATCTAAGAATGAATATTTGATTACTTTTAATAAAGAATTTTCAAAAGAAAAAGTTTAGGAATAACTTGAATTGAAATCCTTAAATAGTGCATTAAATGAGAAATTCATTTTAAAAGAGGAGATTTTAAATTTTTGTGATCATGACAAAGGTGTTCAAAACTTTCATAGTCAAAGAGCTAATGACAAAAGCTCATCGTTTCACACCTCTCATAATGTTAAATGTTTTTATTGTTGTAAATTATGCCACATTGCATTTTGTAATACCCGAAAATTTCTTGAGTATTTAAGTGTAATTTTTATAAGCTTAAGTGTAATTGTTTATTGGGGCATAAGTGGAAATTTTCAAAGTTTTGGGGCTAAAATATAATTTCTCATTGTTTGTAGGTGACCAAGTATAATTTTTTGGAACTTGAGGGCTTGAGGAAGAGGGGCAAAGTGCAAAAGATGCAAAAATAAGGGACCAAATAGCAAAGGCAGGTGTGAAACCTGTAATAACCTAGTATTTTGAAAATAATAATAATTAATTTTTTTATATTTAAAATATTTTTTGACATCCATTAAAGATTATAATTGAGAAAACTAATGGGTTTAGAGTTAGTGGGCTAAGTTAAAAAAGAAAAGGCTAAGTAAATGGGCTTAGAGTTAGTGGGCTAAGTTGAAAAAAAGGAAAGACTAAGTAAATGGGTTTAGAATTAGTAAGCTAAGAAAGTTAGCTTAAAATTAATGAACTAAATGAAAAAATAATCTATTCAAAATAAGATTTAGTGAAAAATAATTAAGGTGACAAAATAATTAAAGATAGTGGGTGAAATAATTAAGAAATTTGGGAGACAAAATATGGTGTGGACAAATAATTAAAAATTATGGGTAAGATTTAGTAGAAAATAATTAAGAAATGTGACAAAATAATTAAAGATAATGGGTGAAATAAGTGAGAAATGTGGGAGATAAAGTAGGGTGTGGACAAATAATCAAAGATAATGGGTGAAATAATTGAGAAATGTGGGAGATAAAGTAGGGTGTGAACAAATAATTAAAGATTATGGGAGAGATTTAGTGAAAAATAATTAAGAAATATGACAAAATAATTAAAGATAAGAGTTGAAATAATTAAAAAATGTGGGAGACAAAGTAGGGTGTTGACAAATAATCAAAGATAATGAGTGAAATAATAAAGAAATGTGGGAGACAAAGTAGAGTGGGACAAATAATTAAAGATTGTGGGAAAAATTTAGTGAAAAATAATTAAGAAAAGTGACAAAATAATTAAAGATAGTGGGTTACTACAATTATGCTAAGCTTAATTCAACCTTCTATAAATAGAGAAAACTTGAAAGGTTTGACAACTTAAATTAGAAAAAGAAAGGTTGTAAGAAAAAAGATTTGAGAGTGAGAGAGAGATTTGAAAAAGAGAAAGAAAGAAAATAGAAAAAAAAAATATAGAGAAAAATACCAAAAATTTCTAGAAAAATCCTATAGACTGAGTTTAGTAGTTCGTGTGAAAATTTGTGGTAGAAGACGTGGTTAGATACACAAATCGAGGCTTCGTCGTAGTATAGAAGAATACCGAATTACTCCGTGGGAAGATGAGTTATCTTTGAAAATTTCTTCAAAAATTTTAGAAATATGAGAATGATATTTTAGAATTGTTGATGATGAAATTGGAATAGAAATGGATTATTGGTATTTATTATGGATTTTTGAGGCAATAGATGCTTGAAAATTAAAGAGAAAATGAGAAATAAATAGAACATGGATTCGAAATATTATGAGAAAATTTCTGGGATTTAGGAATATTGTTTTAGAAATTATTATGAAAATAAATTGAGAAAATTTTATGAGAAAGTATTTATTTCATAATCTTGAGGAAATAATAGGAGAAAATGGGAGAAATTAGGAAAATTAAAGAAAATTAGAAATCTAATTTTTTTAAGTAATTATGATGCTTAGGGTATGTCAAGGTTCATAATTGAGTACGATTGGAAGTCCAAAGCGAATTTTGAGGTAAAATTACGCTAGGGGCAAAATTATCTTTTTGCAAGGTAAGTGGTACTTCCTAATTGGATTTAGTTTTATAAAAATGTTTAGTTTGTAAGTGGTTGGACCCAAAATCCAATTTTATGTAAATGATATTTTCATGTTGTCATGCCTTGATGTGAGTATGTCATATAGATTACATTTACATGTTTTGATTTATGAAATATGCATATGAGCATGATGAGATTCACGGTCATACGTTGCATGGGTTTGGGATTAGGTATTGGCGCAGTTGCTTTGTCAAGGGTGCACCCATACACCCCGGTCTAGCAGGGAGACTGTAAAAAATGATGGGTAATCTTAAGGTGCAGTCGACCCAAATATGAGAGTTATGATGTTATGTGCATTGCATACATACATGAGCATTAAATGTTTTGTTCCCTTACTTAGATGATTTATCATCTAACTTGGGCTTTGCCCCTGGAATATTCAAACGTTCCAGATGGAGATTATAGCAGAAACGAGGATGAATGAGGCATGAAATGGCACTTAGCAAAGTGCATGATGAGTTGAATGTATATTATGTAGCCCATGTATTTAAGTTTTGCTACCTTGAATTCTAAACATTTTGAGAAATGATGATGTATAGTCTCATTTATAGTTAATGATGATGTATAACCTTATTTATGGTTAATGAGAATGTAAGAATTGATTTATGATTAATGTTAAGATGTTAGGTTCGATTCTAGCTTCCGCATTTAATGTTTATGTTGATTCTCTTTCGAGATAAATATATGGAAATTTTGGGATGGATAAGAGCAATGATATGATTTAGTTTTAGTAGTATTGAAAAAAAAAATTATTATCCCAGAATTGTCCGAAATTATAGCGCGCTCAAAAAATGGGGCGTTACAAAACCTGTCATGGCCATTAGCCTCAAAGATCACCGTTGGGGAGGTCGTATCACGACCGGTTGAGGCTGCCTAGGGCCATCATGGCCTAGGCCAAAGCCTTGCGGTGCAAGGGAGGCCATGATTGGCCAGCAACGCGGTCGAAAATGGTTATAAATAGCCGGGTATGGCCGAGGGTTTTTGGTATCAAACTTGGGTTTTAATCCATGAGTTTTTGGAGAAATCAAAGTGTTTTGTTATAGGGATTTTGTTCCTGAGGTAATAAGGAACAATTCTGGAAATTTTGAGGAATTTTGGAGGTGTTTTGATAAGGTTATGAGGCTTGGCTGAAAAGTCATGAGTTGCTGAATCTGGGTATTAAACAGCCAAAATGAGGGTGCTCGGCCAGTTGTTTCAAGTCGAGGGCTGTTCCATGATGTTCGGGTGGTCGAATAGGCTAAGAAGGAGGAGAAAAACCAAGGAAAATAGGTTGGACCAGTCATTGGCGGTGAAGAAGCAGCCGAAGAAGACATCCAAAGCTTCATGAGCGTGAAGGCATCTGCCAAATACGTGGATGCAGGCGCATGGGTAGTGCGTGAGGTGAGGAAATAGGGGGAAAAAAAGAAAAATAGGAAAAAAATGTGAAAAAAATCTAGAAATTTTTGAAAAAATAGGAAATATGTTTTATTAATATTTTAGAGATTTTGGCCAGGAAATAGTTCAAGCATGCATTTCGACGTCAGGGCATGCATACCGAGGAAGGCTGAGAGGTTAAGTCAAGGTGAGTGATTTTTCTCAGAAATGTATATTTTGTTATATATATACGTGTTTTATTGCATTGATGATTGTGATATTTCATTTGGCATGATATTGTTGGCATATCGATACTTGTGTTAGGGTGAGATATTACCCTGGTAGTGTAGCTGCATTTCCCCACGTGAGTTTGCTAGAATTGTTGGTTCCTAATGATGGCAAATATATCCCAAGAGGGGGGTGAATTGGGATTTGAGTAAATTTTCGATAATTTAAAACTTTGATTGATGGCAAAATACTATGTTTCGAAATATAGGATATATGTTTCGAAATAAGACTTTCTGTTAAGTAGGTTTTGAAACCTACTATATATGTTTCAAAATATACCTCACTATTTTACAAGTTTCGAAATATGAAATGTGTGTCTCAAAATCTACTTCACTGTTTTGCTTGATTAGAAATCTTTTACCTTGTAGTTCAAAATAACGATCTTTGGAAAAGATGATTTATGTAATTAAGAGTATACCAAAGATGTTTGTATATCAAAGATATGTTTTCTATGTATATGTATAAACTTGTTCTCAAGAAAACTATTTTAGTCTTTGATAACAAAACTTATGCAAGCATGTGCAATAGGCAATAATGATACATGAAAGCTAAATAATACTTGCACACAAGATATATAGTGGTTTGGCACCCGCCTACTCCACTACCTTCAAGCCTACCCACTCGAAGGATTTGTAATCCCAATCACTTTTACTAGTGATCACTACAACAAGGGTTTTACCACGGTTTACCCTAAAACCTTACAAAGTGAGTTTTTACGGGCTCAACTCAAACCTAGCACCAAGTGAGTTTTAGGCTCAACTCAAACCTTACACCAAATGAGTTTTAAGGCTAAACTCGAACCTTTGACACAATGAGTTTTAGGCTCAACTCAAACCTTTACAACATTTACAAGATAATAAACGTTTTATATTTTACAACCCAATGGAATGTATAGCAATAAATATCTTACCAATGGTTGTACAAACCTTTTAACTTGAGGTGAGGAGAGCTAGAAGGATGATACATTGGATTTCAGCTTGCTTCTTCTTTTCACACTTGCAATGCACAAGAATAGGATGTGTGTGTGGATCTTCTTTGAAAGCTCAAGCAAACATTTTAATCACCTCTTGTGCTTGAGTGTGTGTCTCTAGTGTGTGCTCTCTTGTTCTTGCTTGTTGTCTCTCAATCAATCTCATATTGTCTTCAAATACCTGCTATTTATACCAAGAGATAGAAATTTGGCCATTTATAGCCGTTAGAGATAAGACAGAAAAGTAGGTTTTGAAACACACTTAATAGGTTTCGAAACATCACAAAAATACACTAAGGTTTTGAAACATACAGCCTTTCCAACTGTACTTGCACTTAGAGACAGCATTAAGTGGGAGACATAATCTATTCCCACTTTGAGAAAGCACTCACATTCAAATTCAAATTTGAATCTCATAGCATGGAGAATGCATTAAACAAATAATTATGAAAGAAACAAAATTGCAAAACAAATGCATCTCGATTTTCAAATGATCTACTGATAGAATGTCAGAGGTTTCGAAACATACTATCATAGGTTTCGAAACATACCTCTCTGGAAATGAGGTTTCAAAACATACCATCATAGGTTTCGAAATACACATCTCTGGAAATGAGGTTTCGGAACATGATATATAGGTTTTGAAACACACATCTCTAGAAATGAGGTTTCAAAACATGATATATAGGTTTCGAAACATAGTTCAAAACCTGAAACAAATGCTAATACATAGATGTTTCGAAATAGCATATGCACTTGAAAACATTGAAAACCTTTTCAAAGGGTTTCGAAACATGCATAAGAACATGACAGATATTTAGAAACATTTGCATGAAAGCACAATCCATAGCATGTATACATCACAGCTTATTTACATTTCTTTAGTTTAAGTAAATGTCCTTATTTTATTTTATTTATATTTTACCTCCATTTATTTCAATACATAAATGTAAATAACGAAGTACCCCCTATTTGGATTCAATAAAAATATCTAAAAAATCAAAATCCAAAACAATAAGAAAGTAGATTTTGGGTTTTAGTACAAACTTAGGATTTTGCGATTTACCACCTCCAAAATATATACTTTCTATTTAATGAAAAATTCATTAAAAATCATTTTAGCACTAATGAATGTTAGATATCAAATTACCGGGAGATAGTTTTCCAAAAAGAAAACTCTTTCTTATATGTCTCCTTATAAGGTGCTAACCTTCCAGAGTTAGTCAAAAATAGGGTTTTCATTTTCACAAAGTGATACATGATATTGAAATTGATATATATTGAAAACCACACACTTGATACATGACTTAGGGATTAAACCAATATATGTTTTTCATCATTAAAACTAATGTACACAAGTACAACAACAGGAATGGCCACAAGGGTATCTCATGCCGTGAGAATTGCCGAGATGACTGCCTAGGGTTTCATGTCGGGACTAGAATGCCGGTGAAAGCTACACTATGGTATTTGTTTATTCATGCATCATTCATTCATGAAATTGTTTTAAACCCTCACCTAAAAGATTCATCTTTTAACTTGGACTTTGTCTTTGAAATATTCAATGTTCCAGGTGAGACGAGTAGGCAAAAGGTAAAGAGGTTGCTGAAGTCTAACCATGCTAGTAGTCGTGTGAGAGGTCCTACGCTAGGGCTATTGTGAGAGCCATGATAAGTGGCATGTTTTTAGCTATTTTATGTCATAAATTGTAATATTGTGGTTATTGATCGATTTTGTATGGAATTTACTTCCTTGGCAATTACAATATTCTGATAAGGTTTCGATTCTAGCTTCTGCAAATGTTTGTGTTACCTTTCCTTAGATTTTAATTGGAATGTTGAATGTATGTATGGGGATTCTATATTGAGGAATTTATGAAACCCCGAGAATAACGGCACGTTGGAAAGGGCGAGTCGTTATAGGTGGTATCAGAGCGAACCATACTCGGAGACTTAGGGATTATTGATTTCAAGACTTAAAATATTCTTGGTTGAGGATGAGGTCGCAAGGAGAGACCTAGGTGACAAAATTTGTGACTATTGTATAGTGTATTGAGTAGGCTTGAGGATTCGGAAGTCTGTGAGAACGGGGACTGATTAAACTAGTATGCCTAGTTAAAAACTCGAGGCATGAGGGGAAATCGAGGAGATGGTCTTGGAAGATCGACTTAGGCTAATTGAATCTCATATGAACAGAATGTGATTGGAGGTTTTTGAGGTTGGATAGAAGATGGTTAGAAAGAACCAGGTAATGTGATCTGGTTGATTAAGGACATAGGTCTTCAGAGATAAGATGGTTTGGGAGTCTGGAGGAGTTTGCTTAAAAGGTTGATTTTAATGAAGGGCCATTGAGAATCTAAGGATTCATGGTAAATCTTCAAAGTTTTTTGAGAAGGAAATCCAGCGGATTTTGGGAAATAACGTTAAGGAAATAGAGTTTAAATCTCTTAAGCTATGATACCTATGCTAGATGTTGCTAAGGATTCAACGAGGATTGGAGTTTTTCTTGTAAGATTATGTCAGCAAGTTGTGAATATAAGAGCATGTGAATATGTGGTGCAGGTGCATGCGATTAGTGAAAAGCCGTAAATAGTGAGAGAAATACCGGGGTGCATTTTCAGACTAAATGTGTCGCTTGAGGTTATTGGAAGCTTAGCCATGTGTGACTTGATTAAAGGTATAAATTATTAAGCGTTGAATAAAGTGACAATTAAGAGACAATATCTTTTACCTCAAATTTATGAATTATTAATCAGTTGCAAGAGATTAGGGTATTTTCAGAAATGTTGATGTGCGGTTGAGGGTAAGATAAGGGAATGAGACATTCCTAAGACGACATTTAAGTTGTGATGTGGCAGATATGAGGATTTGATGTTGTCTTATGGTTTAACCAATGCACTAGCTGCATTTGTGGATCTAGTAAACTGGGTATTTAAAGTCTTATCTAAGACAAATTTGTGATTGTTGATGACATATTGGTGTATTCCTCGAAAATAGAGGAGCATAAGGAACATTTGAGAATAATGTTAGGAACTCTTAGGAAGCACCAATTGTACGCCAAAGTCTTCAATGTGAGTTTTAGTGATCCTGAGTGGCATTTTTGGGGGAATCAAGATTTATTTTATGACTGAGATTTGCTTGTTATGTTGTAACAATCATAGAGGAAATGATGAGAACATGAGGGTCCATATCTGCAAACATGAAATCAAGATTGATTGTCATATGCACCATGAGATTGGGAGTTCAGCAAGATCAGGTGCCCTAAGCTAATGGGTTTTGGAGAGGGTTCAAAGATGAGTAACTTGAGGATTGTAGATCCATGAAATTTGGAGTTAGAGCTGGTACTGAAAGACGTATAAGAAGTGACAGAGAGAAGGAACAAAAGGCTCTGACATAACGATAGCACCATAGGTGCATGGCCTGTAACAACGGATCTGAGCCCTAAAGACCAAGGCAGAGAATTGGTGATGGGCTCGTGACGATTATCGGAGTAGCATGGTTGGCGTGGTTGGCACAGTTGGAGGACTCTGGGATGGCTCGTGATAGGGGTGTGAGACTCATGGGTTAGAGTAACACAATAAACTGTGGAGATGGTCAGATGCCAAGGATGATCAAGAAGAAGCTAATGGATGGGAATGAAGTGAAGTGAGCTTGCAAAATTTATTCATCTTCTCAATTGTGCTTGAGCTTTATTTTTCTCTCAAAAAGGCTCTGTGTATCATATTGTAAAATTAGTTTCTAGCCTTTGTATCTTGTTTTAAGAGACATTGAAACTAAGAGTGTATACTCTTAGAACCTCTCTATTAAACATTTCTTGTATTTCCTAGCTTGGGTAACTAGAGGGCCTACTTGTCTAAGTAAGAGGTTTGTAAATTCCTATCGGTTAATTCTAGAGGGCTTACCGATTTTGGTAGGAGGATTAGTGAATTGGTTTACAAAATTCTTAGTAAGGAGCTAAGGTAGTGGATTAGGCTTGATTTAAACCGAACCACTATAAATCCTTGTGTTCATCTCTTGCTTATGCTTTTTGTTTCATTTGTTATTTCAAGCATTTCAATAATCCCCACTTGCATTATATTCTTATAACACTAATTTTCAAGTGTTACACTCATAATATGATGTGCCCAAAATATAAAAGAAATACTAGCACTCTTATTTGATAAGAAAGTTCACCACAAACAAGAAAATACTAGTTTCGATTCGTCACACTCTAAGATAGAAGAAGGAAGAGTGAAAAGAATTAAGATAAAAATGCTCACTGCACTTTCTTCATAAAAATGTTCATGCCAAAACATTACAAGATCACACCTATAAATACTAGTCTTAAAGACAAACCTAATAATTAAAAACAGACAATATCATTGCCTCTTTTGACAAAAGATGGCTTAATGATGATAAAAGACAAACCAAAAGCATAAAGTAAAACATCATTATGCCACTTTTGACAAAGGGAATCATGATTGCCTCTTTTAACAAAATGGGGCTAATGATGATAAAAGACAAACCAAAAGCATAAAGAAAAACATCATCATGCCACTTTTGACAAATGGAGTCATGATGATAAAACACAATGATACATAAAGACAAAACACTCTCAAACATAAAGGACAAATGAAGAGTGACATCATCTATGACATCAATTATGAGACTTGGGCTTAATGAAAAGACTTGGGCTTAGCAGATAGGCTGATTGCTTGGGCTTGATCATGGAGTGCCTAGGTTGCATTCTAGTCCTAGGCTTCCAGGCAAACAAGCAATGTGATCAATTTGGGCTTTAACTCCCTCACTTTGAATTCTAACTCTTCCAAATGGGCTGGAGTCTTCCCAATAAATAACTCAAGTTCCTTTTGAAATTCTTTAGCCCTTGAACGAGTAATTGGCCCAAGACTTACATGCTTTTGGACAACCCTTGCCTTTGTTTTTTTACCGCTCACATCATAATACCTGCCATTGGTAGAGTTTTCTTATAATAGTAGCTACCAAAGTAGCATTGGCATGGCGCCATATGAGGCATTGTATGGGAGATAATGTCGATCACCCTTGTGTTGGTTTGAACTGGGTAAAAAATGATTGACAAGGACTAAGCTTGTGAAGCAAACAATTGAGAAGATTGAAGTGGCAAGGAAGTGCATGAAGATTGCGCAAGATCGCCAAAAGTACTACGCGGATCGTAAATCTCAAAACTTGGAATATCAAGTGGAAGATAGGGTGTTTCTCTGAATTTTGCCTCAAAGGCCAGTAATGAGGGATCGAAAGCGTGGAAAGCTTAGTCCAAGGTTCTTGGGACCGTATCGAATCACAAAATGAGTAGGTTCTCTGGCTTATCAATTGGCTTTACCCAAGGTCTTGGCAGGATTGCATGATGTATTTTGCGTATCCCAATTGCGAAAATTCATACCAGATACAAGGTTGGAAGTTCTGGACGAGGAAGTGGAGGTTCATCAAAACATAACTTACATGGAGTAGCGGGTGAAGATCTTGGACTGTCAAGAGAGAGTTTTGAGAAGCAAGATGATTTCGTAGGCAAAGGTTCAATGGAACCATCATTCAAATAAGGAAGCGACTTGGGAAACTGGAGAAGAAATGAAGCAACAATTCCTTGAATTATTCGATGTGTAATAAAAGAATGATCATGTGGATCAAACTCTTTTGTGCTTATTTTGTTCTAAGTTAATGAAAGTGAATTTCGAGGACGAAATTCTTTTTTTAAGGAGGGTGGGATGCAACAGCCGGTGTTATGAGTGTTATAAGATATAAAGAATAAAATAGGATTGGAGACTGGTGGGAATTTTCAAAAATGCTCTTGAGGAGAAAAATGAATAAATGAAACTAAATGTGCCTTAGGAATGGGTGATTTAGTAAATTGGATGATATTTTCATTAAGGGTAAATTGGTAATTTGGAAAATAATTCTATTATGGGATTTATTATGTGTGAATTTTTTTTATTTTTGCTCTTGAATTTAGGAAAGAATTAGAGAAATAATGGATGGCTAAGATGGAGGATTGGGAGCCAAGTAAGTGTCTAAGATTGACACTTGGCAAACTCTTATCCAAGAGAATGGAAGAGTTAAATTAATTCAAAAAAAAAAAGAAAAAATGGTCATCCTAGCATTTATGAGAGCCATAATTATGGAGATTAAATAATTTCTAAATGAAATTAAATTAGTCTCTCATTAATGAGTGAAAATGTGAGAATTATTTAAATGAAAAAGAAAATAAAAATTGCAGCTCATGTGATGGGATGAAATGAGTGAAATTAAATAAATATAAAAAATGTCAAAGTGATCCAAGGGTTGAGATTTACTCTTGGAAATAAGATGGGAGAAGATCCACTAGCTTGTATTAAAGCTTCCAATTGGCATGGATTGTATTTCTTTGTATGGTGGAAATTTAATCAAGGGTTGAGATTAAATATTTTAATGACATGGATTGTGTTAGTCTGGAAGGTTGTGATTTTCTCTCATAAAGTTAAATCAAAGACTAGGATTAAATCTTTCCAAAGCACATGGATTGTGCTAGTATTGGAAGGTGTAGATTTTGTCTCTTAAAAGGCAAATCAATGGCCAAGATTTAGTCTAGAAATTTGGTATGGATTAAGAGTTGATATAAATTGGAAAGAAAATTTTAAATTCAAGCTTTCCCAAGTTAGAAAGAAAGAAATAAAGAAAGGAAGAATGAAAGTAAGGTAAGTCTTCGTTCTTCTCTTCATTTTTAGTCTATTGCTTTTTTAGAAAGTGTAATATTTTATGAATCTCTCCTTAGGTGGTGAGAAGGATTTTGGCAAGGAACTCTCTTTGAAGCTTCTAAGAATTTTAAGGTGAGGAATGGCCCATGGGAGGGTGGCCATGCATGTTTAGTAAGTATTTGAGATAAAATTGCATGGTGTTTGCAAGCATATATGCATCTTTGTGTACTAGTGGGACCTTTGGTCATAAGGATGACTAGAATATTGGGAGAAAAATGGTAGGTTGTTGCCTCAACCGAGGAGGATTGCTAGGGCAAGAAGACCAACCGCATATGTATAATCTTACATTTCATGAATATTTATGTCATATTTACTTTGGATTGCACCCTTATTGAGCTTTGGCTCATGAATTTTTTACCTCACTTGTAGGTGTGGAAAATCAAAAGGGAAAGAGAGTCTTTGAGGGTTAAAGTATGCATGTTTCATGAAAAAGGCTCCAAAATGTTTTTGTAATGATAGTTTAAGGCTTGTTAAAGCTTAAACTTAGATTTGTATTGTAATATCCCATGTTCGTATGAGGATGCCACGTAATTTTGATGAGTTTAGAATACCGAAAAATTGGTTTGATAGCAGTTATAAGTATCAAATAGGCTGTAGGGAGTGCCTCGAGGTGAAATTGTCTAAGAAAAATGATATGGTTTCGATGAGCATTTTGAGATAGGATTTATGGTATCAAAAGAAATCAGATCGGGAACAGTTTTTGGTACAGCTAAAATACAGTTGTCATTTAGACTGCAAAATCGAATCATTGTAGAAGACTCCCAAAAAATCAACGGAACCCTAGGAGGGGGTTCCGGTTTTGCGTAATGAGCAACCCTTCAGTGATTTTGAGATGAAACAATAGCCTGGTGAAGACACTGGGCAAAATCGTTATTATCGAGTAACTTTAAGATTATTAATTGTGGATTTTCGATATTGTAACGTAAATTAATTTGAGATTTAAGGGTATAGTTGTAATTAGGAAATTGCATAGATGAAATAGGGGGTGAAATTTGAGATTTAAATGTGTTATTTATTTATTATTATAGTATAATATATGATACATATGTATATATATATATATGCACGTGAAGCAGTAGGTGCAGATTTGTGCAATTGGAAGCAATGAATCAATCGTGGGCTACCAAATTTGAAAGAAGATCTGCAAGAAGATATGGGGTAGGGAGAATTGAGAGATTGATTTATCTCTCATTAATTAAATGTGGTACTATATATATATATATATATATGTATATGCAAGTGTGGCCATACCCTGTGAACTCTCTGGCCATGCTTTGTAAATGTTGTAATCTTCCATGCTTTGTAATCTTCACGCTAGAAGAGGAAGTGGAGAGCAAATGGAAGAAATGTAGAAGGAAATGAGAGCTTGGGCAGGCGGCCATGGCAGCACCTCGAGTGGAGTAGGGCAGCAGCAGCAGCAAGCTGCGACGGTGTGCGAATGCGGGGTCCAGGCAACCTCGCACGATGGCGCGGTGGTGTTTGGAGGCGACGTGGGTGGCCAAAGACCTCAGCAGTGGCTGGTGCGATCGGCCATGGCAACCATGGCCGACGCGCAGCAAGCAGTTGCGTGGGCGACAGCAGCCGTGACGGAGGGCGGCAAGGCGTGGTGCAACTTGGCAACGGTCCAACGCGGTTGAGGAGGCCGGCGGCAGCAAGTGAGGGCGGCGACAGTGGGTGGTGCGGCGACTGGGCAAAGCTGGTGCGTTGCAGGGGAGAAGAAGGAGGAGGAGGATGAGGGAGAAAGAAAAGAAAAGAAAAGAAAAAGAAATAGAGAAAGAAAAGAAAAGAAATGGAAACAAATTAGAAAAAAAATAAGAGAAAAATCCCAAAAAATGCTGGAAAAATAGGAGATGGATATTTAGTAATTTTCGGAGATTTTGGCAAGAAAAATTGTCCGGTCACGCATTTCAAGATCAGTGCACGCATACCAAGGAAGCTGGAAAGGCTAAGTTAAGGTAAGTAAAATTCCCTAGAAAATTTTAAAAATTCAAGAATATTATTTTATGAATTTTCGCAGAAGAATATTTGAGAAAATATTTTAGAAATATTTAGTTTGGATTTATTGAGGAAAAATAGGAAGAAATAGAGAGAAAATTAAAGAAAATGCAAGAAATTATGAAAAATAGGTTTTAATGTTTATTTAAATAAATGTGGTGATTAGGATATTTTGAGGCTTAAAGTTGAAGTGATTGGTGCAAATTTTGAGGTTGGCACACAAATCGAGACGATGTACGAGGCAAGACACAGATATCGAGGTAGCCTGATAAGCTTGAGAAGGTAAGTGGTACTCCTCAATTAAAGTTAGTTTTACGAAAAATGTTTGGTTGTAAGTGATTTATGTTTAAGAAACCCGATTCTCAAGAATGTTTTCATCATATTGACATGCCCTGATATGTATCCATCACGTAGACTACATACATGACATGATTATGAAATACATAAATACACGTTGATATCATTGATCACGCGCATTTGTGGCCGTAGGGAGTATGAACTGGCACCGCTGCTTTACCAAGGGTGCACCCATACACCCTGGCTTCGAAAGAGGTGGCCGTAAAAATGGTAGGTAGCATGAGGGGTGCAGTTGACACCTACGAGAAAAGACATTGCGTACACACATGACATAGCATTATGTACCCTTACTTAGATGATTCAACATCTAATTTGGGCTTTGCCCCTGGGATATTCAAAAGTTTCAGATGGAGATTGTAGCAGATACGAGGATAAATGAGGCATGAAATGACACTTATCAGAGTGCATGAAGAATGGAATGTATGTTACGTAGCCCCTGTATTTAAGTTTTGCTACTTTAGATTCTGAATGTTTTGAGGAATGTTGAAGATGTAAGAATTTATTTATGATTAATGTTAAGATATCAGGTTTCGATCTTTGCTTCTGCAATTTGATGTGTATAATGATTCTCTTTCAAGATAAAATGTATGGAAATTCTGGGACGAATTCGAGGAATGATGTGATTTAGTTTTAAGTTTGAAGAAAAAAATTATTGTCCCGAAATTGTCCCAAGTTATAACGCGCCCGGGAAAGCGGGGCGTTACATGTATCTTTATTTTTATGTATATTGTACAAACATCATGTGGGTTGTGTAATGCTTGTTTTGGAGAATGAAGGAAATATTTGATGTTTATTTTGAGTATGTTTAAATTCTGGAAAAGATGGGCTAAAAAGAATAAAAATAAAAATAAAAAATAAAAATAAAATAAAAAAGGTTGTTGTTGATGCTGCCTGGTAGGGCGCGCGCGAATGGCTGGCACGCTGTGTGCACGGGCTGGTGCCCGCTGCTGCCTATTATCACTACCCTTTTTGTTCCTTCAATATTTTGAAAGATTATGGGAAAATGATGGATTTGGGCTTCAAAAACATTTTATAAATCAAGGAAAATTAAAGTATTTTCAAAAAAACTCTAAAATTTGCTAAAGGAAAATTTTGGCTTATTTTTGCAAAGAGGATATTTAAACCGGATTTTTTCTTTTATGAATCTCTTTGGGTATAATAAAATGGGCTTGTTAAAGAAGGTCAAGTTTTAAGTCCCTCTAGGCATTAGCGCCTTGGGATATTTTTTTGAAGCAAAAATTAAAGCCCAATTAAAATTTTTCTTTATGAATATACTTTCTACCAAGGGGCTGTAAGTCTTACGAAAGCAAAGCGAGTCGTTAGTGATGGTTTTCGGTCGGGTCCTAGGGAAGTCATCCTCAGCTCATCGGTTTGAGCCATAGAAGGGTGACGTCCACTAAGGATTTCGGGTTTATCTCCTCAAAATTTTCTAATATTGCTTTACCTGTATCCTTGAGTGGATCAAAAGGAGGGATAAAGTCTAGTTCCCACCTAGGGTGTTTTGCTTAGAAACATAATCCGTCTCTTTATTAATGTCTTAACATATGAGTAGTCCGATCAATTATTCACTAGTGGTACCCGTGGGTGGGAGTGAGGCGTCACACTCGGTCATTCCCGTGGGCTTCCATCTTCAAGCAAAATAGAGAAGCAGAATTATTAGCTTTTTTCCACTCTTCTTCTTCATCTTGCTTTCCATTGCCTTTTCTATTCTCCTTGCTCCCTTGTTTCCATTGATCTAAAAATCGTGAGACAATAATTAGTTTCACCCGAGGAGAACCAAACACCATTGAAATCACTTTCGTCCTCACTTGTCTAGCACGTGAGTAAGGCGAAGGGTTCCAGTGCCACCTTGGTGTGGACTAACTTGGTCCCCTACAGCTGTGGGGGTTGTCTTGGTTAGCCAAGAAGCAGGTACTAGAGCGGACCAACTTGGAGAGAAAGCTATTCAAGGGAGCTTGCTCGTCATCGAAGGAGTTTAAGTCTAGGTGCATCTTAGGTGCAACCAACAACATCTCAACAGAGTAAGGTAACATTTACTTCAATTTTCAATTTTGATGCTTTTATCTATGAAGAGCAGAAATGGCTCGGAGACATCATTTCGGCGTTTTCGAACCTTTTCCCATTTCAGAAAAGGAGAAAATGACCCGAAATATTTTTCAAGCCATTTTTGTAAATTTTAAAAAGTTTGGGGCAATTTTGTAATTAACGTAAAATATCCAGAAATGCGTTTCTGGAGACATCAACTCAACTGTCACTCACCTACGTCGCACGCATCCCAAAGTCCGATCGAAACCCTCTTTTTCTTCTTCTTCTTCTTCTTCTTCTTCTTCTTCTTCTTCTTTCGCTTTGATTCTGAATCCGTTGTCACTCATGTACGTTGATGTTGTTGCTCTGGCTGCTCTCTCGCTACTGTTCTGTTGCTTTCGGTTCCTCTCTTCGTTCCTTCGCTGAAGATTACCATTCTCAGTGTTAAAGCCCAAAGCCTTGTCGCAGGTCAAACCTCGAAGCCCTGCCGCCATTTGTTCCTTCTGTCGATCGTCGCCAATCAACCTCTCTCTATCTCTCTCTCTCTCTTTCTATTTATCTGACTATTTTTGTTTGTGTTCTTTGTTTTTTGTGTTTGTGTATCGCTCCTTCTTTGTTTGTGTTCTTTGTTTAATTTCAATGAAGCAACAAGTATTTGGTTTTTGTTTGTCCCGTATTGGTATTTATCAATGATCTTTGGTATTCTTTTGGAATCCATGTTAAGATGACCCGACAATTTATATTGATCCTTGTTTGGTTAGTTTTTCCAGTAGATAAACTGAAACTCTTTTGAGATTTTTCAATCTCATTATTGTTTATGTTTGTTTGTATTATGTTTGAACTATTTTGTATAATTTTCTATATTAAAAATTATATTTACAAAAAAATCCCTATATTTTTAAAATTTACAGTTTACCCCGCATTTTCATTTCCTACTTTTTTTAAAAAAGTGTCATTTATGCGATTTTGTTTCATATAAAAAACATTTCTCATTTCCATTTTCATGCAACCTAGGCTTTTATTTTGCATATGGTTGTTTATACCGAGTCTTGATAGGGTTATCTTGTGTCTTTTCCACTACGTGTATGTGTTTTTGAAAACCACTGTGACTCTCTGGAATGATACACTAAGCATTAGTGCATCCTTTCACGAGCACGTGACCATGAATGCTTGAAAAAGTAGTCGTATGTTTGCAGTTCGCAAGGAGAATGTCATGTATCGGTACTTGAGAAGGAAACCAAAAATGTTTCAGAAAAATACCTTGTGTATTGATGTTTCGCCAACGTCCATGATTTACAAAGGCTTCATGTGCTTGTCCTTCTTACGTGGTGTATGGATTCACCCATTATTGGTAGAAGATAGGCTGGGTGCGAGTTTTTTCACTTGATGTTTGTCAAAAAAGGGGAAGAAAGTGAACCAAACCTGTAAGCACCTCAATAGAGTGTTCCCATGAAGGTGTGATACTTTACTTGGGCACTCTTGTATTTTTCACTTAAGGAGCTACTACATCTTCCAAGTATTTGTGCTTCTTGTAATGGTATGCCCAAAGCTATCTGCACGTTGGTTTAGTGCATCATTAGACTCTTGGAAAGAGTTGAATGGCGAGAGAAGGCGTGCACTTGGACAATAAGAAGGAAAGGCTAATTGAATGTTAGATATCCCCTAAATAAAGCAGAAGTAGCCTCTATGGGAACTTCCACTATAGTTGGTATAGCAGCATGGCTCGTTGGGGCATCCAGAAATGTGTTGTCTGTGTTAATAGGTAAATGCGGGGGTCCTCATCTATGGGGAGCAATTACTTTACCAGGTTTCCTTCAAGAGGGCTTGTTCAGGGATTTTCCCAACTATCTTTCTTAGTTGAGAAGAATCATCATAAATAGCCTTTCCTATTTTTCCTCGCATTGTATCTTTGAAGGAACTATGCGATGGGGGCCCTAAGATGTCCTCGTGTATTTCATCATAAGGGATAGCTCGTGGCTTTACTCCCGGAGGTCTCAAAATCTTTGTCGTGATTTGGGCAAAGATCAGCCTAAAAGGGTGCTTTAGCGTTTGGGTACCTAGGGGATCTATCTAGAAAAACATTTGAGCTGGCTCTCGACTCCCCAAGTATTTGTTCAGGAGGACTGATCACGTGGCCAATTAAGAGTCACCCTGGAGAACTTATACAAGGACTGTCTCTAGGAAAAGTAGGGAGTGGTTTGAGAAGACTTGTTCCAGTCTCGAAGTCTAGCTACAATGAAGGCCCGACACAAGCAAGTCATATTTTCCCATTTGTTTGACTTTTTGTATGTTTCCCATAAACAATACCAAATTGTAGTTGTTAGGATACAATAATTAACATTTGTTTATTTTTGGGGAAACTCAACAACCAGACATTAGCACTTGGGAGAAAATATGATGTCGTTATGCCAGGTGCACCACAACGTGGGAGGAGACGAGTGGTCGTCCAAGGTAGGCTCGATCCACTATCTAGTAGAGTTGGGATGGGCCTCAGATATAGCTTGATTCGTTGTTTGGGAGAGCTAGTGTAAGACTAGAGAATGAATGGAGGCTACGACAGTCCGAGGGGTGGATCCCCATTATTCAGGAGACTTGTTGTGTTCTCTGAGAATGATTTGCAAGACAAGAACAAGTGAGAAGGCATGCGAGGATTTCTCTCACATGGGTCTTCCGATGCTTAAGTTTAACAATGTCATGGTGAAGTCCAAAATGCAGAATGTAGTGAAATGTTGTGTTAAGTATCCAAAAAAAAAAAAAGGCTTCTCAAGAAGAAATAGTGTTGTTGAGTGTCCAGGATGCAAGAGATTTCCCAGAGTAAAGGTAGGGAAATAAAGTCTGAGATGAGAGGTTCAAGGTTTGTGTTGAGCCAATTTGCTCATATTAATTAAGTTTTGATGATTAACAAAAATATTTTTATGAGATAAATGTATTTTCTTACTCATGTAAAAAGTAAATTTATTTTGAATTAAAGGAGAATTGATTTTGGACATATTTTCTTGTTTTAATCATTTATGTCTCAAAATGTTATATTTGAATTTTCAAATCTTAATTTCTCATGTAAAAAGTAAATTTATTTTGAATTAAAGGTGAGACATATTTTCTTATTATTTGAGAAAGCCTAACCATTTTTTGAATTTCAAACTTCATATTAACTCTTTCTTTAATGGTTAGTGTGTTTGGAAGATGTATATATATATAATAAGTATGGAGGCTCAAGGGAGAACAAACTTGATAGAGCATTCAAACAAGAGTGAAAATGTTCAAAGTGGTGGAAGTGTGCTGGCTGGTGGAATTCTCAACCATTGGTGACTTGTTTGTAATTGACTCTGATTGTAAATTTGTTATTTTTACTCACTTGTTGTGTGAGGGGATTATTTAACTCACTTGTTATATGAGAGGATTATATTTGGTAGTAGTATGCTGGTGGTTTTTGCTTAGGCAATGGATTGTATGTTGGTTTTAACTTCAATTAAAAGTTAGTGTCGATTCTCCCTAGTGAAATCTCAAGCTAAGTCTTGAGAAAGAGAATTAGGCTCTTTAGAGCCAAACCTCTATAAATTTCTCTTATTCCTTGTGATTGTGTGATTTTATTGTTATTAATCCTACTGCAATCACCATATATTAAAATAAAAAATTTAAAAGTTTTTAAAAGAGTTAAAATTATTAATTAATTTTTAAAAACCCAATTCACCTCCCTCTTGGGTATTTCTCTAGGCAACAATTGGTATTAGAGCAAGTTCTAAAATATTTGTGTTTCAAATCTCAAATTTTAGGAAAAGATCATAAAATGGCCTCATATCTATCTCATGGTATAGTTGAAGGAACTTCTCCCTCCCATCCCCCATTCTTTGATGGAACCAATTATAGCTATTGGAAAATGAGGATGGAATCTTACATCTTTTCAATTAGCTATATGTTGTGAAAACTTGTTAGGGATATTAGGATAAATCTTTTGATGTCCCAATATGAAGGGTTCAAATTGTTAGCCAATGAGATCATTAGTGATATGAATGCTTGGTTTCAAAAATTGGTTAACTCTCTAAAAATGTTTGGCAAGGTTATCCCCAAAAGTGATCAAGTAAAGAAAATACTTGGTCACTTAGCATAGATTGGCAACCTATGGTTATCGCTATCGCTCAAGCCAAAGATCTTGTAATTTTAAAAATGGAAGAGCTCATTGGGAATCTCTTAACCCATAAGTTAGTTTTTAATCAAATGAAAGAACTCACAAAGAAGATGAAGAATATAGCTTTAAAAGCTAAATTTTCAACTAAAAGTGAAAGTGAGTCTTCTAGTGAAAATGATAAAGATGTAATTCCCCTAGAAAAGATTTTAAAAAGTTTAATAAAAAAGCAGGATAAGGATAGCAAGAAATCGTTTCCTATTTGCTACAATTGTCAAGAAGTTGGGCATTAAAAAAATGAGTGTCCAAAGAAAAAGGAAGAAAAGAAATATAAAAAGAAGAAGAAGAAACATTTAAAATATCCAAAAAGGCATGTTTTCAATGCATGGGATGGAAGTGAATCTTCCCAATTCGAAAAAGAAAAGGCAAGAGTATGTTTCATGGCCTTTGAGGATGAACAAGAAGAGAATGTAGGAGTTGATGAACTCCAAGAGTCATTTAAGGAGTTATTTGTTAAATTTAAGTCACTTAAGAAGGAGTTTAAGAATGCAAATAAATTCTTTGCTAAGGAAAAAGAAGATCTTGACAAGGAGAATGAGACTTTGAAAAATGAAGTAAAGATCTTAAAGGAAAAGATTCTAGAACTCAAAGAAGAAAATGAAGTCTTAGAAGGAAAGCTTAAAAAGAAAAATAATACAAAAATAGATGATAAAGTGGTTGAAAAATTTTCCATCTTGGAGAAAGAAGTACTGGTTTTAAAATCTCAAAACTCCAAGCTCACATTAGAAAAGTGTGCAATAGAGAAGTCTTTGGCAACCTTACTTGTGAAAAAGAATTCTAATCCCCCGAAACCAAAGTCAAAATATCAAAAGAAATCTTGAAAACCATATAAATGGACTTCCCAACCCCTTAAGAGAAATGGAATCAAAATTTGGGTGCCAAAAGAAGTAGTTCAACAAATGAGAGTTTTGGATCCTCCTAAAGGGTCTAGCACTAAGGCAAAGGGCTTTCAAGAGCCAAAAGCCAAAGGTCCCATTTATGGATGGGTACCCAAGGCTAAAACTTAGCGTTATGTGTGCCAATGTGTATGAGATCCAAATAGGGAATATGTTATATTTGTTTAAGTTGAAACTCATGGCACAAGAGAGGTGAGGAGTTCTATGGTTTAGACCTCACTCTCAAAAATAGAATGAAAAGCCAATGGGATAAATGGAAATATGAGAGGTTTGGTTTTTGGGTAATCACCTAATTCCTAAATTCTAAAATTGTTATGGCTTGAAATCTAAGTTTGTCAAAATGCTTTAAAATGTGAAAAATCATCCTGTGGCATATAAAAGAATTAGGCTTAATAAAAAATTTCATGCTTATGTCTAGGTTTTATTCCATGGTGTTTAAATGTTTGAAATTCTTTGAGATTTTATTTGAAAACCCTCATTTCCATAATGTTGATCCAACTTGCATGACCTATTGTGATACATATATTTTTGGAGTCATTCAATGCAAGCAAAATTGGTTTGTTTGGAAGAAAAATGAGGTTTCAGACAATTTAGTCCCTATTTTCAAGAAGAATTATTTTTTTTAAAGAGTCTAAATATGTTGTGTGCTTAAATGTTTCATTTATGAATGTATTAGACCTTGTAGAATATATTGGTATATGTTTTGTTAATTATTTTTGGCATATGTTTCAAAAGGAGGAAGCTTCTTTTAGAACTACATTATTGCAATCGACTGTGGAAGGTTTCACAGTCGACTCTCCTGAAGCCTTCAGGAGAAAATGACATTAATCGATCAATTTTCATCTCTCATTTTTTAAATATAAGTATGCCTAAATATATTTCTTAAAATCATTTGGTATCTTAGTGCTTCGTTGTTTTATCAATTGATATCATTTTATTTCATTGTTTTATCAATCAACTGCAATCCTCCATAATAAAAAAAAATAAAAATAAAATGAGAACAACAACTTGGAAAAGACTTTCAACCCAATTCTCATTATTGTAGCTTAATAAATCATACAAAAATAAAGTGAAAAAAAATCTAATTCTCCCATGATAGCTTTGGATTTTGCCAATGGTCAGTGTTGATGATTGCCGAACACGATGGATCCAAGTTCATCAACATTTTCTTCTGGGATGACTGGGTTTTCAAAACCCCATATAGGGTTTGGATCATGTTGAAAATTAGTTTCCTAAAAATCAAAAAAGGAAATATTTTCTTCTAAGACGTGTCCAAAATTACCTGTAAAACACGGATCGAGTTCTGGAATAGAGTTTGAATTGGTTTCTAGGTGAAATCAATTTTGAACATTTTGAGGGTTTGGACAAAAGCCTGCAAACTCCTTCAAAAAGATTAGATAAACTTGCATATTGTTAACCTAAACATCATACATAATTAGCAAATTAAATCCAGAAACTCAAAAAGATGAATTGGTATATAAAAAAAAAATTCCTTAAAAATTCTTTTGATAAAAAGGGGATGTCTTCTATAAAAACCACGACTTCGTTAAACCTCAAGACCTTGAAATGGGACGATGAGGTATCAACCGTATAAAGACAATCTTATCTTGACAATGGAGAACACGAGATTGAAAAATATGAAATCTTTTTCAATGAAAGGTTAAATATATGAATCAAGTGAGGAATATAGAGATGCTTGAAAAGATAAATAAACAAAGAACACAAGCACAAGAGAACTCAAAGGATTTATAGTGGTTCATCATACCTGCTGTTGGAGGGTAAAAATTTTGGATACACAACCATAAATGGGATCTTGAAGCCTAGTTTGAGCTTTATATAAGAGTGTAATGGCAGCCGCATAACGATCACTTATCGGAAGGCCGGCTAGGAGATTAGAGACATTTCTAGCACCAAAAATCGCATGGATTGTTGCAAAAGAAGTAGGTCCTTGTTCATGGCTAAAGTAAAGAGCAAAAACACATCATTGGATACATCTTCTTCTCAAGAACCTACAAGCGTCGCATCAAGAACCATATGCTGGAGTTATGACCGGAGCTGTAACTTGGGCAGCAAAGGAAGTTAAGGGAGTAGCATCGACAGCAGTTGCTAAGGGAGCAACATCGACAGCAGTAGTGTCGATGGCCATGGCAGATTTTGCTCTCTGGTGAATAGTAAAAAATGAGCAATATATGCTATATGGTGAACAGTGGAATGACTGAAGGAAAATAGAAAAGAGAGAGACTATCTGATTTCGTCTAAACCTTCTTGCAGATGGACGGAGTTCGATTATATACCCAAACTCGACCCAATATGGAGACAGACACTCCGCGAAACCAACCTCAAAATTTGCAGAAAATCCGTGAGACATGCTGGAGAGAAACAAGCGGAGAAAAATCAGAAAGGCTGCTGGGACCCCACGACAGCATTTGGACGTGCGCAGAAATTCTGAAAAGCTGTTGGAACATGCGCTGGATGCGTGGAAATAAATCCGGAAAGTTGTTTTGGATAAAAAATAAATAAATAAAATAAATAATAATATATGTAATAAAATAAAATATAAATAATTTAAATTATTGCCTTAAATTAATAAAATAAAATAAAATCATTTTTCTGTGTGTTGAATGTCTAAATGTGTTTTCATATATATGAAAGATATTTTGTGCTAAATGCGAAAATATTTTACAAAAAATACTATTATCAAATAACTTTATACTGCATCATAATTTTAAAATTATTTTCATGCAGTAATATTTTTCATGATGGATATGTTGTACTATTTTTAATACTTAAGTTATATCTATATTGTCAGTACTTTCTGTTTATCATCCATCATATTGTTTATGTGGATTATGCTTAGTAAATTTCTCTCATGAACTATATTGTTTAAATCTTTATTTTTTTCTTTAACAATATATTTTTGATTATGACAAAATGGGAGAAAAGAATAAGATGTTATGAGATAAGAGATTGTATGTATGAGTGTGTGAATTGTACATTATTTTTGTATGGAGGAGAAAAATGTATTATGATATTTTTTCATATATGTGAGGAAATTGTATATCTAAGAGATATGAAATCAGTTTAAGCCATTCAAGGTAATAAGGTGCAATCATGACAATTAGGTTTGGTCTTTAAAACTCTTAAAAATTATTTTATCTATTAAGCTATATCGAAAACTCTTTTATGCTATTAGTATTTTTGAAAGGGAGAGCTTATAATATAAAATTAAGAGGGGGTTCAAAAATATCTTATCAAATTAATAATCTCATAAATCATTCTTTTTGTCATCATAAAAAATGGGGGAGAATGTTGAGCCAACTTGCTCTTATTAATTAAGTTTTGATGATTAACAAAAATATTTTTATGAGATAAATATATTTTATTACTCATGTAAAAAGTAAATTTATTTTGAATTAAAGAAGAATTACTTTTAGACATGTTTTGTTATTTTAATCATTTATGTCTCAAAAGCTTATATTTGAATTTTCAAATCTTGATTTCTCATGTAAAAAGTAAATTTATCTTGAATTAAAGGTGAGACATGTTTTCTTATTGTTTGAGAAAGCCTAAACATTTTTTGAATTTCAAACTTCATATTAACTCTTTCTTTAATGGCTAGTGTGTTTGGAAGATGTATATATATAGGGTAAGTATGGAGGCTCAAGGGAGAACAGACTTGATAGAGCATTCAAATAAGAGTGAGAAGGTTCGAAGTGTTGGAAGTGTGCTGGTTGATGGAATTCTCAACTGTTGGTGACTTGTTTGTAATTGACTCTGGTTGTAAGTTTGTTATTTTTACTCACATGTTGTGTGAGGGGATTATATTTGCTAGTAGTATGCTGGTGGTTCTTGGTTAGAGAAGGGATTGTATGTTAATTCTAACTCCAATTAAAAGTTAGTGTTGATTTTCTCTAGTGGAATCTTAAACTAAGTCTTGAGAGCCTCAAGCTAAGTCTTGAGAGAGAAGATTAAGCTCTTTAGACCTGAACCTCTATAAATTTCTCTTGTTCCTTATGGTTGTGTGATTTTATTGTTATTAATCCTACTGCAATCACCACATATTAAAATCACAAATTTAAGAATATTTAAAAAAGTTAAAATTATTAATTAATTTTTAAAAACCCAATTCACCCTTCTTGGGCATTTCTCTAGGCAGTAGTTTGGTTTGGCTAAGGTTTGAAAAAAATGCCATGTCAAAGGTCCTCAAAATAGAAAGGGTTAAGGGTTATTTATAGTTCTCAACTATAACTAGGACACATGACACGCATGTGCAAGAATGTAAAGTGTTTCTTACACATGTGGTGTTGACCCATCATTAAGCTTGGAATAGGGCCTTCGGGAGGAAACCCCCCCAGAGGAAAGGTCCTCGAAAGAATGAGAGTCTGAAGCAAGTAAGCCATGTTGTGCGAAGCAACATGGGGCAAAAGCGTTTGGGAGATAGATCTCCTTAGGCTTCATTCAGGAGCTAAGCTTGACCAGGAGAATTGTTGTCTTATAAGATACGATTTTGAGAAGCTAGTCTCGAAAGTTGTGAGATCTTTCTTGGAAGACCCTCCCATGATAATTACTTTTCTAGAGAATGCCGCCTTTTCTAGGAGAACTACCCTAGAAAAAGGGCTACAACATAACTTAAATAGTTATATATGAAATACGTATTTATTTATATATTTAAGTTTCATAATAAATTGCTATAAAAATTATTTTTAGTGATTCACTCGTTGATGGTTTATTTAGAGGAAATGATCATGTGAACAATATTTATATAATTTTTAAAATATTAAGTTAAATATCAAAAAGTAAATTCAAAATTACATTATTTATATTATTTTTTGTAAAACTAAAATTAGTCGTGGGCTTGTCTAATGTGTAGAGCCAACATATTGGGCCCATAGGCTCAAGCCAAGTTGGGACCATGGGCTCAAGCGAAGTCGAGCCCTTAGATAAGCTAGGCTATGGCCTCGAAATGCTAAACTCAACTCAACCCTATATAAAATAGTGGATTAGGTCTAACCTTGCTTATTTGATATCTCTAATAATTTTTATTTATAGATATTTAGATAGTTTTTTACTATATTATCTTTAATATTAAATTTAAAATTTGATCTTATTTATTTATTTTTGAAAAATCAAGGGAGTAATTATAATTTTTAGGGGTGAGCAGAAGTTCGGATAAACCAAACTAACCAAACTGAATTGACCAAATTGGTCAGTTCGATTTGATTTTTTTGATGAAATAATTTAGTTCGGTTAATTCGATTCGATTTTTTTATGAGACAGATCGGTTTAGTTAACAATATTTTAAATTTTTGGTTATTCGGTTAACCGAACTAACCGGTTCAGGAAATCAACATAACCGCCCCCCCAAACAAAGAACCCACCCGACCCGCGACACTCACACTCCCCCCTCTCTCTGAGTCTTTCTCTCTCTTTCTTTCTATCTTTCCCCACCATCGTCTGCGACTGCTGCTGAAACTGCACCCTCTCTTCTCTCTCTCTCTTTCTCTCTCTATCTCCTCCCACCCTCCCACTCGCAGGCGAGACTACAAGATAGATTCCGATGACCCCAAAACACTAAACCCACACCCGACCGAATCAAACCCTAACCCTTACCCCACCATCCCTCGCCTTCGTTTCTTTTTTTCCTTGTGCTTAGACAATCGACGAGGGCTATTCCAAGATCTGGGCCATGGCGGCAGCTGCCGAAGTGGCAGAGGGGCAATTGACGATGACAACATGCACTTCGAAGCTCGTCGACCAGGCCATTTTTTGCTCCCAAGCATTACAAGATCCCCGACGACCTTAACTCTTGCGTCAAAGACTCAAAGGTACACGTATTTCTTTCTGATTCAGTGATTTTTGTTCACTTGTTCTGGAAAATTTCGATTGGGAAACTCTCTGGCTATTTTCGATTTTTGTTCATTTGTTTTGAAAATTCTGATTGGGGACTGGAAAATCATTTTGGTTTCATGTTCGGTTATACTAGGGTTATACTAGGATTATCGATTCTGATTGGGGATTGGGAACTCTCTAGCTATTTCCGGTTTGATTCGATTATTACATTTTATTGTTCGGTTATTTCGATTTCGGTTAGTTCGGTTATACTAGGATTATTAGTCGGTTCGGTTCAGTTATAACCAATTGCACACCCCTAATAATTTTAGTTTTTTTTATTATTCCTTATTTAAATAAAAAATTATATTAAAGTTAATTTCCATTCTATTATCTATCTATTCTTTTATATAAACACTTTATTTTGATGTTATGAAATTTTATTAATAAAGTGATTTTTAAAATACCCTTTGAATATTTTACTTAAAAATAAAAAAGATGTGAACAATATTTAACCTTTTAACATTTAATATGAATTTATTCTAAAACCAAGTCACCACTACCTCCAAACTCTTCTTAATTTAAATTTTGTCTAAAAATTAAAATATTGAAGTACCCTTGAGGTGCATTTTTTTAATTTATGCATGAATAACACAAGTCACAGCTATAGTACTCAAATAAATAAGGGAAAACTAGATGCAATATCCTTAAGGTTTAAGATACTTGTAAGAGTTATTCTTGATATTTGAGAAAATACAACACGTACCCTTAAAGTTATGTTGCAATTTTTTTACTATTGTTAGTTAATTTTAATTAAATATTTTTAAATGACCAAAATGTTCTTATATTTAAAGAAAAACTTCTCTTTCTTTTTTTCTCTCCGATGATCGAATAGTCGTTGTTTCCATCAAGTGCCATTGATGTTGCCTTTACTCCCTTCTGGCATGTTTTTCTTCTTTCTTCTTCCTTCTTCTTTTGCAAACCAACTGTCTTTGTTGTCGTCACCACTTGTGTAATATCGTCATCGCCATCATGGTCAACACCATTGATTGCCTTTACTCTCCTTTGACATAAGATAACTCTTATTTGAATACAAAATGTTTGATCTAACCCTACTAGTGGTCAATTGAATATTTTGTATCTAAGTTCGATTCAAACCCAAATGAACTATCATTTAGGTTGTTAGCATAGTGTCAACGCCATAAATTTATCTTTCTCTCTCTCTTTCTCACACACACATACACACGCGCACACGCACATGTTTGGTTTGAGATGAATATTTGAACATAGATTTGGATTTGATATGCAATTATGGGGATGGACCTATCTCGGTTCATTGCAATTTGTTGTAATCAAAACATATGAGTTCATCCCCAACTTGTGTTGAACCTAGATGGGTTCATCATGTACTAATGATTTGGACAGAATTGGGACCAATTTTTTTTTTGGATTGAAGGCTAGACCAATTTGATTTTGTTTGGTCTAATTCGACCCTACCTTATATTTTCACTATTTTGTGATAATACTTGATGGTATCAAAATATTTCTTATTGTTGTTGCTCTAAAATAACAATGAATTTATTTACAAAAGAAGATGCATCTCCAAACTCCAAGAAGCCTGCAAAAATGAAATCGATTAAAGTGCTTTAATATTTAAGTTAAATTCGTCAAAATTAGAGAAATTATAGAACTCTTGAATGAGTAAAAAGTAACTTACTTTTGAGGAATGAGAGCTTATGTATCTATAGTTAAATTGGAGGATTTGTGATAACCATTCTTGGTATTCAATATTAAAATTATTTCGAATAATCTTCATCTATTATACAATTTTTGAAAAAGATTTTAGAAATACCGTTTGCAAGTCTTTATTGTGGGAATACTCCACAATGGAGCCTTCTGGGAGACCTCATGGACTCTTTTAGAGCGTCTTATCTCTCCCTTGTGGGAGCCTGCTACGAGGGTCACTTGAAAACCCCTCATTTAAGAGAGTTTTCTAAGCCTCTTTTGTGAGACTCTCTCTTTTGTTTTAATCTTTATCCTTTATTCTTAACTTTTGGACTTAAATCTTGTTTCATAAATTGACCTAGGTGAGATTGTACATTGTTGGTCCCTTATAATGGCCACTCAAGAGAAGGGTGAATTGAGTATTAAAAACTTATTCAATCGAATTCTTCCATTTTAAAAGCTCTTGAACTTTTCTTATACAATGAAAATATTTGTTGTAAATATATATGTTGTTTGGTGTGATAGCAACATAAATTTACAAACAACAATAACAACACAAGAATATATAGTCGTTTGGTGTCTTCAATACCAACTCCACTATCTCAAAGTCAACCTGACACTTGAGGTTTTACTATAACCACATCTAGGTTTTCTAACAAGTTCATCTATAAAACTTTTACACCACACCGAGGTTTTTCCCCTTAACTCACCCCAGAAACTATTACAATAAATACACCTAGATTACTTGGGCTCCAGGAGGCCATTCACAATGCACAATTAAATTGATTACAATGTAATTCTAAATCTAATAATCTTGAACAAATATGGATACAAGTACAATGAAAAATATACAAGGTAAATGAACAAATATAATAATATAATTTTTATCACACTTGGAGAGAATATGTCGTTTGCTTTGGGCTCCAAAGATTTATCTTTAATGTTTAGGCCTTGGATTACTTTTTTTGAATACTTGAGAGCTTGGGTGTGCTTTAGAATGATAGATCTTGATAGTGCATTAGCCTTCTTTAGAAATCTCTTGAAGATATATATTTAACGGCTAAAAAAATTCGACCGTTGGAGTCTGACAGTCAACTATTCTAACCTATAGTCAAATCCACGATACCCATAGTTGACTCTCAAAACTGACAGTCGACTCTCATTGGCTTATAGTTGACTCTTAGTTGACTGGCCAAAACCTGCTCTCGGTTACCTCAACTCTACATAACACACAGTCAATTGTCCCTCACCGAGAGTTGACTCTTAGTCTAGATTTTCAGAAAAATTATATTTGCTTTGATGATAGAATTCATGGCATGAATGCAATACAATATATTTATATTTTTTTAGTTTAAGTAAATGGAAGGTGAAATATAAATTAAAGAAAATGTGTACTTTAATACAAAATGTAAATAAAAAAGTAGCTCTCATTTGAATTCAATAAAAATATCTAAAAAATCAAAATATATAACAATATGAAAGTTGAATTTTGGTTTTAGAACAAATTCCAGATTTAACGATTTTACCATCCCTAAAATATATACATTTATTTTTTAAAAAAATCATTAAAAATCATTTTAACAATAATGAATATTAACTATCGAAATATCGAGAGATAGTTTTTTCAAAATAAAAATATTTTTTATATATCCCCCTTATAATGCACTAATATTCCACCTAGAACAAATAATATTTCTTGGTTCATTTCGATACGCAAAATACTATAATACTTAAAATATGTTTTTCACCATTAAACATATCAAAAATTCATTAGGGGATTTAAATATACCAAAAATAATTTTACTAAAATTATGTTTTGTTAAATATCAAAATACACGATAATAAGTTAATCGAAAGGATTTGACTAACATACATCACTTACCTTTCACACCAAAGTGGGAATGAGCACATGCAGGTAAGAAACATGATAGAATCTGGTTTTGTTCCAAATTTTTTCATTTCTTTTCCGGCATAACCATGAATTTCTCTTCCCATTTTCAAATCCTCAAGACACAGCACGCACTGAAATCAAACCCAACAATGTAACCCTATTGGTTTAACCTCTCCCATTTCCATCATCTTCCTAAAAACCTCCAAAGCTTCCAAAATCATCCCTTCTCTTGCATTAACCCACAAAATAATGAAATATATCATAAAAAAACAGCAATATATTAGAAAGGCAACTAAAATAATTAAATAAACAACTAAAATTGAAACGGATTCTAACTTTTACTTCATTATGAAACTAAAATTATGATCTAAAATACAATTTGTTCATCATCAAAGCCCTTTTTGGCTTTCTGTTTTCATTTTTTGTTTTTCGCTTTGAAAAGGAAAAACTCACTGCTTTAATTTTATATTATATACATATTTTTTCCTGACAAATGATGGGAAGAAGAGCATTTTTGTCAGGAAATTCATCGAACACCTTGCGAACACTCCCAATGTCATCGCGCAAGCATGAAAACCAAGCAAAGAAATCTGCAGAAACTGATCTCACTCAAACCCAGCTCTCACGAACACCCCTTCTCCACAGCGGAGAAGACATGCACAAAAAACAGAGAGCAACTAAAGCCCAAGTCATTAGCAGATGGACACATAGCAGGCTAGGTAGTGAATGAACACATTATATATAAATAAGATAAAAGATAATTAGATAAATATATTTTGCTCCAAGGAAAGAGATCAGAGATGGGAGAGGGAAATCAAAGGGGGAAATGGCAACGCACTGACGCAGCAACTGGTGGGTGGCGGCGTCGTGGCTGGTGGCTGGAGGCCGGAGGTGAATTTGAGTGGCGAACTGAACTGGTGTAGCCAAAATTGAACAAATGTTTAACTAAGTAGAATAAAAAAAACAAAATATTTAATAAAGAAAATAAAATATAAATGAATTTGATGATGAATCTTGTATATTTATTTTTTTAAATTAAAAAAAAAATTATAAAACGATTATTTTAATGTATTCAATAACATGAAATATTATCATTATTATTATTATTATTATTATTTATAAGACATAAAAAATAATCTTTACAATTACAGATAAATAATACATATTCTATCCACAAACAAATTTAAAAAAAATAATTATGACAAACTAATATTTTTAATAATTTTAATTAAATATTTGCCCTTCCAAACCACTCCCCCCCTCCCCCCCGGGCGGCCGAAAAAGCCAAAGCCCTCTCCGCCTACACAGTTAACGGCTCGAAACGTCTTTCAGAGTCAGAGCTTTACCTATGTTTTCGATCTTGAGACGGTCGAATACCCACATTAACGATTTCTGGGTCTCGATCAGGACGTACCACACAGGATGGAAACCAAAGACCAACCTTTATTCCCGAATTAGCCCCCTCGGAAACCCTAGTCTCAGCATGGTCCCGGTCCTCGATCAGTGGGTTAGGGATGGCAATAAGATCATCGAGTTCGAGCTCCGGCGCATCATTCGAGATCTCCGAAAACGCAGGCGGTACAGTCACGCCCTTGAGGTTCGCTTCTTGGATTTTTGGTTTCTCTCTGAATTTTCTGGGTTTTGTTTGGTTCTTCCGCTTGTTTAGGAAAAGAAAATAAACGCTTTTAGCCAACCCTTGATTTCTTAGTGTTGAGCACCGGGTCGTTAGTTAAGCCTGATATACTTTCGGTTAGTTTAGACCATTCTGTTCACATTTTCGGAACTGAAACAACACTTAAGTGTGGCGATTGTGTAACGAACCAACAATAGTGAATAATATATTGATCTGATTCATTGTAGAATAGTCAATGCCTTAAAAACGTGTTCACTGTTGTAAAACAAACAACCAGACCAGAAAGCTATGCTGAGTGTGTTCGAGAAGGCTCTTTAATGCTTAAGTCAGAGTCTAATTGACGCAATTAATGGAAGTAGGGAATATATGACTGTTTGGGTCTTCTTCAAAATTTGCAAATTATCTTTAAAAATATTTGACAAAATAAAACTCAGACAAAACTATTTCCCACACTAAAACTCTCGATTAAATCAATCCCACCTATCATGCAAAGAAGTATCAAGGTGGTGAGACACCCCCCCCCCCCCCCCCCTAAAAAAAAAAAAAAAAAAAAAAAATCTGCTAATGCAGTTTCAAATATAAAGCTGAAACTGCAAGGAGAAACCACATTCGTGGTTTTTGAAAATAACTTTGCAGTTTCAACTCAAAAATTGAAAACTCAAGTGCATCGTTACTCTAAAACCACATGCCGCAGTTTGACCTCAAAGCTTGGTTGTAGCTTTGAAGTCACCATGCAGCAAAGTTGAAAATAGCTTAGTTTCTAGGCAAGTGCACAACTCAAAAGCTGAACTGCAAGTACACAGTTGTTTTTCTTTTGTTTTTAAGGCAAAGGTGAAACCATTCTTTGGGTTTCAGTTAAAAACAGCTAAAACCATTCTTCCAGTTTCAACTTTATTTCCAAAACCATATTAGTATTTTTTTTTTTAATTTTTTCTTCACACCTTGATGTTTCTTTAAGCAATGATGAGGGGAATGATTGATTTTACTAAGAATTTTAGTTTATGAATTAGTTTTGTGTAGGTTTTATTTTGGCAATTTTTTTTTTTATGATAGTTTCAAATTTTGAGAACACTCTATATGTATAAAACAATATAATATCCAAAGCAATATAGGATTCAATAAATAATTAGAGCACAATTAGGAGTGCGAGAGAGGTGATCCCACATGCATAGGTGGTCTTTGACTTTTTTTGCCTGAAATTGATTCGTAGTCATTCGTAGAGATGGCTCTGTCATGGATATAGCATGGTTGCTTGTTTGTATCTCATATGAGATGAAGTGATAGGAACCTTATCATCATCTTTAATTCTTTTGTTAGTTACCTAGGGTTATGAGATGAAGTGGTCAATCTTTTGTTACTAATTCCGAGGTATGGATGTCTCTCGAAATTTTGTATTTTCGTCAAACTTTGCCAAGTCGTTCCAATTGAAGCAACAACTTAGGTCTGTAAAAAGGATGCCTTGTCAATTAATGATTGTATTCTAAAGATCAAGACAATAGGACATTCACTGGTAGCCATAGGGGAGCCTCTTAGTGATAAGGATCGGCTACTTGCAATCCTTAATGGTTTGGACGATGAATATGAGACTGTAGTTAGTCTAATTACCTATCAGATGGATGAAATTGACCCTGAGAATGTGCAGTACCTCTTATTGATGCATGAACAGAGGTTAAACTCTAAAAACTTGGCACATATCGCTGTTAATGTTGAATCGGTTATGCCGTCATCTATGCATGTTAACATGACTGCATTTACACTAAGAAGTACTGGAAATTCAGTGAATAACAGAGATAGAGGTTTTAATTTTAGTAGTGGTGGTGGTTTTGTCAATAGAGAAGGAAGAGATAGAGGCAGGCAATTTGGAAAGAGAATTTATTGTCAACTTTGTGGTGAGCCAGGGCACTTTGTTGACAAGTGCTACTATCGGTTTGATAGAAATTTTCAAAGGAGTTCTGTGTATAATCAGAATTTTGGACAGCCTCAGATGGTTTCCCAATTAGACACCCAAGCTTATTTAGCCTCCTTGAATGGTTCTAACGAGGTCTACATGAATGAGTTAGGTTCTATTTCAAGAACTTCTTACAATTAGTTTTCACAGCCTGGAACTTTTTACAATCAATTTTCACAACCTATTGATAATGCTTCTCTACCAAAGTCTCCCCTCACAGATTCTGATTGGCTCGTTGATTCTGGAGCTACGCATCATATAACTTCCAATCTTGGAAATCTTTCACTTCATTCTCCTTACAATGGCAGTGATCACGTTTCTGTTGGCAATGGTAAGTAGCTGCCAATTTCCAATATAGGTCTTGGACATTTGTACACTCAAATTATACCTGCTTCTTCTATTTCCTTACCCAATGTCTTACATTTTCCTAACATGAAAAAGAACTTAATTAGTGTGTCACAACTTACTAGAAACTATGATCTTGTTGCCGAGTTTAACTCTAGTTCTTGTTTGATTAAGGACAAGAGTACTGGGTAAGTGCTACTCCAAGGACGTCTTAAGGATGGGTTGTACCAGCTAAGTTCAACACTTGCTCCTGCTGCTTCAATTTCTTCACCCCATTCTATTGAGTCTCGACCTATAGCTAGCAGTACTTCTTCTTTGCAATGTACTTTTCCTTCTACAAATAAATGTGAGGGACAACTTCCATTTTGTCATGGATTGTCTCCTAGTGTTCAATTAGCTTGTAAAGAACAATTGTATCGTAGATAGCATGCCAAGTTAGGGCATCCATCCTCCAATTGTATCGTAGATAGCATGCCAAGTTAGGGCATCCATCCTCCAATGTACTGCACTTGATCCTTAATAAGATACATCTTCCTTCTTCTTGTTCAAGAGCCGTGTTTTGTGATTTTTGTAAAATTGGAAAACTTAGTCAATTACCTTTTGCTAATTGTCCAATTACAACCACTAAGCCTCTTGAATTAGTCTACTCTGATTTGTGGGGTCCTTCTCCCATTTTGTCCATTGAAGGATATCATTATTATATCATATTTGTGGATGCTTATTCACGGTAGACATGGCTATACCCCTTGAAACTTAAATCAAATGCCCTTTCCATTTTCAAAACCTTTCATAAACTTGTTGAAGTCCAATTTCAAACCAAGCTTAAGGCATTACAAATTGATAATGGGGGAGAGTTTAAGGTGTTTTTACCCTATCTTCATAGTTGTGGGATCCAACTTTGATTTACCTGTTCTTACACCCTTTAGCAAAATGGGGTAGCAGAACGTAAACATAGGCATATTGTGTAAATAGCACAACATCTGCATCTTAGGATAGCATAACATCTCAGAAAGAGACTTCTCATTCTCTATTTCAAGTAGATTAGTAGCATAGCTGTTACTTAGCTTGTTCCCCATTGAACCTGTTGAACAGGTTGGGTTTCTACTAAGTATAAGTGTATAACTTGAGGCACATAACTTAAGTCTCATCTCCTTTTTTTCAATGAGATCAAATCTCATCCAAGGCCTTTTAGATTAAGAAATCTATACTGAGACTTGAAATCCATCTCACGTATTGAAGGGCTAGAAATCCATTAGGAATTTGCTATTTCACATGAGCAAGACTCAATCAATCTAAACTTTCCATCGTTGTTCTCATCTAAAGCCTTCTATATTTCTAATAGCAAGCATTGGTTTATTCCATATTGGAACATCTAGCAATATATTCCATAATCATTCCACATCCTCTCCAATATATGATAATGTTGAAATCCTGATTCCATATAGAAGTGTGCGATATAGGTTTGTTGTTTGTTGAAAAAATTGATTGAGGTGGTGATTAAAGTAGTCTCTTGCATTATCAGTTTTGAACTTTTTAATGGAAACCCCAAATTGAGTGAGAATCATCCTATGAAACAAGGGTAGGATGTAGTTGATAGCTGCTTTGTTCTTAAGTAAATATACCTATGTCACTCTAGTGCAGCCATCAATAAACGATACAAAGCATTTAGCCCCAGAACAATTGGGAACTCTAGAAGGCCTCCACAAATCAGAATGTACTAAGGAGAAAGGAAACAAAGAGAATTTATTGCTAATAACATAAGGTACTCGATGGTGTTTTGATAATTCACACACATCACAGTGAAAAGAACACCTTTAAACAGGTTTGGAAACATAATTTTTAACAAAGGAAAAGGTGGGTGCCCTAATCTAAAATGTTGAAGCCACACATTAGACTGAGTAGAGGTGAGCATAGAAAATTAGGTTAGGCTAGGATGATCTCTTATAGGTGACTCACTGCTCCTTTGTAGGTAGTATAGCTCATTTAGTGCCTTAGCAGCACCAATCATCTTCCCTGTGGCTAGATCCTGAAACACACAATCATGAGGTGAGAAAATCACACGACAATTAAGACTTTGGGTAAGCTTGTGAATTGAAAGTAGATTAATGGAGAGGCCAGGCACATAAAGCACATGTTGGGCAAGTAGAGATGGGTTTAAACATACATTCCCTTGCCCAACTATAGGAACAGCTTGGTGATTAGCAACTGTGATTTTTCTGGAGCTGGTTATTGGTTCATAGGTTTCAAATACTTTCAGATTAGGTGCCATGTGGTCAATGGCCCCAAAATCTAAAATCCATGGTTTATTCCTAGCTGTATATGAGGCAATTAAATGCTCAGAATTAAAGCACATACTTGCTTGAGCTAAAGAACATTCACCTTGGAGAGTTTTAAAGAAAGACTTCAGCTTTCCAATCTCTTCTGCATTCAATTCTCCTAGGTTTGAGGAGACAGTTGAGTTAGCCTTTTTAGTTGGCTCCTATGTTTCTTAGGTTGAGAGGTAGGCTTTTACTTGGTTCTTGGGCTACAAGTTCTTGAATCCTCCCATTTTGTTTAGTACTACCCCTTTACCATGCAATTTAAAGCATGTGTCTCTTGTATGCCTAGGGTTTTTGCAGTAAGAGTACTAAAGCCCCTCATTTGTTTGCTTTGATGAAGACTAATCTCTGCCTTGCAAAGGCTTCATCCATGCAGCTTGCACCTTGTTAGTTACCATAGCTGATCCCTCCATATTATGATTAGTAAACATGGTTGTCCTCCTATGTTCTTCACTTCTCACTATAAAATAAACCTCATTTAATGATGACATCTTTTCCCTGCTAGGTATTTGTGCCCTCATTTGATCAAACTCAGGGATAAGTCCTGCCAAAAATTCCACTATTCTATCTCTCTCCAGCATAGAGGTTAGAATGATAGCATCCTCATTACACCATTTTTATATCCTGATAGTGGTCTAATTCCAGCTAAAAGCTATTCATCCAATTGTAATATTTAGTTACAGTCAACAACCCTTGCTTTGTACTACTGATTTTTGTTTTAATTTCATACACAGCTGATGCATCTTGCACCTTAGAATAGGTTCTCTTCATTGTTTCCCAAATATCTCTAGTGGTAGATAAAAACATATAGTTTTTACTTACCTTGAGAAGCATTGCACTCCATAGCTAGGACATCAACATTGAATCCTCCACATCCCTGGCAGCAAAGTTAGGATCTGACGCCTTAGGTGCTGGTTTAGTGAGATGGGCTATTTTCCCTCAGCCCTTCAGAAAAGTTCTCACCAACTAGGACCACTGAAGATAGTTCCCACCATCTAGAAGGTAGGAATGGTTTGTCAGCTTCTGAGGACTTGACTGTTTGATCCGTCCGGCTGGGTGATTGAAAACGCTAACCGAGAAGAATTAGAAGGGAAGAGAAGTAGTAGGAAAAATGAGAGAGAAGAATAAGAGAGAGAGAGAATAGAAACTTTTGGGAATATTTATTTATAATCATTGGAGAGCTGGTCAGCTGATATATATAACTGAGCCACCCGTCCCATGTGCGTAACAGATTGTCGTTGTTAGGAATGTACTACCCCATAATGCAGCAACAAACAAATTATAACTCCTCAATGCAAACTTTCTAATATACTACTTACTACCCTTAGTATAGCCCAATTACACTAACACCCACTCCTTACTCGCGACACATGACAATTACCCTCCTTCTCAAAATCTTCTTGTCCTTAAGAAATGCTGAGAAGACCGGCTGCTTTAGGAAATTGCTTGAGAATATCTGGAAGCTATTCCCAAGTATTGTTGTCGGGGTGTAGATTAGACCGTTGCACAAGCACTTGAACGATGGGAGCCCCTTGTTTGTAGATCACCCTCCTATCAATTATAGCTGCAGGTTCCTTTGGATTGTCATCTGGATATGGAAAACGAGGTAACACTGGATTGACAGCTTGCTGCCCCACTGCCTTTTTAAGTAATGATTCATGGAAGACTGGATATATATTGGAGTTATCTGGTAGCTGTAAGTGATAAGCCACACTTCCTACTCGAGCTAACACCAAAAAAGGTCCATAAAACCTCGGATTAAGCTTTGAACTAGGCTTCCCGAGAAGGGCTTTCAAATGGCCCGGCTGGAGCTTCAAATATACCCACTCTCCCACCTAGAATTCCCTTTCACTTCTCCTTCTATCGGCAAACTGCTTCATACGATTCCTAATGTTGGCCAATTCTGTTTTGATTGTCTAGAAAGCTTGCTACCTCAGTTGAAGGTAGGTATCCAAGGCTGCCATTGTCGAGGAGTTTCCCAGATCTAGCATTAAGGTCGGCTTGTACCCATATAGGGTTTCAAAAGGAGATCTCTTTATGGAGTTGTGGTAGTTGGAATTATACCACCACTGTGCCAACACGAGCCACTTATGCCAAGACTTTGGCTGTAGGAAACAAGCACACCTTAAGTATGTCTCCAAACACTAATTTATACTCTCGGTCTGGCCGTCAGATTCTGGATGATAGGCCGTCGACATGTTGAGTCGGATTCCCAATAACCCCATCAATTCCTTCCATAATAGGCTAGTAAAATTTTTATCCTTGTCCGACACTATGGCCTTGGGAATTCCGTGTAACTTCACCACTTGGTCTAGGAACACTTTAGCTATCTCTTGAGCTGTGTAGGGGTGTGTCAATCCTATGAAGTGGGCATATTTGGTGAATCTATCCACTATCACCATTATGCAATCATGTCCTTCTGATTTGGGTAAGCCCTCAATGAAATCCATTGAGATACTTTCCCAAGGCTCACCTGGTATATTTAATGGCTGTAACAATCCCGGAGGGGCCACCGATTCTGATTTGCACCTTTTGCAGACATCACAACTCAGCACAAAGTCCATCACATATTTTTTTAGCCCCGGCCAATGAAAGAGTTGCTTAACCTTGTGATAGGTAGCAATTATACCGGAGTGTCCTCCTATTGGAGAATTGTGCAGCGCCTCCACAATCTTTTTCTTCAAATTCTCATCCTTTCCTATCACCAACCTTCCTCTATTTCGGATAAGTCTATTGGTTAAGGTATACCCTTGTTTGGCATTAGGATCCACCACTAGTTGCTGTAGCAGCTCTCGAATGCTCTCATCCGTTTCATAGCTCAAGACCACTTCTCGGTGCCAGTCTGGAACCACCACTGTAAGGGCAGCAGAATGCCCCTCTTCATGACACCTTGATAAGGCATCCACCGCTAGGTTTTCTTTCCCCTTCCGGTATTGGATTACATAATCCAATTCCATCAATTTGGTCATTCCTTTCCATTGCAACTATGTATGAAAGTCCGAAGTAGAAATTTCAGACTTTCATGGTCTGTTTTGATCACAAATTTGCTCCCTTCTAGGTAATGCCTCCATTTATCTACGGCCATCAAGATTGCCAATAGTTTTTTCTCATAAATGCTCAACCCGAGGTGTCAAGGAGCTAATGCCTTGCTGAGGAATGCCAAAGGCCTTCCTTCCTGTACCTGTACAACCCCAACTCCAAAAGCGCTAGCGTCAGTCTCCAATACAAATGGCTTGTCAAAATCCTGCAAGCCTAATGTCGGCACCTCACTCATAGCCCTTTTAAGTTTGTCAAAGGCCTCTTCAGTGCTATCATTCCACTAGAAGCCATCCTTTTTCAGCAACTCCGTTAGTGGCTGACTGATAATTCTGTAATCTTTGACAAACTGACGATAGTAGCTAGTCAAACCCCAAAATCCCCTTAATCCTTGGACATTTTGAGGCCTCGGCCACTCCACCATGGCTGCTACCTTGCTAGGATCAATGCTTACTCCTGCATTAGATATTATATGGCCCAAATATTCCACATAACTTTGTACAAAGGAACACTTGGACTCCTTAACATACAATTTATTGAGTCGAAGGACCTCAAAGGTAGTTTTCAAATGGTTTATGTGCTTGACAAAGGTTGGGCCATAGACCAGAATGTCATCGAAAAAGACTAGAATAAATTCACACAAGTAGGGCTCAAATATTTGGTTCATTAATGCTTGAAAGGTAGCTGGGGCGTTAGTGAGTCCGAAGGGCATTACCTTGAATTCGTAGTGCCCTTGATGAGTTTTAAAAGCGGTTTTAGGGATATCTCGAGGCTCCATTTGAATTTGGTGGTAACCTGCTCTAAGGTCCAACTTAGTAAAAACTGATGCATGCTTCAACTCATCAAGCAAGTCTTCTACAATGGGTATGGGAAACTTGTCCTTGATGGTTATGGCATTGAGTTGCCTATAATCCACACAAAATCTCCATGATCTATCTTTCTTTTTGACAAGTAGTATGGGAGATGCGAAAGGGCTATGGCTGGGTTGGATAATCAATTTTTGTAGCATGTCTTTGATGAGTCTTTCTATTTCAGTTTTCTGTTTAGGAGGGTAACAATAGGACCTCACATTCACTGGTTCGGAATTGGGTTTGAGATTGATGGTATGGTCACAGGGCTTTCTAGGAGGAAGTGAGTTGGGTTCGAAAAAGAGGTCCTTGAACTCAAGTAATAGCATGTTAAGAGAGTTAGTTTCGCGTACCTTCCACTGGTCGTGTGAGTGGCTACTCACTATAATGGCCAATTCTCCTTCCAGCTCTTGTCCTTTCTTGAAGACTGCCAAGGCCTAGATGAAAAACAGCTGTGCTACTTGGGAAAACTTGCTCTTGAGCAATCGTTGAAGTCTCTTTCCCATTATCATCTTTCACATACCCGTTTCTTGGCTGCCCTTGAGTACCCTCCTTTTTCCATCCTTCTCAAAGGTCACCTCCATCTTGTTAAAATCAAAGCTGATGGGGCTCACTCCTCTCATCCAATCAACCCCAAGCACCACATCACAGCCTCCCAATTTCAGCAACCTCAAATTTGCCACGAATTCTTCCCCATTCATCTCCTAGCAGAATCCCAAACATGAGGATTGACTTAATACCTTATTTCTGTTTGCTATTGTTATCGAAAGGGGGTGAGAGTTCGAGACCTCACACCCCAATTTCTTTGCCATACCTTCATCCAGGAAGCTATGGGTGCTTCTGCTATCAATGAGTACCATTAGTGGGCATTGGTGAGCTTGCCCTTCTACCTTAATGATCTTGCTGTGTGCCAATCCCTTTAGTGCATGTAAGGAGATCTCTCATTGATCACCTTCGTCCATCTCCAAGGTCTCATCTGCGAGTTCTTCCTCATCCTCCCCTTCCAGTAATAGGATTTGTCGTTTGCACCTGTGTCCCAGAAAGTATCTATCCTCGCACCTATAACATAAGTTCGCTTGGCATCTCTGTTCCATTAACCCTCCCCCATTTGTTGGGTTAGGGGCTGCAGGAGTTAATGCTAGGACCCCCTTACCACTGTGCACTATATCTCTTCCTTGAGTCTTGTTACCAGACTGCCATCTTCCAGAGATCACTCCTTTCACTTGATTGCGTTGCCTCTTTAGCAATGCTTCGATCGTCATTTCTTGCAACCTTGCATTCCCTGCGGCTAGCCTCATTGTCGTTGGTTGCATCATTTTTACCATGGGTCTCACTTCATCTCCCAAGCCACTAATAAAACTCGATACAAAATACTCTTCCGATAGGTGGGGGTTATGTACCATCATTAAGGACCTCAACTCCTCAAACTTGAGTTGGTAGGTCTGCACCGACCCCAGTTGTTTGAGCTTGTTGAATTCTTCAACTATATCTCGCATACTCCTGTCTCCAAACCTTTCACATAAGTCGTCAGCGAACTCATTCCATGAGCTGCCTTCTTTCACCACGAGCCATCCCTAGTACCACGCATCACCCATATCGTTCAGGTAGGCAGAGGCCAGGGTGACCTTCTACTGTTCCTGTACCTGATACAAGGCGAACATACGTTCGCACCTCCTTACCCACCATCTTGGGTTTTCTCCATCGAAGAGTGGAATCTCCAATTTGGGTACCGGAAAGCTCGACTGATAACGATCTGCTTGAGCTCCTGCTCTTCTCTCCCTTATATTATCACCGGTTCCCTCCGTCTCAAATTCAAATTCCGACGTTCCTAATGGTCGGCGCTCCGTTCCTACTCCTTGAAGAATGGGTTCCGACCGCTCCCTCTGTGGAAAATCAGCCGAAAGTCTTACCGGTTGCTGCGTTGAGAACATTCGCATGATCTGGTGCATCTGTTCCATCACTTGCTTATGAAACTGAGCATTCTGTTCTTGATTCTCACCCGCCACCTTTCCATGGCCTGATCAATCCGAGCATCCACCCCTGCTCCAATCGAGGATTCAAGAGTTCCCATTCTTGTTTGCATCTCTGCCATTGTTGTAGCCACTTGCTGCAGTTGGGACTCCATCTGTTTCATTCTCGTTCCTTCGGCCATATGGATAACCTTCTCCTATTCTGCCTGTGCTCAAGGACACTGCTCTGATACCAAATGTCAGCTTTCGAGGACCTGACTGTTTTATCCATCCGGCTGGATTGAAAACGCTAACCGAGAAGAATTAGAAGGGAAGAGAAGCAATAGGAAAAATGAGAGAGAAGAATAAGAAAGAGAGAATAGAAACTTCTGGGAATATTCAATCATAATCATTGGAGAGCTGGTCAGTTGATATATATAGCTGAGCCACCCGTCCCATGTGTGTAACAGATTGCCGTTGCTGGGAATGTACTACCCCATAATGCAGCAACAAACAAATTACAACTCCTCAATGCAAACTTTCTAATATACTACTTACTACCCTTAGTATAGCCCAATTACACTAACACCCACTCCTTACCCATGACACATGACATGGTGCATTCTTGGTAGCTCGCTAGTCGAAGCTCCACCGACAGTTTGCTCAATTGGCATCGCTTCTCTTGTTAACATGGAAGAAGCGGTTTCAGAAATCTCCGACATTATAGGGAGATATAGCAGCAAGAAAAAGAAGACAAGAAACAAATAGAGGAGGGATTGTGGCAATGAAGGCTCACAAGAGGAGAAATTGGGGGCAATGAAGGCTCACAACTAATACCATGTAGAAAATAGGTTTAGGCTCTGATACCATGTAGAAAATAGGTTAAAGTATATAGGAGAAGACAAGAATAATTCACTATACTTCTTGATTTTGCATGGTATTACATTCCCTATTAATAGGGAAGAGAACTACAACTTAGGAAAGCTACAAAATGGAAAGATATACTGTACACTGTACAAAGGAAATAGGAGATGCAAAAAAACAGAAATAGGAAATCTCCAAAACCAGACTACTTTCTAAATGTTGAGGATAGGATTAGTTCTGATTTTAGGAAAGCTGAATTAGGCTCTCATTCCATGATTTCCTGGATCATTCAACAATAATCCCTTGCATTATCATTATGGAACCTTCTAATTTCACATCCAAATTGGGTGGAAATCATCTTATGGAATATAGGCAAAATAGTGCCAATAGCTACTTTATCCTTTAAAAGATATACCCAAGTCATCCTAGTACAATCATCAATAAAAGATATGAACCATCTAGCCCTAGAACAATTAGGAATCCTAGATGACCCCCAAACATCAGAGTGTATCAAAGAAAATGGAGTAGAAGACAATCTATTACTGATTGGATAAGATGCCCGATGATGTTTAGAAAATTCACACACATTACAATGAAGATCAGTCACACTTAAATTCCTGAATAAATAAGAAAACATGGTTTATAACAAACTAAAAGGAGGATGGCCTAGATGATAGTGTTGAAGCCATATTTCAATCATGGCAGGATTAGGTTGTGATGAACAGGCAAGGATAGGCTTAGTCCCTTTAGTAAATGCATTGCTTCTTTTCAAGTAGTATAGCTCATTCCGTTCCTCAACTGCACCAATCTTTCCTAAATCCAGTGCCTAAAACTCACATGCGTAAGGAGAAAAAATAATATGGCAATTAAAGTCTTTAGTGAGCTGATGAACAAAGATTAAATTGGTAGAGAGTTTAGAGCATTGTTGTTAAAATCCTGATTCAACGCGTACGATTTTACATGTCGGAGACCTCCAAACGATTCAACGTGCATGCAAAATTGGAATTGGGGTAAAATTGTTGTGAATCGGGAGTTAAATCATTAAAATCATTGAAATTAAGAGTTTAATCACAATTTCAATGAGTTTAGTTTTCACTGACTGGAAGCTTAGAGACCAAATTGAATTAATTTAAGTTCTTACGCACAGCACAGTCAGCACAATACAAAATCAAGGGCTTCCCTTCCAGTGAACCAGAACCCTTATCTCTCTCTAGTCTCTACCATCCACTATTCAAAAGAATGTGCGAAGTAAAAGACGAGGAGGCCATACAAGCCCTACCGGTTAATGGTGGCGTCGTTTGTCACCTCCTTCTCCCAAAAGTTTGATTTCAAAAGTAACTATCATCTTTCGTCATCTTCTTCTTCTTCGATCCTCCTCAATTCTAAAATTAAACAATTCAGATCGTCGATTTGAATCAAGAGGTGGGGAGTTCTCATGTTCTCGTATTCAGATATGCTTTTCTATTTGTTTTAGAGGCTATAATGTAGCTATGTTTAGATATATGTGCAGTTCTAAGTGATTGTGAATGCCATAATTTTTCTTTGTTTTGTTTTTGTTTTTTTGTTTTTTGTTTTTTTTTTGGTTTTTTGTGCTTAGTTGTGAATGTTAGTTACTCATCCGTGTAGGGGAGATGCTTGTTTCCCATGTGGAAGATAACTTCCTGGAATAATCCTCTACCTCAAGCTTAGGTCTGTTCAGTGCATTGGCTGTTTTAAACTTGGATTTCGGGAGGGAAAAACAAGAGAATGAAAACAAACTGAAGGAATTGAAAGTGGATTGATTGATTGATATTTGCACATGAAAGTTCACCGTGTAAATTTCTTTCTTCTTTTTATAAAAAAGAAAAAGAAAAATTAGTATACCACTAGAGGAATAATGTAAGGGTAAATGAGTTAATGATGTTACCATCAAAGGTTAGCATATATATATTACCACCAAGTTATTAAATAATATTAATTCATTTTTTATAAAATTATGTCATTATAAACATATATTTACATAAATTAAAGGGTATTTTTAATTATCTCTAAAATCTTATAATTTTACGATCTGATTTTATGAACCATCATTTGATCCCACTTAAAATCTCGATTTTAACAACCTTGATTAGGAACATGAAGAACCTGCTGAATAGGAAGTGAGGAACTAAGGATAACATTTCCCTGACCAGCTATAGGAATTGTATTACCATTGGCTACTGTTATTCTTTTGGAAATACAGTATACTCATTGGTTTATAGGTTTCAAATACATTTGGATCATAGGACATATTATTAGTAACCCCCTGAGTCTAGGATCCACAAGTCATTCCTATTAGTTTGTGAGGCAATAAAGGAATCAGAATGAAAACAAGTACCTGCTTGTGCCAGAAAGCAAGTTCCATCTTGAATGATTTTCAGGAAGATCTTTAGCTTACTGATTTCGTCAGCATTCAATTGACTTAGGTCAGAAGTTGCAGCTAGATTTGCCTTCTTTGAGGTGGTTTCCTCTTGCTCCTTGCTTGTATGATAAGTTTATGCTCGGTTTTTGGATTGCAAGCTCCTGAAACCTCCCATTTTGCTCGGTACTGTCTCCTTTCCATGCAACTTAAAGCATGTTTCCCTGGTATGCTTTGATTTCTTCCAATATGAACACCACAAACCTTCCTGGTTTTGTGGTCTAGAGTGTGAATCATTCCTCCCCTGTTGAGACTTGAACTAGGATCCATCCATCTTGTTGGTCACCATGGCTGATCCCTCAGGATTAGGCTCATTGAACATGGCTATCCTTCTATACTCCTCACCATGGATCATAGAAAAAACCTCCTTGAGGGATGAAAGTTTCTCTCTTCTAGGAACCTGCACTCTCACCTGATCGTATTCAGCATTGAGACCAGTCAAGAACTCCACAATTCTGTCTCGTTCAAATATGGAATTAAGGGGTGGCTGTATCCTCACTGCACACAATCTTAATATCTTGATAGTGATCCAACTCAAGGCAATATCCATTCATCTTATTGTAATAGTCAGTTACTGTCAAAGACCCTTGGCTTAGTACTACTTATCTTTGTCTTAATTTCAAAGATTATAGAAGTATCTTGCACTTTAGAATAAGTATGTTTTACAGTTTCCCAAATATCCTTGGCACAAAGTAAAAACATGTAATTCTTGCTTACCTCAGGCTGTATAGAACTCTAAAGCCAGGACATTATCATCGAATCCTCTATATCCCATGTAGAGAATATAGGATTCGAGATCTTGGGGGTTGACTCAGTCAGATGGACTATCTTCCCTCGAGAGGGACCTTTTAAGAACATCCTTACAAGGTGAGACCACTTAAGGTAGTTTCTGCCATCTAAACGATAGGAATGATACATTCTTGGTAACTCACTGGTTGGAGTATTCCTAGTAGGTGGATCAAACAGGACAGCATCTCCTGTTGCCATAGGAAGGGTGGTTTCAGAAATTTGGTTTCAGAAATTTCTGACATAATAGAAGAGATTAATGGCTGATAAAGTAGGACCGTTCCCAAACAATACTGTGGCAATGAAGGCACACAATAGTTTGACCAGATCGAGAAGATAACGAAGGTAGATCATTATGGCTTTGATACCATGTGAGAATTGAATGTATTTCTCATATATTTACACGGACAATACAACCCTTTTTATAGGTTTGAAGACTTTACAACATAGGACAGATTACAAAGGCTAAGACTACACACAAATAGGAAAGTATCCTAAGACTGATTTAACAATTTCTAAAAAACTAAAGATGTGATTAGCTTCTAAACTGAGGATAGTTTGACTAACAGATTTCTTTGAGATTCTAGCTGAACTTCCATATCTTTTCCTTCGGGAATCAACACTAATAAGTATCAAGGAAGAAAGAGAGTGCTTGTTTGGTTACAGTTGTACTTAGTACCTTCTTGTACTTTATCTTGATTATTTCTCAAATAAATGAAACTTTTTATGCTCCATTCCATGGTTTCTGATTTTTGTTTCACTGAAATTAAGTGGTCTATTCTCTAATTCTCTTTTGGGTTTGATTCTTGTTAAGGCAGATTTCTGAGTGGATGAGTAGTAAAGGCCTGTGCTCATTTTCACCAGGTGACCGTGCCGTGCAATTGGATCTAATTGGCCAAGTCCGTGGGTTGAGTGCTGCAGAGAGCTATTTCAGTGTGCTGAATGACTCAGAAAAAAATGACAAGATATATGGCGCTCTCTTAAACTGTTATGTTAGAAAAGGTCTTGTTGATAAGTCCAACTCTCATATGCAGAAGATGAAGGAGATGGGTTTTGCTCCCTCTACGCTAAATTACAATGATCTTATGTGTCTTTATACCCACACTGGCCAACTTGAGAAAATCCCTGATGTGCTATCGGAGATGAAGAAAAATGGTGTCTCCCCTGATATCTTCAGCTATAGAATTTGCATTAACTCTTACGGGGAAAGATCTGACATTCAAAGTGTGGAGAAGCTTGTAAATAAAATGGGAAGTCAACCCCACATCTCTATGGACTGGGCAACTTATTCCACTGTGGCCAATATATACATAAAAGCTGGTCTAAAAAAGGAAGCACTAATCTTTATGAAGAAATTAGAGGCAAATCTACGCAAAGATGCACTTGGCTACAATCACTTGATTTCACTGCATGCAAACCTAGGAAACAAGGATGAAGTAAGAAGATTTTGGGAGCTGCAAAAAGTTAACTGTAAGAAGCAAATAAACAGGGACTACATAAATATGCTTGGTTCTCTAGTGAAACTTGGCCAGCTTGAAGAAGCCAAGGCGTTGCTGGAAGAGTGGGAATCGTCCTGCCACTGCTATGATTTCCGAGTACCCAATGTTCTTCTTATCGGCTACTGTCAGAAAGGGTTGATAGAGGAAGCCGAAGCAATGCTTCGGGACATCATCAACAAGGGGAAGACTCCAATTCCTAATAGCTGGGCGATCATAGCTGCGGCATATTTAGATGAGAATATTGGGGAAAAGGCTTTTGAGTGCATGAAGAACGCTCTGGTAGTAAAGGCCAAGAACCCGGGTTGGAGGCCTAAGCCTCTAGTAGTTTTAGGCATATTGAATTGGCTTCAGGAGAAAGGCCAAGTTGAAGAGGCCGAAGCTTTTGTTGGTTCATTGAAGACTGTACCTGCATTTGATATGGAAACGTATCAGAACTTGATTGAACAAGGCAATATGGAAAGTGCAGATATAAAGATGAGTTTCTCTCGAGGTAATCCTTGCTAGGCTTGGTGAGGGTTGAATATGTGGAAGTTGCTTTTTTGATAAATCGGATATAACGACCATCTCTTGAGTCAAATGTATATCAGAATCACAAATAGTTGTGAAATATTAGATAAATTTTGAAGCTTATGTATCTGATTGATGATTGTTTCTGTGTCCTAGTCAGTGAGTGGGAGTCTACCAAGTAAGTTTCATATTTCATATTGATCTTCCCTTGATTTGTCTGGTTATTTCAACTTCATAATTCTTAGAAGCGCCACCTGCGTGATGCTTGATTGACGGCCATTAGGAGGATTAGGCTAATGTCTGTATCTGTTCCAAACATTCATCATAATGGTAGTTGATTTGTTGCCTTGCTCATCAGCAAAAATATTCAAACACCAAGTCCAGATTTGGAAATTTCTTCTCAATTACTCTTATCACTGAGAGCCAACCCAATTGCTGCAATGTTCATGTTGTTTGTGTTAGCTTTGCTAGAGAGAGTCTACTTGGGTGGGGTGGAGGAGCACAAGAAATTTTGATTTCTTTCTGCTGATACAAATTAAGATTTGAATTGTGAATCATTTCTGCCAATCGAGAATCAAGAATTGAATCAAAGTCGTAAGATCCAATATATTTTTTCTATTTGTGTGCGCGTGTATACATACATGCACGTATATTTATGTTGAAATGAAGATGAATGGTACCTTGAGATTTGTGTAATTTTATTTCCCCTAAACATTTCAAATTGGGATGTGATAAGAATTGAACGATTTCTTTATCTGTGATCCATTCATCTTTGGCATAAGGCACAATTACACATTTGAAATTGGCCTTTTAACCATTTGTGCCCCTGAACTTGAATGGGGATTTATTATGTCTTTTAAGTTCTAGTTTTGATCCTATTACACTTGAAATCTCATATGCATCCGCATGACTTACACGCACTTGAACAAAATAAAAAATCACAAAATAAAAAATCGCAACCTTAGAGGTGGCTCACATGCTGATTGTGTAATAAACAGAAATAAAATGTTATCACGTGATAGTAGACCACTTTTCTCACACCATCCATCTCTCTCTCTCTCTCTTCTCTCCCTCCATCCCTTTTGTCGTCAACATCCTCTGGTCTCCTTCTCTTTTATCCCTCTCTTCCACCAAGGCCCTCTACCACCACCACCGTTGCAACTGCCACCATTGCCATTGTGGCTAATGTCGCCATCAACACCTCCACTTTCACCGTTCCAACCGTTTACCTTTAGTTACCTTTCCTGTATGTATATATATTAAAAGGAGACAGCGACAATTGGAGGTAGTGGTGGAAGAGAATTGCAATTGAAGGAGAATTGGAGTTGGAGGAGGACTAGGGTGGTCGTGCACATATATATATATATATAATATGAAGGGAAGAACAAAGAAGGGATTGAATGGGAGAAGAATAGATGAGGGAGGCAGAATCAGAGAAGAAGCCAAGCCGTCGCAATTGAAGACGCAGAGACACCAGCAACAAATAGGGGCGGTGACCAAAGGTAAACAGCTAGAACGACGAAGAAGCGAAGTAGGCGACAGTGGCTACAACGGCGATGGCGATAGCAGTGATGGGTCTTGGTAGAAGAGAGAGGTAGAAGAGAAGGAGATCAAAGAATGACAATAAAAGGGAAGGAGGGAGAGAGAGAGAGACCCATTTCAATCGCTCATCCACCTCAAATGCGTGTGATTTCAATTGTTGATACCCAACAAATTCACATCGTTTTAATTAAGTTTTATACCAAATTGTGAATCATGCGAACCTAACAAACTAACAACTAAGTACATATCACACCACCTTTCTCTCTCTGTCAAATGTCATCAATTTTCAAGCCCATTGAGACATGAGGGTGTTTGTGGACAAAATTCTTTTGAGAACTACCTGACGAAAGTTAATTTACAAGAAGATGATTATAAATTTCAATACAATTATGTGGCAAAAATTTTATAATTAATTAGACAAATGACCCATAAAAAATATCATATATTTTTTTCTTACACATATATGCGTTTTCATATATTTACATAATGTACATGTACAGAACATTTTTTTCTAAATCATTCATAAAATGGCTCATAGTCAAAGATGTTAGATCGAAATTCAAATTGTGAATTGAGTACAAATTTTCTGAAGAGATAATGTTATAACATCCAAGCGTAAATCTCATTTACTCAACAAAAATTAATAAACATGTTAGAAATTAAACTTAATTTTTATAATTGTGGTCAGTTTTATGGACATGAGAAGTTATGATCAGTTTCATAGTTATGGGAAGTTATGGTCTCTTATTGAAAATCATGTTAATTTTTTTTTTTTTGGTTGTCTAGGAAGATCTATATATATACTATATATATATATATATAGGATGTATGATGAATGAAAAAGGAAAAACTTACTTTGTATTGTAAAACATGTTCCCAATTGTTTTATCTAGATTTTTTCTTCTCTCTTCCTCTTTGTCTTCTCTTATTCTTGGTCATACGATATCCAGCATTGTGGTATTAGGACTAGATTCAATGGCATTAGTGAAAAATTCTATTCCATTTCAATATCCTGTTCTAAATAAGGATAATTTTGAGGATAATTTTGATAATCGATCTAGATATTCTTGGATCTCAAGGTGCTTGGGAGATTGTTGATAAAGGATACAGGGAGGTTGAAGATAAGACCACATTAACCAAACTCCAAAGGATGTGTCGGAGAAAAATATGAAAAAGGACCAACATGCTCTTTTTATTTGTAATGCCCCACTTTTTCAACGCGTTAGATAACGTAAGATTTTGAGAATATATATTTTTTTTCCATCATAAACTTGATACATAAATCATTCCCCGACAATCTTGTTACACATTCTCAATATATCAAATTTAATAATGAATAAACTAAGATAGGTAAATCATTATAAATGCGGAAAATAGATCGAAACCTCAAATGATACATAACCGTAATTCCTTTATTCATAATATTGGAATCGTATCATCGCTTAATATGACATCATCAAAACGTAATACATAAGTACACATCTCTTAATCATAACACCGGAAACATGCTAAAGATCACCTATGTAAATAACAACTACATCTCGATAACCTTTTTCCCCTTAGCGCCGCTGCTTTCACCTGGAACGTTTGAATATCCCAATGACATAGTTCAAATTAGATGTTGAATCATCTAAGTGAGGGTTCAAAAATATTTTCATGAATGTATGTAAGACATGAAACAAACCTACACATCTCGACAAGCCCCAGCCCAAGAGAATCTCACATATCACTTAACCCCTACCACGAGAAAAGAGCAATCTCTCTAGAGGAAACATAACCACATTAACACATTGGCATAACATCGTCCTAGCTTAAGAAGGGCAACATTAATGCATGAACCCGAGAATCACCCCATCATTATTACGTTCCCACTCAGAAGCAAGTTTTAGGATAGACCTACTCACCTTGAATGAAACTCAAAACACCTCGAATCTTGTGCCCAACCTTGATTCTTGTGCTAGACTTCTAATGGTTCTCAAACTTGAGTATCAACGTACACTGGTCATTGTATATATTCAAGGAATTCAATATTCACTCTCTCATTTCTCCATTTCTTCTCCAAATGGTGCCTCCTATTTATAAGCCTTGAAACTTGGCCACCAAGTAAGACATTATATTATAATTTTCCTTAATCATTTCAAATCTTCCAAAAAATCTTCTCCAATCATTCTAAATCTTCTAAGATCTTCTGCAATCATTCTAAATCTTCTAAGATTTTCTACAATCATTCAAAATCTTCTAAGATCTTCTCTAATCATTCCAAATCTTTTAAGATCTTCTGCAATCATTCTTGTAGTGGCCCAAAAAAACCACGATAATAGAATTTGTAGAGAGGGAAAGCTGGAGCAGAGGCAGAGCGGGGTTGACAGCTGGTAGCGAGTCTACCGGTGGAGATAGGCGTCGGGTGTCTCGATCTTCAATGTACTGACTGGGGTCTTAGTCGGACCTCTGAAGGTACCTTCGGTATCGCTCGGGATTGGTCTTTTGTGTGCTTGGGCATATCTGTGCTCATAGGAACAAATTAGAAGGTATGCGGGGATTCCTCACCCGTGTATGCCCTCCGATGCTTAAGTCAGTACATATAGGAGAATAGTGCAAGTAAAGCATGCTATTATTGAATATGGAGCAGTTATACCTTTCTTGATAAGAGAGGGTCGATCATGATACTGTTACGGAACACCGGGGATGGACCTGCATGTTAGTGGCAACTGGACGGGCTTAAGAGGAATCCTTCCCGGAGAGCTGGACCTCCTAGGGAGTCCTCTGGGAGAAGGAGGGCTTCACAGCGGGCTGCCGAAGCAGGGTCTCGGCCCCTAAGGGCCTGTCCGGGTGCGACTCCGAGCTTAGTAAGAGATGTCTGCTCCCTTAAGGGATATATCGCGTTACACGGATATCGACATATTACATTACATTCTATAGGTGTATCGCACGCGGAGTCATATAAACATTATATACATTATCTTAACATTATATACATTGTTTAGTGACCATGCCTCTGGCCAAAGTCGCATACTCACTTTACACATTACACGCTAGCCTTGGCACCTTATATACATATATACACACACACACACATATATATATATAATACATGAGAAGGAAACAGAGAGAGATAGTCTCTCAGGAAGAATTGTTCCCAAGAGGAGCTTGCTGCCGCCGAGAGGGCTTTTCGAGAGAGACCATGGCCGCTGCTGAGAGGGCTTTCGAGAAAAAACATCCCCGAAAGAAGCCACTGCTTTGTACTTCATTACCGAGAGTGAAGCCATAGCCAAGAGGGTTGGTGCGGTGAGGGGGACATCTTTTCCAAGAGGGATTCCATCGAGAGAGATCTATTGCTTTCCAAGAGGAGCTACAGAGAGGCTTGCTACTGCTGTTAACCGAAGGTAGCTCTCACCAAGAGAGTTGCCATGGCCGCCGATGGCGGCCATGCCTTGCCAAGAACGATTTGCAGAGGCGGGGGCTCGCCACAAGGAGACGACCGAGAGCGGGAGACCTATCGGAGAGGCTTTTTCCTCTCCGAGAGAGGGAGATCTCTCTCGGAAAGAAAAAAAAGCAGAGAGCGAGAGAGAGAAAAAGAGAGAGAGAGCACGCGAGAGAGAGAGAGCCCATGAACAGTAGGCCTCCCCTTGCTTTTGTCTTCTTCCCCTTTAATAATCCTTGGGCTTTTCCTTTATTGAACATTCACCCCTCCCCTAAGTTTGGCTTTATGCCACTTTGGCCCTTTAACTTCTATATTGTTCATTTGAACTCCGATTTAGATAATTTCTTCGCTGTTCGACCATTGTTTCTTCTAGGGATTGAGACTAAGGATTAGGACCACTTTCAGGGATTCACTCACCTAGGCCAAATGATCGAAATGCCCCTAAGTGGACGCTCGAGAATTCTATGGCATAACAACAGCTCCCCAGTCTTTGCTTTGACTATTAAGTCGAAGGGAAGACTAATGCCACTCTCGCGTCCACCTGCCCCAATGGATGAAACTACTCTCTTAGGATTCACGGCCTCGCGCTGACACTAAAATGGGATCACCTACTAAAGCAAGGCTCGATAGCCATACAAAAGACATAACCCACCATGCCAGGTAGGTAGCGAAAGACACAAATGCGTAACTTGAAGCATCTAAGATAAGAAATGAGCCGCTCAAGAGAAAGAGATCGACGTGCCTCTAAAGAGCTACAGGAGAGGCTTGAGGAAGCATGGTCTTTACCGCTGAGGAGGTGCCTAAAGACTTGCCTCATGGCTTGGGAGTTACAAATGTTATGGTCGTAATGAGATCTTTCACCACAGGCGAGGACATAAACATAGATAGATCAAGTTTCGAGTGCTTAGGGGCACTGGATTTTTTAGAGAATGGCCTTCGGGCGCATAGAAGATTACGCTAACGGTTTCATCATATTCAAACTCAGGTTTTGGCTAAGCCGGGTTTTTTTGGGATCGAAGTGCCTCAACGGGTCTCATCCTGAAATGATGCACTTGTCTACAGCGTCTCTTTCCCATGCCCTAGATCATTGCTCGTTGAACTTGATTTGCTAAACTCCTACGAGTGCCTCAAATCGAAGGCAAGAAACGAGGCTGATAACCTAAAATCATTGTGTTGAGAGTGTTTCTCTCTCCTGCCATCATCAGTGGCTCTACTTACCCTATCCTAAGGATTCCCTCGGTACTCTATCATAACATTTGGCTAAATATGGCGGGTACGCTCAGTCATTCTCCTTGATTTAAACTAGTTATCTGGGCAGTTGTTGCCAAGGCCTTCTCCACAACTGCCCTCTACTTGATAACTAGGCTCCATTTTATCTCGCCTTGAAGGCCAATATTCATTGCCTATTCTTCTTTTACTAAAGGGCGTCCCGAAATATATTTCCACATTAGATCCATTCTCTATTCCACCTCTCTTCAGAGAGCTATTATCTTCTGGTCCTCTAACCTTCTTATACGAGCTCTCGAAGCTCTTAGCATTTATTCTTGGGATAAGATTGTATTCCTCAAAAGGAGTTTCTGGTTCTTGTTTCAAATCAAACCTGTCTTCGATCTCCCTGGCTATAACTTGCAATCTTCGTTGAGATTTCAACTTCTCCTTGTTAACTTGCTCTAAGCGATTCAGGATTTCCACATTACCATCCTTGCAGGATAACAACTTTTCCTCTATGTGACGCAGCATGGCCTTGACTTGGGTGGCCTTTTTTCTAAGAGATTCCAGGTGCTTGGATGAAGCTTCTAGAGCAGTGATAGCCTCCGCATGATACTGAGAAGCATTTTCCAAGTGTTGTTTGTGTTAATTGTATCTATGAACAAACTGTTGCTAAGAGTTTTCTTATCGGGTAGACAGTTCAACCTCTGCAGGCGATGTTGCAATGCTGACAAATTCCATTACTCGTTGTTTGAAGAGTTGACAGTCAACAAGCATGCCATCCAAAGCCTTAAAAATTGAACTAGCATCCCTGACCATGGTCTCGTAGTCACAAAAATCCGTCAACTCTAAGACACTAAGAAACTGGCTCTAGATTTGTTTTATTGCCTCACGGAATGCCACTTCGATTGGTTTTGTGATCTTACCTCCTTGTAATGTTTTGGAAGGCTGCTTGAGACATGGTTGCCCATCGGGCAGGGAAGATTGTCTGTCGGGTTCAATTGATGACTGATCATACAGCACAATGGTCGTGGCATCAGCATTCGATACATTGACATTTAGGCTCCTAGATAGAGGAAGCATAAGCTGATCATGCTAGCCTCTGAATTGAAAGCTTAAAACTTGATTGATGACGGACTCTAAACAATTCCATGCTATCGGCCCCCAGAGGTTCGACGCGGTAGGATATCGATGACTAACTGGGGCGAAGAGGCCCATGCTACTCTTACCGTCTCTCAGCCTTTTGCCTGGCTATTATGGGGAACTGTGATGAGGTCGTCTCTAGCCTGAACGTCTCGATGGGTTTTAAGTATATGGGACCACTAGAGCCAAACCATTTATCAAACTGGTTTTTAGTCTAGGCACGCCCTCATTCTTACCACCGAATAGTTCTAAGGCAAAGTTGCTCACATTGGGCAGCCCGAGTTAAAGCCATGGGCTAGGCAGAGATGAATGCAAAGTTACAGCATGGGCCTAGCCTCCTAGAATCAAGCAAATCATGTTTGTCCTAGAAGCAGCCTAATGCCAATTTTTCGAAGAGACACCTAATGTTCGATACCTATTTCGTCGCTCGGGCACATTGCGTGTAATACCTTTCTATTTAGATTATCTGCTAAATAGTTTCGGAAGGGTAGGTTGTTGAGCGCTGAAAGTCACGTTCTTGACGAGGATCGGAGTGCGTTTTCTGGCCTCTCCCATCTACACTCATAGCCCTAGCTTGGGGTCTACTCACCATAAGAAATATGGATTGGGGTCTGCATCATCCGTTTTAGCGTGATGTATGGGCTTAACTTGCCTCGCAGCCCTAGGGTTACCCGATGATCCTTACTCTATATTTTTGTCTAGTCTTTTCATTCCATATTTTCCTAGGTTTGCCCACCATAGAGAGTTTAGGTTCGACCTGGAGTCTGTCGTTGAATTTCCACTGATAGTTCCAAGTTTGCCGGGAGGCTCTACGCCAGATCTACTGAGGAGTCAAGGTTAGCCCGTAACTTAGCACAAGACTCACGCAAGGGATATGGGTTAGCCCGCGGGCATGGCGTTGGAACAAATCTAGGAGTTCATGCTAGACGCTTAGCATTGCAGGCACTTCACACTTCTTTCATTCCATTTTTCAAACTCGTCTACTAGAGGGTATCTAAGCTAAACCTGGGACCCGCCTTGGAATTGCCATTAGTCGTTCCAAGCTTACCGGGAGGCTTTGCGTCCGATCTACCGAGGAGTCAAGGTTAGCTCGCAAACTTACCACCGGACTCACGCAAGGGATCCGAGTTAGCCTGTGGGCATGGCATCGGAACATGTCCAGGAATCCAAGAAAGTTCAAGGCCATTGCACCAGATCGCCACTAGGCGGGCTCGTCTGATAAGGTGGGGCTGTGCTCATTTCTTCCACGTAGCTCCTTTAAGTTCGTTTGACACAAGGAATCTAGGTTACACCTAGGACCTTTCTTTGAATTACCATCGGTCGCTCCAAATTTTCCAGGAGGCTTTCCACCGGATCTACCGAGGAGTCAAGGTTAGCTCGTAAGCTTAGCACCGGACTCACACTAGACTCAGGCAAGGGATCCAGGTTAACCTGCGGGCATGGCGTCGAAACACATCCGGGAATTCAAGTGAGTTCGGGGTCCTAGCGCTAGATTACAATTCATCGAACTGGACCCCTTAGGAGTGGGCTTACCTTTATCTTTGCTAGTCTATTGCCGTTATACCCGATAGCTTTGTCATTTTTCCGCATTATGCTCAGGTCATGACACCTGCCCTAGATCTTACAGCATGTACACAAAGAGCATTATCCATGAAATAATTTATGGGGTTAAGCGTACCTCGTTTACTTTCAAGAATTCCTTGTTGGGAATATTAAAGGCATGCATATGCGCTGGATGGGATAGCCATTTCAATATTTTGTTTCGACGGTTCGGCATGCCTTGCCTACATCCGCAACAAAAGAATACTCGTATCTTCATTGCTTGATTTTCCTTTCCAAACATGTCCATCCAGAGAATCTGGACTCGGTCCAAGGTTCTCTACCGAACTTCTATTAGATGTTCTGAGTTTGCCGGGAGGCTTAGCACCAAATCAACCAAGGAGTTAAGGATGGCCCGTATGCCTAACACTGAACTCACACAAGGGATCCAGGTTAGCCTGGGGACATGGCGTCAGAACTCGTCCGAGAGTTTAGGAAAGACCAGACCATTGCATTTAATCATAAATGAGCAGGCCTGTTTGGGAAGTTTGCTTGCGGTCTCATTGGGCCCTTTTTGGGCTTGTCTGACGCAAGGGATCTAGGTTAGACCTATCATTACCCATCAAATTACCACCGATCGTTCCAAGTTTGCCGGGAGGCTTTGTATCGGATCCGCCAAGGAGTCAAAGTTAGCTCACGCGCTTAGCACCGGACTCATGCAAGGGATCCAGGTTAGCCTGTGGGCATGGCATCAGAACGTAACCGGGATTCCAAAAGGGTACGAGGTCCTAGCGCTAGATTACCATTTGTCAGGTCAAACCTTTCAGGACTTGAACTTTCCCTGACCTTAACTAATATGCCTTCGTTAAGTTTGGGAGTATCAGTGCCCATCATGTCTTCGTGACATAGTTCCTGCATCACATTTCATGATAGCAATATATAAATACAAATATATGATGCACAGAGGATTTATATGGCTCGACTTATAAGATTGCCTTAATCCACAAGAATACAAAAGGGATATGTTCTTTTATTCATTTTGGAGATGTTACAGTGTATGAAAAAACTTTAAGAAGAAAATAGAATTCATCACAAAATTAGGAGGTACTCTTCGAGATGTACCACCCCTGACATTTTGCTCGTTGCCTCTCTTAGCAACATCTGTAACATGCACGTTTCAAGTCCCAACACTTCATGACTCTGTAAGGTCTTTCTCGGCTCGACCAAAACTTATCTTCTTTCTTTCTTAATGTGCTTGTGATAGCCATTTTTCAAAACACCAAGTCTCACTTTTGGGAATGCTCGAGGGTGAACTTTCTCATTGCAAAGATCGCCTCCCTGGTGGGATTTAGTCAACAAGACCCTTGATGATCTCAATGGGAACGACGAAGGAGCAATCCCAAGACATTAACAAATTGCTCTTATTCCTTTGAAGAAGGTCTGATCGATTGCTCTAGTAGCCTCCTCTTCCATGACTGACTCTGAATAATTTCTCTTTTTAACTTGGACCTTTCTCTTTCTTTTCTCGCGAAAAGGATTCCATATATATCTTCATCTGAGCAGTACATTTGTCATCTTGGGCAAGCATGTTCCCGAGGAAGGAAGCTAGTGAACAAGTTAGGATGCTTCTCACGAGATGCTTGAGGATGGCGAAGAGACCATCACATGCCTTATTGTGACGCTAACACCCTGCTCACTTAGGATCTATCGTGGACTGCCTTGCCACACTTTCGTCTGCCAGGAGTGCTCAGGTTCACTCTTGAGTAGTTCCACTGCTCTTGGCTTGCCTTATTTCAGTTGCTCTTATCGCCGTGATTGTGTTGAAGTGATTGCTTTTCACATGTTGGTTTTTGCCCCATATCCTTGGTCAAATCGTGGCCTTGGCTTGCTAAATTCAGACTGATCTGATTTCTTTTGGTTAGTCAATTGCTCAATTTGATTTCACTTCGTTCTTGGCGCACTTCAGATATCTCTTATCAACTCAGAGGGTTGAGAATACTCGAAGTCTCCATTTGCTCGAAACATTTGTTGGCCTGAACGATCAAATTTATTAGGAAGATTGCTAGGCAAGAACGAGCCTCTCTGGTCTACCCGTAGGTTGGGAGCTTCCGCAGTAGCATCCTTAAAAGCAGCTAGAATATTTCCTGAAGTAAAGTAGCTTTTCTATAAATTATCTTTGGGACTTCTGTCAAGAGCTATGACTAGGTTGCAATTTGCAATGGTACCGGCAATTTGATTCGGAGCTTGATATGCAGTAGCTTGCTTGCAAGGCAGATAGCTGCGAAGGCTGAAACTTAACACCGGTCGAAGCAACCGCACTATAATGTTTCATTGCCTCTTCATGTCTTCCATGCTGAAAGGCTTCATTTCCTTTATCTTGGTAGCATAAAAGTTCACGACTTGTTACTGAAAACAGAATCAACGACTCCTCAGTACTGCTTTCGTACTTTGCTTTAGGGGATCTCAATAGCTTTTGCTTCTTCACAAAATCTTAAACCACCTTAAGCCTTCCCAAACGGATGTGGGGCTTGGAAATCAAATGCCGCCACCACAGCCTTATGGCGGATCTATCTTATTTGGACTCAGAATCAACTTTGTCGTTATCACCAAATGCTATAGAGGAATTCTCTTTAGCCTAAACGAGGGTCCGCTCATAGAGTCGAATCACCTCTTCCTACCTCTAAAGCGGGAAACGAGCTCTTCCCTTCAAAGGCTTTATATTGGACCACCCATGGAGGTCTAGCAATCGTCGCATACCTTAAGTCGACTCCTTATTCCTTCCTAGAGTCGTATCTTTGGCATGTCCTTCTTTAAATGATGATTTTTCATGCCCTCTTAATCTTCTTGAGTATCTTGTCCTTAGCTGCATGCTCGTAGGGGAACACTCAAATGACACTGGCTCGAGTTTCTTAAAGACCCTCCACGTGCCGGTATAGGTAATGACGGCTCGAAAGAAACAATCACAATTCCCTTGCTTGCAATGCTGATGAGTTCCCTCTAACAATCTTGTTATGCTCTAAACACATCGTTGTCTTTCCTTGATTCTCAGCGCTTACTGAACAAAACAATTGCTGACGCCCGATCAAAGACTAAGGGGATGACTGCGATCACTGGCGGACCTTGTCCTGGGACCGCTGAAGGTTTTTGGAAGCCCACGCTCGATCTTTGACAGCTTCATACTAAGGAACTCAATTGATGAGCAAGCCCCCCACCCTCCCAGGTGAGGTGTGCTGTCTCTTCTTGTAATACCCAACTAATATCTGACGCTGGTAGACTTGGTTGTCTTCCTCGTAGATTTTAGCTTCTTGTCCGTTCCCATAAACGGCGCCAATTGTAGTGGCACAAAAAAACCACGACAATAGAATTTGTAGAGAGGGAAAGCTGGAGCCAAGGCAGAGCGGGGTTGACACCTGGCAGGGAGTCTACCGGTAGAGATAGGCGTCGGGTGGCTCGATCCTCGATGTACTGACCGGGGTCTTAGTCAGACCTCTGAGGGTACCTTTGGCATTGCTCGGGATTGGTCTTCTGTGTGCTCGGGGCATATCTGCGCTCACAGGAACAAGTTAGAAGGTACATAGGGATTCCTCACCCATGTATGCCCTCTGATACTTAAGTCAGTACAGATAGGAGAATAGTGCAAGTAAAGCATGCTATAATTGAATATGGAGCAGTTATACCTTTCTTAAGGAGAGAAGGTCGATCATGATACTGTTACGGAACACCAAGGATGGACCTACACGTTAGTGGCAACTGGACGGGCTTAAGAAAAATCCCTCCCGGAGAGTCGGACCGCTTAGGGAGTCCTCTAGGAGAAGGACGACTTCACAGTGGGTTGCTGAAGCAAGGTCTCGGCCCCTAGGGGGCCTGCTCGGGCGTGGCTCCGACCTTAGTGAGAGATGTCTACTCCCTTAAGGGATATATCGCGTTACACGGATACCGACATATTACATTATATTCTATAGGTGTATCGCACGCGGAGTCATATAAACATTATATACATTATCTTAACATTATATACATTGTTTAGTGACCATGCCTCTTGCCAAAGTCGCATACGCACTTTACACATTACACGCTAGCCTTGGCACCTTATATACATATATACACACACACATATATATATATATAATACATGAGAATGAAATAGAGAGAGACGAGGAGAGAGATAGTCTCTCGGGAAGAATCCTTCCTGAGAGGAGCTTGCTGTCGCCGAGAGGTCTTTCAAAAGAGACCATGGCCGCCGCCATGAGGGCTTTTGGGAAGAAACATCCCTGAGAGAAACCACTGTTGCGCACTTCATTACTGAGAGCGAAGCCATAGTCGAGAGGGTTGCTGCGGTGAGGGGGACGTCTTCTCTGAGAGAGCTTCCACTAAGAGAGATCTGCTGCCTGCCGAGAGGAGCTGCGGAGAGGCCTGCTGCTGCTGTTAACTGAAGGCAACTCTCACCAAGAGAGCTGCCATGGCCATCGATGGCGGCCATGCCTTGCCAAGAACGAGCCGCGGAGGTAGGGGCTCTCCGTAAGGAGACGGCCAAGAGCGGGAGACCTTTCGGAGAGGCTTTTTCCTCTCCGAGAGAATGAGAGATCCTCTCGAGAGAGGGAGATCTCTCTCAGAGAGAAAAAAGGCAGAAAGTGAGAGAAAGAAAAATAGAGAGAGAACGCATACGAGAGAGAGAGCCCATGAACAGTGGTCCTCCCCTTGTTTTTTTCTTCTACCCTTTTTATAATCCTTGGACTTTTCCTTTATTGCACATTCACCCCTCCCCTAAGTTTGGCCTTATGCTACTTTGGCCCTTTAACTTTAATATTGTTCATTTGAACTTCGATTTAGATAATTTCTTCGCCGTTCGACCACTGTTTCTTCTAAGGATTGAGACCCGGGATTGGGACCACTTTCAAGGATTCGCTCGCCTAGGCTAAATGATCAAAATGCCCTTAGGTGGACGCTCAGGATTTGTATGGCACGACAAGAATTCTAAATCTTCTAAGATCTTTTGCAATCATTCTAAATCTTCTAAGATCTTCTCTAATCATTCCAAATCTTCTAAGATCTTCTGCAATCATTTCAAATCTTCTAAGATTTTCTGTAATCATTTCAAATCTTCTCAAATCTTATTCAAACCAAATCTTATCCTTAAAATCGTCATGAGGCTTCATCCTTATCTCTAAAGTCATCATGAAGTTTTATCCTTATCTCTAAAGTCGTCATGGTTTATCTGAATCTCCCAAATGCCCCTAAGAAAAAGGTTTTAGGAATTACACATTGGTCTAAACTTTTCAAGTAATTGCACTTAGACCCCTTTTAACTTGATCCCCGTGCTATTTTTTAATTGCACTTATGCCCCTGGAGAAATGATTTATTATGCTAATACTCCAAAGTTTTAGATAAATTACACTTTTATCCAAATTTTAATATTTACAATTTTGCCCCTAGCTTAGAAACTCCCCTTTTATCTCAAGACTTTCATAATCCTTTGAAATGTCCTATTTCCTCAAATATTTGAATCTAGAAATTTCGAGTATTACATCCTTTATGATCATTTAATTTTTCAGGCTGAAATTAGCTGTACCGAAAACTGTCTCTATTCTAATTGCTTTCAGTGTCATAAATTTCGTCTCAAGACACTCATCAATGACATACTTTTTTCCTTAGATATTTATATTTCAGGGTACTTTCTTCCATCTATTCAGCAATTACTTAACTAAATTCTCAAACCGATTTTCAGTTCCTTGAACTTACTTAACACTACGCAATATGGGGCATTACATTATCATTCATTAATGTTTGGATGATTTTATGTTTGAGAAGGTTGCCAATGCAATGACCTCAAATGAAGCATGGGAACTTCTTCAAAAGTCTTACAAATGAGTGGATAAAATGAAGAAAGTTCGCCTCCAAACACTTAGAGGTGAATTTGTAGCACTTCAGATGAAAGATTCAGAATCCGTTTCCAATTATTTTTCAAAAGTACAAGCCATAGTCAACTAGATGGAGAGAAATGGTGAAGATGTGACAGCGCACTCCCGAAAATCCCACTAGCAGAAGAATTCGAGAAGAGGTCGCCCAAAAGCATTGACACAGATAAAACTCAATTAAGGATATTCCCAACTCTCTCATTAATAACATAAGCCAAAATAAATATTTACATCATCATTGATTTAACATACTCTTTGGGTTTAACCACCCCATACATCTCAAAATAAAAAAGCAACAAAATTTAAATACAAAATTAAACTCTTTTCTGACTACCCTCAAAACACACCCCGTGGATCTTTTGGTTGGGTCTACTTTGTACACATAGCCACCCACAAGACTCAAACACTACTAGACTTGCCCCTTCCTTAACCTTACCCTTGTCTAGAATGACGCAAAAGCAAAGGGTGAGCTACAAGACTTAGCAAGTATAATAAAACAATAAGGAACATTATGAATCAAAGGCATAGATAATAAGCAATTAAGTAGAATAAAACTTCTCACAACCACCACATAATTTATCATCATGCCTTACCACATCATAAACCAATGGTTAATAATTCCACCTCACCCATTGTGGACCAATGTCCACCCACGCACTAGTTTTTCACCAGGCGAGCATTATAAGCCAAAGCTCCTTCGTGTTAGGCAAGTGCCTATTGAACTTGGTTTTGGATATCATTTTCCCCTCGCAAACTTAGTCTATCACACAAAATATTAGTCACATTAAATCAATATAAAGGACACGTAATCAAGTTTTATAAACACATTTAAGATCATGCACTTATCAGTTCCTCTAAACCAACGTACACGGTTCTATATAATTCCATCATCATACGCACATAAGCCAATTCAACACATTTCCAAAGTCATGCAACATTAATTTTTAAGCTTCACTTATTCTCATGTTAGCATTCTCATTCCCCCTTTCCCAAAGACAACAATCAAAGTTATAAGCAATGAAAGAACTTAACAATAATTAATATAAAGATTAGAGAGTAGAATACAAGCATTAAAAGAAGCAACGGGCGAACTTTAGGTAGGATCAGTCGATAGATTGGGCGTATCTGTCGACCTCCAGAACCCACTCCAAGGACGGTCAATAGCCTCACCTTTAATAGTCTATAGATGGGGCTACTTTTGCCTCAAATGATCGACAAATGAGGAGCAACGATCAACCAGCAAAATCAAATTTACTCAGTCCTCTCAAATTAGAACCCAACGGTCGACAGGCCCAACCCTAATTGTTGACCGATAAAGACTTGAAATGTAAAGAACGAGAACAAAGCGAAAGGAATGCATACAAGAAAACACCAACTCTTGCATGCTCTAACCCTAATCAAATGAAAATGTCATTCCTTTGAAAACATAGGGTGAACCGAAACCCTATTTGGATTTTCAATGAAGTTCATCAAGAATCCAAGAAGACCCAAGACTTCAAAATGAAGGAAAGAAACCCACTGAATCTGAAAATGGGGTTTCAAGAACAAAACCTAAAAGAAATGAAAAAACCAATACACAGTCTGGAAAAAAAAAAAAAAAAGAATTAGGGCTTGCTTTTGAAAGAGAAGAGAGTAAATATAACTTACATCTTGGAAAGAAAATGATAGGAATTTGCCTCTTAAACGGAAAATAGGAAGAAGACTTGCCTTGGAAATTTGTTTGATGTTGGAACCGGAGAAGCACCCGCTGGAACTTGGAATCCTACCTTTCTTGAAGCTCTAATAATCCAGAAGAAAAAGAAGAAGAAGGGAGAGAACAAGAAAAGAGAAAGAATGGGAGAAAAAGAAAGGAAAATGAAGAAATGAAAAAGAATGAGAGGAAATAGCTTGCATGGCAAGCTCCCTACCTTTTTATCCAACAACCCATTTCTCTTTTCCCAATATGCCCTCACCTTTATACATACACATATATATTAACCCATTTAATAAATAAGTAATACACATATAACATATCTCAATACACATTATATATTGATATTAGTTTTAGGGTTTTGATGATGAAAAATGAAATTCGCTCTAAATAAGTTTTTCCCTAATCTATAGGTTAGTGTATATCTTTATATCTTTCAAGTTCAAATCAATTTCAAATGAGATTCAAATTTTAAATAAGATTAAATCATTAAATGAAATTAGAAGGCATATGTATGTTTTCAAATGATTGTTTAAACATGTTTGAGGGTTAAGGCAAAATGAGTTTTAAAAATTTAAAAAGTGTTAGTCATCTAAGTGTTCAGATCGGTTACCTGATGGGCTAATATGGTTTTTGTCTGTCAACAGACCCTATCATCTATAGACTAACAGTATGGTATGCTTCTATTTCTAAAGCTCTTCAGCTTAAATCGGTCGACTATCCATTTCTAATCTATTGCCTGACAGTGAGTGTATGTTTTAAATTTATAAATCTAATGTCTAAGTTAGTCATCTATTGTTTGTCATTTGTTGCCTAACAGATTGTATGTATCTTGTGAATCCTTGCTGAATAGCTTGTATTGGGCGACTAATCGTTTTCATCTATTGCCTGGTAGTATGTATGCATAGTGTTATTTTTGTGATCTATCGACTAACCATTTTCATCTATCGTATTTTTTTGAATTAATGTTTTAATTTGTCGACAGATGCTTTACATTGGTCGACTAATTTTTCGTAAATTTCAAATAATGGCTAGTTTTTGTCGCATTTAATGCTCACTAACTCCCTCAAATGGTCAGATTTTTGGAAGCTAACACCATCAAGTATAAATAGGTAGTTGGGACTTCATTTAAAGCTCTTAGATCAATTCTCTTACTAAGCCCGCAAGAGTTTAAAGCTGATTTATGTGCTTTCATCTTTTTTCTCTCTATTCTTATTGTAAAGGCTTGTTGTATGTTCATTGCTTATTCTTTTCAAGCCTTATTCTATTTTTGAGAGAACTTGTAACATAGGGTTTCAACCCTTAGATTGTATTATTTTCAATACATTTTTGTATTTCCTAGCATTAACTAAAGGGCCTACCTTGAGTAGGAGGATTGTAACCTAATCTTGAGACTAGAGGACCTACTTGGTTCAAATAGCGGGTTTTTTTTTTATTAGTGGATTGGTTTTAAAATTCTTAGTAGGTAGCTAAGGTAGTGGACTAGACTTGGTTAAACCGAACCACTCTAAATCTCTTATGCTTCTCATTTTTGTTGTACATCTTGTTTCACTTTTCATTTCATTTCTTTTGTTGTTTATATATATATATATCATTTTATTTAAATCACAATTGTTGTTTATCTTTACATCAAAATGATGAAGTTTTTTTTAAAATAATTTTTTTTACCCAATTCACCCCCCTTCTTGAGTGTGTGTTATTGCACTCTATTTTTATCAACACATACCCGGCATCCCACTTCTCCCAATTACCCCACATTTCTATTTTGACTTTTCAACTCTTTGCTTTATGAATTTTCCACCATTTTCCTTATAATTAACTTAAACTTTTCAACACACATAGATTTTCATTTCATTTTGACTGATCACACATATCTTGTTAATCATATTGACCAAAATATAACACACATAAAATTAATGAAAAACGTCTTAGACCTGCTAACGGTTCGTTACAGAAGAGGTGTCAAATATATGAATTGTGGAGAAAATTCTTTGCACTCTAGATCCTAATTAGTTTGAGCATATTGTTGTGGCGATTGAAGAGTATAAATATTTGGACATCATGACTATTGAACAAGTGAGTGAGTCTTTACAAGCCCACAAACAAAGATTGAATAAGGGGAAACAAGAGTTCGTTAAGCATGTCTTGAAAGTAAAATTCTCTCAAAGAGGCAAGGGAGAAGGATAAGAAAATCAAGAAGTTCACAGAGGTCAAGGACAAGGTTGTGGAAAAGCACGAGGATCACATACAAGCTGTGGTCCATTAAAAAATGAAGAAAATGGACAATTTTTTAGAGGCTATGGACGTGGAAGAGGAAGAAACTACTTTGTAAAAAGAGATAAGTCGTAGGTGGAATGTTATAATTGCCACAAGTATGGCCATTTTGCCTAGGAGTGTCGCAATCCAAATAATAATGTAGAAGATAATGCTAATTTTATAGAGAAAAAAGAGGAGATGGAGGAGTCCACTTGTTATTAGTACTCAATAAAGAAGAACAAGAGAATAAAAGTACTTGGTACCTCGATAATGGAGCTAGCAATCACATGTGCAAAGAAAAGAAATGTTTATGATGCTTGATGAATATGTAGGAGGAGATATTCTTTTTGGAGATTCTTCCAAAATACAAATTAAAGGTAAAGGTATTGTACTAATTCACTTAAAAAAATTGTGGTCATAAACTTATTCTTGATATTCATTATGTGCCAAAATTAAAGAGTAATATCCTTATTTTGGGACAATTTTTAAAAAAAGGCTACAAAATTCATATGAAAAATCGTAACATTTGGCTAAGAGATTAGGATGCTTATTTGCTTGCTAAGGTGCCTATGAAAAGAAACAAAATGTTCCTATTGACACTTCAAATGTTCACCGAGATGTCTCAATATTTTTGCGAAAAATTAATCTTGGCTTTAGCACATGAGATTTAACCATTTTAATTTTAGAAGACTTAAAGAATTGGGAGACAAGAAGATGGTAATAAGTCTACTCTTCAATGATCATCCAGAGCAATTATACGAAGCATGTCTTGTTGGAAAACAAGTTAGAAAGAGTTTTCCTAAGGAATCATTTTTAAGATCAATCAAACCATTCCAACTTGTGCATGCTGATATATGTGGGCCCATCAATCTGCCTTCACTTGGTAAAAACAATTATTTATTGCTTTTTATTGATGACTTTAGTAGGAAGTCTTGAGTGTATTTTCTAAAAAGAAAATCTAAAGCTTTAGGGTGTTTAAGAATTTTAAAGTTCTTGTGGAGAAAGAGTCTTGGTATGAGATTAAAGCTTTGAGAACTAGTAAAGGCATAGAATTTACTTCAAATGAATTTAGTATATTTTTGTGAAAAGTATGGCATTCAATGACCTTTGATATTGCCTAGGTCACCATAACAAAATGACGTAGCTAAAAGAAAAAACAAGATAATTATTAACATGGCCCAGAGCATGTTGAGAAACAAAGGAATGCCTAAGGAGTTTCCAATTAATCAATTTATTATTAATATGACACCCCAAGAAGCTTGGAATGGTAAGAAGCTAATCGTTTTTCACTTTCATGTTTTTAGAAGTCTTGCACTTATGCTTATGTACCCAAACAAGAGAGATCAAAGGTTGATGATAGGAGCCAATAGTATGTTTTTATTGTTTATGATGCAAACTCCAAAGGCTATAAGTTGTACAACCCAAATAATGGAAAAGTGAAAAGGAAGAATCTTATGACGTCTTTCTTTACTTCCATGATGAAAGGGATAATAATGAGATTTCACCTAAATGCACCAATCCATTAATGATGCCTTCTATTCAAGGACATAAAGATCAAGAGAAGTTTGTAACTCCAAAATTGAGAAGATCAACTAGAAAAGGAAGAATGCTAGAAAAATATGAGGATTATTACTTAGAGAATACTTCTATTTCATTGCAGACATTGAACTATTGAGCTTTGAAGAGGTCGCAAAAGATGAAAAATGGAGACAAACTATAAATGAAGAAATTAGTTCCATAGAAAATAATAAGACATGGGAACTGGCGACTTTACCCAAAGATCAAAAATCAATTGGAGTGAAATGGATTTATAGGATAAAGAAGAATGTTGATGGCAAAAATGAATGATAGAAGGCAAGGTTTGTCACAAAAGGCTACACTTAAAAACATGAGATTGATTATGACAAAGTGTTTGCTCTGGTTCCTTGTATGGAAACAATCAGATTATTGATTTTCTATTGCCGCTCAAAGAGGATGGAAAATTCATTAGTTGGATGTTAACTCTATCTTCCACAATGGGTTTCTTGAAAAGGAGTTTTGTGTCCGTAAGGATATGAAATCAAAGGCAAAGTAAGAAGGTTTACTCATGAGTACGCGCTCTCTAGGTTAAGATCTCTAGGAATGATATTTTGTTTATTTGTTTGTATGTGAATCAGGCAACAAGCCAAGGATGTTTAATGAGTTCAAACATGTTATGGAAAGAGAATTTGAAATGATTGATCATGTGAGGCTTATGTCTTATTATTTGGGCCTTCATGTGAATTAGTTGTGTTGTCGCTCGAACACAACAATAAATTGATTAATTGGAAATGTTGTCGTCAAGTCGTTTGGACTATGCAATAAAAAGAATGATTAGAGAATGCAGGATAGTCCCCACACAAACAATCCGATACTTAAGTTCGACACTGAAAATTTGAATGTCGTATTGAAATTAGTATCAGAGATGTACCTCTTTTGAAATGAGAGCTCATCTATTTATAATAAAAAGTATTGGACTTTTCAAGATCTACTAGGGTCTGGATTCTTACGAATAATGTTTATCTTAACATTCCAAGATCCACTAGAATTAGGACCCTTATGGATAATGTCTATTATTTTTTTCAGAAATTTTAGAGGAATTTTTGGATGTTAGAGTTATCATATTTGCGCTTTATTCAGGACCCTCCAATCAAAGGAAAAAATTACATTACTGGTTCCAAGTTTTTACAGTCTCTTGGAGCTTGTTACAGTCCCTGAGAGTCTATGGAAGTCTCCCAAAATAGTCTTTGAGGGATCTAATAGTCTCCTGAAAACGTGTTCAATTGCTGGAGATGTGTCTTTTCAGTTTTCGAGGGATCGTGTTCTCTTTGAGACTAATAATTTTCAATTTTTATATTTTAGCCCAAGATCTATTTTGGCTTTTTTTGGTCTTTTGATGGAAATATGCCTATGACACATAAAGTTGGAAGAGGGGATTTTTGTTTCCCAAAAAGGCTATACAAGTGTGATGTGAAGAAATATAGTATGTTTGGATGTAAACCTGTCAATACACCCATGGATCTCAAAATTAAACTGTTGAAATTTGAAGAAGGTGAAAGAGTTGATCCAACACTTTTTAGAAGTCTCATGGAAAGCCTAAAGTATTTAACTTGTACAAGGTCAGATAAACTCTTTATTGTTGGACTCGTGAGCCATTACATGGAAAACCCCCCTCTTACTCACATGAAGGCAATTAAAAGAATTTTGTGTTATCTTAGAAGTACACTTATTTTGGGTTGTTTTATCCTTCATATCTGAAAGATTTAATCAATTTGGTATTGTGATAGCGATTTTGCTAGAGATATTGATGATCAAAAGAGTACCAATGGCTTTGTTTTCTTTGTGGCTAATACTATTATATCATAGACTTATAAGAAGTAGCCGATTGTTACACTCTCGAGTTGTGAGTCAAAGTATGTTGTTGCAACATCTTGTGCATGTCATGCTGTTTGGCTTCAAAGATTGTTGAAAGAAATTCATTCAACATAAGAAAAGCTACAGAGATTTTTCTTAACAACAAGTTTGCTCAAGCTTTCGCAAAAAATCCACTTTTTTAAGATCGTAGCAACCAGAGACATAAGATATCATGTTCATGAATGCATTATGAAGAAAGAGACTACAGAGATTTTTTTTTTTTTTTTGTCTAGAAAGATCCATATATATAAGATCTCTTCCGTTGACGAATGAAAAGGGAAAGCTTACTTAGTATTGTAAAAATTGTTCCCAATTATTCCATCCAGATCTTTTCCTCTCTTTCTTTTTGTCTTCTCTTATTCTTAGTCATACCATATCCAACAAAACATTCATAGAAAATATGTAATATCATATACATATACCCCCCTCTTTATCATGACAAATCCGGTGTTTCAAATGTTGGGAAAAATTGTTAGTTTAATTCATTTTTAATGGGATAAGAGGTTTCTGTAATTTTTTTAAAATCGAGGTAAAGTCCATTAAGTCTTATTTAATCTAAGAGAAGGTTAATGTATTTTACTCCAAAAAGAAAAAAAGAAATTTAGTAGCTAAGGGATACACTACGCTGCATTTCTAGGTGGAGGTAAGATTTTAGTACGATTAGTAGTTATCTCACCCTTAAACTATCGTTGGCTCACACATTAATTTAAAACAAACTCATTAATATATGATAAACAACACGAAACAATTTTAAAATTTCAACTCATAATGATAAGGGGAAGGGGTTGGAGACTAGAAGGAAACACAAATGTGACAAGAGATGCTCACCATTTAACGGAATATGTAACAAATATGGATTTGAATCTAGATCGTAGATCTGGATTAGACTCAACCCACCCATAAGGGGCTCATGGGTCAAAAATAACTGCTAGGCAATTACTACCCACTTCAAAAGTGGGGAAGTTGAAGAAAGGACATTTAAGTTGTGGATTCAAATTGCCCAAAATCCAATTGCTTTTGCTGGAGAAACCCATGAATGAATATTATTTTTCTCCTTGTAATTATTTATAACAGAATGCAGCAAAGAGATGCAGAGTTTGAGTGATACTCTAATCCAAAAGATAAAATCTGAATTAGTTTTATTCTTCAAACACCTCCTTCCCACAAGAAATCTTAGAGACATTTGGGATGTTGCATTAGAGATATTTGGAATATGTTAATGGTAGACATAAATTATGTAACTTTTTTATCAGTATCCCAAATATAATTTTGCAAGTGTTTATTCTGTGCTTCTCTTCTATATATTTTCTTCAAAACTGTTATAACTTCTATTAACTTGGGATACATTAAGTATCGATAGAGTGGTAGTTAATTTAACTTTTTAATTAGCTTTGCACATGCATATGCATATGCATGTGTACCTACCCAGCCACTGAAAATCACACTAAAAAGGTTTTTAAAAAAATATTTTCTATCCATCCTCAAAGTTTAAACATTAATTAATTAAATTAAAAAATTTGATTACTTTTACACTATATAACTCAACCAACTGAGATGAAGAAGAAGCCGTGGATCCTTAATCCAATTTACAGCCACGCAGGGCTCATGAGCCCGGAATCCATGAACGAAGCGCCGTAATATCTTCTCTTTCTTTAGCCATTGCTTTCATTGTGACCCCTTTTATTAATTTAATTCTTCTCTTCCAGCTCTCCTCGCAACTGTATAAATAGCCATGGCCGTCTCTGCAGCTGCTTCATACCATCCATCGCAAACAACGACAAGTTGTAGTCGGCAGTGGCTCCATTAATAATGGCGTCGGCTAAGCACGTCTCTACCGCTTTCTTGGTTCTCACATGCTTCTGTTTAACTCTTAGCTCTGCTCGTAGAGTTCTCCTGGACGACGATCAAACTCCAACACCATCTGTGTCTACCATGAGTGGCGGAGGCGGTGGCGGTGGCGGCGGAGGCCATGTCTCCCCAGGTTTGTTTGAATTTGTAACTAACCACCGTCCCATCTAGCTAATAGATATATAAAGAGAATGAATTAACTTTTGTCTTTTTGTACGAGTGTTTTTACACTCAACATGTCACTTCCATCTACTTTGATAATTCTTTACTAGTGTCTCGTCCAAAAATTTAAGCTAGTAGCGATCGAGATGTATGTATGCAAGATTAATTCTGTGTTTTATATTATTATTTTTACTGTGGATAAGATTCCGGGAGTGGCTATGGAAGCGAAAGTGGGTCTGGTGGTGGCTATGGAAGCGGAAGTGGGTCTGGCGGTGGCTTTGGAAGTGGAGGCGGGTCCGGTGGAGGCTTTGGGGGTGGCAGTGGCGGTGGTAGCGGGTTTGGTTTTGGTGGCGGCAGCGGTGGCGGTGGACATGTCACGGGTCCGAATTGTGGGACTAACTGTGGGTGGCCTAGCGTCCCCAACTGTCCTCCTCAAGAATTATTTCCTCCTGCTTGCGGTAATAATGGATTCTTTGATCCGTGCTGCATTTTCGGGGTGCTTATGGACCAGATGAAGAAATCTGAAGCAGTCAAAGCCAGGGGTGAGACCGAGCGGCGGAGGCGGCCTGAAATTGATGTGGAGGGTAGGCCGGCGCCAAGCCCGTGGCCGGCGGTAGATGACGTGCTAGATACTGCTGAGTCTGTGCCACGACCAGGTTTAGGTGAAGGAGATGAAGATGATAACGTGGACAATGTCAATTTCTGATTGGATGACTTAACAGAAATCCATATTATGGCTGCTGGTGGCTGGCTGTAGTCATTTGTAGAACTGGCCCATTAAGAGGCCCATCTTCAATAATAACTACCATACATCAAAAAATAAGCCCGCCCCCTTCAGTCTTAGATGCTTTTGTTTAAGGGGAATAATTACAATATCATCATCTCTCTCTCTCTTGCATATTTCTAGCATTGGAGTAAAGGATATAAATAAAGTTAGCACATTTCTAGTATTGGAGTAAAGGATATAAATAAAGTTATCTATATCTAATTAAGTGTAACATTTCTCCCACAATTAATATCCTCTCTGGAAATCATAGACTTGATTTGAGATTCTAATAGTCAATATATTTTAAGTATCAAAGAACTCGTCCCAAAAAGAGGTGAGGTAGTTCTTCTCTGGTTTTGCAAGCTTATCAAGAGATCACTGTTGCTCAACAAACATCCCCCCATCGTCAATTCTCGAGTGTGCATCAACACAGTTTTCATGATTGCTGCTGAGTTGCAAGGGATCAATAAAGGATCGAGCCATCATATATAGTTAAGATAATAAGAAAATCTCAATACCATTCACTAGTTTTCCCAAGCACTGTGAAGGATATAGTTGTCTACAATACAGATTACAGAAACGGCTCGTTTTACAATCAATATCACAATCTGCCAGTTCAAAGCTTCATATTCCTTTACAACAAGCTAAGACGTGAATTTCTTTGCTCTATGGATCATGTTACAACTAACAACCTGCTGAATGTGTATTAACAGAAATTAGTCGTCATTGAACTCGATCTTTTTCACACTTTTCTTTTCTTTTTGGCTAAATTTTCAAACTTTTCTATGAGGCATCGAGGAGGATCTTGTTAAAAGTTCCGGCAAGAGATGTCTTGGTGCAGATGTGGAAGAAATGGAAGCAGAAGGACGGAGGAGTGGTGTACCAACCCGGCTTGAAGTCTCATTAGCGATTAGGGAAGGACTGTTCGTAATGACTATGGTAGGTGGTTGCAATTCTATTTCTGCAGCGGCACCATGAGGTGCTCGAGGGCTATCAAGAAGCTGGCGATCGTCTTCCTCAACTGACATTACCGTGCTTGTGTCTGTATGTATGGTTGAATCATCGGTGTAAATTCCTAGCCTTCGTTTTCTCCTCCTAGCTGCCATCCCCCATCCATGGATAGTCTCTCTTATTCTCTGTGGAATTAAGGCTGCCTTGTAATTTGTTCCCATCTGCAAATGGAAGGTAGATTAGCTGCTGTTTACACGAGTTATGAAGACTACTAATCAGATGCTGCTTATATATGCAGTTTCATAACAGATGCATGAGGTAGCATTAGGTTCTCTAATTTTTCAGTTGAAACAGCCTAAAAAGCAATTAGGTTTTTACCATCTTTCATTGAGCAAAAAGTACGGGAAGCCACCTTTTGCAGGAAAGAGGCATCCAAACGGGAGTAAGAAACTAACACAATCCAAAGCCCAAAAGTTACTTGAGGCTCATGGCTCGGTCAAATATAAAAAAAAAAACATAGAAATAAGAGCGGGGAAATTTCTAGAGTAAGTGAATCAATCGTGATATTAACCCAAGTTGAATTAATATGCCAAATAGCCAATTATTTGGCAGAGCTTTCCTTGGAAAAAATTTCATAAAATGAAGCTTAAGGGTGACATAGTAGGCTGCATGTTCCTTGGACTGGCTTGTTACTTGACTAGATCATATTAATTTACAATCTATTGTCCATGGAATCAGAGATAGTTGGTGAAAGACAGTTGTACTAGCTCCATATTTTGACAATCAGGGAATTTTTTTTTTTTTTTTTTATGGAGCTTGTTTATTTGTGAAAATGTTAATTTTTCAAATACTTTCTTTTTTTTTTTTTTTTAAAAGTTAGAAACTAGCAATGATCCAGAGTACAAACCACAAACCCAGCCAACCAGTTCCAAAGCATGATAACTAATAAATGCACTAGTGGGGACAAAAAAGATAAAAGCAAAACTGTCACTTGAGTTTCATTTCAGAATTGTGGAGATTCAAAGATAGAATTTCTGATACTTAATAAATGAACCAGTGCTTTCAATTTTCTCAGTCAGATACACTTTAAATGAAATTCATATAATTCCAAGTTTCTTGGCCACAATAGAATAAGAATAAATGAATAATTAAAGGAAAATGAAAGAAAGAAATCAGAAACCATACCTGAGTGACCAGAGCATATAATGGCAAGGTGCTGTAGCTGCAAAGGAACTGTCCAGCAAATCTACAAGTGGAAACAACTAGTAAAAAGCAATAACTACCCCAATATCATGTTGGGATGTGCTGAAGTAGAAATAGGAAGAGGAAAGCAGTAAGTACCCCAGTATCAGCCGCAGATACACAAGCAAATGGTTCCTGATGAAGCAAGAATTATATCCAAATTGCCACTGTAAATTAAATGGTTTAGTTTAGTTAAGCATGCAGCTCCTGATCCTATCATATAAGGAAACGGTAATATCTCTCTTTGGCAAGTCAGTCACAAATCACTTTTACAACTTTTGTAGAGGCCACAAACATAGTTTCAAGAAACCATTTCTAACCAAGTCAAATCTAAGCTGGTTAACATCAAGTCCACAGGGGAATTTACAAGTCAAGCTTTCACATGAAAATCAACAGAGTCATGGAAAAGGAAATACCCAGAACCATAAAAATGAAGCCAGCTCAAATGCATTCTGCAATAATAATCAAACATGGAATGATTCTTATTAGTTTTCAGTCTCCAGATCCAGAAATGGCACCACAACAAAAATAAGCAAATAAAATGTACGAACTTCAGATACAGCATCATGAATCAATGATACACTAAGCCAACCTGGAACAGAACAAAGTGGATCAAGGATAACAAAAGTTCTGGTTTTTTAAACCAGAAGAGCTCATCTCGAGGCTTTAACTCTCCTCCAGCAAAGGCTCCACTTATTCCAGCACTCTCCAATGTCAAGGTAGCAATGACATTTTGCAACTTAGCACCCACCAGAAGAACAAGCTGCACAGAAATAGACAGCAGCAGAAGAATGTAATATGGGAGAAATGTGTAGTTGTATAACAAGCTGTAGAACCATGGAGGTTTCCTTCACATTCAGTTCAAGCCAGGATCTGGTAAGAAAGGAAAAGGATTTGACCCCAAAACAGGGATTTGCACGGTTGGCTTTTCTGGCATTGTAAAATGTTGGAACGAGGATAAGAAGCTATGGCAAGATAAAGATAGGTTGTTTTATCCTTTTATATTTTGTATCTATTTTGTGTTTTATCTTCTTGTTGTATATTTAAAATTGATGTAATGTAGTCCTAGATATTAGATTAGGAATCTAATCCTAAAATATAGGGATGTAATCTAGCCCTAAAATATAGGAGAATTCTTTGAAACCTCTTGTATAAATTCTATTATTGCAATCAATAAAACTATCAAGGAATACAGCTTCCTTTTTTCACATGGTATCAGAGCTCTCTGTCGAGTAGGATACAGCATAACCCTAGTGCCTTCATTGCACATCCTTTGCACAGTTCTTGCTCAGTTGGTCCTGCCTTCATTGCCCTAGCCTGGACCATCTCTATTTGCCCCTGACGTGCCTTTATTGCATCCACGAGCCTGCTGGTTTCGAGAAATCACTAGTAGCCGAAAGCAAAAGGTTTAATGGCAGAACTATCAGATGTCGCAAGCCCAACCGGTGATACAAATCCAGCAGAAGGACATCAGCTAGATCACTCTCCAGTGGTTAGTGAAGTCCCTCTAGCCTCAGAACTCCCTATAGTCCATCCATCTTATCAGTTGGACGGGAAAAATTATCTTCAATGGGCTCAGCTAGTGAAGACTCTTCTCAAGGGCTGTGGGAAAGGCAACCATCTGATTGGAAGCCCTCCCAAAGAAACAGATTCAACGTACATAGCATGGGGCATAGATAATTCTCACATCATGTCTTGGTTATGGGGAACTATGCAACCAGAGATTAGTAGGAACTTTATGTTCCTAAGTACAGCCAAAGCCATATGGGAGACAGCGCAACAAACCTACTCCAAAATCCAGGATGCTTCCATGATTTTCGAAGTCAAGACAAAGATTACAGCTACCAAACAAAGCCACCTCACCGTCACAGATTACTACAATGTGATGAGAGGATTGTGGCTGGAACTGGAACTTGATCAATATCATCCCATCAAGATGGTATGCCAAGAGGATGCTGCAACACTCAATCGGATAATTGAACGAGACCGGATTGTTGAGTTCCTTGCTGGACTCAATCTTGACTTCGACCAAGTAAGGGTGCAAAATCTCGGTAAGGAGAAACTCCCAAATCTTAATGAGGTTTTTGCAATTGTAAGGAGTGAGGAAAATCGAAGATATGCTATGCTAACTGAACATACCACTGAGGGATCTGCACTAGTGATCAGCAAACAAGAAGGTAGAGGAAATAAAACTGGAAAATTAGGGTTTCAGAACCCTGGCAAACCTGGATCCAGTTTCCAGCATCATAACCCTAGTAATAATCGAGACTCACAATGGTGTAGCTTTTGCAAAAAGCCTCGCCACACTAGGGAAACATGCTTTAAACTACATGGGAAGGAGGCAGTCTTGAGTAGGATAGGAGGATTCAAGAACATGAAATCCCAAAGCTTTCATGTAAATAAAGAGCAAGAAGAGGAAGCTGATAAAAGGGAAGCAGAAGCAGATTCTGATTCACTGAATGCTGAGGAATTAGGCAAATTAAAAGCCTTTCTCTGGACATTTCAAGATAGAGGAACCTGCTCCTTAGCCCATCAAGGTAATTCTCAAGGTAATTTCCCTTCCTATATAGTTTTTTCAGCTTCCAAAATTGATAAGAATAGCAGTTGGGTCCTTGATTCAGGGACTACCAACCACATGACCCCTAATATTCATTGTTTTGTGACTTATGATACCCTTAAGCCTACCAAACATATCCTGATTGCCAATGGAACCACTATTCCTATCCTAGGTAAAGGCAAAGTATCATTAAACTCTCAGCTTTCCCTTGAACAAGTTCTTTATGTTCCAGCCTTAACTACCAGCTTGATTTCTATACAGAAACTAACCCAAAATCTTGATTGTTTGGCAGTTTTCTCTCCTTCAATGTGTAAGTTTCAGGACAAGAAAACGGGGCAGATGATTGGTGTGGCTAAAGTTCGAAATGGGCTCTATATCTTGGATAGGGAGAATGATTGTTCTACAAGGAGACAACAGCAACATGTGGCTTATTCTTCATCAGCATCCTCCCAGTCAGCCTCTAAATTATCTTCTATTTGGTTACATCATTTTAGACTAGGTCATCTTCCATTTAGATTGTTAAAACAAGTATTTCCAGATTTGTTTAAGTCATTAGACCCTAGGAGTCTTAGGTGTGATGAATGCATTGTTGCTAAACATCATCGAGTCTCATTTCCAATCAGTAATACTTTATCTTCAAAACCATTCTACTTGATTCATTCTGATGTTTGAGGGCCATCTAGAATACCCAATTGTTCTAGGGCAAAATGGTTTATTACATTTATTGACGATTGCACTCGTATGTGTTGGGTATTTCTTTTAAAAGATAAGACTACTATTGGGTCCACATTGATCACATTCTGCAAAATGATTCAAACCCAATTTGGGACTACTATAAAAAGGCTTAGAACAGATAATGCAAAGGATTACTTTAACACTCAGCTGCAAACTTATTTCCAACAAGAGGGAATCATACATGAGTCATCTTGCATTGATACACCCCAACAAAATGGGGTGATAGAGAGAAAGATGCGCCATCTTCTCAATGTCACTCGAACCTTACTTCATCATCATCATGTGCCAAAATATTTTTGGGAGGAAGTTGTGTTAACAGCTACTTACGTCATTAATAGGGTCCCATCTAGGGTTCTAAATGGTCAAAGTCCTTTTCAATCTTTAAATTCATTTTTTCCAGACTTTAATCTTCATACTCAGCTACCCTTAAGAGTGTTTGGATGTGTATGTTTTGTTCACATACTCAAAATCCATAGAGACAAGTTAGACCCTAGGGCCCTTAAGTGCATCTTCCTTGGATACTCTCCAACACAAAAAGGGTATAAGTGCTACCACCCAAATACCTGAAAATTCTATGTTTCAAAAGATGTCACATTTAATGAATCTCAGCCCTATTTTTCTCCTATTCCAGCTAGGCCAGCAAGTACAAATCTTGTAGATTTGGATTGGGAATTCCTAAATGCAAGTCTAGAGACTAGAGCAGCCGATCAGGATCCTCCAGAAAATTCCAGCCCTAGTATGATACCTCAACCTTCACCAACTGATCATCCTCACTCCAGCCTCGGTTCTCCTATAAGATACAAAGGTTCTCCCTATGTTTACAAGAGAAGGCAGCCCATTGAAGAACTGCAGCCAGTCCCATCATCAGCTCCAGATACCAGCCTGGAAATTATACCAAATAAAATTCCAGCCACCAACTCCAATACATCTCAACCCCAATCTGAACCCCTGGACTTAAACCTTCCCATTGCCATTCGAAAAGGTGTTAGAACTTGCACCAAACATCCATTAGCCTCTTATCTATCATACCACTGTACATCCGATCAATATCAAAGCTTCCTAACATCATTGGATGCAATTGCTATTCCCAAATCAGTAGAAGAAGCTGTAAAAGGCCATAATTGGAAGAAGGCAATGTTAGAAGAAATGGATGCCCTAAAGAAGAATCAAACCTAGGAATTAGTTCCTAGAACAAAGGATACCAAACTAGTGGGTTGCAAGTGGATTTTTAATGTCAAATACAAAGCCAATGGAACTCTTGACAGGTATAAGGCCCGCTTAGTGGCCAAAGGTTATACTCAATCTTATGATATTGATTATCTAGAAACCTTTGCACCTGTGGCAAGAATGACTACAGTAAGAGTTCTAATAGCATTGGCAGCTAAATTTGGATGGAAATTGCAACAATTCGATGTCAAAAATGCCTTCTTACACGGAGATTTAGAAGAAGAAGTTTTTATGGAAATTCCTCCTGGCTTTACACATGAAGGAGATGGGAAGACTCAGGCTTGTAAACTCAAGAAAGCTCTATATGGACTTAAACAGTCCCCTCGAGCATGGTTTGGAAGATTTTCAAAGGCCATGATTTCTATGGGATATCACCAAAGCAGAGGAGACCACACTCTATTCATCAAACATACAAGAGAAAAGGTAACAATTTTGCTTGTCTATGTGGATGATATAGTGGTAACAGGGAATGACACAACTGAACAAGACCGCCTCAAACAAAACTTAGCTCATGAATTTGAAATCAAAGAGCTCGGTCAATTGCGCTACTTCTTAGGCATAGAAGTAGCACACTCAAAGGAAGGTATTTTCTTATCTCAACGAAAATATATCTTGGATTTGCTTGATGAAACAGGGCTATTAGGGGGAAAAGGAGGAAAGATACCAGTTGATCCCAATACAAAATTGCAAGCCAATAAAGGAGGTCAAGAGGTAGACAAAGGGAGATTTCAACGCCTGATAGGGCGATTAATATATCTGTCACATACTAGACCTAACATATCATTTGCTGTCAGTCTAGTCAGTCAGTTCATGCATGATCCTAATGAAGAACATATGGCAGCAGTAAGGAAGATTCTATGTTATCTTAAAGCTACACCTGGAAAAGGGATCTTATTCACTCCAGGGACAGACTTAAAGCTTCAAGGATATATAGATGCAGATTATGGTGGCTCCCTAGTTGATCGAAGGTCTACAATCGGGTACTGTGTATTTCTAGGAGGAAATCTGATCTCCTGGAGGAGCAAAAAGCAAGGGGTGGTGGCTAGATCAAGTGCTGAGGCAGAATTTAGAGCTATGGCCCTTGGTGTATGCGAGCTCTTATGGGTAAAGATTATCCTAGAAGATTTGAAAATTCCAATACAAAGGCCTATTGAACTCTTGGGTGATAATCAATCAGCTATAAGTATAGCCTACAATCCAGTGCAACATGAAAAAACCAAGCATATCGAAATTGATAGACACTTCCTAAAGGAAAAGTTAGACAGCGGTTTATTGAAGATTTCATATATCCCTTCCAATCATCAAGTGGCTGATGTTCTTACAAAAGGTTTGCCAAATACCCAATTTGAAGTCCTGATCAACAAGCTGGGTATGATTGATATCTACTCCCCAGCTTGAGGAGGAGTGTTGGAACGAGGATAAGAAGCTATGGCAAGATAAAGATAGGTTGTTTTATCCTTTTATATTTTGAATCTATTTTGTGTTTTATCTTCTTGTTGTATATTTAAAATTGATGTAATCTAGTCCTAGATATTAGATTAGGAATCTAGTCCTAAAATATAGGGATGTAATCTAGCCCTAAAATATAGGAGAATTCTTTGAAACCTCTTGTATAAATTCTATTATTGCAATCAATAAAACTATCAAGGAATACCGCTTCCTTTTTCCACAAATGAGAGATCCAATTGTAGGACAAGAAAAAAAAAATTGTGTATTAAGTATCAACTCCGCATCCTCCCTCCAAAAAGAAAAAAAAAAAGGATGGGATTAGTTTTAAGAAATTCAAATATAATACTAACTTTCTCATAAGCATATAGTCTCCTATTTCAAAGCAACTACAAGAAGCACGAAGCTATTCCTATACTTCAGGTTCAGGTCCAAATGGCTTTACATCAATCCCTACTCCCAAAAAAAAAAAAAAAATTATGCCCCCACGCATTCAATACTAAACAATTCACGAGAAATGTCTTCTCAGTGCAGATGAGTGCATGTTGACGCATAGAGGTATTAACAGAAACTAGATCCCACTGCCTCAGAACAAGAACTTACAGTAATGGGAATGATGGCTATCCAGAAATAAAGATTAGACCCTGCAAGTATAGAGAACAATAAATCAGTTCCTTGAACTGATTGTCACATCATCATGCAAGACATCATCACTCCGATCTTCTTGGTGAGGTGGGGATAGGGAGAAGCAGCACCATAACTGCATTTATGTTTTGGCATGCATACGAATGAGTTAGCTACTCATGAAGGACACAATAATTGGATAAGGGTAGTCCAATGTGTTAATTGGACACATCTACTTGAATTAAGTTTGCTAAGTCTGTCTAATGCTCTGCATTACATAAATCACCACCTTGAGCTTAGACATAAAAGAAGGATGTTAAGGCTAAAGAATTATGAATATTTAGCCATGTCTCAATATCCAAGGACTTAGGAATAAGACGAATACTTGGACACCAATTCCAACCCACATATCTGAGTCCATGTAACAGAGAAATTGATGCACAATAGTGATACCCACAAACAACAATCTTTGATCAAACTTTTTCATAGCACATCATACCTTTCACATTAAAGAGCATAAAAGCCACAACAAATCCCCACAGTGGGCCACTGCAAAAGATTCAAAAATGATATTCAGTTGTTAGCTTCAGTGGGCTGAAGACAAGGATTGGCCCTCCCAAAGGGACAGTGAGGTTAAACTATATGAACAATGTGAAAATGAGGAATAGATCCTCTTAATGGCGTTGGTCTCATCATCAACACCATTAAGAACTGCCATCCTCAACTGCCCAGAATCATTTTTGTTACAATTTAAATGGACTTGAAAGGTTAATGCTTTCAACTAGAATCAACTTAAAAAATAAATTACAAGTTTGCATGTAACTGAATCCATGTTGAACAATGGATCTTACAATCATTCATAAGATAGGTGGCAAAGTTCTTTCCCTTCTAAGGGACAAAATAAAAATCTTTGTAATTTGATCTTCAAGGAGCTGCTTATAGGTCTTTTCATCGTTTGCCATGCATAGATAAAATATAACATCATTGCTAATGCACCAAATAACATAAATGTACAAACTGCATAAGATCAAACCCAAACCCCTGGAAAAATGCACATAAAAACAAAGGCAATAAATAAAAAAATAATAAAGCCAGACCATAAATCAATAAATAATCAATTGGTTAAGAAGATGTCAGGTTCAGACCAGAAAATTGCATTTAAAGATGAACTTCAGATTCACTAGCTAGTAGCAGTCTTAGTAAATGTATTATCAGTATTTTAATAAGTATGCTTATCAGTACATCTAATAGGAGTTCTGAAAGGTCTACTTGGAATTTTTAGCACAAGTAAGAATCCAGTACCATTCATCAAATCATCTAAACACCCCTTTTGTTGCAGTAGTCTCACAGATGGAGGGAAACTGGAAAAGGAATCAACATAAAAAAGAAGCATGACGATAATTAAAAAAAAAATGTGTTAAAAGGGATTACTTTTAAGATCTTAAGATATGAAATTCAGTTTTCTGTTGAATAGGACAATTAAGATGGAATACGAAACTTGTTTGAGTAGATATCTGTTCAAGAAAAATACATGGCCATTATCTACCTTTTCCTTGTTGTATAATAATCCATGTAATCCCAAATTATACCAGTAGCTTTTCTCGTCATTTAACCAAAAAAATCAGCTTACAAGAGCAAAAAGATTGAGCACATTTAATAAAACATAAGCATGCTATGTGGAAACATAATAAAGAAGCTTAGAAGTTCCTAACAAGATTCTTGTTTACCTCACACCCACAATCATTTGAAATTCTTCTTCCATAGAGCGGATCATGTAACTGTGAAAATCATATTTTGATGTAAGGTTGTGGTTCTGCGATGAATAAGAAAACAATAAATGTAAATAATAAACTAGAAGTGGAATGCTCCTAACTAGTATAAAAAAATTCTTCGGATGTTTACTCTCCAGATCGTACAATAGAATATGACAGCATGAAAACAAGCTTTTAGAATGCAGAGAATCTAATTCGTATAAAACTATGATCTTTTCCAACAAATCTTTTAAAAAATGTTCCAAGTTTTACATCATGATCTAAATCACAACATTGCTAGACAACTGCACAGCTCATTAATTTCTGATACAACATGATACAAGCATGCAAAGTGTAAATCACTGTAGACAAGAAATCTAAACCTGAACTGGAAAAAGGATAGAAAACAATCATATAGCTTCCTTGAAAAATAATCTCACTACAAGGATTGTGCATTTATGAGCACATTTGGCACATTGGATCAGCTCTTCGCACAAGATAAACCAATGTGCATTTTGAATTTAATATATCATTCTATCCTCAAAAATTGGGAATACTAAGCATTGAGTAGTGTCCTGAACTTTAAAGAAAATATCTCAACCAGTTGGTCCCTGCAACTTAAGGTGATAAAGCGGTTAGACTGAATGCAGATCTATTAATTGATGTTATTTGAACAAAATGGTTCCCCTCAGACTTGAAATCACCTTATCACACTGAACATCCCCAAGCTTTTAAAATTATATCAATTAAAATGCCCAAGAAGATAAGAAAGAACTCCACATCTTACATCTTACCTCCCCATAAAACATAAAGGAGAATCAATAAATCCATTTCTCTTGGTCAATCTACATGATATTTTACAATGAGGGTAGATCACTCCAAATAGACTACTTGCAATCAACTTTTTCACACTCCAGACTTTTAGGGCCTGTTCAGTTGTAGAAAACTTTTTCTGTTTTCCAACTCCAATTTTCTATTGAATAATTGAATCTCCCATTAGAAAATTGGAAACTCAATTTTCTAATTTTTCAACTCTATACTATAAATTGGAAAATACCTTTTTTAGCGTTCTCTAAATTTTCTAAAAATGAATGCTCTGCCTATTTGAAACATAAAATGTTAGAACATGTTTAGTTGTAAAATTGGAGTTGAAAACTAGAAAATGTTTTCTAAAACTGAACAGGGCCTTAGCTTTTGAAGTGAAAAAATCCTCTTCACTTTTACAAGTAGTAAAAGATAAATGCATAAAGCAATTACTACTGCTGTTTTGAAGTTCTTTTGTAAAATTTTGGATCCTCTATCATATGTCATCTTGTGATCTAAAGCTTCTGAAAGGTTTCATACTAATTGTGTTCATTACAATGTCGAACAGATCATTGTAGGCAGGGTGACTCTTGTAGTCATATATGTACCACACTACATATTAACAAGAAAATGAAAATGCCATTTTACTAAACCTCTATCAACAATCACTCTATTTTCAAGCCATTCAATATACTTCCACAGGGAAGCTGCATGGCAGACAATTAGAATGCGGATTTTAACTTTGGAAGTAGCAGATTTTGCATACACAAAGAAATAGATAGGATGTCTATATTGACAAACACCCCCAAGAACTACAAATCAATAGGAACAACATGGATAGTGTCCTTTCTCCAGACTATTTTATGCAGTTTGTTTATTTATTCTTTTGATAATAAGTACCAAAAATAAAAACCATCTTAAGGGGCAAAGCCTATACAAAACCCTCTGGCTGCTTTGTCACTGATAGCAAACTAGGTCTGGCTGGTGAACCCCCAACAACTTTCTGCTGCTTCTACTTCTCCTCCTCTTCCTCCATCCATCCACTTGATCAAAATGCCTAGATTTGGGTTCAATTAACAAACCCAAATTTATGTTGGCCAAACCCAGATGCATACACCTACCCGAATATGGGTCAGGGTGGTTCATTTATCGAAAGAACTGATCTAGATTTGACGAACTAAACCTAGGGAATGAGGAGAAAAAGAAAAAGATTGGACTTAGTGAATACAAGGAAGAAGAAAAAGGAGGAGGAGAATATCCAAGCTTGCCAAATCTAGGAAAAGAGAATAATATAGTCATGGAATTGGTGGGTTTGGGTTTGCCAACTTCTCAGCTAGATCATCTAAGCTCTCGCTGGAGAACGACTGCCTTGGATGGAAAAGGAGGATGGCAATGTTGAGAGTATTTTAAGTCCTTTTTTTCTTAAGAGAAAATATCTTCCCTTTTCTCTTAATTACAAATTTTAATAAGAGCAAAATAATAAAATTGTGTGCACCATTAGCTCCATGAGAAGAAAAGCTCTAACAAAAATAATCTGATAGAACTTTCAAACATCAAGAATGATTACAGTATTTTTAGAAACAAACCTCAAGGATTATTAATGTAATTTATCCTAAAATTGATTAGTCCTCTCTGCAACAGTTTAAACTTCTAGATAAAAAGACATTTTGGGTTCAAAACTCACACTAATATTTAAATAGTTGCACGTGTTTTGCCAAAGTATGAAGGAAAGGCTACACGTTAGAGAATTTATGGCTGCACATGTTTGCATAGTTAAACATTCAGACGAGTTAATGGTTAATAATTTTACAGTAATATCTTCCCCTGGATAAGCAAGTCAATAGCATCAAGCTACCATTAACTTAGACCGACTATAAATAAAGAAAAGTGTAAAACTACTAACACAGATTCTTACCAACCTCAGATTGTTAACATGCCTTCTAGATAAAAGGTAACTACTTAATTAAAGAAAAAATTTTAATTACTAACTAGTTAGGACTTAAGCTTGCCTTTTAGTGTCTATAAATATCTTGCTTCATATTGTTAACATGCCTTCTAGATAAATAACAATATACCAAGCCTTAAGCCCACTAGGTGAGGGAGTCATGCCTCTTTGAGTGCACTCTCACTCTTGACTAAGGGATGAAATTCTAGTCCTACACACATCCTTTTTGCAAATTTTGAATCTCTTTAATATGAAATGATATAAATCACTAAGTTTTTGGGTTTATCTCATATGATTCATTTATCATGCTGAGATGGATTGGAAAAGTCCATTATAATTTGTTAAAATTCCAAAAGTGCATGACTAGATGTAAGGATCCAAAATGAAAATAAATAACATATTGCACATAATATTTGTTATTATCATGCTACTTAATGTGTGTGCGTGTTTGTGTGGTGTTGGTGTTTTTGTTGTTGTTTGGGGTGGGGTGTGCGTATGTGTTGGGGGGTGGTGGTGGTGGCTGGAGGGGTTGTATATTTCACATTTCTTTCTTGAAGGGTAGATTATGTACCATGATGAAAGCCTTCCTGAGTGTAAGGTAGTCAGCACGAACAACAGAATTCCTGAATTGACGGAAGAAACAGATCTGCAATTTGATAAAATCATCAAAATTTGAATCCAAAGAGCACTTCCAATTAGTGAATCAGAGAAGTAAATGAAGCAATTGGATTTTCATCAAAATGGCAAAACATGCAAAATTAGAAATAGTAAAATTTCCATATTATTCAAATTGGAAAATAAGTATTGTAGAATTCCAGCTATGCATCACAATGTCCTACATGCTTTCTAACTACTAGTGCCGTGAATGAAGAATGGGCGGCTGCAGCTTATCATCTTATCTGGAAGTAGAGTTTATCATCCTTAGAGATATCTTCTTATTTATTTGTTCATGTATTTTGTTTATCTTATGAATTGTTGTAATCTAGACCTAAAAATTAGGAGTCCTCATCCTAATATCTAGAAGCTAAAGACCAGGAGATTTTTTAGGAAATCTTTGTTTGTGTATATAATGTAATCTATTCTCTCAGATTGAGTAAGTGAAAAAGAAGGAACAAGAAGTTCCAGTTTCTTCAAGTATGAACCAAAGTCCAAATTCTTCTAACTAACCATGTGTTTAACTGAACAAAACACATCTCAGCCCCAAGTGTCCAATTTTTTGAAAAATAATAAATAAATAATTATGACACACTTGGATAGGCATCTAACACTTATAAGGTATGGACAAGTGTCATGCCCATATAGTTGTCCAAAACAAATAAGGTATGGACACAACACTACACTTATATGTTCATATTAGAATAGAATTGGTGCATACATATCTTGTTGCCAAACCAATGCTGCAAAAAGGATGTAGAAAGGGAATATATTTTCAACAGTAAAAGATTTGTAATTATTGTTGTTAAGATACAACAATAAATTTATTTGACTAGAAACGTCGTTGCCTGACCACCTGAGCCTGCAAAGAAAGAAACAGTCAGAGGGCGCAGGAAGGATCCCTGTGCAAACACTCCGATACTTAAATCAGACATTAAAAATGTTAAAAAATTGTAGAGCAGAATTTCCACCAGTATCAGAGACGTACCCTTTCTAGAATGAGTGTCTGCCTATTTATAGAGGGGTATAGACTAATCCTAAGTAGTTCAAGATTATAATTCTTACAGATAATGTCTATTTTAATATTTCTTAATCCATTAGGATTAGAATTCTTATAAATGATGTATTCACATATTTTGTAATCCTTTCAAAATTAGAATTCTTTATGGATAATTGCCTACCCTTTGCTTTGAATATTCGAAAAAAAATTAGGATGTTGGATTTATCCTTTTTGCACGTTGCGTGGGAACCCCCAACCCCCCCTTCCCCCAGCGCATGCGAATATTCAGGGAAATGTTTTGGCAGCGATGCCGCCCCCAAGGCCACAACTGAGGCATGACGACCTTGGCCTTGGCAAGCTTGCGGTCGCGCGATTAGGCCTAGCTAGATTGACCCTTGCGGCCGTGAGGTTGGGCTAGGCCTGCACAAGGCTGCCCCCCTCAGCCACATGGCTGGGCTACAGGACAACCCGCCCACAGCTGTGTGGCTGGATCGCAAGGGCACTTTTCACAGGGCCCTCTGCGACCTTCTTTACCTACCTGTGGGCCGTATTAGCCACTTGTCCCAAATCTCCTACAACCCTCTATTGCTGGGTCGTCCTAGTTAAGCTGTGTTGATCCATTTATTAATTTATCTTTCGACGTTTTTTCTCATGACACATCAATTATTCCCCAAACTTTCATTTGAGTTTTTTGAATGGAAGAGTAGACTATGTTATGGCATATCCTTGCTTCTCTTGCATTAAGCATTTTAAGCTTTAGGGTTGTTCTTGCTCGTTTTGTGCTTTGATCCATTTTCAGGCTTTCGCGCTTCGGTTTCTTGTCATCGGGTCCCCAATTTGAACATAGGGAAAACCAAGCTCAAACCAGAAAGTGACGAGGATTTTGAAATCATGATGAGCGTGTTGATTGAGGCTAGAATTAAGAGCTCACACTTGGTCCTCTGCCTGTCATTGGTCTCGAACCTATCCACCATGTGGAATCCAAGTTTAGACGGTAGTCGATTACCCCTGTGGACTTTTAGGGAGGAGCTCTTAGGGTCGTCAAAGATGAACGGAGCTTATGCAGAGAGTCTCTCAACTTTTAGTCCCAGGTAGATCGTTGGATTGCATTTAGGTGATGGCATAGGTGAGGCTGGGACAGAGTAGGGACACTATGTAATATGGCTCCCTAGTCTGTTGTGGACGACTAGTTTCATCATAGGAAACTTTCCATCAAGGAAGATTGCATCACCGCTCCCCAATCCTTTGGCTTTGGTGAGGCGTGCGTTTGTGTCTAAATGTCGTGAGGGCATGAGGGCATCTTATTATCCGCACGTGTTAGGGGCGAGTCCTTCGTCCATTGACATAGGTGACCCTTGAACATCTTAATGGTCTTCTTTGTAATCCGTCAGTGCTTTTGACTTCCTTTTTGCTGAGATGATGATCCTCGAATTATGTTTCGTGCATCCCCATACTTTTTGACACCGAATTTGCCTTAGATTGTTTTTGTAATTTCGCGTTTTGATTTTCTATGTCATTCTCATGCTTTATGCATTCCCGATTCTTGGTTTATGCTTGTTTCTCTGTTTAACATGTCAACAGCTCACGTGGTACATAAAATTTCGCAGTTTAGCTTTTGAATCGTTAATCATTCAAAGTTTTTACTATTTACACTTTCGTTTTTGCTAGGGGAGGGGTGTCGAGCCCACTCCCTAATCCTTTATGAATGTGGGACAGGAGTTATGCTTGCTCCCCTGTTCTTTAGTTCTTTGTGAACGATGAACTTGCACTTCTGCAATTTTGGTTTCAATCTGATCTCATGCATTTTTCACTTTTTGACTTTAGGTTATGCATTTATCGCCTTTGATTATGGATTATCCTAGATGATTTTCAACCCATAATCCGATTTTACGTGTTCTGGATCCTTGATGCTAGGTTTTCCCTTTATCATTCTAGCGATTCTTGCATTTTCTTTGACTTTTTGAATCGTTCTCGCGCTTTCACGTTTCGGTTGTTATTCTTTTGCACTTTGGTTTTTGGACCGTTATCGCACCTTTGTTCTTTGATTTTGGACCGTTCTCGCGGCTTGGTGCTTCAGTTTTTGGACCGTTCCCGTGCCCTCGCACTTTGATTTTTGGACCATTCTCTTGCCTTCGCACTTCAATTTTTGGACCGCTCTCACACCTTCACGCTTTTGTTTTTGGACCATTCTCACCTTCGTGATTCGATTTTAGGGCCGTTCTCGCGCATTTGTACTTCAATTTTTTAACCGTTCTCGCACCTTCACTCTTCGATTTTAGGATTGTTCTCACGCCTTCGCGCTTCAATTTTTGAACCATTCTCGAGCCTTTGCGCTTCGGTTCCTAGACCGTTCTCGCACCTTCGCGCTTCGACTCTTGGACCATTCCCGTGACTTTGCACTCCGATTCCTAGACCATTCTCCCACCTTCGTGCTTCAATTTTTTGAGCCATTCTCGCAACTTCGCACTTCAGCTCTGGACCGTTCTAGTACCTTTGTGCTTCAATTTTTAGACCATTCTCACGCCTTCACACTTTAGTATTTGGACCATTCTCGCGCCTTCACGCTTCAGCTCTTGAGCCATTCTCGCGTCATTGCGCTTAGATTCTAGGCTTTGTTTGTCTACTGGAGTTTCTGCCCTTTTTCAATGCGTTTATTGTCCTGAAGAACAAAATACACAATTCTTCAATTACCATAAGATTAAAATTATTTTATTCATGCATCATTGAATGACCTATATACATTTAATTCTGCCTATGATACTTTCCTGAGGAGGGTTATATGGATTTCTTTACGATTTTTCAGCCTCTGAGCGATGAAACATGTTTCTTGGATCTGTCAAAAGAACCTTTTGTTCCTTCATTGCTCTCCTTGCCTTGAATTATGCTCTTGGCCTTCACAGTAGTCAGTATGTTCTTTCCCCTAGGTTCTTGTGTCCACAATTTCTACCAATTCCCCATCCCTAACTAGTGCCTCTATCTAATTCTTCAAGTCTTGGCACTTGTCAGTGGAGTGGCCTAGAGTACTATGGAATTGGCAGAAGGTGTCCATTTTCCTCCCCATAGGCTTGTAGAGAAGTAGACCTAGTTCCTTCGACGCCTGCCAAGATATTGGAGTGTGACAATGTGAGCAAAGTATATTATGTAAATTGGAGCCGAAAAGTATCATTATGTCTTTTGGCCTTCTCTTCCCTCTGGCTTATCTCTCTATCAAAGTCTTTTTATTTTCTTTTCTGGTCTCTTTCTTCATTTCTTTCGACTATTTGCTTTACTTCGACCAATAAAATGTACTTGTTGGCCCGAGCAAACAAATCTGTCAGGATAGTTGGTCTAAGGCTAAAGATTTTTGTAGAAAAGTGGACCTAGTTCCTTGAAGCATGGCTGCCACTTCTATTCCGACTTGCAGGTCTCCTATTTCTAGAGTTGCATTGTGAAACCTGTCCAAGTATTGTCAAAGTGTCTCTTTGTTGCCTTGTTTGATACTAAGAAGATAAGTTGCATCTTTTTACCTTTGACTATTGATGATGAATGTCTTAATAAACTTAGATTTTAGCTGTTCGAAAGTGAATATGGAGTTTTTAGGAAAACTATTATACCAAGCTCAAGCGTGATCCGTCAAAGTCAAAGGGAAAGTTTGGCACATAATCTCATCTTCCCCATCCACGTAATATCATAAGGGACTCATAGTTCTGAATATGTTCGTGAGGATCGCTCTTGCCCGATTAAGCACTCATTTGGGGTATCTTGAATTTCTTCAACAAAGGCTTCTCTATATGGTTGAGGCGAAAGGAATTCTCTTCCTAAACTGATCTTTTGGCGCAGGTAATAGCTTTTTCTACTCCAAGACTTTCTCAATCATCCTTTGCATATTCACCGTCTCACGAGCAGTAAACATCAATGCGTCCTCAATTTCATTGATCTTTTTCACCAGACCTCTTGGCAGAGGCTATTCTTCGTCGGTAGAAGTGCTTTCAACAGTCTTGAGGTATTTCCTTCTTTAAAGATCCCTTTGGGTGCCCTTTCGCTTTCTCGGTATTCCTTCCCCCTCTTTTTCCCATATTCAGGAAGGAGAAGGGTCTCGTGCTCAAGTTCTCTGAGAGGAGCGGGCTGCAATCAAGTTCCTTGTGGTTCCAATGTAGTCTCAGAACTTCTTTCTTGTGTTTCCTAAAGAGGGACTAGACTAGACACAAACTTCTTTAGAGTAGCCAATGTCATGTGCGGGGCTATATTTTGCAGTAAGCCAATAACTTCTCGCAGCGCCTACATCCCTTCCTCATGCTAGCACTGCAAGGCTTCATACTTCGCCTGTGGTACCATGGAAAAGGTCTGCCCAGATGGGTCTACAAATTTTGTAAGACAAGCGTCCTACTACTTTTGGAGGTGAACTTCCAATTGGCCTTGGGAATGAAATCCTAGCTGGCCCTGGGAGTGGAATCCTAGCTAGCCTTGGGTTTGTGTTCCTGGCAGGTCCTGAGAATGTGCCCCTAGTCAATCCTAGGGGTGAACCCTTGTCTCGTCTTGAGAATGCATCCCCAAGAAATGTTTTGGCAGCAGTGCCACCCCCAAGGCCGCAACTGAGGCACGACAACCTTGGCCTAGGCAAGGCCGCAGCCGCATGGCAGGGATGGGGGGTGCCCCCCCACAACTGCCCCACAGGGCTGCCCGCCCGCAATTGTGTGGCTGGACCGGCGGGGTGCTTTTCGCAAGGCCCTCCACGGCCATCTTTACCAACTTGTGGGCCATATTGGCCACTTGCTGCAACCCTCTGTTGCTGGATTGTCCCGATTAAGCTGCGTTGATCTGTTTATTAATTTATTTTTTGGTGCTTTTTCTCATGACACATCAGTATTATGTGGGTTGTACCAAAGAGAAACAAACTGAAAAAGCAGATCCAATAGACCAAATTCTGTATAACAATTATTTATTTATGCATGTGTTTCCAGTTGTAACATGCTAAACTCAAACATTCACTAGAGGGGTAAAAATTATCTTTCTCAGTTGAATAGCATACAAAAGATTTTCCTTTTCTTGGCTTGGCTACAGTTTACTTTTTTTTTACACTTAACCAACAACTATCCAAAGTGGAATACATAGTAGAACAAGGAGTGGCAAATGAGATTGCACAAGGAAAAAAACAAAAACTGCTGCAATAAAATGGCCCTGAAAAGAACAAATAAATGACAGAAGTTTCCCCATTGTACTCCCTAATTAAATTTAAAAAGAAAAAATAAGTCAGCAGTTTTCCATAATTTACATATAAAGACAAGTACTTTCACTATATATCAAAATTCAAACATAAGAAGGAATAAACTACCAAAGTACAAAAGCAAATGAGAGTTCTATACCTACCACCCAAATATGGAAACTATTCATGGTAAAGGGGGTTGTTGTATGAAATTTAACAAAGGTTGATTGCCTTCGCACTGTCAGCTCTCTTGTGACTTCTGTTAGACACAAATTCATCTGTCAACATTTTATCTTGTACATACCAATGTATTAGTTTGAAAAAACAAAACATCAAATGCATCAAAAAGTACAAAACAGGTCAAGCTTGTTTCTTAAGATTTCACAACAATAATAGACTACTAAATATCCAAATAGACAGAAAGCAACAAGTATTCTAAACCACCATAAGAAAAAAGAATCAACAACTTTGAGCACAGGGGAGCACATTAAAATGGTGATGAGTCCATCTCAGGTTAAAGTCGCATGCAGATTGTCCTCCTGCTTCTTCAGCTAGGTTACATGGGAATTTGAGTGGAGACCCAACAAATTGGTAGCTCCCTCAATATTATTTGGATACGGTCAAAAGGGTGTGGCTAGAAATTTATCCCCAATTTCACATAGAAAGACAGTTTTAGGTTTTGATGAGGTTTAGTAGGGTGGAGAAAATGTTCAAATGAATAGCAGAATAAATGTTGCAGGGATCTAAGAACAGAATTTTCCAACTAATCTTCAGATTCCTAGTAATGTCAAACTCCTAGCAATGGAAAAGGACATAACACGGTTGCATACCCATGTTTTTATCTCATACTGCTTGGCCAAAACAAGATCTGAGTATGCTACAACCATGAACTTACCTGACATATATCAATATCATCCCAAAATGTGACTGATTTCTCATTTCCAGTAATAACTAAACCCCTGTTCAGAAAGGGAGAATTGACAGAAAAAGTTGTTGACTAACCAACAACTGTAAGGAGGGATGTGACATTTTATTTCTCCCCACTTAAAAGAGTGCATTATGTTATTTGATCTGATCGTGCACAACCAATATGATGATACAACCAAAGGAGAAACGATGAAACAATAATCCAGCATCTGATGGTGCACTTCCTAGAAAGATGGTAAAACCGCGCCTCTCTATCTACTGTCCAAACCACAATAGCCACTTCTTATATCACTAATAAACTATCAACACCTACCTCATATGCAATTGTGTGAGCCTCTGTAAGGCTGTGGAGTGGCAACAAAAAAGAAGGGTGCAGAAGTCCCAGAAAGCTTAAAATTGGGCAGGTATAATTGAACAAGCAAAGCAAAACAAAAAATTTAACACAGAAGGAACATCTAAACTCCAAAGGAGCCACATAGACAAAATTGTGTTTATGCTATACATTAAAATGTTCCTTTGCAAAAATGAAAGACCTTGGTGGTTTTTCCTTTCAAAAGCTATAATTTTTATTGATTAGTGAATTATCCCTTCTAGGGATCATGGATGTAGGTCTATTGAGGGACCAAACCACATAATTATCTTCTAAGTCATCTTTCTCTATTGATTTGTGTGAGATTTGTTTGATCCGATCCTAACAAGTGATATCAAAGTTCCTGTAGAGAGGATCTTGGATTGTAGGTTCATCTTTTGCAATAGAGTAGTTATTGTTAAAGAGAAGAGGAGGAATTATGTAGAAGAAAAGACTGCTAAAATAGACAGGGTTATTTGTGAGAGAATCTAACCGAGTTATTGAACTGGTGTAAGTTGTCTTTCCTCCTTTTTTTCTGGTAATAGAGGAAGGTGGGGTGATCAATGTAGCAACCCCCTCTGGGCAAGACCATAAGGGCCCTTCCTTGCTAGGGAATGTCCTTTTAGTAACTGTTTTTATTTTTTTTGCCAGATAAAAAAAAACTGTAATTTATTTATTATTTCTGGATTGTCCCTTTTGGGGATTGTAGACATGGATCTACTGAGAGACTGAACCATGTTTAATTTTTTGCATCTTTTTTCTCTATTAGTTTGTGTGTCATTTGTTTGATCTGATCCCAAGAATCACATAAAATTATCAAGTATGATTTAGAGCTTACCAGTTAAAGAATCATGTCGATCCACATGAGCCTCATCCTCCCATCCCCTCCAACTGTGGATCTGATCACATTATTACAATGACAGCCAATAAGCATAAAAATAACAAGGTAGTATTTTAGGTTCATTAATTGCTGTACAATGTGAAAACCTTGTCCTCTTTGGCTAGAATGCTGTGACAAATACATGACCAATTAATGAGCTTGTGTCCCTTTAGAAGGCAATGAGAGCAGAAATACAGTAATATAATAAGAAGAAACTGAACAGAGTCCACAAGGAAGCCAACCAATTGGGTCAAAAGCATGTCCATAATGCATGCCAATGACTACATTACACAAAATATGCAAAATCCCAGTAAAGCATGTAATCTTAACATTACAAGAACAAAAAGAAAATATTAGTCCAGACAGTAGCTTTTGCAACAACAAAAGCAGTTAAATTATTCCTTTTCTGATAAGTAGCATTTGAACCACTTTCTAAAATTTTTAACCTTGGTTGTAACTGGTAAAATTCTTTTTCCTTGAATTTTCAGGTGAACAACTAATTGTATGTCCCATGAAAGCAAACTAAGCAATGTGCTATACTGAACACCACACATCAATGAACTATAGAAGGCAACACAAACTTCTACTTACGTTTTTTAGCTCAGAATTAACTGCAAATCAATACACCCTTCACCCCCAACAAGTATGATCCAAACAAAGCTACAGCAGTAACAACAAATGAGAGGTAATTCCATCTTTTGACACAACCCTTCCAAAATTTGTTCGTTCCAAATTTTTATAATGCATTTTATCAAGAAGGACAAAGTAAATATATATATATATATATATATATTGCTTTCAAAATTCTCAGTTCAGCAAGTGCAACTGCTTTAAGAAATGTAACCTTCACAATTGCCAGAAGCATTGTTAAGCAGCTGTAAGACACATGTGTCACAGCCATGACAAAGATGAACCGATGTAATTGCTCAAGACCTTCATATGAAACAAATGGTTCATGACCCTGTGGAAGAAAAAAATAGAAAGTTCAGGTATCTCCAAAATATATTCAAGCAGAAAAACTTTAGATTATGGGGGTAAAGGAAAGGATTGCATGAATGAGCACATAAAATGAGGAAGAAATGAAACTACCAGGATATACATTCCAACAAAATGAAACCAAAGTGAAAATACAATGGTACAATCAAATTTCTAAGGTTAAGTTGAAAATATCTTTCATGGAAATATAAGAAAGGATACAAGAAAGAATATACAAAAAATGCAGGCTATTATCTCTTGATGGTATAGTGATAAGCAACATGCCTCCTTGCAGGTGTTCTGATTCAATCCATTCAACATTCTCCTCAATGAGTGAGGAAGAGCTAAAGCCGACAAAAGTTTACGGTCCTGTGAAACATCACCCTCAGTTTCCTCCTGAACCTCAGACTTTGTGCAAGGAGTAAATGCACTGTCATAGAACTTAGAGGGGATGCAAATATTTGATATAATACTTGAGGTAGCCGTGAGAAGGAGAGATATGAAGCCTAGAAGCATCAACTCTGGAGACAGAAATCCAAAAAGTAGAGTTTCAAGATGAAATTTGAGCAAATATGCATAATAAAAATAGCTCCCCCACCCCACCCAAAAAAAATAGCAGAACACTTCACTTCTAAAGATGTAAAGGGAAAAGAAGTTCATAAATGTTCCAAGGATTGAGTTTAGAAATTCACAAGAAGTACCTTCTTTCATTTTCTCCACAGCTTCAAGCAAAGGCTTCCTATTTGTTTTCCGCAACCACTAGAAAGGACGAAGAAAATAAATCATAAAAACAAGCACAAAGCCAATTCATATTAATATCACTATTAGTTCTGCAGTGAAACAAATTCAACTACATCCGTAATTAACACAAGAAAACATGCTAAAAGGGTTAAGCCACTTATAGATTAGCTCAAGTTCACAAATCAAAATCAAATGAATGTAACAGAGCAACAGCAAGCAGAGACCAGATGCAATCCGAATATAAGCCAGGATTGCAACGCTGAAACTAAAACCACCACATAACCTTTTAGGCAAATGCCAAGGTCATCATCCGCTACTTACAAATGCCAACACCAAAAGCCTTGGATTTATTTGACAAATTTGTGGTCAAAGCATCCCAGAATATCCGAGATTTAGACCGCCAGATGGAAGAATCCCTCTTTGTTGTTCACGAGGACGGAAAAATACAGCTGAAGGACAAAGCAGAAGAAAAGAAAATTGGGCAAACAGTAAATGAATCTCCACTTACATTACTTAGGCGGTGAATTAATCGCTCCACAAGCAAGGAAACAGCAACAAAAATCGTTAATACAGAAGCAACAGACCACGTCGGGGTTAACGCCAATGATCGTTCTTCTCCTTCTTCAGCCATTTTACGCAGATTCCTCTCACTCACGCGAAATCTCTATTCAATGGCGCCACCAGATTTCCTGACCTCTACCCAAGCTTTCGGAACTTGTCAGTATGAGTTTGAGCAGAAATTTCAGTAGCGAACTCATGAAACGAGATCCAGTTCAGAGAAATGCAAGCCTGAAGCATCTCCAGAGGGAATGCACAAACTAACTACATAAAGCAAGAAAGAACCGTAAAATAGGTGTCAAACGAGGCTGATCCTTCGATTACCATCCATATATAGCACTCCAGTTTCTAGGAAAGCTCTGCAACACCGCAATATTTAAGTACGATTCAAACTTAGCTCTAGAATGTGGAAAGCCCCTTAAACTACCTATGCTACGAATAGGCTCTTGTTTTCCTTGTTCCCAAAAGGCTACAACTTTGACGTCCTTGGAGAGAGAAGATTACATTCCAAAACATAAAACAGAACCAGAAACAATACGTCTCAGTCTCCCTCTCCCTCTCTCTCTCCCTCTCTACATATATCATGTACGCATGTGCGGATGAAGAGAAGACCAGGCTAGCTTCTTTCACTGTGGCTGCTTCAACTGTGGATTTGGGTTTACCCACATTCAGTCAGTCAGTCAGGATTCTTCATTCATTTATTATATTTATTATGGTATTGGTAAGGGTAGGTAATCAAAGGCCTCAAGGCAAGGCTTTACTGCTACTGGGACCAAACAAAAGCTGTTGCCTTTTTGTAAAGATTTTCAAACCACCAAACCAAAAGCTTTCTCTCTCTCTCTCTCTCTTCTTCTTTTTTGCCTTTATTATTATTATTATTATTGGAAATGATATGCTTAATTTTTACACTTTATATGATAATTTCATATTAATAATTAATTATCAATAATGACTTACTTTTACGCTTATCAATAAATAAATAATCATCTAATCACAAAATGTCAAAATCCAACATTTCCTTTCTTTTACCTCTTTCTGTCTAATCTGCATGCATCCTGTGCGTGGGAGCGCATCTCTCCATCTTTGTGGGTCCGGACATCTCCCATAAAGAATTAGGATTATGTCATTATTATAAATAAATAAATAGTGATATGAAAAAAGGATGACTTTATTTAAAAATTCGATTTTCTGTCGTGCTCCTGTTAAATTCAACCACTGACCACACGTTTTGAGTACTTCTTTGCCATATAGATACATGTATATATATATAGTTTGAAATATAATTTGATTGGTATATCGTCAAATTCTATGTTTGATTGAAATTAATTTTTTTGTAAAAAATATCACATCAATAAAAAAAAATTCATGCTTTCTTAACATTTTTCATGAAAAATTTTCATAGTGTAGCACATTAAAATATATTTTAATCTATTTTTCATAAAAAAAATTATAACTAGACCACACGGAGTCAACATCCTCCCTAAGTCAAAATTTAGAGAGTATTTTTCAAAATTTTTGCTCAAACTCTGCTCCCTACCTGTCAAGTCACTCTTCAAATTTTTGTGGAGCTTGAAATTGCTTCCTACAGTTGAGGAGCCATGTTTTGTTCCCTACATATCTCAATGGCTCTATTTGGCTTCTAAAATTTGAAAACCAACAACAACAGCGAAAAAAACCAACAACAGCAGCGGCAACAGTGAGGAGCATTGGCAATGGTGCGCAAATAAGGAAGAGTTAGCAACGACGTGCAGAGAAGAAGGCATAGTAGTGACGTGCAAAACAGACGAAGTAACAGCCACCAGAAGACGGAGCAGCGGCGCGCGAAGAAAAAGACGTGGATTTGTGGTTGTGAATTTGTGGGCTTGTGTAATTGTATTATTTATATAGTGAGTTATATAAATTGTTTTTTTATTACTTTTTTACTTTTGTTTTATTGGTTTATTTTCTAATATTAAGAACATTTTGAATAATTCTTAATTGTTTCTTCTCTTGCTTGATTTTAAATTAAGATGTGTTTGATCCACTAGAAGAATGCTTAGATTTTGTGTGTGATGCATTTTATTATTTTTGTGTATTTGATTATTTAATTTATATATGTATTTAATTATTTTGTATATTTAATTATTAATTATGTATACATATATCGCATAATTTCAATCTAATATTTTGAAATTGATCCTAAAAATAGATATCTAAATTACTCAATTAGATTATTTAACGTTGTATTTAAAATAATATTTATTGTATTACAATGACGGTATTTATTAAATTATCAAATAACTAATAAATTTTATAGTAATAAAAATTATAAATGAGATAAATAAATAGAATTAAAATTTATAAATAAATAAATAAGTGAGATAAGGAGTGAAATAGGGAGTGTGGTTGGAGCACGCACGATTTTCTAGGTGTTACTGGTATTTCCCGCTCTACTCCTTCTGGGTTGGGCTCAACTTAGCGGCCCGACCCGATCGCATAAGACCCAGCAGACCTCGAGTTGAATTCGTCGAAGCAAGCTCGCACATTGCTGTAGCCCAAGCTCAAATCGCAGGACCAAGTGAGCTCCCCACAATACCTCTAGCTCACTTGCCTATCCCGAGCCAGCTCTCAACTACACCTCGAGCGAACTCCCAGTGACTCTTACAGTTTATCAGTCTAACCGATCAGCTCACATAACGAGAATATCATATACTAGAGAATATTAGTGGACTAAGGGCCGTCCCAGCAGGGCCATTCGGGCCCCGTCCTCTCTATAACACTCCGCCTTCCAGGGCATTAAAATATATGTTAGGATTATTTTTTTTTTTACACCAAACACAAATCAATAATAAATCCTCAACATAACCTTTATCTATAACATTCCCAACCATAGCAAAGGAATGATACAATTTAAACATAAGCAGAAGTAAGATCAGAACCTCCATGAAACCTCGAAAACATAATATGGGTTCATAAACATCATTTATCTAACACATCCTTACAAGCATTTATTTAAAATCTAAATAATACATCCGAATAAAATATATGGTCCTAGTCCCACATGGGACCCACAAAATTTCCGTCGCGATCAGGCTTCGATCACCTCTTTGTCCTTCCGACCGCTTGCCTCGCCTGGAATATGGAATATTCCAGGGACATAGTGATGGATGCCCTAATTCCCTGAAGGTTTCTGCCTAACTATCACAAGATAGAAGAAAGAAATCGAAAGTGTAAAGAACACTTTGGCAATTTTGATTTTAGATTGATCAAAAGTCCTCAAATGAAGGCAGATTAAAGCCTTTTATAATAGGCTGTCCCTGACCCTCTGGATGCTAAGTACATGAATGCAGAATTGTAACTTAAGCATCTACATGAATGCTAGTAATTAAAAGATACATCAATGTTGGAAATAAAGAAAGCAATTAAAGGAAATACTTAAAGTATCTAATAAAGGAGCCAGATCAAGTGAACTGACTTGGCTCTTGGTCTCCATCTGATGGGCTGGATGAAATGGGCTGATGGGCCTGTTGGACTGGGCATGTGATGGGCCTGGTCTGGTGGGCCTCATCCTGCTGGGTTGGGCTGGCCCTGAGTGGCTGCACTATGGGTTGAGTCTGTAGGCTGATGTTGGGCTGAGGCCTCAAATGGCTCTTACTGGTCCACTGTAAGGTATGGTGGAGTCTTACTTTAGGTAGCCTGCTTCTCACTGTTATCGGGTTGTCGAGAACTTTTGCCTGTTGCGCCAACTCTCGTGCTGTTGTCCGAGACAAGTATGGCCTGAACCTTAGGGCAGAGACTTGAGATCCTAACATTTCTCGCCCCTTCGGAAGCATCTTGTCCTCAAGATATAGATGCGGAAACTAGTAGGCCAAGTACTCGGTTGACTCTCAAGTTGCTTCCTCTGGCGATATGTTCTCCCATTGAACCAATGCCTCGGGTGTCTTCTTCCAGTTCTTCTTGACCACACGGTAGTCTAGGACCCGCAAGGGCTGGACTAGCAGTGTAGTGTCTTCGTTGAGCTCAGGTAAGTCATGCACAACATCAGTTAAGTGGCCTACTTTGCGCTTCAGTTGGGAAACATGAAATACTGGATGGACTCGAGTATCAGCTGGTAAGTTCAACTTGTATGCAACCTGCCCAATCTTCTTCAAAATGTTGTAAGGCCCATAATAACGATAGCCAAGATTCATTTTGGCTACAAGTGTGACGCTTTTTTGCCTTTGTGGTCACAACCTCACATAGACTAGGTCTTTTTCTTGGAACTATCGGTCTTGTCACCCCGGATCATAGTAATTCTTCATCCGAGTCTGTGCCTTGGACAAGTAGGCTTTCAGCTCCTCTAGCAGCTCATCTCGATTAACTAACTCTCAGTCCATGGTGTCCATCTTGGCAGACTGCGATGTGTAAGACACCAATGTAAGTGGTGTTCGCCCATACACTGCTTCAAATGGGCTGTGCCCCAAAGACTGGTGGTAAGAAGTGTTATACCAGTATTCTGCCCAAGCAATTCGATCGCCCCATGTGTGCGGGTTGCTTTGTGAAAAGTACCGTAAGTACTACTCCAAGGTTCGGTTGGTTACTTCTGTTTGACCGTCGGTTTGTGGGTAATAGGAAGAGCTTGCTGATAATTCGGTCCCCAAAAATGGCTGGTAAAAATTCTGTCCCTGTCTGTCATGATGGTCCGAGATAGGCCGTGTAAGCTGACCACTGTTTGCATGAATACTCTTGCAACAGACTATGTAGTGAAGGGGTGCACGAGGGGTATAAAATGGGCATACTTGCTAAGTCTGTCTACCACGATAAGTATAGAAAAGTACCCATGTGACTTTGGTAGTCCCTCCACAAAGTTCATGCTCAAGTCTTCCCAAATCTGCTATGGCATGGGCAACGGCTGCAATAGGCCTAATACCCCGTTTTTCTTTTACCGAGTGTGTCACTATGCTGGGGCCTAAAAATATACATAAATTATTTTTTTCTTTTTTTCTCGGTACATAACTTAAACTTTAAGTACCGAATTCCAAACAAAACCCCTAGCAAATCATTCACAATGCGGAAGCGATAATTGAAACCTAATATGGTATATACCTGAATTTTCCTTATATTATATCATAAAGAATTTGTACCATATATTACATCATATTCTCAAATATAAAATAGATGGAGATTCCATAAACATTCTAACAAGACCAGTCATCAATAAAGCATAAGCTAAAATATATCCGAATCAGCTCGTTGAATCCATCGGTCACTCATCACGTGCCGTCTCATCTCAACCTGCTCCTTGCCTAAGCTATAAGTCTGAACTGGAACGTTAAATATTCCAGGGGCATAACCCATTAGAAGATGGAACTTCTAGTGAGGGTCCAAAAATATATATATATATATATACGAATGCATGATGCATAACATGATCAACATGTGCCCTTAATGTAACTTTCCAGGCCCACCAGCCCGGCACGAAATTCTAGGTAAATCCCAAACCTCTATAGGATAAGCCTAACGTTATTTCATCATTGCCCTAGGGGAATTATGGCTACACTCTGGGGGCGACATCTCATTTCCATGCACAAATATCAATATGACAATAATATCATGTCATGCAATTATCACGACTTTCCATGTAATATGACAAAATGAATATTGCATTCATAACAACATGCATATATAACAAACATATCATGAATATAAGTTCTTGTGATAAAACCACACACAAAACCATGTTTAGGATAAAATTACTCACATTTGCTCAAAGATCAGGGCACCTCGAAAAGCGTGCATCACCTCAATATGCGTGCCTAACCTCAATTTTCATGCCAACTCTCAAAAGTTGCACCAATCACATCATCTCGATCACCTCAATCATAAAAATGATATTTAATCACTAAATATCCTCAATATTCCATTTATTTCATTTTCTCTCATTTTTTCTTCTAAAAATCTCAATAAATACCATCGAGACTTTTTTTTCAAATCTAATTCCACAACAATTCATCATAGACTATGAACTTCAAGAAAAAAATACTATACTTACTCGGATGGTGCGTTTTTGCGCAAAACGAGGTTGTTCATGTGAAAATCAAGACATTGGGAAGCCTAACTTCAAAACTTTTTGCACGAACCCCTATAAAATATTTTTCTCTATTTTTCAAGAATTTTTGCAGATTTTTTGGACCAGCCACGCGCTCACAAGCGCTTACACTCGCTTGGGGCAAGTGGTGGCGCATGGAGACGCGCGCGTGACCAGCACGCGCTGGTCGTCTTCTCCAGCGACGGCCGTGTCGGCGTTTCTGGTTCTTTGCACCTCGATGATCCCCTCTATTAGTCGATCACCATGGTACCATTCTTAGCTCAAAAGGAGTTCGGGAAGACCTCTGTTTGGCCGGCCAAACTCTCGGATCGACCGCCCGACTCCATCTCCGACGAAGCCTTGAACGGCCATCAAACCAACACCAAAACGCCTCATTTTCTCCAGAAATAATCCTTAGGCCATGGGCAACAAAAGCCCTCTATTTTGGAGGCTCAATTCTTTCGATAATGAGGTCAATTTGAAGCTTCATTTCCTATAAATTTCTGGCCCTATTTATAAGCATTTTCAATCCTTCAAAAGCTCGATCTCGACCAACCCAAGTCTCCTAAAGCCTCTACCTCCCCCAAGTCGGTCCAAAAACTCATCGAAAGGCTCCATTTTCGCGATCTCAGTGGCCAAACTTTCTGCCACTTTCGGCCGAAAGTTGGTTCGATTTTGACGCAATTTTGGCCACTTCTTAGCCAAGAGGCTTGTCTTGGCCTTGCCCCGAGGCCCCCCAGCCCCTTCCTCGAGTCTCCCATGGCCGATTTTCAGTGATTTGAAGGGCTGGTGGGCCATGGCTGATTTGAGGTTTCTTGAAATTGTATTTTGGCCCCTCAAACTTTGGCATTTACCTTTTTGGCCATTTTTACTTAGCCCCTGAACTTTCCAATATTACATTTAAGACCCTCAAGTCCTAAAACATAAATTTGACCCCTGAAGATTCTGAAAAAACATCGTTTTTATCTCATTCTGGCAATTTTAAAAAACTGCACTTAGGCCCAAATCTTCATTTTGGCCCTAAACCTCTTCATTTCTTCCTAAAACCACTGGAGGGTTGTTCCTCATGAAAAATCAAAGCCTCCTCAAGTTTCCGTTAACTTCCAGGAAGTCGTTTATAACAATTCGATATTGTAGCTTAATTGGCGTTGTATTTTAGTTGTACCGAAAACTATTCCCGATCTCATTTCTTTCAATGCCATAAATCATGCCTCGAAATACTCGTCACGACCATATCATTTTCTTTTGCCATCTCGGCTCCAGGGCACTCTCTGCAGTCGATTCGGTCAATTTTTCAGGCTATTTAGATACCAATCCTTCTCGAAATTTCGTTTTTCTAATAAAACGTTTATTTTCAAATGATCCAAATTTCTTGGGTATTACATTCACCCCTCCTTAAAGAAATTTCGTTCTCTAAATTTTCATCTGATCGTTTAGGTAACTAAGACAATACATAGCTTATTACCCGAATACTTCAGATCAAATATCCATTTGGTCCTTAACAAACATTTCGGTTTGCATTCCTTACACGTCCAATGCCTACAAGCATACTGTGTCATTTACATAATTTCATGTTGTGTCTCTTTACAGACTACCACACATCTTAGGCACGTACGTCTTACCCCGAAACTTTTTTAAGAATGCCCTCTTGCATCTCAAAAATTATAACCCTTGGGCTGACCACAATCATCAATTATAGACAATAACACTCATCAATCACACATGTTTTTCGTATCTCGTTTACCAGATCTAGCTAAACCGTTAGGCCAACGATAAAGACAAACGATCCATTTGGCACTACACCCATAGCTAGCATGCCAACAAGCCTTTAACATCTGACACTCACAGCTATCCTCCCAGGTCATGCGTCGGCACCTCACGGGCACGCCCCGAGTGATATGAAGTAGTGCAGTCGTAATCCTCAAGGAACTCTATCCACCATCGCTACCACTGGTTTAGCTCTTTCTACAAGAACCTGTACCTTAGGCTCCTTATGGTTTGTGAGCACATTAAATGTCCCATCACTTTGGTAGTGTCTCCATAACTTCAAGAACACTTATCGCATCTATTAGCACCAAGTCATACATCAGGTAGTTATCTTTGTGCTTTGGTGTAATCCACACATAATCATTTGCTCATGTTGCACTAACACGCAATCCGATCCTTTGAGCTATCATGAGCTCTCACTGCATCTGTCAGGTCATTCTCATTAGACTCTTCTCATGAGTTCTATTATAGGCATAACTGTTCCGAAGTGTCCAATCACAACCTTCTGACAACAGCTTGCCAAAACATCTTATTTTGAAATCTGATTAGCAAAAATTTCATTTCGAACCCTACGTTGTTCCATGTTTCGAAACATAAGGTCGGAACTATAAATGCCCGAAAAGCCCCGAATTCAACTTTGGCGTGTCCGGATAATTTTTTTCTTCTTACCAAAATCTTCGGAATAATAAAATACGTTTTTTCCATAAAGAAGAGAAAATTATTTTTCTTTTCCTTTTTTTTCATTTCTTTTCTTCTTTTTCTTTTCTTTCTTGTTCTTTTTCTTCTCATTCTTTCCTTCATCTGCAATGCACTGACCCTGCGCGTGAACCACCGTCAACTGCCGTTGCCTTCCAGCGTCGGCGCCACCTCTGACGGCCATCGCCGCCCTCTCTACAACTACGTCCAACGCCTACTTCACCATCGACCACGATCACAGTTCCTCCCAACCATCATCACCGGCCCAATCGCCCCTCACGTCGGCCAAATCCAGCACGCCGCCGCCGCCGCTTGCTCTATCACGCAGCCATCGGCCATCGCCCGGCTTTCCTCGGCCGCCACCGCGCCATCGCCGTCCTTGCCGCTGCTGCCAGATCTGGGTCGACCCGACCCGACTCAATCCGCTTCAGGTTTAACCCATCCCTGATTCGACCCATTAGATATTACCCATATCTGATTTGCTTAGATTTAGCCAGAACTCAAATCTATCATGCCAAGGCACAACATACCAAGACCCCGGTCTCGATGCGGTGCTTGTGTAGTCTTGAATAGAGGATGTAATCCTCGGTGCATCTTTGCTCCTTACTTCCATCGTGAGGATGGTACTACTTGTTTTACCACTATCCGTGATGTTTTTACTATTAGAAATCTCATCAGCCTTCTAGCTCCGCTTCTGGTCAGTGACCGATTTTGGGCTTCTGATACACTCCTCTTTGAAGCTCAAGCTCGGCTTCAAGATCCCGTCTATGGTTGTGTATCCCACATTCTAGCCCTTCAGCAGCAGGTTAGTGATTTGCAAGATTCAGTATTCGCATATTATTCTTCGTATCCCCAACCTGTTCCTCAACCTGTTCAAAACCCAAGCTGGAATTCCGATCTTTCTATCATCCCAGAGGATATCCTTCGTCCTAGTTTTTCAAAGTCTACTCTTCTACCTTACCTTGGCGAAGCCAATAGTAGCTAGATGCCACTCCTAGATGACATTGATGAGCTAGGACCTGTCATGTTTGGAAACCATCGTCGTCATTGAGCATCAACCATGTTATCAGTTTTATGGTTTGCCCCTTTTTTTCCTTTGAGTAATTGTATGGCTTGATCTCTTATAACTATTTTGAACATATGGAATGAATATTATGCTTTTGGATACTTTAATGTTTCATTCCCTTGTCTTACCCTCGATTGTATATTGATAATCAAATATCTCAGCCTCTTGCAAGTGTTTTAATAATTCATCAAATCGAGATAAAAATATCGGCTCTTAATTATCACCTGATAATTCACATCCTTAATCAAGTCACACATAGCTAAGCATCCAATAACCTCAAGCTACCATTGGCAATTTCATCATTAAGAAATAATCCCGTTAAATCTTCCGAGAACATATCCTGGCATTTCCCATTTTTCTTACAACTTTTCACTGACCGCAAGTGTTTATACCTCCTATCAATAGGCTCATTCTTTTCATAACTTGCTGACATCATTTTAATGATTGTCCAGCTATGCATCTATCAATTTGCCTATCAGGGCTACTTAGACTAACCGTTTAGCCATATAAGAGTTTCATTCTCCAAAATTTTGAAAATCTCGGATCTTTTAATCGATTTAGGTTTGTAGCTTCCCTACTGTGACCCGTTATCCTAGTACATCTGCTATCACTTGATTCTCTCGATCCCGTCATCCAATCCTTACTGGATTTCTTCATGAAACTCTAAAGTTCCATCACGAATCCCTAAATCCTCAATCAATCCTTTCAAGAAATTCCTTAAGAATCTCAAACCGTTTTATCTCCAAAAATCCCGAATCAGATTACGATATCTGGTTCTAATCACATTTCCTGAACTCGATTTCTTTGTAACTATGGCTCACAATCCACTATTCATTACTGTGCTTTCAAGTTCACCTCGTCGAGTTGACTACCGTCAACTTTTCCTGATTCCACAGGTTCATTTGGCACACTAGACCGTAGTCACAACCTCTATTGACTAGGTCTTCTCATTATTCCTTTAGGGTTGATACGACCTATCAAGCAACTATTTCCTTTTCAGTACTTGAACTTTACCTTGAGTCGAGACTGCCATCTCACAACTCATCATCAAGGTTTTGGGCTAGCTATGCTCTACTACCTGAAATCTAATTTACTGAGAATCCACTAACTCTCGCTTTTTGTTCTTCAGATCCAGTTGACTATCAACACACGACCATTAAATTAGTTCTTCCTAGGCACTACACTTACCGTCAGCCAGCACACAAGCTGTCATCATCACCCCGATCGCATAGTAGGCTTACTCCTACACCATACGTCGACCCTCACACGGGTACGTCCCGGGTGAAAACTGCATGGTCTCGTCGTAGTTCTCCCAGAACTATCATTCCTTGTTGCTACCATGAGTTTAACTCCTTCTGTAAGAACATTCATTCTAGACCCTCGAGCCTCTCACTGCTAGTCGTGTCACTAATCCCAAAGATGACCACGAACCTCTATGCAATTCTTTCAATAGGACATACGGTCCATATTTAATCCATCTTACCTTAGGTTGATTCCCTAGGCTTCCGGCCTCGATCAACAATAACTAGCGACACACCTCACATCCTAGACCATTGGAACTTGGAATTCTCTACAAGGTACAAACCCTATTGTGTTACCCCATATTTTCAGCATATGATCGTCTCCTTGGCAGTTCACTAAGCAACTTAGACCCTGGGTCCCAGACCCATACCGCGAGACAATTTACAAGGTTCCCCAGTACGTTGATCATAAGCTCATTACAAGCCTTCTACCTTGGTCCCTAGATCCAGATCTATCACTGTGAACACCAACCAGTAGTGTCGTCACACTGCTAGGGTTTCTTTATCCCGTCGTTGTGAGTCACATCGGTTGCACCACTTTTAGCTAATCAATTGACGCACTCACACGCCATCATTTGGCCATATTTGGCCTCTCGTTCGATCCAATCCGATGGATCCCTTATCTTTACATCATATTTTCGAGATACTAAATGATCCTCGAAAATCCTTATCCTCCGATCCTTAACTTGACAGCTAGGCCATTAGACTAATTTTACACTAGCTTCTATCAGGCATTCTACTATTCACCGAGAATAGTAGTCGCCTACTGAAATAGTGTCTGCTCGTGAATAGTACACCAAGTAAGTTCCCAGGAAAGAGAGGTGGGTTACAATGGACACACTTAAATACCAAGTCTTTTCTTAGCTAGAACTTTCCTAGACATGCACTTTCACTACACCACACTTATCCAGTAACCATCAATACCCAAATCTTATGATGGCTTTGCTTATCTAGCCACATGCAACTTTTTCCTTAGGTTCGCTCTAATATCGACTATATTAGAGTCACCTAAAGCTCAGACATTTCCTATGTCTTCAACAATTTCTCTCCGATACCAACTATAACATCCCGTTTTTCTCTTACCGAGCATGTCACTATGCTGGAGCCCAAAAATATACATAAATTATTTTTTTCTTTCTTTCTCGATACATAACTTAAACCTTAAGTACTGAATTCCAAACAAAACCCCCAGCAAATCATTCACAATATGGAAGCGATAATTGAAACCTGATATGGTACATATCTGAATTTACCTTATATTATATCATAAAGAATCTGTACCATATATTACATCATATTCTCAAATATAAAATACATGGAGATTCCATAAACATTCTAACAAGACCAATCATCAATAAAGCATAAGTTAAAACATATCCGAATCAACTCGTTGAATCCATCAATCACGCCATCACGTGTCGTCTTATCTCAACCTACTCTTTGCCTAACCTGCAAGTCTAAACTGGAACGTTGAATGTTCCATGGGCATAACCCATTAGAAGATGAAACTTCTAGTGAGGGTCCAAAAATATATATATACGAATGCATGATGCATAACATGATCAACATGAGCCCTTAATGTAACTTTTTAGGCCCACCAGCCCAGCACGGAATCCTAGGCAAATCCCGAACCTCTGCAGGATAAGTCTAACGTTATTCCATCATTTTCCTAGGGGAATTATGGCTACACTCTGGGGGTGACATCCTATTCCTATGCACAAATATCAATATGACAATAATATCATGTCATGCAATTATCATGACTTTCCATGCAATATGATAAAATGAATATTGCATTCATAACAACATGCATATATAACAAACATATCATGAATATAAGTTCTTGTGAGAAAACCACACACAAAACCATGTTTAGGATAAAATTACTCACATTTTCCCAAAGATCATGACACCTCGAAAAGCGTGCGCTACCTTGATATGCAGCCCAACCTTGATTTTTGTGTCAACTCTCAAAAGTTGCACCAATCACACCATCTCGATCACCTCAATCATAAAAATGATATTTAATCACTAAATATTCTGAATATTCCATTTATTTCATTTTCCCTTATTTTCTCTCATTTTTCCTTCTAAAAATTCCAATAAATACTATCGAGACTTTTTTCTCAAATCTAATTCCACAACAATTCATCATAGGCTATGACCTTCAAGGAAAAAAATACTAGACTTACCCGGATGGTGCGTTTTTGGGTAAAACGAGGCTGTTCGGTGTGAAAACTAAGACATTGGGAAGCAAAACTTCAAAACTTTTTGCACGAACCCCCATAAAATATTTTTCCCTATTTTTCAAGAATTTTTGCAGATTTTTCAGACCAGCCACGCGCCCGCACGTGCCTACATGCGCCTAGGGCGAGTGGTGGCGAGTGGAGACCCACGCATGACCGGCACGCGCCGATCGTCTTCTCCGATGACGACCGTGTCGGTGTTTCTAGTTCTTTGCACCTCGATGATCCCCTCTATTAGTCGATCCCCATGGTACCCTTGATGATCTCATTTCTTTCAATGTCATAAATCGTGCCTCAAAATACTCGTCACGACCATATCATTTTCCTTTGCCATTTCGGCTCTAGGGCACTCCCTGTAGTCGATTCGGTCAATTTTTTGGGCTATTTAGATACCAATCCTCCTCGAAATTTTGTTTTTCTAATAAAACGCTTATTTTCAAATAATCCAAATTTCTTGGGTATTACAAGGCCACTGGGCTGTGTCGAGTCACTCTTGGCGCGCTGGCAAGTGTCACACTCTGCCACATGCTTGGCAACCTGTTGTTTCATGCCTTCCCAATGGAAAAGTCGGTTGAGTCGCTGCCAAGTGCGGTATACTCCAGAATGTCCTCCTTCTCTCGAATTATGGAAGTGCTGCATAAGAGTAGTGCGCAGGTCATCAGCATCTGGCACGTAAGCCTTCCCTCGATACAACAGTAGCCCATTGCGGTACTCATAGTCGCTAACTGTCTCGCTGTCCTTGCTTGCCTCAATCAAATCTTGACTATGCTGGTCAGTGGCTAATGCATCTCTGATCTGTTGCCAAATTGCCCAATTTGGCCCTGTGATAGGTAGTAGCTGAGGGTTGTCATCTCGTCGGGACAAGGCATCAGCAACCTTGCTTTGGGCCCCAGGTTGGTAAACAATTTCATAGTCGTATCCCATCAGCTTTGCCACCCATTTCTACTGGTATGGGGTTACTATGCGCTCCTCCAATAAATGTCTTAAAGGCTACTGGTCAGTCACAATTTTGAATCGTTGCCCCAACAAGTAGGGTCTCCATACCCTCACTGCCTCAATAACTACCAACATCTCCTTGGCTTAGGCAGACCATGTGGCTTTGGCTGGGCTAAGTGCTTTGCTGAGGAAGGACATTGGTCGGCCTTGCTGCACCAATACTGGGCTAATACCAATGTTGCTGGCATCAGTGTGAACCTCGAACTGTTATGAGAAATCTGGCATAGCCAAGACGGGAGTGCACGTCATGGCTTACTTCAATGCTGCAAAGGTGTGGTCAACATCATTTGTCCACTAGAACTTGTCTTTCTTGAGTAGCTGCGTCAATGGCCTAGCAATGGCCCCATAATGCTACACAAACTTCCGATAATAGCCTGTAAGGCCCAAAAATCCACGCAGTTAAGAAACATTCTTCGACTTCGGCCAAGACTGAATAATAGTAATCTTGTGTGGCTCTACCTTGACACCTTCAGGGTAGATCCTATGCCCCAAGTACTCCAACTTTGTTTACCCAAAAGCACACTTGGACATCTTGATGCAAAAACTTTCTCGGGCCAGTATGCTCAAGACTTGCTCCAAGTGCTGGTCCCTGGTCTTCGAATAAACCAGGATGTCATAAAAAAATACTAGCACAAACTAACGTAGCATGGGCTGGAAAATGTGATTCATGGCTGCCTGAAAAGTGGATGGTGCATTGCACAGGCCAAAGGGCATGACCATGTACTCGTAATGCCCATGATGCATGCGAAATTCTATCTTGTGTATGTCTCCAGGGTGCATCTTGATTTGATGATAGCCTGCTCGCAAGTTTAACTTGGTGAAAATTGTGGATCCTACTAGCACATCTAGCATGTCATCAATAGTTGAAATCGGAAATCTGTCCTTAACTGTGGCCTTGTTGAGTGCTCGGTAATCTGTACAGAAGCGCCATGTTCCATCCTTCTTCTTGACTAGAAAAACTGGTGATGACAAAGGATTGGTACTTGGTCGTATCAGATTTTTCTGTAGCATCTCCTTGACTTGCTTCTCAATTTCTGCTTTCTAATGGTGGGCGTAACGGTAGGGAGCAACGTTGATGGGTTGCTCATCCAGTAGTGGGATGCGGTGATCGAAAGGCTGGCTTGGTGGCAGGTTTGTGGGCTCTTGCACCACTTTGGGAAATTTGGCCAAGACCACCTGAATATCTGTGGGTAGCTGCAGTACATCAGTGGATTGAAAACTGTCGGATGCGCGTGGCTGTGATGCTATCTATATAGCATAGCACTCACTGCCAGCCCTAATCAATTTATGCACCACATTCACCTCTGCTGCCCTAGCAGTACCCTGCTGCATGGATAGGCAAACCTATCGGCCCCCTAAGGTAAACTCCATGGCCATCTGCTTGTAAACAAAGATAACTTTGCCCAATTGGGCCAACCACTGCACACCCAGCACTATGTCTACTCCAGCCAAAGGTATGACATATAAATCTGTAGTAACATAGATGTGCTGGATTTTAAGACTTACTACCTTGCACTGTTATGTGCATGCCAGGCGCTCCCCGCTAGCGACTCGCACCTCGAATGGCTCAATGGTGGTAGTCGGGATCTATAGCTTATGGGAAACTTTAGTGCTGATGAAGTTGTGGGTCAAGCCATTATCAATCAATAGGTTGGCAACTTTGCCCTTGAGAATCGATGTCACCAGCATCGTTTGTGGCCCTGCGGATCCTGCCAGCGCATGAAAGGACACTTCTGGCAAATCCTCAGCCTCCACCCCGTTATTGGCTGCAAGCATGTCAAAAGGCACATGTGGGTTTGACTCTTCATCTTCCTCCTCCTCTGGTGGGTCTTTTACTTCGATCATAAAAGATTGGGCCACCTTGCTCTTGTGGTTCGGGGTGAATTTCTCATTGCAGTTGAAATAGAGGCCTTGCTCGCGCCTCTTTTTCATCTCAGCCCATGATAGGCGCTTGACGCCTGGTAGTATGCGCTTACTGGCTGCGGGTTCTAGCACAAGCGATGGCTTGGGCTTAGGCGCCCCAGAACTGGATCCGGCTATGGCAGGACCTTTGTATGCCATTGCCTTGCGCGTGGCGCGCAATTGATCATCTTTCAGTCGAGCAATATCAATTGCCTGGCGTATAGTGGTGGGTTGGTGAAGCTTAACTTCTGCAATGATGTCCGAAAATAGGCCCCCAATGAACGCCCCGATCAAGGCCTTCTCTGGCCAGTCATCGACTTGTGTGGCCACCCTTTCAAATTCCCGCTGATAGTCCCTCAAGGATCCTGTTTGGCGCATCTTTGATAGGACTTGATCATAATCCACAAAGCCTGTAGGGCCAAAACGAGTTCGTACATCATGTTCGAAATCCTTCCAACGGATGCTCTTTCCTTGGTTTTCATAAGTGCGTGACAGCCACTACCACCAATGGCTCGCCTCGCCCTCAAGGTAATAGGCAGCATACTCCACATTTTCCTTGCTGCTCATCTCTTGTGACTTGAAAAACAAAATTGGCCCTATTGAGCCATGAAATAGGATCCTCACCGGAAAATGTGGGATATTGTAGGCACGGTTTAAAGGCTGGCCGGTTGGTGCTTTTGGGATTCCAATTGTTGCCAAGTTCGTCTATCTCGAATTCGCCATCAGAGCCCGAATCTGCTCTTTAGCTAGCTGATGCAGCAGATCGCCGCCTGTGGGAAGATGAACGGCTATTGCTGTGCCTTGGCGCCTGTTGCTGTTGCTGCTCCACCAGGATGGTCAGATTTTGTAGAGTCCGCTCCATCCATGAGAATTTTTTGTCCATGGTGTTGGCCATGTTCTCCAAATTATCTATGCGATCCTTGTGCGTCTGTCCTCCTGCCATTGTTGGATGACCGTTGGATAGACAACTTCCGAGAACGTCTTCCAAGCACCAAGCTTCGAAAAGAGACTATGGGCAGACGCTCAACGAGAGCACCAATGATGGATGCCTTAGTTCCTGGAAGGTTGATTTCTACCTAACTATCACAGGATAGAAGAAAGAAATTGAAAGTGTAAAGAACACTTTGGCAATTTTGTTTTTAGATTGATCAAAAGTCCTCAAATGAAGGTAGATCAAAGCCTTTTATAATAGGCTGTCCTTAACCCTCTAAATGCTAAGTACATGAATGCAGAATTATAACTTAAGCATCTACATGAATGCTAGCAATTAAAAGATACATCAATGCTGGAAATAAAGAAAGCAATTCAAGGAAATACTTAAAGTATCTAATAAAGGAGCCAGATCAAGTGAACTGACTTGGCTCTTGGTCTCCATCTAATGGGTTGGACGAAATGGGCTAATGGGCCTGTGATGGGCCTAGTCTGGTGGGCCTCATCCTATTGGGTTGGGCTGGCCCTGAGTGGCTGCACTTTGGGTTGAGTATGTAGGCTGATGTTGGGCAGAGGCCTCAAATGGCTCCTGCTGGTCCACTGTAAGGTATAGTGGAGCCTTACTTTGTGTAGCCTGCTTCTCACTGTTATCGGGTTACCGAGAACTTTCGCCTGTTGCGCCAACTCCCGTGTTGCTGTCTAAGACGGGTGCAGCCCAAACCTCAAGGGCAGAGACTTGAGATCCTAACACATAATCCAATATTCGAAGATGAAATCTTCTAAGTGAGGGTTAGATAAGCATGAATGAATGAATGATGCATGGACATTTACAAACAGATACCCTAGTGTAACTTCCCTAGCCCACCTGCCCAACACAGAACCCTAGGCAAAATTCGGAACCTCTGTAGGATAACCCTAACATTGTTCCATCAATTGCCTTCGGGAAATTACGACTACACTCTTAGGGCGGCATCCCAATCCCATGCACGAGTTTTAATATGACAATAATATTGTGCCATGTGAGTATCACAACTTTCCATGCAAATAGAGTATGAACAAATATGACGAAGATGATCATAATATACATAAATATCATGCATAGAAAAGTATTCATGTTACATACGGATTATAGGGACAAACCACTCACGTTTTACAAAGTTCAGGCTACCTCGAAAAGCGTGCAATCGTCTTGATTTTCTTGCCCACTTTCAAATTCGCACCAATTGTTTCACCTCAAATCCCAAGGCACCCTAGGCAACATATTTATTTAAGTTATTAATAAAAACTATTTTTTTTTCATTTTTCTTGCCATTTTCTCTATTTTTCTCCACTTAATTTCTCTAATAATCCAAAATAAATACCTATATCACTTTTTTTTCCAAATCCTTTTCATGATAAATCCTAAAATATTTTTCTAAGCATATTAAAAAAAACTGGAAATTAACAAGGCCCCACGCGCTAGTGCGTGATAGGGCGAGTGAGCCTAACGCGTGAAGCCCACGCGCCAGTCGTCTTCTCCGGTGAAAGCTTCGCCAGAAAAATGGGATTTTCACACCTTGCTAAACTACATGCCAAGTCTATCACGATGGTACCTGAATCAGCCTGAAAGGAGGTTCGGAAGTCGGTCAATCGGGGGCTCGAAGTGTCAACCAGAGCGTCCGCCTAGGGCTTCGACGAGGCTTCAGATCTTGCTCGTTCTTGCTCTGTTGTTCACAAAATTCTCCAGAAATGCTCTCCAACTTATGGGAAACAAAAGCCCTCTATCCTTGCCTCTCAATTCGTTCAAAAATGGCTTCGATTTGAGCTTCAATCTTCTAAAAATTTTGACCATCGTTGAGCTCTATTTATAGGCAAAGTTGAAGCTCGAAATGGCCTTGTCCGCCTCACCCATTGCCTTAAACGTCCTCACCTCCCTTGGATCGACCTGAAAGCATCCACTCGCGCCTGAAAAAGCAAGTTACAGGCGTCGATAATTCGGTCAGCTTTCTTGGCCAAATTTCTAAAACATTCGCCCACCTCGGTGGCCATTGTTGCTTCATCATCATTCCTTAGCCATCCCTGACCGCCCCCTATGCTAGTCTAGTGGCTTTCGGCGACCCTTTGTGGCCTGGTCGGATTCCATGGCAAGATTTCCATTTTTTTGCACTTTTACCCTACTATTTTATCTTTTCTGTTTTGTCCCTCTTCCACAAAAGCCCCTCAACTTTTGAATATTTCCATTAAGTCCCTCAAGTTCTAATCTTTCCATATCTCCCTTGAAATTTTTAAAAAAATGTCATTTTAACCCCTTAGGCAATTTTTGGGAAAATTACTCTCAGGCTCGAATTTTTGTTTTGGCTTTAAACCTCTTGGTTTCTTCCCGAAACTTCCGAAGGGTTGTCCTACTCGATGAACCGAAGCTTCCCAAGGCTTCTGTTACCTTCTCGAGAGTCTCCTACGTCAATTCAATTTTTCAGCCTGATCCATAGTTGTACCAAAAATGGTTTCTGATTCAATTTCTTTCGGTCTTAAAAATCATGCCTTGATATGCTCGTTAAAAGCATTCCTATTTCCTTAGGCATTTAAGCTTCAGGGTTCTCCCTTTGGCTGATTTGATAAAAAAATTTGTGCTTTTCAGATACCTATTTTCCTCGAATCTCCATTTTTCCTTTAAGATAATAACTCAAAGTTCTTAGGTATTACATTCTCTCCCCTTTAAATAAATTTCGTCCTCGAAATTTTTGCATTCATACCTACTAAAATATCAATATCTGGATAATGACTTATAAGAGCAACGTCTTATATCTCTTAGCCAACCATTATCGTCAATCTTTTTGCAGCCTTATCAATTTGCACTACTTACACAAATAATGCCTACCGGGCATACTGTGTTTTTTACAGAATGTCCCATTGTAGCTCTTTACCATGGCTCACACATATCAAGAATAGTCTATATTTACTCAAATGTAAACATACTATTCAAAATTATCCCTTTATTTCACAATACTCTTGGTACATTTCATAAAAACCATAAAATTTTGCTACTCTCATTCTATGTCCTCAAACAACTCGGGATATTTTTCCTGAATCTTATCCTCGAGCTCCCACGTAGCTTCTTCCTCGGTGTGATTCCTCCATTCAATCTTTACCAGCGGGATGACTTTATTCCTTAGAGCTTGGTCGCGCCGATCTAAGATTCGCTCAAGCAACTCTAGATAAGTTAAATCGTCTCTTAGCTCGATTACTTCCACTCGAATTTCCTGGGTTGGATCCTATATATGTCTCCGAAGCTGAGACACATGGAAGACATTGTGGATGTTGGATAGGCTAATAGGAAGTTCTAAACAGTAAGCCAACGATCCAACTCGTCCTTTGACCAAATAAGGTCTTATAAATCGGGGTCTCAACTTACCTTTCTTCTTTCCCCACGTTGCCAAATGCTGGGGCGATACCTTTAGATATACATGATCTCCTACCTCAAATTCCAAATCTCGCCTCCTTTTGTCTACATAAGACTTTTGTCGACTTTACGCAATTCGAATTCTCTCTTGTATCTTCCGTATCTTTTTCGTAGTTTGCTGAACCAACTCAGGTCCTAATATTTTTCTCTCTCCTACCTCAGTCCAATAGATAAGTGATCCACATTTTCTTCCATACAGAGCCTCATAGAGTGCCATTCCTATATTGTTATGGTAACTGTTGTTATAAGCGAACTCCACCAAAGACAGATGCTCTTCCCAGTTACCCTCAAAATCCAAGGCACATGACCTTAACATGTCTTCTAGTTTTTGAATGGTCCTTTTAGACTGTCCATCCGTCTGTGGATGATAAGCCGTACTAAGATTTAGTTTGGTCCCCATGCACTCCTGTAGGCTTCCCCAAAATCTTGAGGTAAACGTCGGATCTCGATCGGAGACTATGCTTACCAGCGTGCCATAAAGTCTGATTATCTCTCCAATATACTGCTTCACAAACTTTCATACTCGCCTATCCATTCACGTAGGCAAGAAGTGTGCCGACTTCGTTAGCCTATCTACGATGACCTGACTGCTACGCTACCCTGCACATTTATTTATCAAAACAACAACCAAATTTATCAAACATTAATCCTTTTGTTAAAGCAGGTATAGGGCGATTATACTCGCCAGTGTGCGAGTGTGCGTGTAGTACAATTTTAAATTTATAATTCGGTGAGTCCGAGTCGGTTCACAGGGAGATTATTTTGGATGAAAACAGAAATCACTGAATATTTGATTTTAAGAGGTGATTAAGATAATCTAAAGGAAATGATTAAAACTAAATTAACAACGAGTTTAAGTAGCTTGGGTCAAGACAATTTCAGTGTCAAAACCAATTAATTCCCAACTTAATAGAAAAGATCAATAATATTCATCTGAATTAAGTTTTGCAGATCTATGAGTAATTTTAGTTCAAGATAATGATAATTCTTGTTTAAGCAATCTCCATACATGGCATGGAAATTCTAAGTCAAGCAATTATCATAAATTGAATTATATCCCACAGATAGAATTTATAGGTACAGATTAATCATTTGGGCTTGGGTATGAAAACATTTCCAGGTCTAGCAATCTCCATACGTGGCATGGAAACTCTAAGTTAGGCTTATGCTCCAATCCAAACTCAAAGATACACTATACGCACACTGCTCAAATTAAATCAAATTAATATTACACAATTGAAGCGCAGCTTTCTTTGGGAATCATTGGCGTTGGATACTGTCCTTGCCTTAACCCAAGATCGGATTTAGCTACTCATCTTCATTTTTAAAATAAATTGGCAGGAATTTAAATGACGGGAATTAAAAGACAGTATTTAAAAGACTATTTTTTAACCGACCATATAGGCGGTATATAATGAAAAGACAAGAATTGAAAGACTATTTTTTAACCGACCATATAGGCGGTTTATAATGAAAAGACAAGAATTGAAAGACTATTTTTTAATCGACCATATAGGCGGTTTATAATGAAAAGACAAGAATTGAAAGACTATTTTTTTAACCGACCATATAGGCGGTATATAATGAAAAGACAAGAATTGAAAGACTATTTTTTTAACCGACCATATAGGCGGTTTATAATGAAAAGACAATATTTAAAGACAATATTCAACCGATCATATAGGCCGTATATAATAAAAAGATAATATGAATAACATAATACAACTATATGGAAACAAAGGTTGAAGATTTAAGAGAGAAATTCTAAGAACGAAATCATATTGAAACTAAAGTGAAAATTTTGAGAGAGAAATCTCAAGAACATAACTATACTTTCATTATAGGAAAATTGAATGGTTACAAATGCACCCTAAGTGCTCTATTTATAGGGTAAAAGATGCAATAGAGACCACTCAATTATATAATTTAATAATACAAAATATCTAAAGAAAAATAAAATAACTAATTTAAAAATACAAAGATAAATAAAATATCTAACACATGATGTAAGCGATGATGTCATTCCAACTCATGATGTAAGCAATGATGTCACTCCAACCCATGATATAAGCGATGATGTCATCAATTTGTGGGACTTGGGCTTTTCATATTTTTGAGTTTGGGCCTTCCTTGTGTTGGGCTTGGGCCTTCCTTGTTTTGGGCTTGGGCTTGGGCCTTCCTTGTGTTGGGCTTGGGCTTGGGCCTGGGCTTTCCATATTTATATTATTATATATATATATATTATATTATTATATATATTATATTTAATTTTTTTATATTTTATATATTTTTATATTAATATTTTTAAACATGCACAAAATTACAAAATGCATAATAATATTCAATTTAAACCATTTTAAGATCAAAATAAGGGTGAAATTATAATAAAATTTTTACAAAATTGATCACTAATCATGACCCAAATTGCATCATTACCTTTCTAACCTCTAGGAAACCCTGTCACAAAATCCATCGTGACATGCTCCCATTTCCATTTTGGGATATCTAATGGTCTCATGAGCCCAGCCGGTCTCTGGTGCTCGATCTTTACCCTCTGGCATGTATCACATTGAGCTACTTTCCTTGCCACACTTGTTTTCATTCCCAGCCACCAATAGACTTCGCAGAGATCTCTATACATCTTCGTGGCTCTGGGGTGTACTGTATAACGAGTTCTGTGGGCTTCATTTAAAATCTTTGCCTCAAGGCTTTCAAGTTTGGCACATAAATCCTTCCCCGAAATCTCAATGCCATCATGCATTTCAAATTCAGATCTGTTAGGCTGGCCAAGCTCATCCACCCATAGATGTATTTTCTTATCATCCACATATGCCTCCCGTATTTCATTCACCAAATCCAGCTGAACTACCACGCTAGTGATAAGGACAGACGATTCCTTCTACACTACACTCACCGTTAGATGGCTAAAAGCCTCTAACATCTGCCACTCACGGGCCATCATCCCGGCAATTGAAATAGGCACATTCCTACTCAATGCGTCAGCCACCACATTGGCAAGCCCCGGGTGATACTATATGGTGCAGTCATAGTCCTTAAGAAACTCCATCCACCGTCGCTGTCAAAGATTCAAATCCTTTTGTGAGAACACATACTTCAGGCTCTTGTGGTCCATGAACACCTCAAAGTTTTCACCATACAGGTAATGTCTCCATAGTTTCAGAGCATATATTATGGCTACCAATTCCATATCATGCATCGGGTAGTTTACTTCGTGCCTCTTTAACTGTCGCAATCCATACACGATCACTTGTCCGTGTTGCATTAACACACAACCTAGACCTATCTTAGAGGCATCCGTATACATAACGAATCCTCTTGGCCCACCTAGCAGTGCTAAAACAGGTGCTGTGGTTAGACAATCTTTGAGCTCTTGAAAACTTTCCTCGCACTTGGCAATCCATTCAAACTTGACATCCTTCCGAATAAGCTTCATTATAGGTGCGGCTAAATTCGAAAATCCCTCCACGAATCTTCGATAGTAGCCTGCCAATCCCAAAAAACTTCGTACCTCCGTCACGCTCGTTAGCTGCTTCCATCCCTAAACAGCCTCAACTTTTGTTGGATCTACCGAGATTCCTTCGGCAGAGATCACGTGTCCAAGAAACGCGACATGGGGTAGCCAGAACTCTCACTTTGAGAACTTGGCATACAACTGATGCTTCTAGAGAGTTCCTAGCACCGTCCTTAAGTGCTCCTCATGATCGCTCTCATTCAAGGAATAGATCAATATATCATTTATAAATACAATCACGAACTGATCCAAATAGGGTTTGAACACCCTGTTCATGAGATCCATAAATGCTGCTAGAGCATTTGTTAACCCGAATGGCATCACGAAATACTCAAAATGGCCATACCTTGACCGAAAAGCCATTTTTGGAATATCATCAGGCTTAATCCTCAATTGGTAATATCCAGACCTTAAATCAATTTTTGAAAATATCTTTGCTCCTTGCAGCTAATCGAACAGATCATTGATCCTTAGAAGTGGATACTTATTCTTTACTGTGGCCTTATTCAACTGACGATAGTAAATGCACATTCTCAAACTTCCGTCCTTCTTTTTTACAAATAGCACCATCACGTCCCATGGCGATGTGCTCGGCCTAATGAATCTCTTATCTATCAGTTCCTGAAGCTGACTCCTTAATTCCTTCATTTCTGCCAGAGCCATTTGATATGGAGGAATTGATATCGATTTGGTTCCTAGCATTAGCTCAACTGAGACTTCGATCTCTCGAGGTGGCGGTAGTCTTTCCGGAAACACATCCTCATACTCTCGTACTATCCATACCTCCTTGAGTTTTGGTACTACTTTCTCTTCTAAACGAGCATAACCTATACATCCATGGACTCCTTGGGTTATTAACTTTTCTACCTTCTCGGTCGAAATCATTTTCCCATTCTTAGGGTCACCCTGACCTCGAAATTTGACCCATTCACCTTCGGTTTTCTTTAAGGTCATTATTTTTCTTCGACAATCTATGCTGGCATCATATCTAAACAAGAAGTCCATTCTTAAGATTATGTTGAAGTCATATACTTCTAGCAAAATTAGATCAACTTGAAACTGAGCATCACTTAAACTAATTTCACATCCTTCTAACACTTTTGAAGACCTTGCACTTTTACCCATGGGCGTTGAAATTACTATCGAAAACTCCATAGGTTTAGTTTCTACCCCCAAACTTTTAGCCAAAGCATATGACATAAACGAATGCGTTGACCCAAGGTCTATCAATGCATGTACAAGGGTATCCAATATAAAGAGCGTACCTTGTACGACTGTCAAATCTGTCCCCACATCTTCCTTGGTGAGGTTGTAGACGCGTCCCTGACTAGTCTTGCGAGCCTCCCCTGCTTTTTCAGCTAGTCCACCTGCTTGTCCGAGTTTTGGCTTCTTTGGGTAATTCTTGGAATAGTACCCTAGTTGATCGCACTAGAAGCACACCACCTTCATCAGGTCTTTCACTAGAGGTGTTTCTTTTCTCTTGCGACAGTCTCTACTTATGTGTCCTCTTTCTCCGCACGAGTAACAGTTGGATGTCCCTGCTAAGCATTTCTTTCCCAGATGGTTCTTCTTGCATTTGGGGCATTGCCTGCTATTTTGGGAGCTTTTATTTCTCAATTTCTGTTCCGAGTTTCCCTTCGTTTCACCAGACCTAATGAGCTTCACTTGAAGAAGATTCCTTTCTATTATCAAAGCTTTACTCAAGGCTTCTTCATAAGAGTCGATCGACCAAATGCTCAAAGCCTGCAACAGCTCTACTCGAAGCCCTGACATAAACTTCTGTGCCTTTTGCCATTCATCGGCATCATACATTGGCACGTATTTGATAAGCTGATTGAATTGGGTGTCATTGAGCCACCGACATTTCCCCGGTTTGCATTAGGTTTGTAAACTCCCAACTCTTTTCTTGCTTCCAGCTAAGAGGAAAATACTTATCATTGAAGGCTTTCATAAATGCCTCCCAGACTGATACCGGAGTCTCATCGGATTCTAATCCTTGCCTCGAGTGGGATCATTGTAAAGCCCGTTCTGCTATCTTCCACCATCTTCCAACTTCTTCCTCCAACATGAAAGTGGCACAATTCAATTTGTCCTCATCATTGTACTGTAGATGTTGAAGCAACTTCTCTATTTGCTCCAACCAATATTCAGCCATGCTGGGGTCGTCATTGGGTTTTCCCTTGAACGTTGGTGGTCGCTGTCACCAGTACTGTTCCAGCACATTATCAGTGTGCCTACCGGTTCTCCCCTAGTTGTGTGGGTTACGAGATTTTCTATGATCTTCTCAATCCGATCCAATTGTCCTTCCGGGACTGTTGATTCTGTCTCTTGTTCCTCAGTCCGGATGCTACTACTATCGGCGCGACTGTAGCGGCGATTCCCATTATTTCTTACATCCTCGATTTCCCGATTGGGGTTGACAAGAGTCATGTTCCTTTGTTGTCTTATAGTTACCATCTGAAAGACAAGAAAAAATCTCATTCCACGAGAATTTCTTCAAAATGGAATTTCATTTCAAAACACGATAGATATAACATCGTTTAAGAAAAGCACACATCACATATCTGACCCACTAATAAGCGAAATAAAATTGTCCATGATTCTTCCTATGGGCTGGCTGATTTCCAGACCCAAGCATCGTCGTTCGCTGTGTCATCTTCAGACTCGGCTGCAGGTCCCTCAAGGTCGTCGTGCACAGTTGCTTCTTCTTCTTCGTCGTCCAAGTCAAGGTAGCCAGCGCCCATCATATTAGCTTAAACTGCCTCAATGTCATCCCAATCTCCATCTGAGTCTAACATTTCGTCTCCTTCTACTTCAATCCCCTCATACATGTTGGTGGCGTGGTCGCGAAACTGTTGGCAATAAAAGTATAAGGATGCGTAATTGCCTTGAACGTGAAGTCCTTCAGCTAAGTCTCTCCAAACCCCTTCCATGTGATTTATCAAAAATTCCACTTGGGCATGCATCAGGGTTGGCCGTATGAAACTGCTTGGCGACACATCTCTTAGTATACCTTCGAGAAGATCAAGGCGACCAAAGATGTTTACCATTTTTGGTTCATTGTCCACCCATTGGCTAGTCCAGTGGGTCACCCAGAATTGCTCAAGGTAATCTCCTTCCATTCTGACATTGAAAAACTAATTAGATTTCCATTATTCACCGGGAATAGTAGACACATAGTGTCTGTACATGAATAATACACTAGGTAAGCTCCCAGGAAAGAGAGGTGGGTCACAAACGGACGCACTTAAGTACCAAGTCTTTCCTTAGCCAGAACTTTCCTAGACGTGTACTTTCACTATAGCACACTTAAGTCCATAATCCCTAGATAAGGATTTCCTAATCTAAGTTTTTCTAAACCTCGGTTTCATAGATCCCAAATGATCTATCCTAAATCTCCAAATAAAACTTTGGTTCTGATACTAACTGTAACACCCCGTCTTCCAGGGCATTAAAATATATGCTAGGATTGATTTTTTTTTTTTTTACACCAAACACAAATCAATAATAAATCCTCAATATAACCTTTATATATAACATTCCCAACCATAGCAAAAGAATGATACAATTTAAACATAAGCATAAGCAAGATCAGAACCTGCATGAAACCTCGAAAACATAATATAGGTTCATAAACATCATTTACCCAACACATCCTCACAAGCATTTATTTAAAATCTAAATAATACAGCCGAATGAAATATATGGTCCTAGTCTCACATGGAACCCATAAAATTTTCGTCACGATTAGGCCTCGATCACCTCCTTGCCCTTCCGGCCGATTGCCTCGCCTGGAATGTGGAATATTCCAGGGACATAGTCCAATATTATAAGATGAAATCTTCTAAGTGAGGGTTAGATAAGCATGAATGAATGAATGATGCATGGACATTTATAAACAAATACCCTAGTGTAACTTTCCTAGCCCACCAGCCCGACACAGAACCCTAGGCAAAATCCCGAACCTTTGCAGGATAACCCTAACGTTGTTCCATCAATTGCCACCGGGGAATTACAGCTACACTCTTAGGGCAACATTCCAATCCCATGCACGAGTTTCAATATGACAATAATATTGTGCCATGTGAGTATCACAACTTTCCATGCAAATAGAATATGAACAAATATGATGAAGATGATCATAACATACATAAATATCATGCATAGAAAGGTATTCATGTTATGTACGGATTATAGGGACAAACCACTCACCTTTTACAAAGTTTGGGCTACCTCGAAAAGCGTGCAATCATCTCGTTTTTTGTGCTAACTTTCAAATTCGCGCCAATTGTTTCACCTCAAATCCCAAGGCACCCTAGGTAAGATATTTATTTAAGTCATCAATAAAAACTATTTTTTTTTTCATTTTTCTTGCCATTTTCTCTATTTTTCTCCACTTAATTTCTCTAACAATCCAAAATAAATACCTATATCACTTTTTTTTCCAAATCCTTTTCCATGATAAATCCTAAAATATTTTTCTAAGCATATTAAAAATAATTCAAAAATTAACAAGGCCCCACGCACTAGCGCGTGATAGGGCGAATGAGACTGGCGTGTGAAGCCCATGTGCCGGTCATCTTCTCCGGCAAAGGCTTTACTGAAAAAATGGGATTTTCACACCTTGCTAAACTACATGTCAATTCGATCACGATGGTACCTGAATCAGCCTAAAATCGAAAGTCGGTCAATCGGGGGCTCGAAGTGTCAGCAAGAGCGTCTGCCTAGGGCTCCAACGAGGCTTCAGATCTCGCTCGTTCTTGCTTTGTTGCTCACGAAATTCTCTAGAAATGCTCTCTAACTTATGGGAAACAAAAGTCCTCTATCATTGCCTCTTAATTCATTCAAAAATGGCTTCGATTTGAGCTTTAATCTTCTAAAAATTTCAGCCATCGTTGAGCTCTCTTTAAAGGAAAAGTTGAAGCTCGAAATGGCCTTGGCTGCCTCACCCATTGCCTTAAACGTCCTCACCTCCCCTCGATCAACCTAAAAGTATCCACTCGTGCCTGAAAAAGTAAGTTGCAGACTTCGATAATTCGGTCAGCTTTCTTGGCTGAATTTCTCAAAAATTTGGCCACCCCGATGGCCATTGTCAATTCATCATCATTCCTTGGCCATCCCTGACCACCCCTCATGCTAGTCCAGTGGCTTTCGGTGACTCTTTGTGGCCTGGTTGGATTCCATGGCCAAGATTTTTATTTTTTTACACTTTTGCCCCACTATTTTATCTTTACTATTTTGGCCCTCTTCCACAAAAGCCCCTCAATTTTTGAATATTTCCATTAAGTCCCTCAAGTTATAACCTTTCCATACCTCCCTTGAAATTTTTAGAAAAATGTCATTTTGACCCCTCGGGCAATTTTTTGGAAAATTATGCTTAGGCCCGAATTTTCGTTTTGGCTTTAAACCTCTTGGTTTCTTCCCGAAACTTCTGAAGGGTTGTCCTACTCGATGAACCGAAGCTTCCCAAGGCTTCCGTTACCTTCTCGGGAGTCTCCTACATTAATTCAATTTTTTAGCCTGATCCATAGCTATACCAAAAATGGTTTCTGATTCAATTTCTTTCGGTCTTACAAATCATGCCTTAATATGCTTGTTAAAAGAATTCCTATTTCCTTTGGCATTTAAGCTTTAAGGTTCTCCCTTCGACTTATTTGGTAAAAAAATTTTGGGCTTTTCAAATACCTATTTTTCTCGAATTTCCATTTTTCCTTTAAGATAATAACCCAAAGTTCTTGGGTATTACACTCTCTGCCCATTTGATCAACCCATGTTAGTCCTATCCTGGCCCCTTGCAACAACATCATTACAGCCGTGTCTGGATTTTCACGTGTTCGCCTTAGATCCCATCCTCATTAATGATGGATCACATCCATATTAATGAGGGTCCCGTCGGCATCTTACTGCTGCATGGGCATTTCTGCCAACACCGGATATTTTGTCCCATCACCTACAAACGTACAACACATGCAGGAGGACGTCTCCTTCTCCTATATATCAAACAGCTCTTCTTAGAGCCCTGGTATGCTTTTCCTACCAACATACTGATACTCTGCATCTCCTTACTCGCTTATTTACTTAAGCATCAAAGTATTTTGCAGGGACCGATCGGCGGGTCAACAAATCGAACCAGATAACCCCATTTCTCCTTCTTGGATTCATTACACCAGTGCGGATCAACAAATCACGATAGATCAATTCCAAATGTCAACATTTTAGTGCTAGAAGGAGGGCCTGCTCTGGTCAATATCAATGCCAAAAACGAGGAATACAAGAGGTTCCGAAGTGATGACCAACCAACCTGCAAACGATGCTAACTAGTTGTCGAAAATTCCACAGGTTGGGGGCACGGTTGCATCCGCTTCTATCCCTCCTCCGAACGTCCTCAAATGGTGTCCCTGCCCGCCTATGGCCTCTACCTCTAGGATAAAGGCGACGCAAGCCTAGCAGCAGCGTCAAGAAGTATTGGAGAATACCGTCATGCAGCTCGCTGATGCGGTTAGGGCACTTGCCCAAACACAAGTTTAGACAGCACATATGCATACAGGGGTCATGCCACCCGTGGGAGCCCCTTGACCTCCAGGCAGAGGGCTTTCACCAAATTAAAGAGAAGCCAAAATAGACCTATAGCGAGCTGGATCGGTTCACTCCTCAAACCTGCATTTTCGAAGGACAAAAGAACGGCGGTGCCATGAAGATGAACCAGGGGTGCATCCCTCTAAATGAAGGGCATGTGTGAGTCCTTGTAGAGATCGCCGTGAAGACGCTTATGAAAAAAGTTAACGACGTGGGGATCCACGCCGGGGGGAAAGCTCAGTCAGAGTCAACCCTAGTTATGCTACCCACTGTAACTCCCTTGATCATGAGCTGAGGAGGCGTCCTCTTCCACGGGATCGCCATTCCCCAAAGCAAGACCTCGCGCGGGAAAAACAACCCCTCATGGGGCGATCTGCAAATTAGTGGGGGAACTACTACTGAGGATCCAGCAGTTGGAGGCGAGGCATGGGGAACATAACCGATGGGAAAGCCATGAAGAGAGGACCTCATTCTCCAGGGAAATCGAGTTGGAGCCTCTCCCCCACAGATTCAAGGTCCTCAGTATCCCTCAATACAATGGGGATAGCGACTCATATGACCACCTGGATGCTTTCAATGTCCAGATGGACCTGCAGACTTCCAGCCCATTAGCAAAATGATGAGTTTTCCCTGCGACCTTGGAAGACATACCTCAGGCATGGTTAAGGTGGCTCCATCCTTGTAGTATCTATAGTTGGGAGGAGTGCCAGAAGAAATTTATTGACCAGTACAGGTCGCTCCGAAGGCAGCTCGCCCTGACATGTCACCTCGCTACGGTGTTCCAACGATCCGACGAATCTTTGAAAGATTATATAGAGAGGTTCAAGTGCGAGGTGAATAATATGGAAAGCCTCTCAGACGAGAGTATCTTGACCGCAATCTCCTCCGAACTTCGAAAGGATGGGAAGCTCTACGAAAGCATCTACAAGTCCCCCGTAAGAGACCTAAGCGAATTCTATGAGCGAGCTGTGAATGAGGTCTGATGGGAGGAAGCTTTTGGTTTGAAAAAATCAAGCGATCAGAAAAAATGGGAGAGAGGGCGCTATCCAAAACAAGAAAAGAGGTGATGGAGACACTTGAAAAGAAGATCAAGGGCAGAATACTGGCAATCAGACTATCAAAAAGGTAAGGTATGAGCAAGGGGTGGAGTGACCTCCACACTGAGGTTGGTATGAAAGTTACAATGTCCTGTCTAACTCTCAGGATAGGATCTTTGCCACAAAATGGAGTAAATAAGACTTTGGAAGGCCTAACCCCATAAAGACTCCCGACAAATATAGAAACAAAAACAAGTTATGTGCCTATCACAATGAGGCGGGACACATCACCTCCGAATGTTAGGCGCTAAAGGATGCGATTGAAGAGTTAATCAGGAAGGGTCACCTGCGTGATTATGTGGTGCGCCTAAGAGATCAACAATCCCAATAGTCAGCCCAACCAAATCCTCGTCAAGCTCCTAAGCTGGACCAAACACTTACAATAAGAATCATTTTTACCATTCATGGAGGGCCTCATATTGCGAGGACTTCTAATAGATCCCATGAACGGTATGTTAGGGAAGTTGGTCACCTTTTGCTCGTTGGGAATAGCAGCTAAGAAGGGCCCTCCAAGAGAGCCAGAGTCCAAAGTGGCTCCAGACGATATTGCTTTCACTAAGGATGATTCCAGAGATGTGCACTGAACACATAACGATGCCCTTATGGTCTGAGCCCGTATTGGCAATATGGAAGTGCGAAGAATCATGGTAGATATAGGCAGTTCAGTAAATGTCATGTATAGAGGGTGCTTTGACTAGATGGGACTGGAGTTAGACTAGCTGATAGCATCCTTAGAACCGCTATATGGATTCACCGGTGACGCAGTAATTCCAAAAGGACGCATAAGGCTCCCACTCACGGTTGGGGAATCAGATTTTTAAGCCATAGCAATAGCAGATTTCCTTGTCATCAATAGCCCATCTACGTACGACATCTTCATGGGGAGGCCTGCCATGAATGACCTAGATCTATTTGTCTCAACCAAAGTCTTGGCGATAAAGTTCCCGACTCCAAATGGGACCGGGTGCATAAGAGGCGAGCAATATTTAGCGAGACGCTGCTATAAGGAAGCACTGAAAATAGGGCTCAAAGGAAAAAAAAAAAAAAAGGCCAATATGGTCTTTAGAGGGGAAGCGCGAGTCATTTCCAGCTAAGGAGTCAACCACAATTTGGACCGGGGCGAGATGGATTGCGATCGAGATGCCAGCCCAACAGACGAACTGGAAGATATTGTAGTCAGCAACCTCCATACTAAAAAATGCCTTAAAGTGGGAAAATGCCTCTCCCTTGAGGTAAAGTCCCAATTGATTGATTTCCTTAAAGCAAATTTGGATGTATTTGCATGGAACTATGAAGATATGATAGGAATAAACCCGAGCGTGATGCTACATCGACTCAATATCAATCTCAACCATAAGCCAATTTTCCAGAAGATGAGATCCATGATGAATGAGCGTTACGCGACCTGAAAGAAGAGGTAGACAAACTCTTGGCCAACAAATTTATCAGGGAAGCCCATTACCCGACCTAGGTGGCGAACCCAATCCTAGTGAAGAAAAAGAATGGAAAGTGGAGGACCTGCGTTGACTTCACAAATTTGAACAAAGCCTGCCCAAAAAACAGTTTCCCTCTACCCAGAATTGACCGGCTCGTGGATGCAACAACTGGCCACCAACTTCTTAGCTTTATGGATGCCTATTCGGGGTACAACCAGATCCCTATGAACCCCGACGAGGAGGAGCATACATCATTTGTGACGAATTAGGGGCTATACTGCTACAAGGTAATGCCTTTTGGACTAAGGAATGGAGGAGCTACATACCAACGGCTAGTTAACATGATGTTCAGAGATCTGATCAGATGAACCATGGTGGTATACATTGATGATATGATAGTAAAGTCCAGGCAAGCCACCAACCACATCAGCGACCTAGAAGAAGCATTCCAGATTCTAAGAAAGTACCAGATGAAATTGAATCCGCTCAAATGCTCATTCGGTGTGGCTTCTGGAAGATTTTTGGGATTCATGGTGAATGAAAGAGGGATCGAGGACAACCCGGAGAAAATTTGAGCTCTGCTTGACATGCGATCACCCACCAAGATGAAAGAAGTGCAAAGCCTTAATGGCCAAATCACTGCACTCAACAGGTTTGTCTCCAAAGCATCTGATAAGTTCATTCCATTCTTTAATGTCTTAAAGCAGGCAAAGAGCTTCGTGTGGATGGAGGAGTGTGAAAACGTTTTCCAATAACTGAAGGAATATATGAGACGAGCCCCCCTCATGGCAAAACCCAAGGACGAAGAGGAATTGATTGTCTAAGTATGCTATCAGCACATCACTAGTGCAAGAAGAAGACTGAGTGCAGTACCCGGTGTATTATGTGAGCCACAAACTACTTAATGCTGAAACGAGGTACACCCTCATGGAAAAGCTTGTCTATTCCTTAGTGGTCACGTCAAGAAAGCTACGCCTTTATTTCCAAGCCCATCAGATTGGTGTATTGACCAAACATCCACTGAAATAGATCTTACAGAAGCCTGACTCATTTGGCCATCTACTCAAGTTGGCTATTGAGCTCGCCCAATTCAACATAGAGTACAAGCCAAGGTCAGCCAACAAGGGGCAGGTGTTGGCAGATTTTGTCGCAAAATTCACAGGACCGGTGGAGGAAACCGTCTCCCCAATATTTCTTATCTTGGAGTTATTTATGGATGGTTCTTCCAGGGAGCATGGATCTGGAACTGGTGTGCTCTTAATAAGCCAAGAGGGACACAAGATTCCTTATGCGTTGAGGTTTGGATTCAAAGAAACTAATAATGAAGCCGCGTACGAAGCGTTGTTGGCTGGTTTGCACTTGGAAAGAAAAGTCAAGGCAGAGTGGTTAGCAATTTTCAGTGACTCCCAGCTTATAGTCTGTCAAATACGAGGAGAGTATCAAGCAAAGGGCCCAAATATGGTAGCATACCTTTAGAAAGTTAATGAACTATTTTGCCTCTTCGAGGAGTGAAAATTGAATCAAGTACCAAGGAGCCATAACTCTCACACCGATGCCCTTGCTCGCTTGGCGTTAGTGGGAGACGCGGACGCGTTAGGGGCCATTCCTGTGGAGTTCTTAGCAATACCGAGCACAAAAAAATAAAATGAGATGTTAGTGATCGAGCCGAGGTCGGATTCATGGATGAGGCCTATCATTGAATATTTGTAAGAAGAAAAGTTGCCAAGTGACAAGTTAGAAGCACGACGTACGTGAGCTCGGGCAACCAAATACTATATTCACAACGACGTGCTGTACAAAAGGGGGTTTTCAACCCCGCTGTTGAGATGCATCGATAAACCTGATTGCCAGGTAGTTCTTACAGAAATCCATGCCGATCACTGCGACAATCATGCTGGGGGAGTATCTTTGGCCCAAAAGACACTTGCTAGGGTTTCTATTGGTTTACCATGAAGCAAGATGCTGTAAATCTGGTGAAGAAGTGTGATGCATGCCAAAGGTTTGCAAAGATACCGCGAGCTCCCCCCGCCTACCTACAACAAATGAGCAACCCATGGCCCTTCGCCATATGGGCCATCGACCTGATCGGGCCGCTTCTGACAGCTCGCGACAGATGCAAGCATGCTATCGTGGCTGTTGGTTATATCACCAAGTGAGCAGAAGCAAAGGAGCTCGCACAGATATCCACTACAAAAGTAGAAAAGTTTGTATGGAGTGATATCATCTGCAGATTCGGAGTTCCTCAACAGATAGTCACAGACAATGGAAGCCAGTTTACTAGCGAGTATTTCGTCCAATTTTGCGAATCACTAGGGATCAAGAAGAGCTTCATAGTCGTGGATCACCCACAAGCCAACGGACAAGTCGAAGCTGTCAACAAAATAATCAAGCAGGCATTAAAGACCAAGTTGGAGGCCAAAAAGGGAGCCTAGGTGAACGAGCTACAAACCGTGTTTTGGGCCTATCGGACCACAACTCACACCACCACGGGAGAAACTCCCTTCTCTATGGTATATGGGTTTGAGGCTTCCAATAGAAAATGAAGTGATCAGTCAGCGTAGAGCCACCTTTGATCCAAAGGACAATGGCCAGCTATTGGCCACGAATCTAGATTTACTTGAAGAAGCAAGAGAGCTAGGTCGCATGAAAGTAGCAACCTACCAACAACGCATTGCGAGATACTATAATCAGAAGGTTCGGGTCCGATACTACAACATCGGCGACCTCGTGCTGCGCCTTGTTCTCCCTGGAGTTCGCAAGACCAGCGATGGGGTATTCGACCCAAACTGGGAAGACCCCTATATTATAAAAGAAAGCCTCAGCAATGGAGCGTATCACTTGCCCGACATGGATGGAGCCATTCTCCCATGAGCTTGGAACGCAGAACATCTGAGGCCATATTTTCGATAAGCAAACATTTCTCTTTCACATGATATTAGCTATCAATGGACATCTCATTTTCACCAACATTACTTTGTTAAATTGAGCATTCGGTTTATACGATATTAATGTGTCTTTTTTCTGCCAAATCTTATTACTTCCACATTTCGGTTGCTAAAAATAAGAATCAGAAGATAGTCTGGAGTATGGGAGCTATGGCCTGCGAGCTGGGTCCCATTCAACTTGGCTTACGCGCCATGGTTTGAGGATTACCTGAGCATTCACCATAGTCCTCACCTTAGACCAAGCTTCAAAAAATATATATATATATACAATCCATTCATCTTGGCCTATTGTCATGGTTTGGAATCTACCAAGCAGCCACCTGCATTAAGTTATCTCAAGTCAAAAGTTCACTAGCTGGGGTCCTTTCATCTTGACGCAAGTCATGGTTTGCGACCTACCTGGGTGTTCCCTCTCGACTACATTATTTTTTTATGTTCAATTGAATATCTTTTAAGTTGCGAGCTGAGAACTGTTCCTCTTGATTTAAAGTCATGGTTTGGTATCTACTAAACAATCGTTTCCATTATTTAAGCTGAGGGTTCGTTAGCTGGGGTCCTTTCCTCTTAACTCAAGTCATGGTCTGTGACTTTCCTGGGTGTTCCCTCTTAGCTTCTTAAACTTGTAACAAGCCAAGATATGTCAATTGAGGTTGCAGGACGGTCTACCTGGACATATATCTCGACAAACTTTTCATTATAACGTATATGATATTTCGTTGGGACGTGTTAGCTAAGGTTCACCTTAATTTTCCTAAATATTGCTATTTGTGACCTACTAGACACGCATCTTGATTGTCAAATATTATATTCATCGGTCGTGAGTTGATCAGTCTTGGCATATTAACTGGGACTATAGGATGATCTATCGGAACGTGCATCCTTGCAAGGTTTTCAATATGATCTTGTCAAAAACGTGTTACCTAAGGTTAGTCTTAAATTTTCCTAAAGCATGGGAGATCACGCCTTACTGGGCACGCGTTGATAGTCATTACACCTAATATCGATGACCTGTCTTGAGCTTGTTAAATCTGCGAGCTGGGAATTCTCTGGATCTGTATGAACTTATCGGCCTCAAGTTATATTATTGAAGATTTCTTCCAAGTCATGAAGATCATTTTAAGTTATATCTTGAAGATTGATTCAAGTGTTATCCTTTTGAGTTTCATTCAAACTTCAAGATCGATTGGCTTGAGTTCACGAAAAAATTTAAAGCAAAAAGCACATGCTCAGAAAAGTGTTGCATTTCATTGAACAATTACTTGCATTACAAAGTATGAGGAGGAGCATTTGTGTTACCAAAAAAAGGGAGGGGGGGGAAGAAGGAAGCCTTGCTAGGAGGGGCGGTAGCTTCGATAAGATGGGCTTCAATAGGTTGAACCTCGACAGACCTGGATGGCTCGACCTCGTCGCAAGCAACTGGCGTAGTAACCTCTGATGGATCAGGCAGAGTGGCAGCTTCGGCGTCCTCAGGAGCTTTGGTCACATACCGTTTCACCTCCTTGACTCCTGCACACCGAAGAAAGAGAAATCCATCTCAGAATGGTTCAGCCAGAGGGTGTACAGGAACGCCAAGCAGGTATCAGACTTGGTTTCCTTGTGTACCAAGTCCATCCAAGCTCCCACTTCTACCTTGATGTCATCAATGGTCCTTTTTGCGATTTGCTCGCACCGATAGCTCGATCGTCGGCCTGTTTGCGCTCATCCTTAGCTGTATGTAGCTCCGCTTCAACCAATTTTAGCCTGTCTTGGGTTTTTTGAAGCTCTTCCTTGGCTTTATTTAACTTGCCAGTAAGCTTGGAATTGGCAGACTCCCACATGTCTTTCGACTGACGAAGTTCCTCTTCGAGGTCTTTATGTTTCTGGCTCGCCTCCTCAGCCTTCTTTCGAGCCAAAAGGAGCTCGGCCTCTTGAGCCTTCTTCTCCTTCTCAAGTTTCCCTATCTTGGCCTGAAGGGACATGTTCACCACATCAAGCTATGCGTCAAAGTCCAAGTGTTGTGTTCTGAGCTTCATGGAGGTAGGGAAAGCTGTGAAATAAGAAAAGTTAGCCCATAGCGAAAAGTATATGAGAAATCTACTAAGAGGTTAGGGTACGAAAAGTGTAACTTACCACCAAACTGTGGCGAGCTATGAAGTCGTAGAAGGGGACCCCTTTCATCCCCGCGTCATCCAGGGGCTTCGCACCCATGCCCAAGATAGTGGGCATGTAGTCCAGAAGAAGGCGACATAGGACCCTCCCAGCATGGCCTCCAAGGCTGGCTCTTTTTCAAGGATCCTAGCCCTCTTACTCCTATCATTTTCTCGTTATGACGGCTGGTCAGGTTTTCTTTTTGAGCTTGAGGCATCCTGGGCATCCTTCACAACCTTCTTCCCACGAGCTGCACCTGGACCACGATCGTGGGAGGTAGGAACTCGTTATCCTGGCTGCTGAGGGGGATGCTGTTGCGATTGAGATTGTTGGGAGTAGGGTCATTGTCATTGTTCTTACTGTTGAGGGTGATGCTTCGGCGGCTAAGATGGTTGTTGCTGTTGAGAACATGACTGTTGTTGAGGCTACTCCGACCTCCCACCCCTCGAGTTTAAGCTCGGAGTTGGGGACGAGGTAGCACCCAACTTGGTCCCTGATCTCTTTGGCATAACGAGGTCAAGATCCACCATGTCTTTGGTTTGGCTATCTTCCCCTTTGTTGCTACTCGGCTCAGCGACTTGGAAGGCGAATGGGAGGACCTTTGCACCTAGGACCCCGACGTGATTTCCTTTGATGATCTCAGCGTTAAGAAGAGGTGCGAGCTCATGTTCCCTGAGTAGCTCGTTAGTTACTTCAAATTCTTTCGTGCCCGATCCCACAACAACGAGCTTGTCCAAAATCTCAATCTCTTCGACCGATAAGCTTAGTTTTCCCTTTTCGAGGTCCGCATGACCAATAGAAAGTGTTAGAAACGTAAGGCGAGATAAAGCGATCTACGCCAATGAGCATGCCTTTACCTGGAGTGAGCGCAAAGCTGAAGTCCTTGAGTGACAAAAGCGAAGGGCAAGAGACGAAGAACCAATTGGACTTGTAATAGCCCACGTTGGACTTCCCCTTTATCCTGCCTTGGGGAAGGGCGGCTTTGTATTGTAAAGGACGAGCTGCCAAGTAGTACAGCCCGTCCTTAGCATTCTTAAAACAAAAAAGAAATCTAATCAATTTTGGTGACGAAAGGGGGAGGTTATTCCTAAGAAGTAAGACAGTCAAGGAAGTAAGTTGGGTTACGAATTTGGTGTCAATTGAAAATGTGCGAGTTTGACGTCATTCAAAAGGTCGAGAAGGTATGGAGCTACCAGGAACCTAAAATCGGACTCAAGGTGCTGGGGGCTAATGGCTATGTAGCCAAATGGTGGATAGGCTGTGTGAGAGCTCAGGGCGGGGACGTACACTCGATAGTTCACTGGGAAACGAAATTTCAAGTACAGGTCCCCACCTCAGGAAACTTGGCTTTGGAGGGAAATCTTTTAAAGACCTCACGCCCCATCCTTCCTTCAGCGACCAGCTCTTGGACCTCCAGGTCGGCTTCGGAAGAAGTCATATCAACGACCTCCCTAGATCGCGAGCTCGTCCCCTCAAAGTGGTGTCTTTCCATCACAAGGAAATCTTCAAAGGTCGAGGTATCGTCTTCCCCTATGATATGGTTGCAACGCTTTTGACCTGAATTCTCTCGGACATAATCGAACATCTACAAAGAGAAAGAAAGGACAGTCAGGTCGCAGGTCACAAATCGAACCCCAAAGAACCAGAAAAACCCTAAAAGGCCATGCATTTTGCAACAGAGTGCCGCCTAAGGCAGAGGGGCTGCAACTACGAGCCCGGTATCCCGTGGAAGACTAACCCTAAAAGTCTTTAAGCCCAAAGGCTTAGAGAACACCTAACCAACCGATTTGAATCGGTCTCCCAGGAAACAAAAGCGACACCAATAGAATCAGGAAGACCAGAAGGACCATCAATGGCTAACCGACGATGGACAGACTAAACAAAAGGAAGAGATGAGATTCATGAGAAGCTTACCAATCGCCGAGTCTCTCGCTGGTGTGAAATCTTGAAGCGAAACGTCGGGCAGATATGGTAGATGCCTAAGCAATCGCAGACGAGAGGGCCTAGTAGCAATGGAAGTCTCGAGAGCAAGAAGGCAAAAGCAAAAAGCAAGGAAAATTCAAAGTGACATGAAAGAGGGAAAGAGGCAATACCCTATGCTATTTATACCTTTTAGCTCGATCAATCTTAGCCGTTGGATCAAAATGACTTATGGAATGCACCACATCCATCGCCCGCACGACAGCCTATGGGTCCCACAGGCATAATCATGTGCAGTAATGGGGAAACGTGCACATTAAATGCGCTGCATACAAGACGTGCTGCATGAAACTGCATGATTTGAAGTGATTGGCCAAAAAGGTGAAAGGTGTATTAACAACCGGAATGGCTGACACGCGTCAACTCTCAATCCAAAGATTGTACTGCGAGTTGGGGGGCTTAATGTTACGGGTATTTCCCGCTCTACTCCTTATGGGTTGGGCTCAACTCAGCGAGTCGACCCAATAACATAAGACCCAGTAGACCTCGAGTTGAATTTATCGAAGCGAGCTCGCACATTGCTAGAGCCTGAGCTCGGATCGCAGGACCAAGCGAGCTCCCGGCAATGCCTCTAGCTCGCTTACCTATCCGAGCGAGCTCCCAACTATACCTCAAGCGAGCTCTTAGTGACTCTTGCAGTTCATCGACCTAGCCGATCAGCTTGCATAACGAGAAGGTCATATGCTAGAGAATATTAGTGGTCTAGGGGTCATCCCAACTGGGCCATTCGAGCCCCATTTGGCCCCATCCTCTCAGCCCATGTCAGTCCCATCTTGGCCCCTTGCAACAACATCATTACAGCCACGTCTGGATTTTCACGTGTCCACCTTAGATCTCATCCTCATTAATGACGGATCCCATCCACATTAATGAGGGTCCCGTCGGCACCTTACTACTGCAAGGGCGTTTCTGTCGGCGCCAGATATTCTGTCCCATCACCTACAGACGTACAGCATAAGAGGACATCTCCTCCTCCTATATATCAACCAGCTCTTCCTAAAGCCCTGGTATGCTTTTCCTGTCAATTTACTGATACTCTGCATCTCCTTACTCTCTTACTTACTTGAGCATTCGGAGTATTTTGCAGGGACCAGTCGGCGAGTCAACAAATCGAACCAGATAACCCCTTTTCTCCCTCTTGGATTCATTACACCAGTGGTGTGGATGCATCGGGTTCGTCCCACATCGATCGCCCAGAGAGCAACTGAGGGGCTCATAAGTGTGGTGGGGCTCTTGTCCTTTAAAGGGCGAGAGCTTAAAAAGATGATATGTGGCTGTGAGCCCATGATGATGACACGATGTGTAATACCCCAAAAGCGTAGATGAGGGTAGTATACATCGAGGATAAATAAGGAAGGAAACAACACCAGCTGGATACATTTTAGATTGAATGTAGGCAAAGAACTCTAGGGTTAAGCATGCTTGACCTGGGGAAGCCCAAGGATGGGTGACCCCCCTAGAAAGTTCGTGTAAACCCATCAGGGTAAGTTGTCTCAAACCTTCCTATCGCTCGATGCAGGGTGTTACAAAAATGTGTGTCAACATTTGGCGCCGTCTGTGGGAAACCCTCTAATAGTCCCTACAACCCTCGATAAAGGAAGGGCCGATAGAGCCCCACCACTCCTGCCGGGGGGGATGGTGTGGATGCACCTGGTTTGTCCCACATCGATCACCCAGGCAACTGAGGGACTCATAAATGCGGTGGGGCTCTTGTCCTTTGAAGGGTGAGAGCTTAAAAGGCTGATCCGTGGCTGTGGGCCCATGATGATGACATGATATGTAATACCCCAAGGGCCTAGATGATGGTAGTATACATCAAGGATAAGTAAGGAAGGAAACAACACCAGCTGGATACCTTTTTGAGCTGAATGTAGGCAAAGAACTCCAGGGTTAAGCGTGTTTGACCTGGGGAAGCCCAATGATGGGTAATCCCCCTGAAAAGTTCACGTAGGCCCATCAGGGTAAGTTGTCACAGATCTTCCTATCACTCGATGCGAGGTGTTACAAAAATGTGTGTCAACATTTGGAGCCATTTGTGGAAAACCCCTTAATGGTCCCTACAACCTCTGATAAGGGAGGGGTCGATAGAGCCCCACCACACCTGTGGGGGGGACCACACCTATGGGGGGGGGATGGTGTGGATGCACCGAGTTTATCCCACATCGATCGCCCAAAGGGCGACTGAAGGGCTCATAAGTGCGGTGGGGTCTTGTCATTTGAAATGCGAGAGCTTAAAGAACTAATCCGTGGCTGTGGGCCTATGATGATGACACGATGTGTAATACCCCAAGAGCCCAGATGAGAGTAGTATACATCGAGGATAAGTAAGAAAGGAAATAATACCAGGTAGATACATTTTGGGCTGAATGTAGGCAAAAAAACTCCAGAGTTAAGCGTGCTTGACCTGGGGAAGCCCAAGAATGGGTAACCCCCCCGGGAAGTTCGCATAAGCCCATCAGGATAAGTTGTCTCGGACCTTCTTATCGCTCGATGCGGGGTGTTATAAAAATATGTGTCAACACTAGGCAAAATCAAAATAGGGAGTGAGATAAGGAGTGTGGTTAGAGATGACCTAAAGAAAGTGGGAATTATTTTTTATTGAATTGAAAAATATTTTCTTTTCATCTTTTTCCAATCAAACACACCCTTAATTTTTACATTTGAAATTATATTTGTATTAATATATTATATATTTATATTAACATGACATAAAATATAATATATTAATACACGAATATTGTTTTAAATGATAGAAGTCATTTCTCATTGACCCTCTTTCTTTTTTTTTTCTTTTTTTCATATGTATATGAATATAATTCACAAGAAACAAATATTTTAAAAATAAAAATAAAATTAAAATTCTCATATTGATTGGCTTCTTTTTGGAAAAAATTAAGAGTCCTATAAATTAATTCACAAACAGTCTCTCGTTTAAAAGGTTGAAGCAAGTGTAAGGCATGAGAAAAAATAGAGAAGAATACAGAAAAAAAATATAAAATTGGTGAAAAAAATAAGAACTTTGTTGTCAAAATGACTAAGAAGAGATTAAAATGTTAAGAAGGGCAAGTAACACCTTCTCTAAAGAGATCTTAATGTGAGTTTTTTTCACCTAAAACTCTTAGAGTGTGTTTGATTGCACACATTTTTCATGGAAAATATGTAATTATTACACATTTTCTATGGAAAACAATCAAACTTCTCTTAATTTTTCTATGGAAAAATATGTATGGTGCAACCATTTAAAGTTTCTTTCCATGAAATTCATTTTCCAAGAGAGTGAAATGGTTTTTATTTTCTAGACAATATTACCTAGAATTAAATTCTAGGTAATGCAATCAAACACACCTTTAGGGTGTGTTTTATAGGGGTGAAATTCATTTTCCATCCAAATTATAGAAAATTCTATCAAACAAATTTCTTTTTTCATAGAATTCTAATTCAATCTTAATTCAAAAAGTGAAGATTTTTTTTAAAATCAATGAATTAAAATTCCTATGGGGTGGGGTGAAAATTAAAATTCCATGAAATTAGAATTTCGCCCTACTTTCCATCCCCCAATCAAACACACCCTTATTTCTTGGTTTTCTTATATTACAGGAGAAATTAATTTTAAAAAATGTATTATGTTCATTTTTTTATTTACATCTATGATCATGTATAGTTATATTTATTTGCTTTGTGTTATATAGACCCTAAGTAACATGGTTGAAAACGTTTCAAAAGATGCTTAGGGTGCCAATTGAGAAAACTTTTAAAAATACGTGGATATAGTCACAAGTAGTATCGTGAAATAAAAATTTATATTTTTTTCATATACGCATTTTAAGTAAATATATATATATATATATATATTTGTGTTACTTACTCTAAAAGTTCATCTTCCAACTTGGATTCATCTTCTAAAATACCCAAACGTTCCGGACAAGACAAGTGGCTCGAAAAGAAATAAAGTCTTTAAAGTGTAGATTTTGAAAACTTCATTGTTTTTGTGATATGACATGTTTTATAAATATTATATGTTTTACGTGACACGCTAAAAATATGTATAAGTTTTATTTTGATGATATTAAGTATATCAAATATGTCTAACTCGTCATACGAAATAATTTTATATTTAAGACACATAATTTATTTTAGTGAAAATAGATGACTTTTATATTCATATATTTAGTTGTGATTTAAAAATTTATTATAATGATTTCTAAATATTTCTAGTCAGAATGCTCGAAAAGTTTTCTCTTTTAAGCTTGATATTTTGGAATGAATAGAAAATTTAACCTCTTTAATACGAGCTATGAATTAAATTATGTTCAATTTTTAAAAATAACATACATATAAAGATTTTACGTTAATAAACTAAACTGACACAAAATTTGTACGGAAAGGCAAGAGTACTAGAGGTGAATCCTCCCAAATATTTAGTGAATTTGTGAAAATAAATAATAAAAATAAGAGATCAAAGTGAATGAAAATTTTGAAAATAAAATATAATATGAAGGGCCTTTATAAAGAAATATTTTTTAAAAAGTCCTCAAATTATAATATAAAAACACGTTCTAAAACGATGTAGCTTGTTTCATATCCACCGACGGTGACCTGCAAAAAAATGTGCATGGCCAACTTGTACATGCATTTGTCTGATCAGACCCCTCCTTGATTGTTACGTGATATATAACATTTATATATATATATATATATGAATTGATATGTAAAATATATTATTATTGGAGGGAGAGAGAGAGAGTGACGACGACGGAAGCACAAACGCGTTCCCCGTGGGGTCTGACTTAACAGATGCTGAAAGGACCATAGATTACAGAAGCCAGCCGACTCCAGCTGACATCCAGTTGCTGCAAAGGGACTTCATTAATTACATTTTCCGGGAAAGTGAGAGAAAATTTTGGTATATCGGAGGAAACCAAATTTGGGCCGGCGTAGTGGGCTCTTTAGTTTCTATCACGCGTTCGGTTCGGAACTCAAGAAAGGAAATGTGCAAATTATTAAGATTGAAATTGAAACACAAGATTAGAGCCTCCATTACTAATAAATAATAAATAATGTTAGTATTTGTTGATCAAGATGTAAATTAAAAAAAATAAAATATAAAAAGTATTTTAAATTTTTATTATTTTTAATATATTTATTAAATTTATCTGATAATTATTAAAAAAAAAATCACATAATTTCTTATTTAGTATTTTTTAAATAAGTATATTTTAGACCTTAGGGGACGTTTGGTACAAGATAAATTTTAAGATTCATGGAAATGTTAGGTTGGGAATCTGTATTTCTAGGTTTGGTACAATTTTTTTATAAAAAGAATTCTAGAAAATAGGATTCCTAGAAATGATTTTTAAGTAATTTTTCCACAAAAAGATTTTCATGGGGGTTGGGAATCCAAGTTTTCCATGGATTTGGAAATGTTTTTAACAAAAAAAAAGACTAAAACATCCCTTACCCTTTTATAACCCCATACAAACATATTATATATATGTAATATATTTATATTATTTATTATAAAATATTATATATATTTAAGTAGATATTCATACGAACATATATATTATGTATATATATTATATATACATACACATACATATATATACATAATGTGTAAAAAAATGGCATTTTTTTAACTTTCTAAAGATATGAGTCCCGATATTTTATATAGTAGAAGAAATTTATCATTTTTAAATAAAAAATTAAATAAGGGTAATTTTGGAAAAAAAACATGAATTCTCAAGACTGTTACATTTAAACCAAACATAGGAATATAAAATTCTCAGAAAAGAATACTCAACATTCCTGAGAATACTTAAATCTAACAAAACATAGAATTGCATAAATCTTGAGAATTAAATATTTTCAAGAGCATTTCCAAGAATCATGAATCCCATGAATTTAAAAACTTCTCTCGTACCAAACGCCCCCTTATAGATAAGAAAAAATGATATATATATCTTTCAGTGTATTTTAAAAAACTTAATAAATAATTTAATAAAAATCTTAAAATGTTTCTCGATCTTATTTTGATTATTTTTATATTTTGATCCAAAAAATATTCAAAACTTATTTTGATACAACGCTATCTAAAATATAAAAAGTATTCTAAACTTTTGTCATTTTTAATGTATTTGTTAAATTTATTTACCGACTCTTGAAAAAAAAAGTCTCATAACTTTTTATATGATATTTTTCAAATAAGTATATATTGAACCTTACAGATAAGAAAATGATGCATGTATTCTCCTATATATTTCAAAAAATTTAACAAATTATTTGATAAAAATTTTGAAATGATTCTAAGCTTTATTTTAACCATTTTATATCTTGGTTGGAAAAATATTCAAATTTTATCTTGATACAACGTTACCTAAGTGGGGATCAATGATGTTCTTGATGCGCCAAACAACAAAATGTGATGTTCAATTTGAAATATAAAAATTTAAAATATTTTATAGAAAAATTGTGTAAAAATAATCAAAATTACAAAAAATATAAGTGGAATTTAAAGTAGCTATAGGACCCTAATATTATTTTTCACTTAGGTAATATTTGTTAAAATGAATAAGATAATATTGTATCAAGATAAAACTATAATATTTAATTAAGATATGAAATTGTCAAGATAAGACTGATAAGTATTTCAAAAATTTTATCAAATTATTTGTTAAATTGTTTAGAATACATTAAAAGACATATTGGTAATTTTTTTTTATCTGTAACATTTAAGATAAATTTATCTCTTCTATCTCTAGATACGGGAGAGATAAATTTATCTGAATAATTTTAGATAAAAAATTATGTATATTTTAATAATTATCAAATAAATTTATCTAGAAATAATCAAGATAATATTTTTTATATTTCATTTCTTTTAATTCATATCTTAAGTAATAAATAAATATAATTTAAACTTTAACAAGAGAAGTTGAGGAAGATGGTATACAGGGGGTCCGAGACAGCATCACATTGCATGACATTTGTCACACACACACGACACGAGCTTACCAAATTCTACGCGTCCGTTACGGCCGGCGAATCTACTCCACGTGACCTGCCACTGCCACTGCAACTTCTAAGCTTATATTCCAAGGTTACAGGGAACTATTTTTAACTTTTCCCATTTTTTCTCCTCAAATAGTCAAATTTTGATGACCATAAATAATAGTCTTATATAATTGTCATAATCTATTCCAACTTGTACCAAACAACACTATTTTTTTAGCACCAAGGGAGCGCTTGACAACTATTATTTTTTATTCATAATATGTGTTTATATAATCTATTATATATTAAAAAGTAAATTACATATGTTCGAGCTGATGTGATTTAGATTATTTGTGCACGAACACCTTATAATTTAAAAATTTCTCTAGAGATCCTTATCATTTACTTGTCCATTCTCTCGCTCAATTTAAATTTTTTTTGTAAATAAGATACTCAGACAAAAAAATTAAGTAACAGAGATTAATAGAAATATTTTTAAATCACGTGAATTTAAAAATATCCTTGAATAGGGTGTTTTGAGTTAAAAAATGAAAATTTTAAATACCTTTAAAGATATTTTTAAACTAACAATATTAATAATTAAAGTAATTGTTATGAAAGATGTAGTATATAGTAATTGTTAGGTGAATTAGATACATGGTGATGGTAGTCATAAAAGTTAGGCGAGTAGCATACCTCTTGAGTTCAGTAAGTGGCGGAGGAGGGCTTTTAATTTATTAATTAATTAATTAATTAGATGGGATAAAATGAATATGAATGTTTGACTATTAATTACTTAAGTTGCGTGTAGAATAAAATCGCATGGTCAGAGCCAATTAGCTTAGGACAGAGAATACAATTTTATTGATTGGCAATTAGTGCATTTGCATGGCAAAAGTTGGGGAATGATTGATGTCAAGGTCGCTTTAGGCTTTAGTCTGATTGAAAGCCCTTTTTAGTTGAATGGATACATTTGTTAAGGTCGCTTTTGAATGGAAGAGAACTGGGTAGAATAGGTGGGTGGTCCCATCCCATCGATCCGTGTTGAATGGAAACACTCGTTGTTATCTCTAATGCACGAAAACGATTCAAATACGTGTTCTAGCGTTTTTGAGATATTTTTTGTTTCGAAAACATAAAAGAAGGCCCAAAACGTTTTTCGAACTATTTTTATATGTTTTGGGAGCATTTCGCAATTAAAGAAAACTTTCAAAAACAAATTTTCAATCCAACGATCAAATCCGATTAGAGATGGAAGACTAGCATATATGTTATATTTTTAATTCTTCACATTCTCTTTAGTCTTTACTCACACAGTCTTTAGCTCTAATTTCGTCTAACCTTTGAGGTTAGAAATTCGAATTAGAAGATTGCCTCAAACCTCTCGTCGTCGTTCTCACTCTCACGTTTATCAATTGTCGTCGTCGATTTTCGACAGTTGCTCGATGCTCATATCGTCATCAATTCGAGCCTCAATCTTTTTTTCGTTTTCACGCAGTTACACCCGTTGTCATCAATATTGTTCCTTCTCACTGTCAATTGCTTGGTGCTTGTGCCGCCATTGATTCGAACATTGATCCTCTCTCCATTCTCACGCAAGCACTTCAAGACTTTTGTCGTCGATGTTGTTCCCTTCCACCATCGGTGTTGATTGCTTAGTGATTGTGCCACCGTCGATTTGGTTGCTCGATAATCGATGCTCGATTGCTCTCTCTTGTTGCCATCAATTTGGTTGCTCAGTGCTTGGCTCATTGTGAATGATTCATATATTTTATATTAAAAGATATATTTATAAAAAAATTCTATATTTTTTAATTTATATTTTATCCCACATTTCAACTTTTACTTTTTTTAAAAAAAAATATCATTTTCTTATTTTTATTTTGTATTAAAAATATTTTTCATTTTTATTTTCATGCAACCTAACTGATTGCTGATTCTTATATATATTTTCATGTAATTTCTCTCCCAAACACATTCTTAGTCAAATCTTATGTCACCATTAAACACTAGAATATTTTTTTAAAAAAAAATTTTAGGCCTATTAGTACGGAAAATTCAAATATTTTCACATTTTTTTTGATTTTATCAAAAAATTTTAATTTTAACAATAAGGTCCCGATTTGATCAATTAATTACAATTTTATCCACAACCTGGATCCAATTCGATAGGCTTCCACGACCCGCGAACGTGGTATGTCACATGTCATTTTAAAACATTATGATTGAGCCCTACATGCACACATATAAAAAAATAAAAAATAAAATAATGTTAAATATATATATGTTATATATATATTTGTAAATGCTCTAAACCCAATCAGATTGTGCATGTTGTACACTAATAATTGCAATCATATTTCTTATTGAATAAAGAGTTATTCAATTTCACAAGAAGTCGTTCTATCTGGTCCGATTTGTCGACCCGTCGGCCAGCCCCTACAAGGTACTCCGATGCTCAAGTCAGTGAACGAGTAAGTAAGAATGTAGAGTATTAACAAGTTGGCATGGAAAAACATACCATGGCTCTCACAAAAACTGGCTGATATATAGGAGGGGATGAGATCTCCTTTAGCTTGGGTTGTACGCCTGTAAGTGATAAGACAGAATAAACGGTACCGGCAAGAACGCCCATGCAACAACAAGGCGCCGACGGGACCCTTATTAATGAGGATGAGATCTAAGGTAAACGCTCGAAAACCCAGACGTAGTTGTAATGATGCTATTGCAAGGGGCCAGGATAGGATTGACATGGGCCGAGAGAATGAGGCCAAATTGGGCCTGAATGGCCCAGTTGGGGCGACCCCTAGTTAGCTTATATTCTCTGGCATATGACCCTCTCGTCGTGCGAGCTGATCAACTAGGCCGACAAACTTGCAAGAATTGCTGGGAGCTTCCTCGAAGTGTAGTTGGGAGCTTGCTCGGATAGGGTGGTGACCTAGGGGTATTCCTGGGAGCTTGCTTTGACCTGTGATCTGAGCTTGGGCTCCGGCAATGTATGAGCTCGCTTCAGCGAACTCAGCTCGAGGTCTACTGGACCCCATGCGATTGGGACGGCCCGCTGCTTTGAGCCCTACCCGTAAAGAATAGAACGAGAAATACCCGTAACATATATATTTGTAGGTGCTCTAAACCCAATCAGATTGGACATGTTGTATACTGATAATTGCAATCATATTTATTATTGAATAAAGAGTTATTCAATTTCACAAAAAGTTGTTCTATTAGTTTTTTGTTATTATTGTAATAACCGGATGAAACTAGATAAAAATCCATATGATATATATTGTGATTAATTTATAAAGATATGAAATGATACATCACAGTTTGTAAATATCATTAAACATCCCAAGTCGTAATAATGTAAAGAATGGACATTGATAATTGCAGTAAGACTTGTATGTGTTATGTTTTTGCTATCTGATAACATTGGGGGTCTCACACCCATAGGCATAAGAATGCCTAGATAAGTAGATAAGGGACCAATATTGGAGAACATGTCACTAGACATGACTCTCCATAAGAATTCATTTTAATTATATGTTGATAGAATTCTCATAAGATATGGACGTAACCAATCTTTGGACCTGAGGTTGTCATGGTCATCTCATAAGAAGATCGATATGCTTTGACATCATTACGACAGACCTAAATAAAGGCTGCACATGGGCGATCGTTGGGCATATCGTGAGACTTATGGCGATTAGTGCATAACCAATATGAGACTCGTCTATCCCTTGAAAGATGATGATGTATCTAAGACGTCTTCAATGGATACATAACCATGGTGAAATAGATCAATAAGGAGTTATTGATTCACTTTCTATTGAGTGATGATATTCGGAGGATCGAAGAAAATTCATGTGACATAATCAAGCAACACATCACCATGCTTGAGATCATAGAAGATACATTAACAAGATGATCGAATTACATGATAACTATGCTCGTGAATGGTTGTTTACTGATGAATCCTGTTGAATAATTAGGTAGCTATGATGCTTTGCTAGAGACCAATCTTGTCTTATGTGTTAGTACCGACACATTACAAACATATTCGGAACAACTTCTTGCTGAAGTGTCCCATTTAACCATACGTCTGCTCTTCTGGTTATTATGAAAAAAGAACAAATAGACGTAATGACGTCGATTTGATAAGGGATCATCATAAAAGAAAGTGTTTCCTAAAATGACAATTGATTAAATTAGAAATGAGTTTTTAATTTAATAAATTCTTATATTTGTTGGAGTGTCAAATAAGAAATAAAATATATATATTTGGGCTAAATAGAATATTTGGTTTAAATATTAAATTAATTATTATATTTAGACTAAATTGGATTTTGACTAAATATTTTATTTAAACTTATAATTAGATTTGAGTCATTTAATTAAGTTTCTAATTGGACTAAAATAAAACCATTTAATTAAGTTCCTAGTTGGACTAGGATAAAAAGACTGATCCATATCCATTAGGGTTTAGGAAACCCTATGAGGCCTTGCTCCTCTATAAATACTCCTTCAGGGGTTGCCCAAATTATGAATGTTTGTGTGATTTTTCAAAAGTTGAAAAAATAGTCATTCACTCTTTTCCATTTCCTTCAGTATTGATTTGAAATGAGCAGGTTCTTTTTGTCCATACACAAGCCACGAAAAGGTGAAGGAGCTAGCACTCATATTTCGCTCTCTTCCCTAAAGGACGCATGTTGCATATCACGAGTCAGAGGCAAGATACTTGGACAACTCGAATCCACGAACGACTCGAAAATCTAAATGTTAAATTTATTTTATTATGTATGTGAATGTCTTGATTTCGACATTAATCTAATCGTCGGAATTTGGGTAAAGTTCAAATTTTTTGAACTACACTGTTTATCCCGTAGCGATCTTGATTTATTTTCAATATATATATATATATATATGTATATAGAGAAAGAAGTAAGTGGGTGGAGGACGATGACAGTGACGAAGGAGGACGGTGATGGCGACAGCTATTACAACGAACGACGACGGTGATGACTGATCTAGAAACTGGAGGCGACAATTGATCTGGGCTTCCTCATACTCCCTGTGATGACGACGATCGATCTGGGCTTCCTCCTACTCAAGGTCACCTCATAGAAAGCGACCGACGAACTTCTACTTTTTGCCGACAGACGTCGTCATTTATCGATTGCCTAGCCCTCGTCGTTGATTGCTTAAGTCGGCCCCATTGACGTCAATGATCGGACATCAAGCTTCCAGATTCGGCCTTCTTCTAGATTAGCCTCCATCACCATCTCTAGCTTCTAAATCGATCGTCGCCTCAAGCCCAACATCGTCACCTGTTGCCGTCCTCCGTCATCGTCATCCCCGTCCTTTGCCTACCTTCCTTTGTAAATATATCTATAACACACACACATATATATAACATATATTTAATATTATTTTATTATTTTACACATGTGCATGTGGGTCCACTTAAAATGTTTTAAAATGTCAAGTGACCTATCACATCAACGGGTCTTAGATGTCTTTCGAATTAGATTTGGATCTTGAATAAAATTATAATTAATTGATCAAATCGAGACTTTATTGTTAAAATTAAAATTTTTAAATAGAATCACAAAAAACCTTAAATTTTTCATGTTAATAATCCTAATTTTTATCGTTTTAATCTAACTTTCCTACTTTGTACTTGTCTCCTCCAATCTTGTGAGTTGACATGTAAGTGTGAGAGATAAAAGTACGGTATTTTATTTGATATTTTTTAAAGTACAACCACTAAATTGCTTCTAAATTTAATAGTATGATGCCATATTTGAATTTTTTAGAACTACCGTGGCCAAATTGATATGGAAGTGGGAGCTAGTGACTTATTTGGTAATTTATCCTTTTGAAAAAGTACTATAAATGTAATATTTTTTTATAACTACATATTATTTTAATGTATAATTATCAAAAAGCTAATTTATTTATTTTTAATTTAATATTATTGGAATTGGCGTTATTGTTATTGCGCCAAAGTTGAGACGCCCATGGAATAGCAATTAGGCCTTCGTTTTAATTTAAATTTTATTTTCATACATACAAATATGTATCAAATTAGTGACAACACTTTGTTGCAATTAGTGCTTTAATATCCTTAAAAACAACTTTATAAAAAATTAATTTAAGAACGCTTAGTGTCAAGTTGATGTGATAAGATTTGTACCCTCAACCAAATACGTTCGTAAATGTTTAGGGTTTAGGGTGTAAATTATAAAAATATTATAACTAAGTGCAACATTAAAATAGAAAATTAATTTAAAGTCATATTATCAAGAATCTCAAACGGGCCATATTTTGTCTCCCAATCAATTGGGCAACCTTACATTTCAACAAAAAATTTATTGATAGCGTTTTTGGTCCCCACATTTGAATTCATGAATCTTAAGACGCAAAATCTCTTGAATATTAGTGAAATTAGAAATTAAACTTATTATGTCAGATAAGATTCACAAAAAATTAAAAGAAAAATTCAGAACCCTTTTGCCATTAATGACCACCTCAATTCATGTATCGTAGAGTGAGTATGTTAGGAAATCGCGATCGTTCAGTCGACGCATTTGATCCCGTTTGCTTTCAATTCGCAAAGATGCAAACGCGAACTCCTCTAAATTAGTCCACACGATCAGTCATTTTCACAACATCCCAAGTCGTGCTAGCAATCTTGGACGTTTTGAGAGAAAACGAAAATTTTTCCTTTTTTTTTTCATGTTTAGAAGTGGCATATTTATAGAGCACAAAACTATAATAATGTCATAACAAAACCCTAAATGTTTTAAGGCCGGACCCTAATCACATTGGGTCGGTTCTCTCCTTTAATTGTGAACTAAGCTCGATCAAAGTGTATGACCTATTAGGTCCACCATTAGACTAGATGTAGAACCCAACTCTATTGGGCTACTTTAGGGCCCAACTTATTGGTCTAATTTAAACACATCTCATGGACTTCTTAATTAAACTCTTTAATTAATAATTTTAAGACTAATCAAATTAATTCTAAAATCTCTACATATCATGGTTAACGTCTAAGAACATGTTATGAATACCTAACTAATGATAAAATATACGCGGACATTTTCAATTACAATTAACATGTGATAAAATCCTTTATTAATATTTATAAGCTTTCATATATGACAAGGTCATGGCTAGTGATAGTTTGTTAACGGTTCCTTTAGAATCGAAACAGCACAAAGGCGTAATCAGTCAAATATAAGACTATCATAATGTCTCAAGTCTAAGAACCAGTCTGCACAATTGCAACACAAGAATTTCAATTCGACATTGAACAATAACTATTAGGAATTTTGTAGCGAGTAAGTTCAGTGTACTTATTCTTTTAATAAGCACCCACATATATGCACTAGTGTCCTCACACCAATGTCCATGAAATAAGACATTTTCGTGATTAAGCATGCATCATATGTTCTAGTCTATCCAAGTTATTAATGTCCATTCTTTCTTAATAACTTATGAATAGGAATATTTAAGATCAAGACTTATAAGAAATATATTTCATGATCGTTATCTTTATGTATGACCATATTCTATGAGTCTATTTGTCAAGTACGATAATCATTAATGACAAATAAAATATAATACCTTTATAATAACAATGAATTGAATAAAAAGAATCACAATAAAAAGTATGATCTTTTATATAAAATATAATTGACTTATATGGCATAACACTAACAGAGTCAACGTTGGGGAAAGGGTGAAATTTTAAATTGTGTAATTTGGTATGGAATGTATAAGAATTAATCTAATGAGAGGGACTTCTTGCATTTAAATTGGAGAACGTCATTAGACCACCATTTTGGATCTAACACATTACATTGATAGTAAGCCTAAACCTAATCACCTTTTCAGTGCTTTGGTATGCTCTGTCCCATAATTCACAGGTGCTTATTGAATGCACATGGGCCTGATTGAGGCATCTTCCTCTCTCAAAAGAAATTGATAATACCATAAAAGAAAACACACCCTTCATCAATTATTTATAAACATCTCATTATATGGGAGTTAGAGAAGATATTTTTAATGGGTGTGGGACCAAATTCAAAGTTCAACATGTGATTCCGAATCGCTACCAAAACGCCCGGCCCACGTTACCAACCCCTAAAGAAACACATCCGAACACTATTTGTCATCTCCAATAAGCAATGGGCTCGAACAACATTATGGCCCCCAAAACATTGACTATGATCGTTATTTTTCTATCAAAAAAAGATATAGACTAGCATGATTTATTTAGGGATGTGACCAATCTCGTGACAGTCCTAGAAGTTGACATATAAAGAGATTAGATATTGCCTAAAAATGATATGAATATTTTTTCAAATCCACTTTCTTGATCTACTTATATCTTGTAGTTTTTTCATCTGTCGGCATCCCGGGACTTAACTATATATCAAAAGGGTTACATTGAAAACCACCCAAGATAATTTTATTTTCTATTATTTATTGTTGTAGGCACAACTTCTAGTTGACATCTCTAATTAACTTACGACGACATATTAGGCATGATTTCACATCACTAAAAACTTTATTTTTATTACATAAAATGAATTTTTTATAATTTAAAATAGTTATTATAAAGACACAAATTATACGCAGAATTTTTATAAAAATGGGATAATTCATATGATATGTTTTTCCACAAAAAATAAAGATTTTAAATCCAAATTTAAGCATGTCCTTTTCACAAAGAGTTGAGTCTCCGCAAGGGCCTTAAAATGTACAACGAACGTCTTCTGAGGTTGGAGGCCCAACTTCCTTCTTCTTGGGCCGGCCCATTAGAGTTCTACAACAGGCTGGAAACGAACTGGGCCTTGCGGATAATGCCTTTTCAACAATTTAATCACCCATTTTGTTACTCTTCTACCAATTTGAATCACAGTTTCTATAGAAGAGTCCCAAGTGAGAGTAATTTTGAACGACTTGAAAATATTTTTATTTGTTTATTTGTACTTTTCCTTTGTAGGAAACTTGTGACGCTTCAAAGTTTTAGAGAATTTTGAAATGTTAATTTATGAGAAAAATTATTCAAATGGATGCGTGTCGTAAAAATAAGATGAAAAATAAAAAATCTAATTATATTCAAACACAAGAGATTTTTACGTGAAAAACCCTAATAGAAAAAAATCATGTCTGTCAAGATGACAGAAGAAAAAAATATCATTGTGTAGTAAAATTTACAACTACAAATCTCAATATTCTTTCTCTAAAGACAAATCCTAATCACATTCAATTCTTATCTCTCAGTGGTCTCTCACAAGTGTAAATAATTTACACATATTGAATAACAAGCCAAACATCCTATTTATATATTATTTTCCTTATTTACTAAGCCTAATGTTTTCTTGCCTAACAAGAAGTAGAAGCTGACTAGAAAATAAAATTACAAACTAAATAGGAAACCAACTAGGAATAGGAAACACACTTATTAGGAAATTTTGAAGACAAATTAGGATTTTTCAATGAAAATCCCAAAAACGTAATCGATGAATAAATTACAAATTTTGATAGTAGTGAAATTATCAAGTTTTTTAAAGATTTTGGAGTACAAAATTTTAGGAGAAAAATCATTAAATGAATCGTCTAATAATTTAGTTAAAAATTTGGGTGTTAGTGAAATTATCAAATTTTATGGAATTTTTGTAGAGCTAATTTTGAAGGGAAAATTTGTTAAATGGGTTTTAATGATGATTATTCAAAAATTTTAAAGTACTGGAAAGAAATTAAGTTGATATTAGACATAGTAGTGTCTTTGATCAAGATGGTAGGTCAGTATATAAACATATAAATGTGAAATAAGAATAGGAATATATATATATATGTATGTATATTTGATCAAAGATATTAGTAAAAAGGTGGATATATGCACATATATATATATTGATATAGAAAGAAATTATATAAAAAATAATAATTATAAAGCTTGGCCAAGTAGTAATTGGTTGGTCAGGACATGGTAAGTGCTTGGCCTAGCTAAGCACCTAACCCTCTGTGGCAGCAGCGTTATTCGTCGCAAGGGGCTAAAAATAGGTCTCTTTCTCTCAGGCTTTTCATTTGGAGATTGAGTATGTTAATTGGGGAGATTACAACAATAATGATAATTATGGAGAATAAGTACAATACTTAAAAATAAAATAATAATAATAACAAATAATTTTTTATACAAAAAACCTTCAACTTGTAGAACGCTTGAAACACAATATCAATTGTTTTCCTAAGAACGAAATTAGTCATTCTTCCACTTTGAGTTTGCTGTGAGGATTTATCAAATTGTTTTAGCGGATATAACAAGTCTTTAAATTTCTTCACTAAGCAAAAGTGAAGAAACTAGTTTTGGAGTAATAGAAAGAGTTTTGATTTTCCTCGACTAAAACAAAATTTGTGTTTCAAATGTATTTTACTTGTCTCTAATTTTCAGAATTGTTTTGATATATATAGATAAGATAGTTAGAAATTTTAAAAAAGAAACAACCTTTCAAAATTTTAGTTAGAAAGTTGAAAGGAAATAATTCTTTTTTGAAATGAAACAATCTTTCAAAATTTAGTTAGAGTTATGAAAGGAAATAACATTTTTTTTAAAGGAAACAACCTTTCAAAATTTGAGACTAAAGTAGTTAGAATTTTAAAAGGGTACAACCTTTCAATATTTGATCATTTAAGAATTGTTTAATTTATTTTGAAGAACTTAAAATTGTGTTCTCTTTATTATTTTTAGTTTTCAATTTTCTAAAACAATGAAAATGCGTTTACTTTATTATTTTTAAAAATGTATTTTTGAAAATAAGAAAAAAATTTGTAAAGAAAACCCAAAACAATAAAATTTTGTTTTGGTTGTTTTCGGTTAAAATAATCTCTAAATCCAAAATATGGAAAATACAATCTATTTTTCTTGTGTTGGTTCTAAAAAAAAAAGAAAAACAAATTATTCTTAAATTTTAAAAATAAAATTATATATTTATTTAAATTTTAAAAAATATAATATATCTATATTATAATTAAAAATATAGGATAACATGTAGTATATTATTAAGTATATTACACATATTATGTATAATAATATTTAATATAAATTATCACTCAGATGTCAGTAATTTATTAATTAAATTTATTATTTTATTTTAATAATAAAATTTTATTAAAAATAGTTAATTTTATCATTTAATAATCAAATTCATTAAAGAAAATATCATAAAATATTTTTTCTCAAAATTCTAAAGTAAATGCGTTTTTTAATTTTCTGTTTTAAGAAATAATTTTTTAAAATAACAAAAAGAATAAATTTTTAGTTTTCTGAAAATAGATTATCAAAACAAAAAACTGAAAATAAATTTAAAACTTAAAATTAAAAATTAAAAACGTAAAGAGAACATAGCCTAAATTTCTAACAGTTCCCCATTTGTTCAAATATAAATTAAGACCCTAATTGAAGAATATCAAAACATGTTTATGCATAAAATAATATATCTTTCAATTTGAATATTACTAACAAATTCTCTTGGTATGGTTTTTGTTATGTGGATTGTTAGTTTGTTATTAGGGACGGTTGGGGTAATTAATTATTTTAGTTTGGAAAGTTAGTTAAGAGCATAGCATCCATATTAGCGCTTGCATTTAAGCTATGATCAACTCATATTTGCAATAAGATTTACGAGGTATTCTTTTCACTCTTTGTTTCAATATGGTATTAGAGTGATAGCTTACTTCCTCCTCATTGACTTTTATCGTGATATCCTCCCTATTCTTTTTCGGCGGCCATGACGGCCCTTGCATTCTTCCTTATTCGAAGTTTGCATACTCGTGATTATTCTAAACTTTATGTTTGTCCATATTTGTCCTATGGTGACATCAATTCTAGATCTGAATTCCTCGTTAATGAGCAATTCAGCTATTGACGATGGATCAAGTCCTTACTTTCTGTATCATTTTGATAGCCCCAACATGCTTCTGATTTCTCAACCGCTGACAGGAGGCACTTATGCTTTGTGGAGTCACGCAATGATGATCGCATTATTGGTAAAGAATAAGCTAGGGTTTGTTAATGACTCAATTCCTCGACCATCTAATGATGATCCTCTTCTTAACGCTTGGATAAAAAATAACAATGTTGTTATATTTTGGATCTTGAATTCTGTGTCTAAGGAGATTTTTGCAAGTGTGATTTATTTTGAATCCACTCATGGCATATGGATTAACCTTAAGGAAGGTATCAACATAGTAATGGACCTAGTATATTCCAACTTAGGCGAGAATTGATGAACTTAACACAGGGACAATTATTTGTAACTGCTTACTTCACCAAACTTAAAATCATTTAGGAAGAACTTAGTAACTATAAGCCTATGTGCTCGTGTGGAAGATGTTCTTGTGGTGGTACTAAAGCCCTAGCAGATCATTACCAAACATAATATGTAATGTCCTTCTTAATGGGATTAAACAACTCCTATGTACAAGATAGAGGTCAATTGCTGCTTATAGACTCAATCCTTCCGATTAACAAAGTATTTGCACTAATTACTCAAGAAGAAAATAAAAAAATGTTCTTAATTCTGCTAGTGGTTCTGATTCTGTTATATTCTCTGTTAAGTATGATGCAAGTAAGCTTAGTCATGGTAGATTTCAGAAGAGAGAACGACCTATATACACTCATTGTGGGTACAATGGGCATACTATAGATAAGTGTTACAAACTACATGGTTATCCTTAGAGATATAAGCCTAAATAGTAGAACAACCCTAGCCAGATAAACTCTAATTGTTGTTGCAAAAAATACAACAATTAGAATTTTTTGAGGTGGGAAGACTGCAATGGAAGATTTTGGTACTGTGTAGAATCAACTAGCTATAGGTCACTAAAGGGAGAAGATCTTTCCGAAAGGACTTGCTTCTTGAAAAAGGTCTTTCTGAAAGATGTGAGGCTTTCCGAGAGACTTGCTCTTTCTGAAAAGAATAAGGGGATTTTAAAAAGAATGGATCTCATGACAAAGACCTCTTGGAAAGGATGGAGAAGGGGATTTTGGAGAGAGTTTGAAACCTTTCTCGGAAAGGATTGAGTATCTTCAAAGAGAACTGCGAACAGTTAACAAAAGGTCAGAAGGCTCTCTGGGGATCTCTCTCGCGAAGACCTTGCGATGCTTAAGTTAGTTACCGAAAGAAATGTGTTACAGAAAGAAAACTATAGCTTCAGAAAGAAAAGTTAGGATGACTGATGGTTACCAAAAGTCCTTTTCTGAATACTGTAGCTTGGCTTTTATAAGGCTCCAATCTCGAGGATCATCGTGGGTACACGTGTCAATGGATTTGGAGGACACGTGCTAGTTGGCATACTTTCTTTTAGAAAAGGGGCCACCTTTCGAAAATAACTTCTTTCGTAAAGGGACCTCCGAAAGAAACCTTTCAGAAAGAACCCCTTTCAGAAAGGGCATTTCGAAAGCCTATCCTTCCCTATCCGATACTAACATTCTTCTTTCCGATCTTAGGGGTACAACACTAATCAAATGAAATATGTTGTTGTGAGTCAAGTGTTTGATTCTAATAATGGCCATTCTTAGAATCAGAAGATTAAAGGTTTTATACAATCCTTGAACCCAGTGCAATATTAGCACTTGTTGAACATGTTAAGTTTACATCTTACCGTTGCTAAGAGAAATGCAGAGCCTGTTGCCTCCCCTGGTCAGGCATTAAGTACATGCCTTTCTATTTCTTAGTCCATTACTTAGTTGCCCTGGATATTGGGTATTGGATTCAGGAGCCACAAGCTATATTTGCTTTAACCATTCCTCATTTGATGAGCCAAGGCCTATTTGAAGTGCTTATATAACTCTTCCTAATCATACTCAGATTTCAATAAATTCTATTGGAAATGTGAAGCTTACTCCATGCATAGTGCTTGAAAATATTCTATATGTGCCTCAATTCAAGTTTAACCTAATCTCTGTGAGTGTATTAACTGGGAAAAATACCACGTGTCTCAGTTTCTCTTCTCATACTTATATTATTTAGGATACACACAACTTGAAGATGATTGGCAAGGGTGACCTGCTTGAAGGTCTATATGTTTTTTATGTTGCCTCTAAGGTATCTGATAATCAAATGATAAATAAGATATGTACTCACAATGCTATAGTAGCTCATGTTGTTAGTAAAACTACTTGGCATAATAGGCTCGGTCATTTTTCTTTTAAGAAAATGGACAAACTAAAAGACCAGTTACATTACAAAACGTTGGTAGTGTGATCTTTGTTCTATATGCCCTTTAGCTAAACAAAGAAGGCTATCTTTTGTTTCAAATAATCATTTTTCCAAATGTGCTTTTGATCTTGTTCATTGTGATACTTGGGGTCTAAATCATATGCCAACTTATGCTGGACATAGATACTTGATATAAATGTAGCAATGGCACCAAAACCCAAGATGGGGTGCATTGGGTTATTAAAATTTAACTTTACGTTTACAAAAATCCTTGATTGAGAACGATGTAATGTAAAATGAAAATGAATATCAATATGAAATGCTAGATGAAGAGAGAATAAAAAGCAATAGAAGAAGACAATGATTTGTAGTGATTCGGTTTTCCAAGCCTAGTCTACTACCTTAGTTCCTTACTACAGATTTTGCAAACAAATCTATATAAAACCCCCTACTTAATCTAGTAGGTTCTCTAGTCCAAGATTAGGAAGAGATACAACCCTCCTACACACGTAGGACCTCTAGCTACCGCTAGCTAAAACACAGTACAAAGAAATAAGAGAATCTAAGAATGAAAGCTCTTAGTTACAAGTTCTCTCTATAGAAAATAAAAGGCTTGAAAAGAATGTAAACACTTAGATACAAAGCCTCAAAAAGATAATAATGGAGAGAATGAAATTTAAAGCGCAACAACAACTTGAATGCTCGGTAGTTGGATAATCAATGTTCTAAGAGAGCTTCAATGAATCTTCAACCACCTATTTATAGTTGATGGTGAAAAAATCCAAAAATTGGATCGTTGTGGGTGGTTGACCGAGTATTTAATGCACCAAAAACTAGCCATTATATCTTTCTGCGAAACAAACTATCGACAGACAAATGGGTTAGTCAACAGATATAAAACACAAATTTGAGACATAATCGACATACACGAGCCATTTGTCAACAAATTTGATAGAACCACACTAATAGTCGGAAACTTAAAAAATCTTGAAAGTAGACTTACTATTAGTTGACAAACACAAGGCCCTCTATTGACAGAAACAAATATCAAAATACTAATAGTCGACAGAATGCATTACTTAGTCGACAGAATGAAAGAGATCTTTTGAAACTTGATTCAAAATATCTAAAACCATTTCAAGGTCACTCAAACTAATTTATCTAAGATTTCATCCCATGGAATCATTTAACTTTGAAATCACTTAGCTTCATTTCTTTTGAATTCAAGATAAGTTAAAATGAATTTGATTTTGAATACCACTAAGTACTAATTTCTTATCTTTCATATTACTTGAAGATATTTTCATTATCAAAACTCTTTACAAGAGTAAAATATCAATATTTTCTTATTATGGTTGATGAGTACACAAGATTTACTTGGGTTTTTCTTATGAGGCACAAATATGAGGCTAGCACTATTATTCCCAAGTTTTTCTCTCTGGTTGAAACTCAATTCAACAAAGTGATTAAGAAGTTTAGGTTAGACAATTCTCTTGAATTGCAGTTTACTGAGTATTTTGCCTCTAAGGGTGTTATTCATCAATTTTTGTGTGTTAAGAGGCCTAAACAAAATTTAGTAGTGGAAAAAATGCATTAGCATCTCCTTAACATGGCTAGGGCACTGTTTTTCTAGTCAAGAGTTCCTATTAAGTTTTGGGGAGATTGTATTCTTACTGTTTCCTTCTTGATTAATAGGACTCATGCTCCTATTATACATTATAAACCACCTTATCAATTGTTGTATCAATCTCCTATGGACTATAATCCTTTCAGAGTCTTTGGTAGCCTTTGTTTTGCTTCTACATTTCCTTCTCATAGAACCAAGTTTCATCCTTAAGCTACAGCTTGCATTTTCATTGGCTGTCCTCCAAGTGTAAAAGGGTACAAGTTGTATGATATCACCACAAAATCTATTTTTATATCTCATGATGTTGTGTTTCATGAGCATATATTTCCTTTTCATTCTGTCACCACTTTTAATGAAGTGGTGGATCCCTTTCCTGACTTGGTACTGCCTACACCTATACTTGACTTACGCTATTCTTCTGCTCCCATACATGTTGCTTCTCAAAACGTGGCTGAGGACAACTCTATCCTCTCTAATCCTTGCCCGGCTGAACCTAATCTTGTTTCCACCATCCCTGTCCGTCGGTCTTCTAGAACCATTTGACCACCTATCTATCTTCGAGATTTCCACTGCAACTTGCTAGCCCACAGACCTCTTCCCTCAACTTATTCCTCATACCCTTTACACCATTATGTTTCTTATTCTAACCTTTCCCTTAATCACAGTTCTTTCCTTCTTAATGTCTCTTCAAGTTTTGAACCACAATATTATCACCAAGTAGTCCAATATGCTCATTGGAGGGATGTTATGGCTGCTGAATTGGATGCTATGCTTCTTAACAGAACTTGATTTATTACAACTCTTCTTCATAACAAGCATGCCATTGGGTGTAAATGGGTTTACAAGATTAAGTATAAATCTAATGGTTCTATAAAGAGGCATAAAGCTCGTTCAGTGGCTAAAGGGTACACCCAACAAGAAGGGTTGGATTTTACTGACACGTTTTCCCCAATTGCCAAGTTAGTTATTGTTAAAATATTGCTTGCTCTTACTGCTATGAATAAATGGTTCCTTGTACAGCTTGATGTTAACAATGCCTTTCTCAATGGAGATCTTTTTGAGGAAGTTTATATGGATCTACCTCTTGGCTATCACCCTCAATTTCTTGCTACTTCTTAGGAGGAGAAGTTGGTATGTCTATTGCATAAATTTATATATGGTCAAAGGCAAGCCTCACAGTAGTGGTTCTCCAAGTTTTCTCATGCTCATATTCAGTTTAGTTTTCAGCAATCAAAATCTGATTATTCTTTGTTTACCAAGGATAATGGTTCCTCTTTTATGGCTCTTCTCATTTGCGTGGATGATATAATCATCACAAGTCCTGATATTACAACCATAGATTCTCTCAAGTTCTTCCTTCATAATCAGTTCAAACTCAAGGACCTTGGCTGTTTGAGGTATTTTTTTGGCTTAGAGATTGCTCAATTAGCAAAAGGTATTTCTTTTTCAATGGCATTATACTTTACAACTTTTGGAAGATACAGGTTTCCTACCTAGCAAGCCTGCATCCTTACCTGCGGTCCCTAATTTCAAATTAAGTTCTTTCGAGGGTGATTTTCTTGAGGATGCTTCTCTTTATAGAAGGCTCATTGGTTGGTTACTTTACCTAACAATTTCTCATTTAGATATTACTTTTGTTGTTCACAAACTTAGTTAGTTTGTATCTCATCCTAGAAAGCCTCATCTTGATGTTGCACATCTTCTTTTACAGTATCTCAAGGATGCTCCTGGTCAAGGGTTATTCTTCTTTGCCTCATCTTATGTATAGCTTCATGCCTTTTCTGATGCTAACTAGGGTTCGTGTTTAGATACTTGGCAGTATGTTATTAGATTTTGTGTTTTTCTTAATGAGTCCTTAGTCTCCTAGAGATCTAAGAAGCAAAGTACAATATCTCGCTTATCAGCTAAAGCTGAGTATCGAGCTCTAGCTTCTACTGCCATTGAGATTACATGGATTCATCAGCTCTTGATGTATTTTCAAGTTTCTTCCTTAGCTCTTGCTTTGCTTTTCTTTGATAACCAAGTTGACATTCATATTGCCACCAATCCGGTGTTTCATGGATGTACCAAGCATATAGAGCTTGGTTGTCATTTTGTTAGGGATAAGGTTGTTGATGATCATATCAAGCTTTTTCCTATTCGAACACAACATCAATTGGCTGATGTGTTTACTAAGGCTTTACCGACAGTCCAATTGTTTCCTCTATTATCCAAGACAACCATTCTTAATCTTCATGGTCCATCATGAGGGGGAGTAACAAATTCTTTTGTTATGTGGATTGTTAGTATGTTATTAGAGGCGGGTGGTGTAATTAATTATTTTACATTGGATAGTTAGTTAGGACCAAAGCATCCATATTAGAGCTTGTATTTAAGTTGTGATCAACTCATTTTTGCAATAAGATTTATGAGGTATTCTTTCACTCTCTGTTTCAATAATTACCTTAGTATAGTGGAACAAAATGAAATCGAAATCTCAGGTAGCATGAAAGCTTTGAATAAGTTATTCCTTATGAATTCATCAGTGTCATTATACACGTAAACATTGCATCTTTTATTCCACTTAATCACTTGCTTAGCACTAATAAGGTTATGTTCTATCCATTTTCATGAACTTTCATGAGAATAACCCCAAAATTCTCAATTGAAGCGGCATCACTTCGAAGGTCATATAGGTGAAGTTCTTTCGGCATCTTTGTCACATTATAGACACTTGTTCCCAGAACTAAACTTCATTAAGAGTATAAAAATTCAACCGTCAAAACTGTGACAAGTACTTATCTCACATTTTAAACCAATTTTTATTTTTAAGTATTGTTGTTGCCAAAATACAACAATTAGAATTTTTAGGAGTGGGATGCTTGTGGATGCCGTCGATCCCGGGACTCGATCGAAGTTCGGTCACATGGTTGAAGTGGGCTTTCGAAGAGGTGCCTTCTGAAAGGGCCTTCTAAAGGAAGCTTCCGAAGTAGGCTTCCTGATCTACGAACACACCATACTTGCTGACTTAGGGGTTGCTTTCTGAAGGAATTCCTCTGAAAGAGTCTTCCGAAAAGTCGTTCTAAAAAAGCCTTTGTGTGAATGGAGTGTTGTGCAAATGTGGGTCTTGCGATCTGAAATGCTTCCGTAGAATTCCTTCTGAAGCGTCCTATGCCTAAGAGGGCTCCTTCCGAAGGAACTAGATAAATCTTCTAGAGTGATGCATCTTCTTCTACAGGTGGGTCTTCCAAAGGAAAGGATGTTATGCTTCTAAAGGGTCTGTGAAGAGCAAACACGGGTGAGAAGGCTCGCGGGATTTTCCTCCTACGAAGACCCTTCGATGCTTAAGTCAGTAACAGAAGGAAAATAGTCTTGCGAAAAGGAAATAGGCTAAGTTTCTGAAGGAAATTGAAAGTGGTATACCGATGTCTGGATCCCTTTTTGAGAACTGTAGCTGGACTTTTATAAGGCTTGAGATTCAAGACTTGTTGAGCACGTGTCATTGATCTGGGTGGACACGTGTCATTTATGATGGCCTCTTTCGAAGCCCTTTCCCGAAAGACCCTTCCGAAGAAGTCTCCTGAACACGCGTTGGAGGAAGCTGTATTGTCTCACCAATTAAGCATCTAAGACTTCCTTCCAAAGGAGGCTTCTGAAAGAGAATCCTTCCAAAGCAGGCTTCCGAAGGCTTCTTTCGAAGGAGCTTCGACCCTTGTCCGCAATACTTGGCCTCTTCCTTCCGATTATTGGGGTACAACAAGTACTTGATCATCCATTTATCAATGACTTGTTATTACCCCTTGAACCCAAAAATTACTCATTTCATAATGTTGGGTAGGGTTTGCCATCATTGGTGGATTTAATGTAAAGTTTCAACCCAATCATTTTCGAAGTTAATTTTACTAAATCACTTAGGAGAGGCTTAGTTAACAGATCGGCTAAGTTTCTAATCACTTAGGAGAGGCTTAGTTAACAGATCGGCTAAGTTTCTAATCAACTCACATTCTTTGAAGTTAATAGAATTTCTAAAAAAAGATTCCCTAACCACTCAGCTTTTTAATTTTAAGTGACTGAATTTATTCAACACTTTCGAGATTGGCTCAATATATATCCCTCACTATTTCTTTTATCTTGATACCCAAAATGGTATCAATGTGTCCAACATTTTGAATGTGGAATATAGAAACCTCTTTGTTTGCATTATTATTTCCATCATAAGAATTTTCATTCTTATCTCTTACCCTTGATTCGTCCTTGATTCGATTGATATTTTACTCTTGAGTAATGAAATGGTTTTGATGAATGTCTATATGAAAATCAATATATGAAAATCAATCTATATGGATTTTGTGAATGAGAAAATCAATTTTTAATATATGAGTTTTGAAGCAAGGTATGAAAACCTATAGAAGAAATATTGAGTATGGTTGAGTGTGATTTGTTTCAAAATATACTTTTGATAATCTCAACTTGTTTTAAAGATAATCAAAATGAGGTTTTAAAAGAATCGAATAAGGATGTATTGAAAATTCAAGATTTTCTATAGAATAGTCGACTATCAGGATCATTCTGTCGACTATGCTTCAAAATAGTCGACTATTTTTGATGTTCTGTCGACTATTTAAGCATCTGTCGACTATTTTAGCATCTGTCGACTATCGAGTAAAAATAGTCGACTATGCCTTTTGATCTGTCGACTATTTTTGTTCATAAGTTTCAAAAATTTCTTCATATCTCAGCATCTGTCGACTATTGGAATGTGTCTGTCGACTATTGAAATTTTGCGTTATAAAATAGTCGACTATTCGTTTTGTCTGTCGACTATTTCTTGCTTTAGTTGTAAAAATAGTCAACTATATATTTCTTCTGTCGACTATTTCTTTTTGCAGAAAGTTCCAACGGCTATTTTTTCAAATCCCAACGGCTCCAAACGGCTATATTTCTCTTCAACTTCGTGGGACACTTATATATACATGTCATAGATGATCAAGAGGAGGCTAATGGATGGAAACGAGATGATCTAGCAATTGCAAATAATTTTATTCGAGCTTACAGTGTTTGGGCTTTCATTGTTTTATTTTTCTCTCAAAGGCTTGGCTGTTCTATCATTGTAAATTTATTGTTAAGCCTTGTTTTTCATTGTGAGAGAACTTGTAACGTAACTAAGAGTGTTAACTCTTAGCTTATCTCTTTCATTTGTATCGTTTCAATTTTCCTAGCTTGTGTAGCTAGAGGGCCTATTAAATTGGGAGGTTGTATTTCCTAGCTTGTGTAGCTAGAGGGCCTACTTGTGTAAGTAGGAGGTTTTAGTGAATTGGTTTAAAATCCTTAGTGGGAGCTAAGGTAGTGGATTAGGTTTGGTTTAAACCGAACCACTATAAATCCTTTGTGTCTTTTATTCTTCTTGCTTTACATTTGTCATTTCATATGTTCTATATTTTAAATCACTAAAACCTCAATTGGTTTAAAAAGTTTTTCAAGTTTTATCAAGATTTTTTTAAATATCCAATTCACCCCCCCTCTTAGTGTGTGCCATAGCATCTCCCGTTCTAACAGAAGGTGTTTTCATTATTCTTCCAAAGAAAAATCCTTGAAATCATGGAGAAGCTTCTTCCTATAGTCCTTCCAAGAAGATGGCAATTTTGCTATAATTGCCCTAACTTGAAAAGGTTTAGGAACATCAATCTTCATAGACTTTAATTGATTAACTAGTACTTATAATTCATGCATTTGTACTAAGATAGACATATCATCATGGAATTTGTACTCAAAATATTTAAACATTAAGAACTTTTTGGTACTAGTCTCTTCGGCTTTGTACTTGTTAGGAAACCACGACCGTGCAGTCGGCGCCTTTGATCCTATTTTTTTTTTCAATCCACAAAGATGCAAGTGCGAACTCCTCTATGTATTACCAGATGATCGGCCCTTTCCACGACGTCCCAAGTTATGCTAGCAACCTTGGACGTTTTGAGAGAGAACGGAAAATTTTCTATTCTTTTCCGTGTTTAGAAGTGGCATATTTATAGAGTACAAAACCCTAATGTTTCATGATCATCATCTCTATGCATGACCATATTCTATGAGCCTATTTGATCTATGGATTTTGTCAAGTATAGATTGCAATATATAATTACGACAATCATTAATGACAAATAAAACATAATGCCTTTGTAATAACAATTGATTGAATAAAAAGAATGACAATGAAAAGTATGATCATTTACATAAAATATAATTGGCTTGTGGGGCATAACACTAACAATCTCCCACTTTCCCTAAAGCCAATTTCCCATGTATTTTAAAGCCATCTTCTCTAAATGACGTTTAAGCACTTGCTATGACAATGGCTTTGTGAGGGGATCTGCTACATTCTCTGTTGATGCGATCTTTGCCATTTAAATGTCACCTCGACCAATTATCTTACGGATTAAATGGTATCTCTGCAATATATGTTTGGATTTTTGATGAGACCTCGATTTCTTTGCTTGTGCAATTACACCATTGTTATCACAGTACACAAGAACTGGATCAACTATAGTAGGAACCACTCCCAATGCTGAGATAAAGTTTCTCATCCAAATAGCCTTCTTTGCAGCATCTGATACTGTAATATATTCAGCCTCAGTGGTGGAATCTGTAGTTGTTTCTTGTTTAGAACTCTTCCAACAAACTGCTCCACCATTAAGGGTGAATATATAACCAGGCATAGATTTTAGTCATCTACATCAGATTGAAAACTAGAATCCATAAAGTTCACCTCCTCCATAAACCATGAAAGTGTCCTTCGTCCCTCTCAAGTACTTAAGAATCCCTTTAACAGCTTTCCAATGCTCCTCACCTAGATTAGACTGATATCTACTCTTGACACTCAGAGTATGTGCGACATCAGGTCTTGTACATAGCATAACATACATTATGCTACCTATGGCAGAAGCATAAGGTATAGATGCCATTCTTTTCCTCTCCTTTGGAGTCTTTGGAGATATTAACTTGGAGAGAGAAATCCCATGGTGCATTGGAAGGAATCCTCTTTTAGATCCTTCCATGTTAAATCTCTTTAACATTTTATCTATGTACATTGATTGGGAGAAACCAAGCATCCTTTTGGATCTATCTCTATAGATCTTAATCCCCAAAATATAAAATGCTTTGCCCAAATCTTTCATGGAAAAGTTAGTAAATAACCATGATTTTGTTTCTTACAACATACCTATATCATTCCCAATGAATAGTATGTCATCAACATATAGCACCAGAAAAGTGACTGCACTCCCATTGACCTTCTAATACACATAGGGTTCATCCATGTTCCTGATGAAATCAAACAATTTGAATGTCTCATCGAAACGTATGTTCCAACTTCGGGAAGCTTGTTTTAGTCCATAAATAGACCTTTGAAGCTTGTAGACTTTCTGCTCATTTCCATTAGATATGAATCCTTCTAGCTGTTCCATATAAATATCCTCCTTAATGTCACCATTAAGGAAGGCTATTTTCACATCCATTTTCCATATCTCATAGTCATAATATGTAGCTATGACAAGTAAAATCCGAATAGATTTAAGCATCGCTACTAGTGAGAAATTTCCTTAAAGTTAACACCTTGGCTTTGAGTGTAACCCTTTGTTGCCAAACGAGCTTTATACGTATCTATCTTTCCATCAACTCCAAGCTTTCGCTTGTAGATGCATTTATAGCCAATAGATATAATACTTTCAGGAGGATCCACCAAAGTCCACACTTTGTTAGAGTACATGAAATCCATTTCGAATTTCATAGCTTCTAACCATTTTCCCAAGTCTATATCAGATATCGCCTCCTTGTAGGTTCTTGGATCTACATCCAAGAAAAGGTTATCTTCATTACCCTTAACTAAGAAACCATACCTTTCAGGAGGTCTTGAGACCCTTTGGGATCTCTGTGGAGATTGTGTACTTTGAGGTTCAATGATATTTTCTGCTTCCACTTGATGTGAGATAGTAGTTTGTGATTCTTGAATTTCTTCAAGATCTATCATATTGCCATTATTCCCATCCAATAGGAACTCTTTTTCTAGAAAAATGGAATTCCTTGAAACAAACACCTTTTGCTAAAGGGGATAATAGAAATAATATCCAATTGATTCTTTTGGATACCCCACAAACTTTCACTTAATGGATTTACTATCCAACTTGTCTCCCACTGTTTTCTTGACATAGGTAGGATACCCCCATATTCTTAAATATTTGTAGCTAGGTGTCTTACCAAACCACATCTCATATGGAGTCTTGGGTACTGATTTAGAGGGAACTCTATTCAGTAAATAGGCAGCTATTTCAAGAGCATAACCCCTAAAAGATAAAAGAATATCAGTGAAATTCATCATGGATCTAACCATATCCAATAAGGTTCAATTCCTTCGTTCAGAAACACCATTGAGTTGTGGTGTTCTTGGTGGAGTCCACTAGGAGAGAATCCCATTCTCTTTAAGATGATCAATGAATGTTGTACTCAAGTATTCTCCCCCCCGATCAGATTAAAGGACCTTAATACTTTTTCCCGTATATTTTTCTACTTCATGCCTAAATTCCTTGAACTTTTCAAAGGCTTCTGACTTGTGCTTCATAAGATACACATACCATGCCATGAATAGTCATCGGTGAAGGTAATGAAGTAAGAAAAACCACCTCTTGCACTAACATTTAGTGGTTCATAGACATTTGTATAGATCAAATCCAATAGATTAGATGCACGTTCCACTTGCCCCATAATTGGAGATTTTGTCATCTTTCCTTTAAGACATGATTCACAAGTTGGAAGTGATTGTAAATCAAATAAGTTCAACAACCCATCTTTAACCCACTCGTTTATCTTGTCTTTGGATATATGACCTAACCTTAGATGCCACATATAAGCATAGTTTTGATCGTCAACCTTGCTTTTGTTACTTTGTTGTAGACATATCACGAAATCATTAGTTTGAACAGTATACAAATTATTTGACAATGCACCAGTACCATATAAAAGACCGTTTTTAAAAATAGAACAAACTTCACTAAAAATTGTAAAATTAAAACCTTCTCCAAAATAGGAATGGAAATAATGTTCTTGCTAATGTCTAGCACATAAAAACAATCATTCAAAACTAACTTGATTCCGTATTGTAATACTAAATAAACAATCCCTAAGGCTACCGCAACAACCCTTGCTCCATTCCCAAGTTGTAGAGATGCTTCATCTTTATTTAGTTTCCTCTTTGTTTTCAATTGTAAATTACAAATATGACTGCCACATCTAGTATCTAATACCGAAGAAGTATCATTAACTGAAAGATTAATTTCAACAAAGTATATACTTAAATCAGAAATTTTTTACTTTAGTTCTACAAGGTAATTCTTGTAGTTCATTTTCCAATGCCAAAGCTTTCCACAGTGGAAGTAATTTCCCTTTTCGACTGGACTTGGCTTTGGCTTCTTGACTCCACCTTTAGGCTTTATCTTCCCTTTTAGAGAACCTTTCTCTTTACCTTTCTTAGACCAAATTTTTTTTGGTTTTGAAGAATGGGAGGAACCAATAAACATGATAGATCTTTCATTCTTCATTGTCATCTCAGTAGTTTTCAACATGTTAAGAAGCTCAGGAAGTGAAGTTTGAAGCTTATGCATGTTGAAATTCATGACAAACTAATCAAATGAATCAGAAGAGATTGCATGATAAGATCTACATATAAATCATTATCAATAACAACATCTAGAGATGCGAGCTTTTCTATTAGGTTGATCATCTTCAATATATGATTATTGACTGAATCACCTTTCATCATACGGGCTCTGAAAAGCTCTTTTGAGATCGGATATCTCATTTGTCGAGTTTGCTCACCATACAACTATGCATCAACATGCATAACACATAATATAGGTTTCCATACTTAGTATACCCCAAATATTATTGGTGATGCATACCAAATATGGTAACTCCTCATATTATATGCCAATGATGGAAGGCCATGGTGAAATTAAACTCTTTGATATTCCCGCTTTCGACTTAATATTTGTATACTTAAAATAATTTTAAGTGAGCATTTTTAATCCTTCATTTAGATCATAAGACATGCATCTAACACATTAAGGAATTTAATTTATCATAAAACATTCATCTCACATTAATATTTGTTGTTCGAACAAACCAACTTCTATTCAATTTTGATCATATCGAAACACTATAAAACTATTGCTTAACGGTTTCAATCGCATGAAGACACAACAATCAAAATGCTGTTCGATTTAGATCGCATCATAAACACATCAAATAGAATGCTGTTCAATTTCATTGTTCTTATAAAATCGACCCCATTATATGCATCGGTTTCAAATCTTATTGTAAATCGATTACTAATCTTATCATATTCTACGATAGCAAACTGACTCGATGCAAGAATAAACCATTAAAATGATAACAAAATCGAAACAGTGATAAACAGTGACAGAATTCGTTATTGGGCAGAAATGATTGTAGGTTCGGAACCATTCACAGATGATTATGGATTCAGAACTATTTACAGTAACTAAACTTTTCAAGGTTCGAGATAACCTAAATGCTCTAATACCACTGTTAGGAAACCACGACAATGCAGTCGATGCCTTTGATCCCATTTTCTTTCAATCCACAGAGACGGAAGTGTGAACTCCTCTAAGTCAGTCCACGCGATCGACCCTTTTCACAACGTCCCAAGTTGTGTTAGCAACCTTGGCCATTTTGAGAGAACAAAAATTTTTCTCTACTTTTTCGTGTTTAGAAGTGGCATATTTATAGAGCACAAAACCCTAATCATGCCATAACAAAACCCTAAATGTTTTAGGGTCGGACCCTAATCATATTGGGCCAGTTCTCTTCTTTAATTGTGAACTAAGCTCGATCTAAGTGTGTGACCCCTTAGGTCCACCATTATACTAGATGTAGGATCCAGCTATATTGGGTTACTTTAGAGCCCAACTTATTGGTCTAATTTAAACACATCTCATGGGCTTTTTAATTAAACTCTTTAATTAATAGTTTTAGAATTAATCAAATTAATTCTAAAATCCCTACATATCATGGTTAACGTTTAGCAATATATCATGAATACCTAGCAAATGATGAAATATACATTGACCTTTTTAATTGCAATTACCATGTAGTAAAATCCTTTCATTAGGCAATGTCCTGATTGAATTTAGGGTATGATTTTATAATGAAACCTTAACCTTTCAATAACTATGCATCCATTCTAAATTTATGACTTGATAGGTGAAATCAAAACACCTTTTGATTTCCACCTCACATTGGCCAAGGATTCCTACAGTCATAAAATTATTGGAACACATAGGACATCCTCTTATCTGAATGATAAGTGATGAATCCTTTATTGACATTCATAAGTCTTCATACGTGACAAGGCCATGCCCAGTGACAGTTTGTTAACAATTCCTTTAGAATTCAAACAGCACCAAGGCGTAACCAGTCAAATATAAGACTGCCATGATGTCTCAAGTCTAAGGACCAGTTTACACAATTGCAACACAAGAATTCCAATTCGATATTGAACAATAACCATTAAGAATTCAGTAACGGGTCAGTTTAGTGTACTTATTCTTCTAATAAGCACTCACATATATGCACTGGTATCCTCACATCAATGTCCATGAAACAAGACATTCTCCCGATTGAGCATGCATGATATGTGCTAGTCTATCCAAGTTATTAGTATCAATTCCTAATAACTCTATGACTAGGAATATTTAAGATCAAGGCTTATAAGGAATATGTTTTATGATCTTCATCTCTATGCATGACCATATTCTATGATCCTATTTAATTTATGGACTTTGTCAAGTATAGATTGAAATAAATAATGACTATAATCATTAATGACAAATAAAACATAATGCCTTTGTAATAACAATTGATTGAATAAAAAAAAATGACAATGAAAAGTACAATGCTTTACATAAAATATAATTGGCTTGTGGGACATAACACTAACAGTACTTGAATTCCAGAGCATTCCAAATTGCAAGAGTAGACAATTCTACAGTGTAGCTTGAATTAAGAATATGTCATCTACACATAACTTCATCTTCCTCCCTTTTCTTCATTTGTGCTTTAAGTGTTTTAGAGTCATTATCTTATAGTAGAGGAATTAGTGGAAAATTTGGATCAAGAATATAGAAATTCTTAGGGCAGTAAGCATGAATTTCATCTTATCCTTCCATCACATAAAGTTGGCATCGTCCAATTGATTAAGATGAACAAAATCTTGGTTTAACATCTTAATTGTGCTATTCTCCATGGTTGTTCATACAAATTCTTCTTTTTGAATATTAATTGGGGATATTACAACAATGAAAATTATGGAAAATAAATACAAAACTTAAAATGAAATAACAATAATAACAAATAAGAAAATTTTGCAAAAAATGTTCAAGTTGTAGAAGGCTTGAAACATGATACAAATCACTTTCCTAAAAATGAAATTTGTCTTTCCTCTACTTTGAGTTAGCCGTGAGGATTTATCAAAATGCTTTAGTGGATATGACAATTCCTTTAGATTTCTGCACTCGATAAAAATGAAGAAACCAAGTTTTGGAATAATAGAAAGAGTTTTAATCTTTTTTAACAGAGAAAAAACTTGTGTTTCAAAAGTATTATACTTGTCTCTAATTTTCAGAATTGTCTGGATAGATATAGACAATGTAGTTAGAAATTTTGGAAGGAAACGACATTTCAAAATTTTAGTTAGAAAATTGAAAGAAAACAACCCTTTTTGGAAAGGAAACAACCTTTCAAATTTTAGTTAGAATTATGCAAGAAAACAACATTTTTTTTTTTTTTTGGGAAAGGAAACAACATTTCAAATTTTAGTTAGAATTATGAAAGAAAACAACATTTTTTTTTTTTGGAAAGGAAACAACATTTCAAAATTTGAGACAAGGGTAGTTAGAATTTTGAAAGGATAACCTTTCAATATTTGACCATTCAAGAGTTGTTAATTTATTTCAAACAACTTAAATTTCTAACATGGTATTCAACCAAATCTTTTTCCCATGTCACTTTTTTAAGCAGATTTGATTCAAATTAAAGGGGTTAATTTCACTAAGATGGAAGGTTCCAAAGAAAAAATAAAAAAATTCAAATTAATTGGCCTCTTAATAGGGAAAGTAGGGAAAAGGTTGGAGTCTATATAAAAAGAGAGAAAGGGTAGTCTTTTACCATTTTTGAGAAGATAAGTGTTAGCATGTGAGTTTGAGGGAAGATAGAAAGAGAAAGAATAAGCTTTGGATAGGGAGAAGAAAGCCTTGTAAGGAAGACATTTAGGAGTCAAATAAATTTCTTTCAAACAAGATAAGGTGAGAGTTCATTGCTAATTTCTAAACTCATGTTGCATGATATATCCATGTTGTTGACAACATTTACATTAAGCAAGAAATACATGAATCTATGATTCTTGAAACTTACATATGAAATAAATGAATTTTTCTTTGTATGCATATTGTTACACCTGTAGGGTTGATATAGTACTATAGGAAATGGTGCATCCTTCACCATGTGAATTGTTGGGTTGTACTTGGTACTAAGCTTGCAAGTTGGTTGACTTGGTAAAGGTTTCAAATGATACCCTCCAAAGGTCACTTATGTTATTTGAAATTTTTTTGAAAATTTTTAAAGAAGTAGTAAAAGTAAAAAATATAAAGGCAAAGGGTATTTTCATAATCTTGCAAATGACTATGGACATTCCAAAGGCATTCCACATATATGAAACATATTAACAATCCTATCAAAACAAGCTTAACATAACATATAAGAACATTAAAGTTTTGGTATAAAACATTCATCATCACAACATTCTAATAGCAAACTTAACATCCTAGATGGTTGACGCTTTCTAGTAGATCTTTTAGGTTGCAACTTTTCAATTTGAGGTGGAAAGGGTTGCTCCTCTTACTCAACCCCTTTTATATCTACATCATCACCATTATTCTGTACTGGCTCAATTTTAATCCCATGTTTTTCATGCAACTCTTCCCCATTTGTGGCATTTTCTGTTGGAGGAGGAATTGGTGTGAGATTAAGAACACCACCGTTAGTCTTAGTTTTCTCTGATGTCTTCAAATTTGACAATGTTTCATGTTCATGGAACACTACATCTCTTGATCTGATAATCTTCTTTTTCACTGGATCCCATGACCTATAATTGAATTTTTCATCTCCATAACCTAGAAAATATACATAGAGTGGCCTTATCATCAAGCTTTTGTCTTTGTTCCTTAGGCACGTGAACAAAGGCTTTGCACCCAAAGACTGTCAAATGAGAATAAGGAACATTTTTTCTAGTCCATACATTTTCAGGAATATCAAAATCCAAAAGAGCTGATGGAGATCGATTCATAAGGTAGCAAGCAGTGTAAATTGCTTAACCCAATAACTTGTTTGATGCCATGTTCTAAACAATAATTCTTAAACTCCTTCGATATGCATTCACCTCCTTTATTAGTACGAAGACACTTCAATAACTTGTTTGTCTCTCTTTCCACCTTAGCATGAAACTTCTTAAACTGCTAAAGTACCTGGTATTTTGTTTTCAAAACATATACCCACACATTTTGTGAAGTATCATCAATAAAAGTTATAAAAAAAACTTACAATCACTAACAATTTCCACCTCAATAGGACCACATACATCGAAGTAAATTAAATCAAGTCTATTCCCTTTTCTTTTAGAAGTGCTACTAAAAGAAACTCTATGCTACTTGCTAAATAATCATTTATCACAAGGGTTTAAATTCATACTATTGGCAAAAGGAATGAGAGATTTCTTTGTCAAAATTCGCAACCCTTTCTCATTAATATGAGACATTCATTGATGTTGTTAATGATGTGTCCTAATATTAGATTTAGATGATGTCTGGTATATGTAATTAATACATGTGATGTATTTTTGTATATAATTAATAAAAGACAAGTTGATCATCATTCATTAAACTCTCCAGTTTGTTATATGAATAAGTCCCTGAATTTCTTGTTTTGTTGAAGCATATACCGAATAAGTGGCTAATTTCCTTTAATTATTGATGAGTTATATTTGTATAGGTTGTTATATTATTATGTTTTCTGTGCTGTTAGTTTATATTTCAGCTTCCTATATAAACCCGAGCAATGCTGTCATTTGTAGGTTTTGATTCATTTTCAATAATTGAAAGTTTCTCTCTCTTGCATTTCATTTCTCTCTCTTGAATTTCGTTTCTTTTCATATCCAAGTTTCATTACATGGTATTAGAGCAGGGTTTACACTCAAACTCATCCTAAATCAGTTTTCTCTTTGCCTAGTATTCTTCATGTACCAAGCATAATTAAAAATTTACTAAATGTGTCACATTTTACTCATGATCACAATGTTGTTGCTGAATTTTATACTAATTCTTGTTTGATAAAGGATAAGAGTTCAAGAAAGGTGTTACTTTAGGGACAACTTATGGATGGACTTTATCAATGGACTCCAGCATTTGCTCATGCTGCTTCCAGCTCTTATGTTCATCCTATCAGTTAGCCTGTCAAACCTTTTTCTTCCAAACCTATTTTGTATTTGAACCAAAATAATAGATATCATTTGTCTTTGAATACTTGTAATAAATAGTCTCCATTTGATCATGGACTATTAGTTAGTGCTAATGTAGCTCAAAGTCAGAATGTTTGTCAATAATGGCATGTTTGGTTAGGGCATCCCTCATCCAATATACTGAAAAGTGTCTTGAATAAAATTCAAATTCCTTTTTCAAAGTCTAAAATTTATTTCTGTGACTCTTGTAAAATGAAAAAATTGCATCAGCTTCCTTTTGCTGATTATCCAATCAAATGCACAAAACCTTTGAAGTTGATACACTCTGATCTATGGGGACCCTTACCAGTTGTGTCAATTGAGGGTATAGATACTATATCATATTTGTGGATGCCTATACACGTTACACTTGGCTATATCCCTTGAAATTTAAATTTGATGCTCTTTCTACCTTTATTATTTTTCACAAATTTGTTGAACTTTAGTTTCAAGCTAAACTGAAATCCATTCAAACCAACAATGGGGGAGAGTTTAAAGCCTTTTTACCCTATCTTTCTAGCCATGGGATACAACCTCGTTTCACATGTCCTTATACTCATCAACAAAATGGGATTGTTAAAAGGAAACATAAACATATCACGAAAATGGTCTAACTCTATTAGCTCATGTAAACATGCCTTTGAAATTTTGGGTAGAGGCTTTTCTCACTGCTATTCACACTATCAATTTGTTGCTTTTCACTCCTCTCAAGTTAACTACTTCATTTGATCTCCTATACAATCGGTCACCTAATTACCTATCTCTCTAACCTTTTGGATGTGTTTGTTTTCCTTATCTTAGACCCTATAATAGGCACAAATTTAATTTTCATTCTAAAAATGAGTATTCATTGGATATAGCCAAACTCAAGCTAGTTACAAGTGTTTGCATCCATTGGGTAAAGTGTATGTATCGAGACATGTTCAATTCAATCCAAGTGAGTTTCCATTTGCTGTTCTATTTCCTTCTTGATCATGTAATTCGGACACTATTGGGATGTCAACTAATGGGTTATCAACCTCTTACTTCCAATTTTTTCCATCTCATTGTTCCTAAATGACACCTCCCTTAGCTCCTATCAAAACTTCTTCAAGTTCTTCTTCTGTTCAACATTCTTGTCCTATATCTTCTCCACCTCCATTTGTTCATTTATCTCGTTCTTTATCTTCTGCACCCACACAACCTGTTCCTAAACCTAGTCCTGCACCATCCCCTTCTATTCATCCAATGATTACAAGATCTAAGTCTAAACAGTTAGTGACCTCTTCACCTTGTTCCTTAGTAAGCTCTTTAGAACCAAACTCAATTCGTAAAGCTCTTTTAGACTCGTGGTGGGTTAAAGCCATGGAAGAGGAATTTTTAGCTTTGTTGCGTACACATACATGGGGATTTTGTTCCTCCTTCTACTGATACGAATTTAATTGGTTGTAAGGGTCAAGTATAACTCTGATGGGACTATCCTTAGACACAAAGCTAGACTTGTTGCAAAAGGCTTTCTTCAAAATCTGAGTGTAGATTATACTGACATCTTTAGTCCCGTAGTGAAAGCTCCTACCATTCATGTTCTTTTCTCCATAGCAATATCTTTTGGTTGGGAGATTCAACAAGTTGACATCAATAATGCCTTTTTGAATAGGGATCTAACATAAGATGTTTTTATGACTCAATCTAAGGGTTTTCTTGATTCTAAGTTTCCCACACGTGTTTGCAAACTAAGAAAGTCTCTATATGGACTTAAATAGGCTCATCGAGCCTAGTATACCAAGTTACGAACTGCTTTACAGAGCTGGGGTTTCTCTAAAGCCACTTCGGATGCTTCATTATTCATAAACGCACTACTAAATTTGTGTTGTTTATCTTAGTCTATGTTAGTGACATTTTATTAACTAGTTCTGATCCTACTGCATTGAAGTCTTGTATTCATGATTTGGACAAGCATTTTGCTCTTAAGACTCTTGGACCAATTAGTTATTTTATGGGGTTTGAAGCATATAGAAATTCCAATTGTTTATACTTGACCCAGTCCAAATACACAATGGATTTGCTAAAGAAAGTTGTTATGCAGGATTGTAAACCCTGCTCTATACCTATGGCATCGAGTGTTTCTTTAACTGACGAGGGTGATTTGTTTGCTAATCCTTCTTTGTATCATACTATGATTGGCTCTTTGCAATATTTAACTTATATAAGATTGGACATAGTGTTCACGGTTAATAAATTAAGTCAATTTTTGTTTGCTCTTAGATTGCAACAATGGTCAGCTTGTAAAAGATTATTGAGGTATCTTAAGGGAACTGTTGGTCTAGGATTGTTGTTCTCCTTATCTTCTAAGGATATGTCTCTAGTTGTTTACATAGACATAGACCATGCTGGCTGCAAGATTACAAGGAGGTCAACTAGTGGCTTTTGTGCATATTTGGGTACAAATTTAGTTGTTTGTGGTTCCAAAAAGCAATCTGTGGTAGCTCAATTGGTGGGAGAAGCTGAATATCGAGCTATGGCTTTAGGTGTTACTGAACTTTTGTGTCTTCGATCTTTACTTTCTGAGTTGGGTTATGCATGCTCAACCACACCTATTGCATGGAGTGATAATTTGGCTGCTAAAAGCATGGTAGAGAATCTTGTTTTTCATTCTCGAACAAAACATATAGAGATTGATGTTTATTTTGTGAGAGAGAAGGTTGAAAGTGGTGAAATTGAGATTCGGTATGTGCCTACTACTCATCAAGTTACTGATATTCTCACTAAGGGACTGCTAAGAGATCGATTTCTATTCCTTTGCAATAAGCTTGGTTTGGTTTTATCTCTTCCACAACACAATCCTAAGTCTACTGTCAACATTTCAGAAATAACTCACTTTAAGGAGTTTGATTTGAAGGGGAATGTTGAAGCATATATCGAATAAGTGGTTGATTTCCTTTAATTGTTGGTGAGTTATATTTGTATAGGTTGTTATATTGTTATGTTTTCTGTGTTAGTATATATTTCAGCTTGCTATATAAACTTGAGCAATGCTGTCATTTATAGTTTTTGATTTATTTTCAATAATTGAAAGTTTCTCTCTCTTGCATTTCATTTCTCTCTTGGATTTCATTTCTTTATATATCCAATTTTCATTACATGTTTGAGAGTCTTATTCTTAAAGTGTTGAGAATATGTGACGAGATTCTCTGGTGACAGGATTTCTTAAATATTCCTGGTCCTTAGATTAATCGGATGGGGACTCTGATTAGTCGATTATGGACTGGCACGTTGTTTACTACCTTGATTAGTATGAGATACTAGTGGTTAAGGGTGGTTAGTCACATACCATATAACATAGAGATGTCTCTAATAAACTTGTGGGTGGTTGTTAGAGAACAATGCACTGAATGTGATACTGATGTCTAATCACATGGCATTGTGGAAAATGATTTTGTCATTAAGTTACGATTGTGTATTAATCCTTAGACTTGAACTGACATGGTTGTCATGTGTATTGGTGTGTAGGATTTGCTAATATGTCAAACCATCCAATTGCGAGGTCACAACGTTCACCTAAGTGGTTTCGTATTGCTGATGCAAGGAGATAGGTGTTCAAGAATAGAATTTGTCACCTCGTCGTTACTGATAAGGCGAACGTCCTATGTGGTCTATTGTTAGTACAAGAAAGTCATTGGTTAAGGCAGTATGATTAATCAGGAAAGTGTTTCCTGAAGTGTCATCTAGTCATGTTGATAAGATCAGACATATAGTTAGTTACTGAGTTTTTGAGTTTATCATTCAATAACTCTCGCTCAGTTGGGATGTTAGGTGACGAAAGGATTATAGTACACGATAATCATTAACTATAATAGGCTCACTTGAAGTTAGGCTTCATTACTTTCTATATTGTCTTAAATCGCTGCTAAGTGCTTCCCAGGATCTTTTAGATCGTCACCAAAATATGGAGAGATTCTTGTGATAGGTCGAGGTGTTTTGGTCGGTACTAAATAGGTTTTGGTGCTATTTGTTTGCTAGCAAGTAATGAAGCTAGAAAGTTACACACTATATAGCATGGCATCTAGTATCAATACTGTACACCTGTTGTGTCTCGGACCTCAGTAATAGTTAATGATGGTTTTGGATATATCATTAAATATTAATAACAACGGTTCGTTAATAGTTAATGGGTCGGTTACGATTTGCTAATTGTTAGTGGACCGGGTTGCAGTTTCTTCTAGAAATAGTAGCAGAGTCAACTGCTAGTCAACTCTAGCGCTTCCCTAGCCAAATGTAATGGATGACACATGGCATGAAATTGGAGGGGGCAGTGGGGGTTACTTGGAGATAGAAAATGATGGGAGAGATTGCAAAGTTTTTAGCTATTTCTTCAAGCTCTCATTTCGCTCATGCTTCATAAGAAATTCATAGAGCGCAAATGTTATGCACATGGAAAATTTCAAAGAGTTAGGTGAGACACATGAGTGTTGGTGAATCAACATCCTCAGGTTAGCAAGGGATGAAAACTGCGACATGGTATCAGGTAGCTGGTTAGGTGTGGATAGACTAGGCTCACCACAACTTGAGATGAATTCAGTCTCAGTGTAGAAACACTTTCTACACCTACCCGACATTGGGCTATAGGTATGTGATTTATTGTATTCATATGATGAAATATCGTGTTGCTTAAATATCTAAACTGTGTATGGTGTGTGTATTAATGACTTTCATTGTGCATATCTGATGTGCAAATATTTTTAAACTTTACCTACATCATCGTACGTGTATTCCAATGAATGCCATATGTTTGGTGAAACACCATCTTCAACTACATTCAAGTCACTATCAAGTAACTTCATCATCTGAGTTTTGTACAATGTATGAGAAAGAATACCTTTAGCAATTGTTAGTGTTATATGCACTAATGCTAGATTTAGATAACATCTAGCGGGCTTATTTTAATACATTAATTATATTTTTGTATAAATGTATAAAAAGCAAGGTTTTCTTCATTCATATTTTTTCCAATCATTTATATGAATGAGTCCCTAGATCTTCTGTGTGAGAATCTTATTTTCAAGGTGTTGAGATTATGTAACAGGATTCTCTGGTAACAAAACTTCTTAAACTATTCATAATCCTTAGATTCTTTAGATGTGGATTTCGATGAATCGAGTATGGACTAACACAAGGGTTACTACCTCTTTTGGTATGGGGATACTGATGGAAAAATGGTGTGTCATGTGCTATATGACATGAGATGTCGTTAGTAAACCTATGGGTGGTCGTTGGGGAATGATCAGCCGAATGTGATACCAATGATTGACCACATGGCCTTGTGGATAATGGTCGTGTCATTAGGTTGCGATGGTGTTTTGATCCTCAGACTTGAACCAGTATAGTTATTTTGTGTATTGTGTGCGGGATTTGCTAATGAACTGAACCATCCAATTGGGAGGTGAAAATGTTCATCTATATGGTTCTGTATTACTGGAATATGGAGACAGGTGTTGGGAATAAGATCTGCCACCCTCGTCGATATTTGATAGGGTGAGCGTCCTATACAGGGACAGATACACTAGTGAGCTGCCCTGGGCTGAAGCCGAGGGCAGCCCATAAGAAAATTTATTTTTGTAATGTAAATTTGTTAATTTTTTACTAGTAGCCCAGCCCATCCCACCTGCTTGAATCCGCCCCTGGTCCTATATGATCTACTATTAATGTGACGGGACAGTCCCTAGCCAGGGCAGATTGCAAGTTAAGAAAAATGTTTCCTAATGTGTCATCTAGTCACATTAATGAGGTCTGACACATAGTTACTGAGTTTATTACTCCATGGCTTTCACTCAGTCGGGACGTTAGGTGATGAAAGGATTATAGCATACGGTAATTGTCAACTGTAATAGGTTCACTTGAAGTGAGACTTCACTGCCACCTATATTATCCTAAACCACTAGTAGGCACTATTCAGGAACTCTCGAAACATCGTTGGGATTTAGAGAAGTTCTGGTGATGAGTTAAGAGGTTGATCAATAATGAAAAGGATTTCAGTATTATCTAATTGCTAGCAGGTAGTGAATCTAGAAAGTTACTCACCATATAGTGTTACGATTGGTATCGACATTGTGTGGACAAAATGTCTCTGGAAATGGTTGGTCAAAAGTTGACCCTTAGCCCTTTCTGCCAATAGTGCATAGTATATAGTGTGAAATCAATTATTGATTGCACAGTAACAAGGGGTGATAGACGTGAGAAGGGATTGATTCTTTAAAATAAGAAAATAAGGGGAGATTGGATAAAAGAACAGAGGCAAGGCCTTTACCTTTTTTCTTTCATCTTTTCCAACGTTGCTTTCTTTTTCTTTTTGCTTCCTTTAAAAAATCATAGAAATTATATATGTAATTGCTATGTGTATAATTTTGAGACACAGACACCAGTGATAGGCATATTTTCTGTGTCTAGCTCGGGAAGAGGTGACTGGAATGGTACCTTACTGCATATTAGGTGTGGACAGACTAGGACCAGCACTACATGAGGTGAACACAGTCTGAGTACAGAAATAGTTTTTGCACCCTAACCTTACATCGAACAGCAAGTATGCCAAGATGTTTACTTATGTATTCAATTGTTGAATATGTGTGTTGCTTAAATATCCAAGCTATGTATGACATGTATATTATATTTCGTTGCACGTATTTGATATACAGTAAACAAATTATTTTTGCCTATACTGCCATACTAATGATTCCCTTTAGCAACCACTATCAAACACTTGTGTGAGCTTCCATTTCCCATCACCAAAATCAATGTAATAACCTTTGTTATCAAGATCTCAACAAGAAAGTAAGTTGAGACATATATTTGGTACGTGACGCATTTTATCCAAAGTTAATGTGCAACCAACATTAGTCTGCAAGAGAATAACACCAATTCGTACCATAGGAGCTATACCACAATTAGCCATGTTTACCACACCAAAATTTCCTGTTATGTACTCAATAAAAGATCTTTTCCAGGGGTAGGGTGGTTGGATGTTGTTAAGAACCTACTCGATATAAGGATCTGACACACTATCACACTGCTTTTCTTCACAAGAAGCAACCACCAATTCTTCCTCCATATCCGTCACACCAACAACAATATCTTCTTTTGACTTCTTTTTAACTTTCTCATCATTTTGTTCCTTTTTCCAAACCTTGCAATTTCCTTTTATATGATTTTTGACAATGATAGCAAATAACCTTTCCTTTTGTCTGTGACTTTTCTCTGGATTTATCATACCCTTTAGAACTTCTGCTTTTGCTTCTACCCTTGTTCTTTGTGACAAAAACATGTGACTTATCTATATTCATAGTCTTTCTTTTGATCTCTTAGTGAAGCAAACTATCTTCAACCATAGATACAATCAGTATCCCATTTGGAACAAAATTACTAAGAGATATCACTAGAGTTTCCCAACTATTTGGCAATTTGATCATCCATCGTTATTTCCATAACGACCGACTAGTTCACCAAATCTTGAAACTCACTCAAGTGATCCAAAATAGATTGCCCATCCCTATACTTCAAATTCACAAACTTTTTAATTGCAAAAGTTTTGTTCTGAGTTGTTTTTCTTTCATAAAGCTTCTTTAATTTTTTCTATAAGTTATAAGCATCTACTTCTATGCTAATATGGTGAAAGCACTAGTGTCGATCCATTGCCTTATAGTCCCCACTGCCTTCCTGTGCATTTTTTCCCAATCATCATCTGATTTTCCAGCAGGCTTGGTAGAACTAAGTTTGATAGAGTCAAATAAATCTCTGTAATAAAGAAAATCTTCCATCATCGACTTCTAAATTGAATAATTAGATGCATTCACACAATTAATCCGCATTCAAATCGACACCAAGCTCTGATACTATTTATTGGTCCACGATAATGAATTAATTGTGCAAATTAAATATTAACCATGTGCAAAAATCAAACACAAATAATAAACATACATGAATACGAACACAAAATTGTATGTGAACAACCCTCAAGTGTAGAGGAAAAAATTGCGGACCAAACTTCGAATCAAATTTACTATTGAAAGAGTCAAATATGATCAAATCACAAGATTAATATCCAAACTTGAGATCACTTATAATGGAGAATACAAAAAATTACTTCCCTACCAAATCCTTACAACTCTATATGATTGTAATCCAAAACTAGAGAAAAGTCTACTCCAAATAGCTTTAAAATTGTACTTGAACTTTTGCTTCAACTATGTGAAATTGAATTTGTTATTGTTGTTGTTTCATCTTGTGCCCTGCACAATTGCTCCTTTTTCGCTTTTCTTCTTTGTGTGTCTCTGTGGGGTTTACCCAACCCTAAAGTTTATTGATTTCTTTATTTTTATTTTTATTATTATATTATATTATTTTTATATCTAATGGGCTGGACTTTTCAGTCTAGGTCAGGAGGGTTGTCTCGTTATTTGGGTTAACAATAAAATTTTTTAATAATTAAAATATAATTTTTGATATTTTATATATTAAGGATCAAACATCATATTTTTAATTATTAAAAAAATATAATAAATCAATCAATTTATTCAAATATTAACAATTGATCATCGACTTAATATGTCATTCACTAAAATAAGTGCATTTTTACACGCATTAACATTCTATTATAATAAGTATTTAAAATAATAATTTTTAATAATTGATATACAGATCGTGACAATTTGTACATTCATGATCAAATACTATATTTTTTAATTATTGAGAGAACGTCGTATATAATAAATCTATAAAAAATTTTATCTACTAATATAAATTGGGTGTTTATGATAATGTATCGTTATTACACTTTATCAAAAAATGAAATGTATTAGAGGCACCTTAACTAATATTCTAAAAATAATTATCTAATACAACTCTAAATGCTATTTGAACTAAGTTTGGCATTTGTATTGGCCCACTATATTGAAAGGACATAAAATATAAAATACCATTATAAAAGTCAAATTTAAGTATTTAAATATATAATATTTAAACTTAAATTCAGAATCCCTTTGCCTAATACGATAATCACCCATAATTTAAGGGAGAAAACTATCAATACATTTATTCCACCCACAGAATGGTAAAGAAATACAGAGGGCTTAGGTCTAAAAAATTAATTAATAATATTATTTATGACTAGGATGCTTGTCACGACATTGCCAGTTTTGGATAAGACCACTCCAACCACCAAACCCTATCTGTCAGAAGGACGTGGAAATAGCAACAAACCCCCTCATGTGCCTCCTTTCACATACAATGAATCAAAATAGTATTTTATCCTACAATAAATAATACATTCTATAATCTATGTGTTTTTGTTTATCTATTTTTATTATCTTTATAACAAAAAAATAAAAATATCTTTAAGTCATTTATATATATTTTGTGATAATAATTTTTAAAATTAATAAAAAATAATTTTATAAAAAAATAATACTATTCATCTAGACTGGAAGTGAATGTGACACTTTTTTATTGAGTAATATAAAAGTGTCACCTGAACGAGTCTAAATGAATAACATTATTTTTTTTGTAAAATTGAGTTATCTTGAGAATAATATTTTTTAAAAAACAATTCATTAAATAAGGTAATTAATGAAACATTTTCAATTGAGTTTATACTTTGTATGATTCAAAATAGAAAAAATAATTTCATTAATCATAACTAAATAACTTATTTTAGACACTGTATTTATTATATTTTATTTATAATATTTAAATAATTATATTGATTATCAGTCAATACAATTATTTAAATATTAAAAATAAGATGCATTTATTGGTTTCTAACCATACGCATTGCCACGATCAGCATTCTCCTCTTTTAATTTTTTTTTTAATTTTTAAAACATCAAGAAAATGAAATAAAATAGTTGTTGGTTGAAAAGTAAATTTGGCTTAGATTTCTTGTGGCTTACTTTATGGTATTTTAAGTTTTTGTGTTTTTTTTTTTCTTAAAATAATGATATGAAATAAAGTGTGGTTCATTTTAGATTTGAAAAGTAAAATGAATTTAAAAAACTCTAAAAGTGTAAATAAAATAATTTGTTGTTCGAGATTGATGGGCTGATGGGATATGCGCTGAAATATTTATTTCACTAATTCTTTACTTTTATGATTAATAATAAAATAGGGTAAATTGCATTTAATTAGTATCCTTAAAATTTGATAAAATTATAAAGGCTTCTTTTATTTGTGTAAATAGATCATTTTCCTCTTAAACAAAAATGATAAAAGACTTGTGTAAATGGATCATTTTACTCTTATTATTTAATTCTTCTATCTCCTTCATCTTTCTTGTAGATTTGGCCCTTTGTTTGGTAATTTTCCATTTTCTTCAATGGTTGTCCATCATCTCTGATGACAACTTCAACGTCTTCTTCACCATTTGTTTTTCTAATTTTTTCTCTCACTAAGAAGTCACAAGATTATTATTTTTTTTTCAATAGCAACATAATAGAGAGAGAAAATAAGAAGAAGAAGAAGAACTTCAAAGCCTTAGAAATATTAGGTACATTTCTCTTTTATCTCTCTCTCTCTCTTTTGAGTAATTGAGATTAAGAGAAATCATTTCGGCGATAGGATTCATCCATTCTTTTTCTTATTCTTTTTGTCTATGTTTTATGTTTCTCATTATTAAAGAATCCCAAACTTAGATCTAACTAGGTTTTTCTAGTGGCTTTGATGGATCAAGCAACCAATTGCTTTAAATGGAAATAACTAGCTAGTTGCTTTGATTATCAATGGTGGTAGGTGGCGACAATTATTGTTTCTAGCCACCACCAATAATTTTTTTTTATCTTTGTGTTTTTCTCTTTTAACTACAAATAAGATAGGAAGAGAGGATAGAAAGCATTTTGCAGGATTTGAAAAGATTAACAAATAGGAACAGAAAATTCATGTCATTTTTAGTATGTTAAATGGGGGTCTGTGTCAATTTATCAAACCTCATGGAGCTCTTTGTAATTTACCTATTAAAGTAGGAAAAAAAAAAAAAAAAGGTATCTCATCATTTCAATAAAAAAGAATCAGTATCGAAAGAAAAGTTACATGCTTCTACCTTCAATTTCTTATCTAAACAATACAAATCATAGGAGGGTATGTAATAATATTAAGGGTTAAACAACAATAGGTGTATTTATTTTAAATTATTTTATTTTTAATATGTAAATAATTTAGTAATTAATAATAAATATATTAAAGTATTTAATCAATTAATAAAATTATTTATATAATTTAATCAATCAATATTGGCAATGTTAACTATTGTTCCAAGGGAAGTAATTAAATATTAATAAATATACAGTATTTTAAATAATATATATTTATTACATCTTATTTTAATATTTAATAATTTTATTGACGAATGTAAATATATTTTATTTTCTAAATTATTTAATTAATTAACAAAATTATCTGAATATTAAAAATGATTAATTTAAGATAATTAATAAATTTTCTAAATATTAAAACAAAATATGATAGATACATATTATTTAAAAATGAATTATTTTATTATTATTATTTAATTATTATCATCTTTACAAATAATTTATTATAAGGGCAATATTTAAGGAATAAATTTATTTTTGGAAAGAGAGAGGGGAATGAAAGAGATAAAAGACCTCGGACTACGAGAAGTCTTATCCACCACATCGCAGCAGCCTTCGGGAAATCTCTTCGCTACCCGGTAGATAAGATAAAACCGCCACCAGGGCAGCCCCCCACTCCGCCATGTATAAATACTCTTCTCAGCTTCCCTCTGAAAACCCTTCCGAATTAATTCAGCGTATCTGGTAATTGTTATTTGTTTTTGGTTCGTGACAAAATCATAAGAAAAGGGGTAGAAGAAAATTAACCAAGGTCGAAGATGCTGGCAATATTTCACAAGGCGTTTGCTCACCCGCCGGAGGAGCTGAACAGTCCGGCGTCCAAGAAGCGGAAGCTGCCGGAGGAGACTCTCCGGGACTTTATCGCAGCCCATCCCGACAACACCTTCTCTCTGAGCTTCGGACAGTCCGCTGTCCTCGCTTACGTCCCGCCTGAAACCCCTCACTGCCTTCGTCAGAGGTAATATTAGTTATTAGATAATGACTTTTGTCTAGTTAACTAGCTAGCTCTATTTCTAATGAATCTTATTAATATGGTGGTTCAATGTTTCTTGGCTTGGCATGGCATGGCGGATTTGATGATTAATTAGGTTGTTTTGCGGGGTGGATGAAATATACTGCCTGTTCATGGGGAGCTTGAACAACCTCTGCCACCTGATCCGGCAGTACGGGCTGTCCAAGGGCACGAACGAGGCCATGTTCGTGATCGAAGCTTACCGGACTCTCCGGGACCGGGGGCCATATCCGGCTGACCAGGTCGTCAAGGATCTGGACGGAAGCTTCGCCTTCGTTGTCTACGACAGCAAAGTTGGCTCAGTTTTTGCCGCCTTGGTACGTAGTTGAGATTAATTTTAATAAGTTGCTGTTTGTTGTTTATGATGGATGGATATATATATATATATATATGAGAATATTAAAGTTATGGGATTGGTGTTTGGTAGGGGTCTGATGGGGGAGAGAAGCTGTACTGGGGCATAGCGGGGGACGGGTCGGTGGTGATATCGGACGATGTGGGGGTGATAAAGGCGGGGTGTGCCAAGTCATATGCCCCGTTTCCGACGGGGTGCATGTTCCACAGCGAAGGGGGGCTGATGAGCTTCGAGCATCCGATGAACAAGATGAAGGCGATGCCCAGGATCGACAGCGAGGGGGTTATGTGTGGAGCCAACTTCAAGGTGGATGTCTACTCCAGGGTTAACTCCATCCCTCGTACCGGCAGCGAGGCCAATTGGTCCCATTGGGATAGGGATGAGTGATGAGTCCCCCAATTATCATTAACAACACTGCTCCTGCTGCCCAACTCTCTTGTCTCTGTCTGTCTGTCTGTCTCTCTCTCTCTCTCTCTCTCTCTCTCTCTCGCTTTGCTTCGTGGTTATTCAGAAAGAAATATGTAACTTAGTCCTGTTTAAGGTTTCACCGTCTACCTATATATGTATAGTAACTTTCTACCCTTTCATTAGGGTTTGCGGGGGGAAGACTGTAGATGTAGTCCAATAAAATATGGGTAATGTTTACCACACAAAAACTGGGATTATATATATTTCTTTAATTGTTTTCGCCTCATTAACATGTAATAAATAGGTTTTATTTAAAAGTAATATATATGCTTTGTACTGTATTTAAGCAATTAATTAATGGGCGCAGTTTAACATTAGCCTTGACTACCTACAGGGATCAATTCCTTGGAATGTTTTGCATTTTCAAGTTAGGCCATTGTCATTGGAAAATGTGTTTCAAATTTGAAGTGATCAGTCAAATCTTCCCAGCAAGCATTCTTTAAGTTTAAGATATAGTTCATGTAAATCATCATCATCGACTTGGAAAACTAATTTTTGTAATTTTATACTTGGGAACTTTAATATTTATTATTTATGCCCTTAATTTGTCTGTTCTGTATCCTTAAATTAATTTTTTTTTTAAAGATTTTATGAGAAGTGTGCCTAAAAGGGTAACAAAGTTACAACAAATTAAGTATGATATGATATGATTTATTTAACATTTTACCGTAAAAGTTAATTAATTGATACAAATATGAATCAATCATCTTTAAGTGTGTGATAATGGCTAATTAATTAATTACCGTAGTCAATGAATTGTTGCCTCATAAGTAATAATTAATTCAGTGGGAATTAAAAGTATGATTAAATGGAAACCCTAATTTCAAACATCATGTGTCTTGTCATTAGATTTAAAAACAAATTAAGTGCGTGGGTGATTGATGTAGCATTATTAATGGGCCATAGGCCATGATTTAAAAAACATATATATATTCCATCATGCAATTGCAGAAGAATAGGTCAACGGCGTGTCCATTTGCGGATGGCTGCCTGCCTTGCCTTAACATGGACAGCTACAATGCCTACCTTTACAAGTGTTGCCACAATATGGCAAGACGTATCGGTCATCCCCCCCCCCCAAAATCAGTCTCTTCTTCTATCACCTTCGCCTGCAAATACACGTGTATATATATATCTCTCTCTGTATCTCATAATTCACGAAGAAACCCCTTCTTCCTCTGTAATTTTCTCCTTCTGGCATGGAGATGGTTGGCTGGCGGCCGATGACCGCTCATCCCTGGTGTTTTTTTTTAACTACAATACACGAAGATAGGAGCTCCAATTTAGAAATTTAAAGAGAATGAATAATCGAATTTAATGTTACGTAAAATATAAAGTGAAGGGAGATTAATGACATATTTAAAAATATGATGCAGTCAATGCAATTTGACCAAATTTTAGATTCCCTGTGTGAAATTTACTTAAAGATTAAAATTTATTGAGTGAAATTTTAGTTTTGGATCAAGTGTTAAATAATTCATTTTATTTTTTATTTTAATGTCAAATTAATTAACATAATTAAAGAAATAATAAATAAATAATTATATTTTTAAACTTTAGCTATTATACTTTAAGAAATGTTAAATAAGTCATTATATTTTTAGATCAAGAGCTGCGTTAGCTATAATTTGACATTTTTTTTACACTTCAATAATATTTTAATTTTATTAATGACATTAACTTATTATTAATAAGAAAATCTCACACAATCATTGTCGACGTTCAATTTCAGCTGCGGTGAGTAAGTTCAAAGTGTCAAGAAGAAGGAAACAGAGGTTTCAGATGTGAGTTAATACCAGAATTTTAACGTGGTTCGGCCAGAACGATGCCTACTTCCACGACCATGCTCTGATTGTTCTTTCAGAACGGCGGTGTCTCATTATTCCTCTTGTCCCTCATGATATCTCTGATTCTTATTTATATCGAGGGACCTTTACAATTTAGATAACATATAGAAATACAATGATTATATAATGGGGGACAAACAACCCTTATCATCTACACAAAATCAGGAGTGACATCATCATTACAAGGGGCATGGGCTGTTGCAGATAAAGTGAATAGTCCCTACCTCTAACTTCTCAATAGCTTTACCACTTATGCGAGCTGGCGGTTTCAGGCTAGCGACCTGGGCGGTTCGGCGAACTGAGGCTTTTATCGGGAGCTCGTTAGTTGCTTTACGGGCTTCGGACTTCGGTGGTGTACGGACTTCCTTTGACCAGGTCGCCTGGACTTTCTAGGCTCTGGGTGATTGGGTCGGCCTATTGGACTGAGCCCAGCCCACGAGAAGTGAAGCGGGAATGGCGTATAACATAAGCCCCCCAGCTCGCGGTACGATCTTCGCACTGGGGGCTGACGCGTGCCAGCTGTTAACCCACCCCTCTGACTTCTGCTTAATTATTTCAAATCTCGTCGTTCCACCCAGCACGCCTCGTCGGCAGCGCATTTAGTGCGCACGTTCTCCCATTACTATACATGATTATGCTCGTGGGACCCACAAGCTGTCGTGCGGCCGGCTGGATGTGGAGCATGCAGGTAAGTCGCCTTTTGATCTGACGGCTAGGATTGTTTGGGCTATTGGTATAAATGGTAGGGGGTGTCCCCATTTTCCCTCTTTCACGCTATTTTGAAGTCCTCTCCAGTTTTTTGTCTTCTTGCTTTCGCCTTCTTCTCTCGAGGCTTCCATTACTGCCGTGCTTTCAAACGCCGACCATTCCCGCTCGGCTTTAGTGTTTGGTAAGTTTGCTGTGACTTACTTCATTTTTCTTCTTTTTCTTTCTGTGAGGCCTGTCCATTGTCAGTTAACCGTCAGTGATTTCTCTGGTCTCGCCGATTCCGTCGATGTCGCTTTCATTTTCTGGGGAAACGACATGATTCGGTTGGTTCGGCATTCACTGAGTTTTTGGGCACAATGACCTTAGGATTAGTTTCCCATGAAATACCGGGCTCGCAGTTGCAGCCCCTCCGCCTTAGGTGGCATCCTGTTACAGAGCACTCGGCCTAAAAGATTAGAGAGTATTTTTAGGGTTTTTCTAGTTTCTTGAGGTCTAGTTCGCGACTTGAGACCTGACTGTTCTTCTTTTTCCCTTTGTAGATGTCCGACCATATCCGTGAGAGTTCGGGTCAAAAGCACTGCAACTATATCGTAGGAGAAAACGATACTTTGAACTCCGAAGACTGCTTCGTGATGGAGAGTCAAAACTTTGAGGGTGCGAGCTCGCAATCTCAGGAGATCGTTGACGTGACTTCTTCTGAAGCCGACCTGGAGGTTCAAGATCAAGTCGCTGAGGGAAGTTCGGGACGCGAGGTCTTCAAAAGATTTCCATCTAAGGCCAAGCACCACGAGGTGGCGTCTTGCATTCGAGAGTTTCGCCTCCCTAGGAACTGCCTTGTATGTGTCCCTGCCCTGAGCTCCCACGCGGCCTACCTACCATCCAATTTCGTAGCCATTAGCCCCCAGCATCTTGAGTCTGGCCTTAGGTTCCCCGTAGCTCATATCTTATTGCCCTTTTGAACGATGTCAAACTCGCCCCCTTCCAACTGACACCGAATTCATACGCCCACCTAACCTCTCTAACCATTTTGATTCTTAGGAATGGCCTTCCCCTGCCATAGCCGAAATTAGTTAGATTTCTTTTCTCCTTTAAGAATGCCAAGGACGGGCTGTATTACTTGGCAGCTCGCCCTTCGCAGTATAAAGTCGTCCTTCCCCAAGGTAGTGCAAATGGAAAATCCAATGTGGGCGACTACAAGTCCAGTTGGTTCTTCGTTTCCTACCCCTCGCTTTCGTTGCTCAACAATTTTAGATTCATGCTTACTCCGGGTAAGGGTGCACTAGTTGGCTTAGGTCGCTTTACTTCGCCTAATGTTTCTAACGTTTAGCTTTGTCACGCAGACCGTGGAGGCAAAAAACCACTCCTATCGGTGAAAGAGACTGAGGTTCTGGACAAGCTCGTTGCTGCGGGCTTGGATTTGGAGAGCTTCGAGATAACCGACGAGCTGCTCAGGAATCACGAGCTCGCCTCTTCCCTCGACATCGAGGTCATAAGAGGAGACCGCATCGGGGTCCTCGATGCAAAAGTCCTTTCGTCTGCCTTTCAAGAGCCCAGCAGCCAAGCCAGAGGTATGGTGGATCTTGAGCTCGTCCAGCCAAAGAGGTCTAGGGCTAGACCTGGTGCCACTTCCTCCACGACCCCAAGTTCGAGATCGCATGGAGGGAGGTCGGAGCAGTCGCGACCACTACCGTAGCTTCAACAACAACAACACCCACAACAAACCCAGCCTCATTAACAAAGCCAAAGACAGTCGAACCAATGCCTCCTCCTTCCGCCGACCCAACAACAGTGCCCCTCGCAACAATCAGGGCAGCGAGCCTCCGCCTCTCAAGATCGCGACCCGAGCGAAGGTCGCGGGAAGGAGGTCACGAACGAGGTACAAATGATCCCTGCTGTGGGCTCGAAAAGGAGACCCGACCAACCTTCGCAGCAGGAGGACGACATGAGGAAAAAGGCTAGGGTTCCTGAAGGGGAGCCAGCCTTGGAAGACCTGCCGGGAGGGACCTTCGTCGGCCCCCTCTTAGACTCCATCCCTACCCTCCTGAGCGCGACTGCGAAGCCTCTGGATGATTCGAGGCTAAAAGGAGCCGCTCTCTATGAGTACATTGCTCGTCACAGCTTGGTGGTAAGTTACTCTCTTTTGCATCTTAATTTCTTGGCTCGCCATTTTTCTTGAGCTAACCCCTTTTCCCTACAGCTTTCTCTCGCCTCCATGAAGCTCAAGCAGTAGCACCTGGACTTTGACGCACAATTAGAGGCGGTGAATACAACTTTTCAAGCTGACGTCGGGAAGCTTGAGAGGGAAAATAAGGCTTTAGAGGCCGAGCTCCTTTCTGCTCGGAAGGAGGTTGAAGGCTTGGAGACGCGTCTGAGGGAGGCGGTGCGGAAAAATAAAGACCTTGATAAGGAGCTCCGTTGGTCGAAGAATAAGTGGGAGTCCGCCAACTCAAAGCTCACAAGCAAGCTAAATAAAGCCAAGGAGCATTTACGGGAAGTTCAAGATAAACTAAAAACGGCCGAGGTGGAGCGGAAGCAGGCTGACGAACAAGCAGTCCGGTGCGAGGAGATCGCAAAAAAGACCATCGATGATATCAAGGCGGAGGTGGGGGCTTGGATGGACTTAGTACGGAAAGAGGTCAAGTCTGACACTTGTTTGGCATTCCTGTACACTCTCTGGCTGAATCATCTCGAGATGGATTTCTCCTTCTTCGGTGCGCAGGACGTCGAAGAGGTGAAGAGGTACGCGGCTAAAGCTGCTGAGGACGTCGAAGCTGCCACCCCGCTTGATTCATCGGAGGTCGCGACGCCAGCTGTTGAGGTCGAGCAATCAAGGGCTGTTGAGGCTCAGCCAGGCAAGACCACTAAGGCACAGCCTTCAGAGGTCGTCGAGGTTTGTTTTACCGGAGCTACCGATCCTCAACCGGCCCAATTTGCCAACATCCTGCCGCCTGCTGAGGCCCAGCCTGTGGAAGCAACCGTACCTCCTAGCTAGGACTCCCATATGTATATATATATATATATTGTAATACGAGCTTTATTCAATAGAAATGAGCATTTTCTGTACTTGTGTATCTTGCCTTAGATTTCTTCGTGAACTTAAGCCAATCAAACTTAAACTCTAACGAAGTCCTGGCATAATAATTCTTTGAACCAATCTTCGTGATATATCTTGGAAACAACTCCAGCAAATTTTCACATACTAACTTAAGAGATTGACTCAGAAGAAGTCTTCAAGAATATAACTTGAAAGTGAATCGTCCGAAAATAGGTCTAGATAGACCCAAAGCATTCCCAGCTCGCAAGCCAACATGCTCGAAATAGCTCGTCAATGATAATTGCAATAATCAATGCGAATAGTTATACTTAGGCAAAATTAAGGAAACCCTTAGTCAGCATGTCTTGACAGAATGATGAGAACCTTACTGAGATATATATAAAAGAAGGTCGCCTTGCGATCTCGGTTAACATATCGTGGCTAAGCAGCTCGTGATCAGGACGCGTGTCTGGTAGGTTGCGAATGGTCTTATTTAGGAGAATTAAGACGGACCTCAGCTGACACGTTTTAATATGAAAGACTTGCCAGGATATGAGGTTGTGTTGCGACCTTGGCTAGCATATTGCGGCTCTTGACAAGTTTTAACAAATCGGGAGTGAACACTCAGGTAAGTCGCAGACCATGGCTTAAGCCAAGATAAAAGGACCCCAGCTAGTGAGACTCCAACTTGTACCGCCAAGTTATATGTTCGGGCGGATCATAGGGTGACCCTAGCTAACATACCATGGCTAGTTATTTCGTTGACTTACATGGCCGAGCTATGTGTCCAGGCAGGCTGTATCACAACCCCTGCTAACACACAACTGCTTTTATACGTTTAAATTGAACCGAGAGGGAACACTCAGGTAGGTCGCGGACCATGATTTGAGTCAAGATGAAAGGACCCCGGCTAGTGAACCCTGGCTCGGAGTCACTTATGGAAGTGGTTGCTCAGTAGGTTCCGAATCGTGACATTAAGTCAAGATAAATGGTTCTCAACTCGCAATCCACGACCTGAGGGAGGACTAAGATGAATGCTCGGTTAGGCCGCAAACCGTAGCACAGTGGCTAAGTTACTTAGGCCCCGGCTTGCAAACCATGGTTTCTCAACCCCTCATTTCATGGATATTCAATCGAATACCAATAAGAATAAAGTGCAGTGAAAATTCATAAATTCTAATCAGAACTTTGAAGATTACTCGTAATAAAAAGACGAAGCATAGGCAAGACCAGTTACATTCATTTGAAGTAAGGACGAAGGTGTTTCGCGTTCCAAGCCTGCGGGAGAGGAACCCCGTCCATATTTTTCAGATGATATGCATCGTTACCCAGATCTTCCTTGATGACAAATGGACCCTCCCAGTTAGGGCCTAGGGTGCCATTGCTCGTCGTTCGAGTTCCCGGGAGTACCAGGCGTAATATTGAGTCTCCGACATTGTGATGTCAGATTCGAACCTTCCTGTTGTAATATCGTGCCACCCTTTGTTGATAGACGACGACCCTTACACGAGCTAAATCCCTTGATTCCTCGAGCAGGTCCAAATTCGCCACTAGCAGCTCGTCATTGCGATCTGAATTAAAGGTGGCCCTTCGGTAGGCTAACCACTTCATTCTCAACAAGGATCATAGCCTCCGATCCATACGCCATTGAGAATGGGGTTTCTCCAGTGCTGCTTCGAGCTATTGTTCGATAAGCCCAGAGCACTGTTTACAATTCATCCACCCAAGCCCCCTTTCTAGCTTCAAGCTTTTTTTCAGGGTCTACTTGATTATTTTGTTAACAGGTTCGACCTGTCCATTGGCTTAGGGGTGGTCCACGGCGGTGAAACTTTTCTGATCCCCATTGATTCGCAAAATTGGATGAATTGCTAGCTGGTGAATTGGGTCCCGTTGTCCATTATTATTTGCTGCGGCACTCTGAACCTACAAATTATGTTATCCCATGTAAACGCTTATACCTTCGCACTAGTGATCTGCGCGAGCTCTTTGGCCTCTGCCTATTTGGTGAAGTAGTCAACTACCACTATGGCATGCTTGCACCCTCCGCGAGCCGTTGGGAGTGGCCTAATTAGATCCATGCCCCAAATGGCAAAGGGTCATGAGCTGCTCATCTGCTGCAGATAAGCTAGCGGAGCTCGTGGAACCTTGGCAAATCTTTGGCACTTTTCCCATTTCTTGACCGTCTCTACGGTGTCTTGCTTTATGGTGGGCCAATAAAACCCTTGCCGAAAGGCCTTCTATGCCAGTGAGAGCGCCCCTACATGATTACCGCAGTGACCTGCGTGAATTTCTTCCATCACAATCTGGTAGTCGGTGCCGTCAATGCACCTCAGGAGTGGGACTGAGAATCCTCTCCTATACAATCTATCATCATAAATGCAATATCGAGCTGCTTGAGCTCGTAACCGACATGCCTCCAACTTGTCTTCCGGCAGTTTCCCGTCTTGCAGATACTCCAGAATGGGAATCATCCATGAGTTTTGGGACATCGTGATCACCAACGTTTTAGCTCGTTGTTCTATGCTCAGGGCAGCTAAAAAATCCACGGGTATGTTCCCCAAGAATTTCGAATCCCGGGCAGTTGCTAGGCGAGCTAATGCGTCCACATGAGAGTTTTGGGAACAGGGGGATTTGACGCACTTCATATTTTTCAAAAGTGGCTAAGAGTTCGCGTACCTTTTGTAGGTATGCCACCATCTTTGTATCTCTGGCCTGGTATTCTCCCCGTATTTGGTTGACAACCAGCTGAGAGTCACTGAAGATCTCCAAGGATTCAGCTCGTATTTCCTTTGCCAGGCGGAGCCCTGCCAATAAGGTCTCATATTCGGATTCATTATTGGTGGCCGGAAACCTGAACCTCAGGGCGTAGAGGATTTTGTGGCCCTCGGGGCTTATTAACATAACCCCAACTCCCGTTCCTTGTTCACTTGATGACCCATCAACGTATAATTCCCAGGATGATCTTTTTAAGTTCTCCGCTTCTTCGACAATCGGTTCAGTGAACTCGGCAATGAAGTCTTCCAATACCTGACCCTTTTATCGCCGTCCTTGGTTTGTACTTTATGTCGAACTGAGCGAGCTCGATAGACCATTTTAGTAAGCGACCCGAGGTCTCTGGCTTTTGTAAGATTTGCTTCAACGGGTATTTGGTCAGGCCTTCGATCTCATGAGCTTGAAAATAAGGTCACAGCTTCCTTGATGCCATTATTAGATAGTAAGCCAATTTTTCAATCGGTGCATACCTTGTTTCTGCATCAATCAAGCTTTTGGAGACGTAATAAATGGGGTGCTGCACCCTGTCTTCCTCCTGGACGAGGGCCGCACTAAGAGCCTGCTAGGATACTCCCAAGTACAAGGGTCAACTTCTCTCCCTTCTTGGGTTTGGCGAGCAGTGGGGTCTGTCCCATGTATTCCTTTAGCTGCTGGAATGCAGACTCGCATTCTTCTGTCCATCTGAAGTCTTGCGCCTTTTTCAGAAGCTCGAAGAACAGGGCACACTTATCGGTCACCTTAGAAATGAAGTGGCTCAAAGCCGCGACTGTCCATTGAGGCTCTGTACCTCCTTCTTTCTTACGGGCGACCTCATGTCGAGCAAAGCCTTTACTTTGTCCGGGTTGGCTTCGATACCTCTGTTATTTACCATGAATTTAAGAAATTTTTCGGAGGCTACCCCAAAAGCGCACTTGAGTAGATTGAGTTTCATCTGATAGTTCTCGAGGACTCCAAACATTTCTCTCAGATCGGAAACATGGTCCGTCACTTGCTCAGATTTTACCAGCATGTTGTCAACGTACACTTCCATGGTTCTTCTGATCAGCGCTTCGAACATCGTGTTGACCAGCCTTTGGTAGGTCGCGCCAGCATTCTTCAACCCAAAAGGCATGACTTTATAACAATAAAGCCCTCAGTCGGTGATGAACGAGGTGTGCTCTTGGTCGGTGGGGTTCATGGGGATCTGGTTGTAGCCCGAATAGGCATCCACGAAACTGAAAAGCTGGTGGCCAGCTGTTGCATCCACGAGCTGATCGATTTTGGGGAGAGGAAAACTGTCCTTAGGACAAGCCTTGTTCAGGTCGGTGAAGTCGACGCAGGTCCTCCACTTCCCATTTTTCTTTTTTACTAGGACCAGGTTAGCCACCCAGACCGGATAGTGGGCCTCTTTAATAAAATCGTTTGCTAAGAGCTTGTCCACTTCTTCTTTGAGAGCGGCGTAACGCTCTGGAGTCATTGGCCTCCTTTTCTGGCGCACTGGCTTGTAGCTCGGATCTACGTTAAGCCTATGCGACATGACCTCTGGGGCGATTCCTACCATATCCTCGTGGTTCCATGCAAATACGTCGAGGTTAGCTTTAAGGAAATTGGTAAGTTGGGTTTTTACCTTGGGGGCTAGATTTTTTCCTAGCTTGAGGTGTCTTTCTTTGCCTGCCTCGCTGACTAAGATATCTTCGAGCTTTTCCACCGGGCGTGTGGATCTGTCACAGTCGACCTCGCGGGGATCTAGGTCATGATTAGCCCCCATTGGCTGGTCGATTGCGGGCCATCTTTTGCGATGATATTTACTTTCTTTCGTTTGGCTACCATGTTTAGGGCGTCTTCATAGCAACATCTTGCGAGGTGCTGCTCACCCCGTACACACCCCCACTCCATTGGGGGTCGTGAATTTCACCGTTAGCGACCTGGTTGAAGTGACCAGGTCTTGGTCGTTCATTGCTGGCCTTCCGAGCACGACGTTGTATGCTGAGGGGCAGTCTATAATCAGGAACTCCGCCAAAGTGGTAGCCTGGCAATTCACATCCCTGATGGTAAAGGGAAGGCTAATTCGAATGACAGGAATCACCGCGTCCCCCGTGAATCCATAGAGCGGTTCTAGGGACGAGCTCAACTGTTCTGGTCCCAAATCCATCTTATCAAAGCACACTCTGTACATTACATTTACTGAACTGTCCTTGTCCACCATTATCCTTCGCACTTCAGAGTTGCCAATCTGAGCTCGTATAACGAGCGCATCGTTGTGCGGCCAATGGACGTCTCTGGGCTCTTCTTTCGAGAAAAACATCTTCTCCGAATCGGGTTACCCCTAGATCGCTTCGCGGGAACTGACAGTTCATCCGATCTTGCCAGCAAGACATGGTTAGCTTCACGCACGTACTTGTCACGAGATTTGTTGGAGGATCCCGCGAGGTGGGGTCTGCCATGAATCGTGTAGATAGTTCACATCACCGATGAGCGTTCATCATCGGAGGGGGGCGGTTGTTGTGCTAGTGGCTGGCTTGGTTGATTGGTTAATCGCACCATGTAATCTTTCAAACGACCTTTTCTTATCAGATCTTCAATGGCGTCCCTTAGGACCCAACATTCTGAGGTGTTGTGACCCGCCTCGTTGTGATATGCATAGAATTTTTCCTTATTTTTGAATTTGTTAAGGGTTCTCAACGGGTTGGGCTTCCCGAACTCCTCTTTGTTCCTTTCTATGGCGAAGATCCTTTCTTGGGGGTTAGATATGATACAGTAGCTGTTAAAGCGCTGCGACCGCGGAGGTCGCTCATCTCTCTTTGCCTTGCAAGCTCGCTTGAAGACTTCATTGTTTGAGCGTTCCCCCCGAGCTTCCCTTCCGGCATCTCCGTTATTCCTCCTCTTATTCTGGTTAGAGCCTCCAGCTTCTTCTTTCGACCCGATGGGTTTCTTTGACCCGAAGGCGTCTTCCCATCGGATCTCCTTGGAAGCTCGTTCGTAAAATTCTCCCAGGTCTTTAATCGGGGTCCTGTAGGTGCTCTCATAGAGCTTCCTGTCTTTTCGAAGGCCAGCGGAGATCGCTGTCAGGATACTTTCGTCGGAGGGATCCTCGACGTTGCTCACCTCGCGTTTGAACCTGGTGATGTAATCTCTAAGGGGCTCGTTCACTTTCTGGAACACTGTGGCGAGATGACAAGGTGGTGCGAGCTGTCTCCTTAGGGCCCTGTATTTGTTGAGGAATCTTTATTGGCATTCCTCCCAATAGTTGATGCTGCGAGGCGGGAGGCTCATGAACCAAGCTTAAGGAATATCGCCCAAGATTTCCGAGAAGGCACGGCATTTAGCCAGCGAGCTGGTTGTCTGCAAATCCATTTGCACATTGTACTCATCTAGGTAGTCATAGGGGTCGCTGTCTCTGTTATACCGTGGCATGCTTGGGACTTTAAATCTCCGGGGGAGGGGTTCGAGTTCAACCTCCCTGGTGAACGGCGTCCTGTCCCTATGGCCATTGTTCTGGTTGCGGACTCCTTATCGTTCTTCCAGTTGCCGAACTCTTTAATATAATTCTTCCACAGTTGAGTCTGGGCCCGTTGATTACTGAGCCTGCGATCGCCTACTTCTTTCCCAGACTGGGGAGTAGTGATTTTGGAATGGATAGTTATCCCCGATATCCTCTTCTGCGGGCGGGGGTCTCTCTTCTCATGATTGGTGGACCCTACGAGGCGAAGCCGGTGGATCGTGAGCAGCCTGGGCCTGAGCTTGGGCCAGAATTCTGACCGCATCAGCGAGCTGCATTACTGTATTCTCTAATGCCTCCTGATGCTACTGCCAATCCCGGATCGTCCCTGTTCCAGTGATTTGAACAGTGGATTGAACAGGAAATTATGGCGGTATGTCAGTGGCGTCTCCGGCTGGTGGTGGTGGTAAGGGGATATCTGCTGTCGAGGCAACGAGTCCTCCATTTGGTGGAAAGTCTCGCGGTCGATTGGGATGATTTTCTGGTGGGTCGATCGCTGCCTCGGAACTTCGAGTATTCCTTCCTCTTGCCATGGCTATTGATCAGAGCGGCCCCTTCCTCTAGCGTCAAAATGTCGACGTTCAATTTCAGCCGACCGTGATTCGTTTTGGGCTGTGGTGAGTAAGTTCAAAGTGCCAAGAAGAAGGAAACAGAGATTTCAGACGTGAGTCAACACCAGAATTTTAATGTGGTTCGGCTAGAACGATGCCTACTTCCACGACCGCGCTTTGATTCTTCTTTCAGAACGGCGGTATCTTATTATTTCTCTTGTCCCTCATGATATCTCCGATTCTTATTTATACTGAGGGGTCTTTACAATTTAGATAACATATAGAAATACAATGATTATATAATGAGGGACAAACAGCCCTTATCATCTACGCAAAATTGGGAGTGGCATCCTCATTACGAGGGGCATGGACTGTTGCAGATAAAGTGAATAGTCCCTATCTCTGACTTCTCAGCAGCTTTACCACTTATGCGAGCTGGCGGTTTCAGGCCAGCGACTTGGGCGGTCCGGCGAACTGAGGGTTTTATCGGGAGCTCGTTAGTCAATCGTTGAGAGCTCGCTATGGGCTTTACCAGGAGCTCGCAAGGTGTTTGCTTTACGGGATTCGGGCTTCGGTGGTGTACGGACTTCCTTTAACAAGGTCACCCAAACTTTTTGGGCTCTGGGTGATTGGGCCGGCCCACGAGAAGTGAAGCAGGAATGGCGTATAACAATCATGAACACTCAAATTAATTTTATAATTAATTTATATTTTTAAAGTATAATAATTTATTTATCCCGAATCTTAAAATATAATAACTTATTTAATTTTCTTAAAAACATAGCAATTAATTTGACCTTAAAACTAAAATACACTAAATTATGTGACACTTTAGTCTTTATTTTAAACCAGTGGAGTGTTTAATCTTTCGAATTTACCTATAAACTTTATTTATTAAAAAAAAATTATAAGATCCAAAGCACTGGTATGACTATGCTACCTCCATTTTAGATTCAAATATTATTTTTAAATAAATTAATTAAATATTTAATTTTAATATTTAGAGTGAGATTCGTAGATATATTATATTATATATCACATTAAGACGCAAAAAATTATTTAAAATATTAAATTTAAATGACTGAATAATTGATTTAATATAATAAACGGATCAATTTAAAATATTTAATCTTAAAAAAAATAATTTACATTCTGTCTGGAAAATAATTAAATTTAATATTTCTTAACCATTACCTAAAAATAATATTTAACCTTAGCTATTTTTATGTGATATACAAAATATTATTCTATTCGAGAGAGAGTCGCCTTTATCGAGATTCGAGAGAGAAGGGAGCTCCTCGAATTTTCGACGCAGAGAGAGAGAGTTCGTGAACTCTGAATACCGGTGCGCATCGAGAGATTCATACACAGCGGAGATGGCAGACCGTTTCTTTCCCAATGAAATGCCCGATTTCGTGCCAGAAAACCCAGTTGAAGGGTCGATCCCTGGAAGTAGTGGAGATCCGCTCTCGAAGCTTCTCCATATTCCTTACAAGGCAGTCGCCGAGCGGCTTAAACTGGCTGCTCTGGACCTAAAAGAAATTGTTAGCACTTCGTAGAGAAATGCCCATTTATGAATTTTACCTCCAGTTTTGTGTTTGTTGAGTTGATGTGATTCAAAGCTGTGCCCACCAAGTATTTGTGTTTTTGCTTTGGTATTCTTTCAGGTTGTGAAGGAGACGTGGGGGCTGAGTGGAAGGCGCGTAAGTGACTATACTGTCTATACTGGGGCTCTGGGGACGGCTTACCTGCTCTTCAAGGCTTACCAAATTAGCAACAACAAGGATGATCTTAAGCTTTGTTCCGAGATTGTTAAGGCTTGTGATGCTGCATCTCGCAACTCCGAGTAATTCTCTTGCGCTCCGAGTACTTACAAATATACAGGGTGTTTGAATATATGGGGTTGTGGTTAAGTTGCTTCTTGTCCGATTTTGTATCTTAAGTTAGCTCATTTTGTTGGAGACATTCTGTTTTATTTCAAATAAACCGGTTTGCATAACTAGGTTTTTGATGGGTGTGATGGCTTTCTTGCTGAAACGTTTGAAACATTAGGAATAACTTTGCTTAACTTGGATGTTGATCTTATGCGTGGGGTTGATTGGAAACTCAATTTTAGATTTATGTCGATCTTACTCTGGGTAATTGCAATTTAGCTCAATTATAGCTCTCGTATGATATGGAGTAATGCTTGTCGCGGATGATTTTGGAAGCTGAATCAATTATTCTGGACCTGCCATTGGAAAGATTGATGAAGTTTAAATAGGTTCTTTCTGTTTACGTCATTTATGGGATGACAGGCGTGTGACTTTTATCTGCGGGCGGGCTGGTGTGTGCGCTCTTGGTGCTGTTGTGGCAAAGCACAGTGGTGATGAACGGCTGTTTGAGCAGTATTTAACCAAATTCAAAGAGGTATTTGGTTTTTCATTCGTAATTGTGGCCCTCTTTTAATTTTCTTGAGGATCAATAGTACATCCGGCGATATGATTATTGTACACTTTTTTTTTTTTTTCTCCTCCAGATTGAGCTTCCTGAAGAACTTCCAAATGAATTACTATATGGCCGAGCAGGATTCTTATGGGCATGTTCATTTTTAAACAAGATGATCGGAAAAGATACAGTATCTTCTAGACGCACTGTATGACCTTGTGAAACTGATGTCACTTTGTCTCCTTTTAGCTTGAATATGATACTCGAAGTGGTTGTTTTACCTTTTATCTCCTTTTCTTTTCTTTATTTGTAGAGGCCTGTTGTGGATGAAATTATAAAGTCTGGTAGAAGATTGGGAAAAAAAGAAAGGTGCCCGTTAATGTATGAATGGCATGGGAAGAAGTACTGGGGAGCTGCTCATGGATTAGCTGGGATTATGCACGTGTTAATGGACATGGAGCTGAAGCCAGATGAGGTGGAAGATGTGAAGGGTACACTGAGGTATATGATTAGAAATCGTTTCCCCAGTGGGAACTATCCCTCTAGTCAAGAAAGCGAATCGGACCGTCTTGTGCATTGGTGCCATGGAGCTCCTGGAGTTGCTCTTGCTCTTGTAAAAGCAGCTGAGGTAATGTGCATCAGGCCTGTTGCTTCCAATAGTAAATGGAAATCAGAATGACAATGAGAACTGAGTCTAAGTATTATTTCCAAGAATACTTGTTGGATTGGCATTATACAGAGGAAAGCAAAGTAAGAACACTCAAGTCAGATCCAACACCCATTTGACATCCATAAGAAACTTGTTTTTTTTGTTGTCAATTATAGTTGTGGAGCTATCTCTAGTACAAGGTCATTTTACTCTTGCCTCTCTCCCATCTGATGGGAAAGAAGAGGATGCAGAATAGGCTTTGGGAGTTTACTTTGATTGTGGAAAATGTGATTTGCTTGTGTAACTTCACTTATTTAGGGGGTGGGTAGCAGCATGAAAAAACATTAAAATTGGAGGTTTCTTTTTGGATACATATATGCCTCTGCAACAAAATGGGCACCCTTGGTGCAGGAGACTAGGGTCAGGGGAGGGTCTAGGGTACTTGTACATAATCTTTCCCTTACCTTTCTTCAGGATCATACATCCGAGGATATACATGCCTGTTCTGCTCTCAAATTTTGACCTTTTAAGTCGTCCACCCCGTTTAATTAAATAATTCAAATATTTTCAGGTTTTCGGAGATGAGGAATTCGTCAAGGCAGCCATAGATGCTGGAAAGGTGGTATGGGAGCGTGGATTGCTTAAAAGAGTTGGGATTTGCCATGGGATCAGTGGGAATAGCTATGTATTTCTCGCACTCTACCGATTAACAGGTAGAGTAGAGTTCTTGTACGAGTCCAAAGCCTTTGCTTGCTTTCTACTTGACAAATCTCAAAGGCTTATATCAGAGGGGATAATGCATGGGGGTGATCGCCCCTATTCACTTTTTGAAGGCATTGGAGGTATGGCTTATCTCTTCCTGGACATGACCGAACCATCCGAAGCTAGGTTCCCTGCCTATGAGCTTTAACTTCCTGGACATGACCGAACCATCCGAAGCTAGGTTCCCTCCCTACGAGCTTTAACTTTCTGGGTGTATATTAAATGTTTGCCTACCACTTATATGTATATGTGACTTGATCGTGCTGTATAAATGTTGAAAGTAGGGTTTGTTTTGACGTAGAGGTGCCCGTTGAAGTGGTTGCATGGTTTTGTTCTGGAAATGCTGTGTGGCAAATGAGAGTGGCTCTTTATAAGTTTCAACTCTCACTCTTGATTTGATTGGAATATGGCGTGGGATTGTTCTTGTCACACAATTTTGTTCTCTTGCGGCCCCAAGAGGGGGTGTGGGACCCAACTCTCGATGAGAGGGGGCCATGGCCCCATGGGGGGTGGGACCCAACTCCCGCACAAACTGCAGTAGGCAACATAAGAGTTGTCCAGAACATAACAGGATTGTCTTGTCACATTCCATTTACGGGCTGTGTAACTGATTATGAATTCTTCAGTTGAGACTTAAAATTCACAAAGTTAGATACTTCTACATTTTCTTAAAAATAATTAAAAATTAAATTATTTTAAACTGAGTTTACTAATAATTTTTCCAATCAAGTTCATGTCTTCGCTAATATTGCTCACCTGAAAAAATGATGATTGATGAACTTAAAAGATTAATAAAATAAAATTTTACATGTCTAAATTAATATTTAAAATAAAAATTATATATATGTACATTAAAATTAAATTATGGGGCTTTAACAAATGCCGATATGTAATATTTTGGCTTCCAAACACGACGTAAGGCAACTATTGGCAAAAAAGTTTAGTGCTCATTTTGCATTTGAAGTTTAGTGCTTACTAATTTTGGGTTCAAACGGTCAAAGCAAACAATTATCCACTTTGTTTAGGAATGCGCCATAGCGTAGCTGAGCTAAAGCACTGTTTGGCTGCACTCGGAATTCGGAATGGGTTATGACGTATGAACATTAATTTTTTAAAGTCTTTTTTTTTTTTTTTTTAATACCATGTGAGTGAGGTGACTCGTTAAATGTAAATCTGTCCTATAATCTCCATATTTTAGATATTTGGTTTAAATATCTTTTTATATTTTATTTTTCGTCAAATTAATACCTTACGTAAATTAATTGTATACCTTATGTATTTTAGCTGTATTTTATTTTTAGCACAATCAATCTTTTAATTTTCTCGATCATGACATCCATTTATTAGAACAATATTAATATTAATTAAATTAAAATTAATTAATCCAAAATTCTTACAAAATTAAAAATAAAATCCAAAAATCAGTCATTGGCTAATTGATTGGTTGGAACTCATCTTAAATAATTAAAAGTTTTTTTCTTCTCTTCTCTTTGCCTCTATTTTCTAGATTCGTATAGAGATGTGATGGTTCGATCATTGTCATCGGTCAACAGGTTTTTCTTGAGACCAGTAATTTCTATTTTGAGTTTTATTCTTATTTTTTTTGTTAAACTTGACTTAGTGTAATTTAATTAAATGAAGATTAAGAATAATTTTAATTTAATTTAACTTAGTAACAGAGAGGTGGTGTCATGGCCATTTTATTAAAAAAAAATTAAAACCAAATAGACAGGGAATTACATTCAATCTACCCTAATTATAAAGATAATAGTTATAATTTCTGTGGCATTTTCTACATAAATACTTTATAAGAATCTCTTTTCCCTTTATGAATTTCTATCTTTGGTGGTTTATTTTGGCTTTTGCTGGTTTATCGGAAAAATTTAGAAACAGTCCCCAATGCTACTTTTGTGCTAATAATAACAAAAATATAAGAGACCAAATTATATTACGATCGATCATAAAGAAGGCTTTGGTAAACAATTAACTCCTAATTCAACTAAGGCGCCCTCAACTTAATAAGTATTTAATTACTTATTATTTAATTCTTTAACATAATTATTAAATAAAATAATATTGAACAAACAAATTTTACTTAATTAAACGAAGGGTAAATTTTATGTTGCACCTTGAGGTTTAGTTTAAAAAAACACCAACCATTCATGTGTTTAAAAAAATAACATCGATTTTCATTTATGTTAATTAACAAAACCATTTTTTTTTTTTTGTCTCTTTCTCTCTTTCGGATCTATTTCTCTTATCTTTTTGTCTTGTTATTATCGGTAATGGTTGACTCATCACCATCACCTACCATTAAACTGTAGTTAATCGATAACAAGAATCTTTATAACCTAATCGAGATAAATCTTCACACAAAAAACTTCATCAGCACAAATAGAGAGCTAATCACCAAATTATGGGTTCTCCATTCATCCTTTAGTAGAGAACCTATTGTGATGAGATTGCTATCTTAGGGAGATGTTGGTTGTAAGCTAGCGAGTGAACGAGATAGAAAGGGAGGGGGTGGGGGATAAAAGAAAATGGTGGAAAGTGATGGCCAATGGTGCCATTGATAGTGGGAGACATTAGATGAGGACGTAATATATGAGTAAGATTGTGACGTTGTCGATAACAAAGGTGAGATGATGATTTTCTTATTCTTCTTTTTCTTCCCAACCTTCCCTTCTCTTGAGCTTTCTCTAGATTTCGACAATCCATCATTGATGGATTCTTTATAACCCATAACATAAATAAACAATGGGTTCTTTTGGGTTCCAAGAAGTTGTGGTCACTAAATGATGGTTTCTCAAAATACTTTGTGGACAACGATTGGTTATGTGGGAGAAACTTATTATCGATGTCTAAATTTTCTTTTTTATTTTTCTTTAATTCTAGTGGGGGAGGGGGGCAAATAGATGGTTAGGCATTTTGGAAATTTGTAAAATGTTAAGTCATTTTCTAATATTAGGAAAAAAGTGTTGCATGGTAAATAAAGTTGAGAGAAATTAGTGTTATTTTTTAAAATATAGAAATAATTGATGCATTTTTGAAAAACCTCAAAGGTGTCATGTGGAGTTTACCCATAAGCAAATGGAGTCACATGTCAATCTCAAGCTTGAGGTGAACTCATTAGACACTTATAATAGCTCGTAAACCATACACACTAAGCAAGCATATAAAAATTGGCTAAATTCATATTTTTGTCTCTATACTTTCATGTTTTTTTTATGTGATCACTCAAACTTTTTTGTTATTTCAATTACACCCCTAAACCATGTATTTTTCAAGTTAATTGCACACCTCACCTAGAGCATACAACACACATGCGCTGAAATGCCCAAATTATCCCTTACATGCATGCAAACCCTCGTTGTCAACCACCATCTCACCACAACTTCTTCTTTCAATGGCTAGTGACAATTGTGATGCAGAGAATAGAGAAAAAAAATAGATTAGGCTGAAAGGGATTTATAGGGGGTGAGGGGTCAGGATGAAGGGATTTACAGAAGATGGAATGAAAGGAAACACTAACACTTGGTGGTTCATGCAAGGGTTTTAGCCAGTTTTCAAAAAAATTCAAAAATAATATTAAAATGGCAACGGAAGGAAAACAAGATCACCTTACAAGACTCAGTATCTAACAACTATATACCATAAAACCAAACCATACATAGGGAGTTAGAAATTATACCTAACTAGGTGATTCTGCTGGTGGTGAGAATGCTGGATATGCGGTTGAGGTAACCTCGTCCTTATTGTGAGCTCCTGAGGCAGCTTCATAAACAATCACCAACTGCTCCAAATTTGTTTTCTGGATGACCAGTCCACCCCTGCTTTCACGAAGGACTAAGTCAGTCAATGCTCCAAGTAATGGTGAAACCCTACAATAACCTTATGTGCTAGCCGAGCTTATTTGTAAGTGATAAGTGCTATAATTGGGTTTACAATAAAACAAACCCAACAGTTTCATTATTGGATTGGGTTGCTAGAACAATAGCTAACAAGAATGGAGCAAGATGAGGGGTTTTTGGAAATTGAGGGAAGAGAGGAAGCAATTACCGAGAGAAATTAGCAATTGCAAAAGACAGTCAAAAAACCATAAGCTTCTTCTCTTCCATTTAAATACCAAAACCCTAACCATCACACATGCTCCAAATCGAACAAAACCGACTATGAAAGAGAGATGAAAGGAAGAGGGGGAGAGAGGCATGCCATTTAGATGCAGTCCTTCCCCTTCGTCACTCTCCAACATGAGTCCCCTTTTCGATTATAGAAAACGACAAAAGAAACTTTCTCAAACTTGACCCTCATTGTAAGAAACAGTTGACCTATTTCGAGGACATGATCGACCAGTTTACATTGATTCAATAAGGAACGGTCAACCAGTTCTAAATTAGTCGATCGATTTGGGGTGAATCATCAAGGATTGGTTGACCACCTTTATTCCCTCATCTTAATTTTTTATAAATTGCATCTAGATTTGCCATTAACTCTTAATGGCCCTTCATTATCTTATAATGAAATCGAGACCCCCGTTAACTTTTAACGGCATGCCTGTTAACTCTTAACAATTGCTCCCATTAATTAAACCTATTCCATTAACTCTTAACGACGTCATCATTAAAGCTTAATGATAATCAATAATTAATTATAACATTACATCACTAATCCACTACCACACTCGGATTTTCATGTGACTTTCTAGGCTCACCACCAAGTAGTAATTGGGACATGTCAACAACTTTAACGTCAATCAAACACTTTGATCTACAACGAGAATCTCTTTATCTCCTCGATCTACCTTGAGAGGTCCTGAGTGACAACTACCATTATGTTAGCACGATCTCATCAATAATGAAGTCATAACTTCAAGTAAGCCTATTAGGGCATTCGATTCCCATGTACTATAATCCTTCCATTGAATAACATCTCAATCGAGTGAGAGACATGAACTGATTAAATTTACAAAACTCGATAGCTATGTCAAGATTTAGCATGGTGTGATTGAAATGACACTTCGAAACTCTTTTCGACATTGAAAACTCTTTTTCAATTGCATGCACCCTGACCAAGGGTTTAAACAATCACAAACTATAACTGATCACATAGGATGTTCGCCTCACACCGGAGGTCAATGGATCCCATTAGCAATCACTTGCCTCCATATGTTACTGTACAGAGAACATTCCCATTATGATATACGAACGGTTCCATGAAACGGTAAATCTCTAACATCAACATACAAGACAACCGTGTGCCTTCAGTTTAAGAAACAGTAACACAATCAAAATTAGTAACAGATCATTAATCCTCTTAGTCATGTGATCTGTTACTTACGTTACATTCAGTAGATGTTCAATTAACATCTACCCATATGTCTATTATATTTATTTTATGAATTATGGCATGTGACTCACCATCTTTTATCATTGGTATCTCATACTAATTAAAGGTAATAACTCATGTGCCAATCCATAATCAATTAATCATATTCCCTTTTTGAGAAATCTAAGGATTAAGAATCAATTTAGGAAATTCCAAATACAAGAGTTTCTGTCACATTCTTAACAGCTTAAGAATAAGACCTTTATTAGGAAATCTAAGGACTCATTTATATACAAATTAGAGAGGTATGAATGAAGATATGACTATAAAATATGAAAATATATTTAATTAAATTTGTAAAATATACATCACTAGTCCCAAATTATATGTGCCAGACGTCATCTAAATCTAACATTAGGGCATTAACTCTAACAATCTCTCACTTACACTAATACTAATTTATAGATTCTTATTGCATTGTCGCCTAGTATCTAATAGCCATTCTTTTAAGGTGGCAATTAAGATAAGCTTGTGATAGTGCTTTGGTGAGTGGGTCCTCAAGATTCAATAATGACATGATGTTTTGCAGCCACCACTGAAAGGTGGTGCAGCGGGGTGCGACCAAAACACCAACTCTTGGTAGATCAATGCAAAAGTTTTATATTTAAAAGCATTTTTAACACAAAAAATAGCACAGTAGAAGCATAAAACAAACAAAGTAGAAACAAAATTGACCTTGTAAGACTCAATATTCATCATCCATATCCTAAAATAGAAAACCCATGCCATAGGGGTTATCTGGATACCTCTCGAATCAAGTCTAGTGCCGGTTGTCCACGTGATGACCCATTCCCTTTGTTGTCTAGCAAGCTCTTCTCATACTTGCAATGCTTAGGTGACCAGCCTGCCTCCATAAGTGTAGAGGACCTAGTTGGTCCACCCTTGAGCAGCCACAAAACCCTTTAATGAAGGGCTAGGACCTTCTCGATGAAGGTGACTCGAAGCTCTTAAGCAGTTCCTTGCAACCGGGGCTGTCCAACAACCTATCTATGAGGGAGATAATGAAGAAGGTGTTGCACCGGCATCCTTTTCACCGGCTAAACTCAGATTAAGAAGGAGCGTTAGTTGCAGCAATAAAGGAAGAAGAAGGAAATGGACAACAAGAGTAGAAAAATAACAAGGAGAAGAAGAGGGAACAAGGGGAGCAACTCATGTGCACGGGTAGCTTCCTCAACCCCTCCAACTTATGTTCTAAATCTCCTCCAATTTTTATTGAATTACCGTCCACACTACTTACTCTCCCATGCTTTTCCAAATCATTGCATTAGAGCATTTAATGCTCTAATACGACCAAGTGGCGGAGAATTAAATGATAGAAATGGTCGACCACATGAGGTACCCGGTTAATCTACAACGGTTAACTTTCCTCACGCATCAGTCAATAGAACTAGACTGGTCGACTGCATGAGAGCACCGCTTCGTGCACCAAACGATCAAATTTTTACCACCTAGCTCTAGCTTTGGAGAATTAGCTTTTGTCCCTCCTACATATAAGTAGCCTCCCATATCCATAGATCCATGTGTCCAACACACAACAACAACCAACATCATTGACCATTAGTGACGAGGAACACACTAATAGCAAAGGGTCACTAATCCGCTACATTACTTAGTATGCGTGTGACTTTTTAGATTCACAGCAATGTAATAATCAGAACATGTTAACTCCTTAACATCAGCCAAACCTTTCGACTTACTAAGAGAATCACTCTAAATCCTTAGAGCACCCTAAAAGATCCTGAGTATCCTTTAGCCAGAACTTAGGATGATCCTAATGGCAATGAAGTCCAACTTCATATGAACCTATTAAGGCTCATCAATTATCGTGCAAAAAAGTTTTTCCATTGACCAACATCCTAACCGAGTAAGAGCCATAGACTGATTAAGCTCACAGGACTCGGTATCTGTGTTTGATCTAGTAAGGTGTGATTGAGGTAGCATGTTGGATCCAATCTAACATTGGAACTATTTCCAATCTCGTACTCACCCTGACCATGGGATTTGTAACACCCCAAAATTTTCAAGTGTGTTATAACTTAGGATTTCAGGAATTTTTTCTTTTTCTTCACAACACATCCATCGATATACATCACACAATTTTCTAGAAACCCTAATGTTCACCTTTTCATCCTAACAAACCCAATAAAGAAATAGCCAAGACAGGTGATATAGTTACAAATACGAAAGCTAGATCGAACTTGATATGGTACACAACCGTAATGCTTTATTTATAATATAAGAAATCGTTCAAGATGTCTACAAATGTATTACATGGATATCATTTCTCGAAAGCGATAACCAAATGCCTCAACATAACCAAATCATACTAAGGTTCGCATCAACTAAATTTTTCATACATACATGGAGATATGCTAAAACATGCTACAAACAGCAAAACGAGCTTATCCTTCAACCATTTCTTTTCCCTTAGAGTCACTTATCGAACTTGAAACGTTTGAATATTTCAAGGACATAGTCTAATTAAAAGATGAACCTTTTAGTAAGAAACTCCAAAACAGTTTATATAAATGCGTGAACAAGTATAAAACATATGAGGAAATAACAAGGACTACTTCGAAGTGCCTCGTGAACATGTCAGTCTTCTCTAACGAAAGCTTTCTCAACGACGCACGCACAACACCTCTCAGGAGGTCTCTAACCATGTCACCTCGGCCCGACCTTATAGAACTCATGCAAACATCATATCTGTTGTCCCTTAAACTCACAATCTTCCCACGAGAGCTTTCTCGATGGCACACGCATAGCCCCTCTTGGGGGATATCCGACTTTTGCTCTCGGCCAATAATAAATAGGTGCAACAGTATGGCCACACGAATTTCATAAATGCAATAGTTGAAAACCAACGGCATATATTTTCAGAAAAATACATTTCATATATGTAACATGATTTCACGTAAGAGAACAACAAGAGTTTACGTATGGGAATTTCACAAAACACATTTCATGCAATAGAAGTCTCTTGTAAGAGAACAAAAATAGGATTTAGAGTACAGGAGTCTCACATAAGAGAACAAAAATAGGATTTGGAGTATAGAAGTCTCACCTTGACTTAATTCGGGATTCCTCAAAATTTGTGCAAATCCTCAAATCTTTTGACCAAACCACCTTCTCACACGCCCTCACGCATTACCCAAGTGCTTCTTCTTCTCTAGGAACAAAAGCCTTCTATCCACTAAGCTCGAAGCACCCTCGTCTAGCATGAATTTATCACAACTTAGAATGAGAAAACCATTGGCCATGAACATCCTATTTATAGGCTTTGAAACTTGGCCACAAAGTAGGTCACAATCATTTTAGATCTTTTCTAAATCTTCCAAGATATTCCAATCATTTCAAATCTTCTAAAATATTCTTTAATCATTCCAAATCTTCTAAAATCAACATTTACGATTTTGCCCCTAACTTAGAAACTGAACTTCTCTCTCAAGACTTTCATAACCCTTTTGTTTTATCTCAAAACCACCTAAGGGTTGTTTTATCCACAAAATTAGATCCTCCTCAGGGTTCCGTGGATTTTTCGGAAGCCCCTAACCATCATTCGGTCTTTCAAATCGGCTTATAACTGTACCAAAAATCGTCTCTAATTTGATTTATTTCGGCATCATAAATCTCGTCTCAAGACGCTCTCCAATGACATACCTTTTTCCTTAGGTATCTATCCTCCAGGGCACTCCCTGTAGCTAATTCAGCGATTTATTTTTCTATCAAGCCATTTTTTGATATTTTAAACTCACTTAAAATACGTGACAACCTCACAAAAATATGGGGTATTACAAGATTTCCAATCACCACTAACACAAGCAACGCAAAATGCATGCCTCCATCTAGTGGAGGTCAATGGATCCCATCAACAAGCATCTGCCTCCATACACCACTTCATAGAGATCACATAGAGAGTATTCTCACCTCTTACACCAGATGGTTCCTCTCAACGGCAAATCCCTAACACTAGTGCACAAGACATTATGTTGCCTCTGGTCTAAGGATTAAATACATAATCCAGAGCCAGCAACAGATCATTAATCCTCCAAACCACGTGATCTGTCATAGGCGTCACATTTAGTGGATGTTCTACCAACACCCACCCACATGTCTACTTATATGCATCTCATGTAATGTGGTATGTGACTCACCACCTCATTCCCATTAGTATCCTATGCTAACAATGTTAGTACCCCATGTACTGGTCCACTGATTGATAAATCATATTCTCTTTTTGATAAATCTAAGGACCGGGAATACCTTTAAGAAATCCTGAACTAAAGATTCAAGTCACATAGTCTCAACTCCTTAAGAATAAGAACTCTACTAGGAAATTTGAGAACTCATTCATAAAGGCGAGATAGAGAGATATGAATGAAGATATGACATTTTATTAATATCAAGAATAAATCAAAAGTTTCATTCACTTACATCTCATGAAGTGTAAATCTAGCATTTAGGGCACTATTACTAACATGCACGTCTTCATGTGCAATGATCTCTCGGATTAAATGGAAGCGCCGCTCTATATGTTTGGATTTTTGGTAAGACCTTTGTTCCTTAGCTTGTGCAACATCCCAATTGTTGTTGCAATATAAAGATATCAATAATTCAATGGTCTGAACCATTTCTAGTTTAGCAATGAACTTCCTTATCCTAATAACCTCTTTTGCAACATCGCACGCAGCAACATATTCGGCTTACGTGCTGGAGTCAACAGTCATTTCTTGCTCGGAACTCTTCCAGCTAACTTCTCCTTCATTGTAAACAAATATAAACTCGAATGTAGACTTTTTATCATCCACGTCAAATTAAAAATCTAAATTAGTGAATCCGTCAACATGAAGATCACCTTCTCAATAAACTAGTAACAAATCCTTAGTTATTGTCAAGTACTTAAGGATACACTTTACTATAGTCTAATGTTCCAAACCTAGATTGAATTGATATCTGCTCGTAACACTCACAGTATATACGATATCAAGTCTTGTACATAACATAACATACATGAAACTCCCAATAGTTGAAGCATAAGGAATCTTCTCCATGTGCTCTTTTTTCGACCATTAGACCATAGTTGATCGAAAACAAGAATCTTTGTAACCTAATTGAGATAAGGCTACACACAAAGAACTTTACCGCTATAGAATAGAAAGCTAACCACCAAATTATGGGTTCTCTATTCATGTTTTAGTAGAGAACCCTATTGTGATAAGGTTGCTACCTTAGGGAGATGTTGGTTGTAAGCGAGTGAACAAGATAGAAAGAGAGAGAAGGGGTGGTGGGGGGAGAAAAAAGAAAATGGTGGAAAGTGATGGCCAACATTGATGGAGGGAGACATTGGATGAGGACATAATGCGTGAAGGAGATTGTGACACTGCTGATAACAAAGGTGAGATCTTCTTCTTTTTCTTTTTCTTCTTCTTCCCAACCCTTCCTTCCCTCCCCCCCAGGCTTTCTTTAGGTTCCAACAACCCATCATTGATGGATTCTTTGTAACCTATAACTAGACAATGGGTTCTTATGGGTTCCAAGAAGTTGTGGTCACCAAATGATGGTTTCTCAAAATGCTTTGTGGACAAAGATTGGTTCTCTAAGAGAAACTTATTATTGATGTCCAAATTTTTTTTTTTTTTCTTTAATTCTAATAGGGGGAGATAGATGGTGAGGCATTTTGAGAATTTGTAAGATGTTAAGTCATTTTCTAATAGTAGGAAAAAAGTGTTGCATGGTAACTAAAGTCAAGAGAAATTATTGTTATTTTTCAAAATATAGAAATAATTGATGTCTTTTTACAAAACCTCAAATGTGTCATGTAGAGTTTACTCATAAGCAAATGGAGACGCATGTTAATCTCAAGCTTGAGGTGAACTCATTAGACACTTATAATAGCTTGTAAACCATACACACTAAACAAGCATATAAAAATTGACCAAATTCATATTTTTGTCTCTGTACTTTTATATATATATATATTTTATGTGATCACCCAAATTTTTTGTTATTTTGATTAGACCCTTGAACTATGCATTTTTTGAGTTAATTGCAGACCTCACCTAGAGCATGCAACACATGCGCTGAAATGCCCAAATTATCCCTCACGTGCATGCAAACCCTTGTTTTTGACCACCATCTCATCAGTCGCAACTTCTTTCTTCAATGGCTAGTGATAATTGGGATATAGAGGATAGAGAAGAAAATGGATTAGGATGAATGGGGTTTGTAGGGGGGTGAGGGGTTAGGACGAAGGAATTTGCAGCAAATGGAGAAGGTCTATTCAACATCATTGATCATTGTTAGCCTTTCGCAATCGCTGTCGATTACATCAGTCGTTATTTCCAATAATCACTATTGTTCTCGTGCCTTCTCTGATCATCACGATCGACCATCGATCTTCTCCTATCAATGAGACCTCTTGCTTCATCTTCACCAATCAGTCTTCCTAGTCGGCGATGCCTCCAATCGTCTGTTTTCTTCTTCAGTTGCAACAACTGATTGTTCATTTGACTTGTTCATCTTCCTCAACCAATAGCTCCTTTGCTTTTTTTCCTTTTGCCATTGCTAATGATGAGATTTGCACCTTTTGCCATCATCGACGCCTTTTTATCGTCGATTGCCCTTCGCCATAGTTGTTGGCCTACACCTTTTTCTCCATCATTTGCACTTAAAACTAGCCACCACCCTGGCCTCGTCACTAGTTGCTTTTTGTTTTGCCACCTTGCCCACCTAGCCTCATGCCAACCACCATCTCCGCCAATCCTTCACCCCTTGCAAACCCCCTTTGTTTTAACCCATTTTATTCTCCATCATCTACATCCCAATCGTCGCTAGCCACTGAAAGAAGAAGCTGTGACAGAGATAATGGTTGACAACGAACATAATTTGGACATTTCAACAAGCATATGTTGCACGCTCTAATTCAATTCTGGTGAGATATGCAATTGATTTAAAAAATGTATGGTCTAGGAATATAATTAAAACAATGAAAAATTCTAGTCAAAAAAAAAAAAAAAAATAGACACAAAAATGAGTGTCTTATAAAATTTTTTATGTGAGTTTACCCTTTCAAGGGCATTTGAACTCTAAATATAGAGTATAATCTCTTACTATTAAGCCAACCAATGATTTATAAAAAAAAAAAAGAAAAAGGGCCCTCTTCGGAAATGGAGAATGCAGCAGGAAGCAGAGAGCTATGCACGACGTTTTTGGTTTTCTCAATCTTGCTGAGTAGTTGTTAAAGAGTTTTGTGGAGAGATGTAAGGCTGATTTAAAGGAGATGATTGATGGGCATGTGTGTTCGATTTCTAATGATGTTTTTTCTGGGCAATAGCCACCATCTCCTGTGTGTCTGTAAATTTGGATAGATTAGGAAATTGGGTGCTACGACTTCGGAAACATTAGATGAGGTTTCGTTAGTTAATATTTGGGTAGTCTTAGAATATAAAGATTTTAAGTGTAGGGAGAAAGAGAGAGAGAGAGAGATCAATAACATAATGTCATTAATGAAGTTCTCACAAAGTTATGCATTGCTTGAATGGGAAAGGAATGAATGAATGAATAAGAAATTGGAATTCGCGAATGCACAATCACTCATGTATGTGTATGTATGTTCATTGTTCAGCACAACTTTTAACTGCAAGCAATATTACCGTTTCAACAAATGTAAATGTTGATAATAGTATGTATCTACCTATTCAAATTTCATGCAATTTGGGTGGGTAAATAATAATAATCAACAAATAAAGGCAGGCAGGCAGGTAGGTTGATGAAGAATACAAAGAATTCATTTAATTTCAAGAGTTGTTGCGTGTACTTGTACTAGTAGTAGTATTAGTGGTAGTAACTCTACAATTGCAGCAGATTACAGGAAATCCCACCCCCACCCTGCTCCTCCTCCTCCTCCTAATTCCATGCTATATTTTTTTTTTCCATTTTCTTTCTCTTTTCTTCGTCAAATCTCTCTCTCTCTCTCTCTCTCTCCCCTCCACTCAGCTTAGCTAATCGGATTGAATCTCCATCCATATTCCAAATCCGACTAGCAAAGAGCAAAAGAACAAGAAACAATAAAACTGGCTACTATTACCAATCTCACCCAACATGCCTGTACAAATTTTCCCACCTAAGGGTACACCCCCTCCCCTCCCCTCCAAAAATAAAATAAAAAATAAAAAAAATAAAAAGAAAATTACGGACTTAAATCAACAAGCTCCAGCCTTAATTTTTTTTTCAAGTCCGAACTGGCAGTCCAAAATTCTGGAAAGTTCTGATTTCGCCTCTAAGGCTAGCAGTTACAATCACCATGCCCCAGGCAGACCTACTTTGGTTCAACCCATCGGACATGTCGACACTGACGCGAGGACTTCTGACCTTGGTGGCCATAAGAAGTTTTTCCTCTGGCCATGTTGCCGAGATTCTATCAAAGAAGTAACTGTTGCTTGCACTAGAAATGGTGCCATGAAATGGACTAACAGAATATCCAGATGACAATGGTGATTTCTCATTACCGTTAAAGTCTTCAACTGGTGAAGGCGGATGATTGGCTGTGGATACCTCATCCAAATGATCCCCATAAGGATTCTGTTCTCCAGAACAAGTCTCTTGGCATCCCCATGAGTCGCACATGCCAGGCCACGGGATGGCCACTGACACATCTCGACAGTGGAAATTCTCACATGAATGTGTAACAGTAACACCTTTGTTTCTGCTTGTTCGGGAATCACCTTCATGTTTCCAAACGTAGACGTGAGAATCTTCACTGGCACAGAGCACATATTTTCCATTTGCTGTCAGGGACGCAGAGATTTGACTGTTTGTGTTGCGAAACCCTGCCATCAAACCAATACTAATTCACAGTATGAGATCAAAAGAAAGCTTGATGCAAATATACCTGCACAGAAAATTAGAACGTTGTCCCCCATTTGCCACAAAAAATAATATATTGATTAGAAATTCTTTCGTGTAGATCACAGCAACACCACAAAGTGATTATATATGTTAATGCTAGCTGAACTGATAACCAAACTAACAGAATTTCAGGCTTACTTTGTAAATTCATATCCTTGTCATATTGTTAAAATATCTATAGTACTTCTGTAATAACCCAAACTAGTTTTGTTCTCAACTTCTTGCCAACAAAACTGCTACCTAATTGTTGTTGCACGACTGACTTCCTAACCTGTCTCTATCACGGCATTGCAAATACTTTTGTGTGGGTGGGTGCATGCATCGTGCACCTAAAACATGTCAAGATAAATTTGAGGCCAAGAGAACGGGTTTAATTGCCTCAAACAAGATAAAATATATGATTTTGCAAGGGTGGCTTTAGGCGAAAGTTCAGGCAATTCTGGTTCGTTGCTTGAAGGCGAAGTAGAGAATAGGTCTAGGCAAGTGGGAACCCTAGCGATTGCAACTAGGATCCCGACGAAAAGGAAGGTGTGAAGCGGACGTAAGTTCAAGAAGCGATCTTGATTGAAGATTCAAAGTGATGATTCTCAACTGTGCGACTTGAAAGCAAGGGCAATTAGGCGGAGCAGACCCAGATTTTGACGGATTCCGTTTGAGGCAGAATTAGGGTGGCAGAACTTGAAGCCGCTAAGGAGGCAGATTAGGTTTACCAGAGAGGCGATCTATTATCAGAAGTCATGGGCGGATTCCTTCGACTCTTGCTCAGGTTACTAGCAGTCCAGAACTGAAGGCGAAGAATACCCAGATTTCGGTGGATTCTGTTTGAGGCGGAATTAGGTTGGCAGAACTTGAAGCCACTAAGGAGGCAGAATAGGTTTATCGAAACCAATTTTAGTTTCTAAGGGGACCCTTAGAAGCTAATCAAAAAGCTATTACAAAGGTGGATTCTCAAGAATTGAACTATGGAGATGGCCAAAGGACTTCTTGGAAGTGCACCGTCAAGGGAGAAATCACTCAAGAAGGAATGTGTTGAAACAAGAAATCAATTCGCTATCCTTAAATGGAAGCTCGACGACTTGTTGATTCTATTTTCACAAAAAATTCCGCTTTTAGAAATAAAGGAAAGCTCTAGATCCAATATAGGACCAATTTGAGCAAGCATTGAAAGCTCTAGATCCATGGAGTCAGCTTTCCGCATACCTAATGCTTCCAGTTTGCAAACAGAGGATGAGTTAGCATTACATCAAGCCGGAGATGAAAGGTGAATTCAATAATCTAAAGCAAGAAGGCTCCGTAAGGGATTATAGTGTCAGGTTTGAGGAATTAAAAGCGATGTTACTCAAATCCCATCTAACCTTGAATGAGTCTTATTTTGTATAAAAATTCATAAATGGTCTTAACGATACACTGAGGCCTATGGTGAAAATGATGTGTCCTACCATGATACAACAAGCAGTTGAGAGGTCTAGGATGCAAGAGTGGGCGCTAGAAGCCATTTACAGAAAGCATGGGATGCCTGCTAAAAGTTATCTTAAGAGCAACCAACAGAGCGAAGGTATTTCAACGGCTACCCCCAGTTTGCAGCAAGAAGTTGATGAACTTCTTGCAATGGATTAGGAAATTCAGGAAATAAAAGATAATCCGATTGAGGAGAACTCTATGAAGATGAGGAAGTAAAAGATGTTGTGAAACTGAGAAGGGATATGATCACAACAATTGTGGATTTTGAAGACTTCAAGTCTATTTCTCTTGAAGAAATAAGTACTCCTCCAATACTTTGTCAAGCTCGGAATCTGAAGAAGGGTTACCTTCCGTAATTCTGGAAGGAATGGTTTAGGCGGGAAGAATTGAGAAGAAGAGATTGAGAGAGAGAGAGATTAAGAGTGGGCGAGAGAAACATGAATTGAGAAATGAGAGGGAAAGGAAACTGTGGAATAATCCTCACATGCCTCCCCATCCTCAACTTATCTTCATTTATAGGAGAATTACACAGCTTGGCGCGGCAGTTAGGAAACAGCCCATGCACGCGCCATTTGAATTAGCCCCTATTGGATTATTACAATTCTGCCATTACTCATCTAATTACAGCTATACTCTTGGTCTATGACAATTCCCTCCCCTTAAAATATTTCTTGTCCCCAAGAAATTACAGTAGACTTGTCATTCTAGGAAAACGTTGCAGAAGGTCAGGGAGATATTCCCATGAGGCGTTATCCAGATGGAGGTGAGACCATTGCACTAATACTTGTGTCAGTGGAGCCTGGTCTTGGTAAACCACTCGTCTGTCCAACACTGCCACTGGTTCAGCATTGGTCTTGATGTCTTCAAGTGGAGTGGGCAGTGTATTGCTGGAACTGTCAACTGGTCCAATGGATCTTTTCAACAGGGAGACGTGGAACACTGGATGGAGGCCAACGCCCTCAGGCAACTGGAGACGATAGGCGACAGGTCCTACCTTTGCCACGATCTTGAAGGGCCCATAGAATTTAGGACTGAGTTTAGAGATTGGTCCCTTGTGAAAAAGGTGTTGTTGGAACCTTTTTACCTTTTAAGTAGACCTCAGTTCCTTCCTCAAACAGTCTCTCTGTGCGATGCTTATCTACCAACTGCTTCATCCACTGAATGGCTAGGGCCAATTCCTACTTAATAGTTAGTGGGGCTTCTTGTATGTCCTTTAGGTACTGATCTGCGGATGTTTCCTGAGGAGAGTAGTGCATTACAGCCGGAATGATGGATGGCAGATACCCAAACAGAGCTTCGAAAGGAGTTCTCTTGTGTGCGGTATGGTAGTTGGTGTTATACCACCATTGGGCAAGAGCTACCCATTGACTCCAGCTTCGTGGTTTGGAAACACACAAGCATCTAAGGTAAGTCTCGAGACAGTGGTTGACTCTTTCAGTCTGTCCGTTTGTCTCTGAATGGTAGGCAGAAGAAAGATGAAGCTTAATGCCAAGCCCTTGAAATAATGACTTCCAAAACTGGCTTGTAAATACTTTATCACGATCAGAAACTATTGCTTTAGGCAACCCATGGATTTTGAATACTGAATCCATTAGTTTCCTTGCGACTTCAGTGGCTGTGAATGGGTGAGCCAACGTGAGGAAGTAGCTAAATTTAGTCAACTTGTCTACTACTACCAAAAGAGTGTCAGCACCTTCAGATTTTGAGAAGCCTTCAATGAAATCCATTGAGATTAGTTCCCAGGCTTGTGAGGGTATTTCTAGGGGTTAAAGGAGGCCTGGATAAGGAATTTGCTCATGTTTGCACCATTGACAAGTAGTGCATTCCGTGACAAACTTGGTGACATCTTTTTTAAGGCCCTTCCAGTAAAAAAGTTGTCTTACCCGCCGGTAGATTACATTGAGCCTGGAATGTCCACCTATGGGTAAGGGCGAAGCCAGCAAATGTAAGCAGGGGGGGCAAAAATGGTTGGGGGGAGGGGAGGGGAGGGGGGGGGGGGGGGGGGGGACGTGGGGGGGGTGGGGGCAGGGGGGCAAAGATTAATACACTATATAGAGATGTACAGTGAAAATTTTGCTTGGGCAGCCGCCCTCCCTGCCCAACACGCTGGATCCGCCACTGCCTATGGGGGAGTCATGCAAGCTCTGAAGTATCTTCTTCTTCAACAATTCGTCTTCCCCAATCACCACTCTGTTCTAGAACCTCAATAATTCCCCTTTTAATTGGTAGTTAGGATCATTAGTGGCCTGCGCAAAAAGCCTGATAAGTAGCTCTTTGATCCAGGGAGTCTAATCATAGCTATAGGTAATGTCTTGCACCCAATCTGAAACCACGACCGAAATGGCCTGACAAGCGGCTGGCACCTCTCTCTGGGACAGAGCATCGGCTGCCTTGTTTTCCTTTGCGGTATAAAATGATGAAGTCAAAGCCCATGAGTTTGGTAATTCCCTTCCTCTGTAACTGGTTGTGTACCCTTTGTTGGGCTAAGAATTTGAGGCTCTCGTGGTCCGTCTTAATGGTGAATTTCTTGCCCTCTAAGTAGTATCTCCATTTCTCCACAGCCATTAAAACTGCCAACAACTCCTTGTCATATATACTTAAGCCCTGATGTCGTGGGGCCAATGTTTGACTTAGATAGGCCACTGGTCACCCTCCCTGGCTAAGCACTACCCCTATACCGGTGTCACACGCATCCGTTTCCAAAATAAACTCCTTGGAAAAGTTGAGTAGAGCCAGTGTTGGGGCTTGTGACATGGCTGCTTTAAGGGATTCAAAGGCTTCCTCTGCTTCCAGACCCCAACCGAAGTTATTCTTCTTAAGCAATGTGGTCAGTGGCTTGCTAATCATTCCATACCCTTTTATGAAGCGCCGATAATATCCAGTCAAGCCGAGGAGGCCTCTTAGTTCCTTCAGGGTTTTTGGCCAGGGCCAGGCCTTCGTAGCTTCAATTTTGTGAGGATCAGTACCAACTCCTTGGCCAGATATGATATGACCCAAGTATTCAACCTTCCCTTTTGCGAATGAGCATTTAGACCTTTTCACATACAGCTTATGGAATCTAAGGATCTGAAATGCCAGCTTGAGGTGGGATAGATGCTGGTCTAAGGTAGTACTATAAATGAGGATGTCATTGAAAAAACCCAAAACGAATTTGCGCAAATAGGGAGCAAAAATGTGGTTCATCAATGCTTGGAAGGTTGCAAGCGCATTGGTGAGGCCGAAAGGCATTACCAAGAATTCATAATGCCCTTGATGGGTTCTAAAAGCTGTCTTAGGACAATCGGCTGAGTTCATTCGGATTTGGTGGTATCCGAAGGTCGAGTCAAGCTTAGAAAAAATGGATGCGCCTGTTAATTTGTCTAAGAGGTCTTCAATAATGGGTATAGGGAATTGGTTCTTGATGGTTAGTGAGTTGAGTTGTCTATAATCCACACAAAACCTCCAAGTGCCATATTTCTTTTTCACTAGGAGGACTGGTGAGGCATATGGGCTTTGGCTTGGTTGTATCAAGTTTTTGGACAACATTTCTTTTATGAGTTTTTCTATTTCGGCCTTTTGTATGGGAGAATATCGATAGGCCTTTAAATTGACTGGTTCACTGTTGGGTTTAAGGTGAATGGAGTGGTCAAGGATTCGATGGGGTGGCAAGGTTTGGGGAGTGGCAAACAGATCCTCAAATTCCATTAGCAAATTATGAATGAGTAAAGGGAAGTGTACCTTTCTGTCCTCTGTTGCCAAGGCAGTGTTCCTTGGTGCAGCAAACTTCTGTTCTTCAGATGTCATTAACCCCACGTCCACAGCATAAATGGAGTGCAGCTATCCCACGGTGGTACTTCCCTGTTCCAGCAACTTTTGAATTTGTTTCCTTGAAACAACCCTACACTCCCCTGTTTCTTGACTCCCATGTAAAGTAACCTGTTGGCCCTCCAAGTTAAAGGTCACTTCCAGGGTATTAAAATCGAATACTAAGGGGCTCACCGTCTTCATCCAGTCTACCCCCAACACAACATGGCACCTTCCCAACTTGAGTATTCTCAGGTCTGCCGAGAATTCTCATCCACTCATTAGCCACTTGAAACCCATACATCTGAGTTGGCTTACCATTCTGGTCCCATCAACTATTAGGACTGATAGTGGGGGAGTCTCCTGGAGGTTGCACTGTAGGTTGTGGGCTGTGGTCTCATCTAGGAAACTATGTGTGCTGCCACTGTCTATCAACACGACTATCTTCCTTTTCCGGGCCACCCCTGTCACCTTTATGACTCTTCCCGCTGCTTGGTCCTGCAAGGCGTGTATTGAGATCTCACCCCCTTCGTTTTCCTCAGGCAATTCTTCATTTCTGCCCATTCCCGCTTCCTCCCCCTCTACTTGCTCCTAACCTTCCATAGTAAGTAGGAGTTTCTTACACTGGTGACCTTGTCCATACTTTTCACCACAACGGAAACATAAGCCTAATTGTCTCTTTTGGTCCACCGTAAGGTTTCTTGGTTGGGTCACAGGTTGGAGAACCTTAATGGTAGGTCCTCCTCTCAGCCCTTGGAAATTACTTCCCCTGTGATATCCCCTGTAGGTGTGATCCTCCCTGCTGTTTTTGGACGACAACTTATGTCTCCTAGCAAAAGTTTCCATCAAAAGCTCGTGCAATCGAGCTCGTTCAGCTGCTTGTGCCATCGTGGTGGGGTATAACATCTTAACCGTCGGTCTAATTAACTCCTCCAGCCCGCTGATAAAACTCGAAACAAAGTACTCCTCATCTAGGTAAGGTTGCAACAATGAGGGCAAGGACCTCAATTCTTCAAATCTAGTTTGGTCTCCTCTATTGTTTCATTCTGTTTCAATTTGTTAAACTCCTCAATTACATCAGATCTGATCTTCTCTCCAAACCTTTTGCGCAATTGGTTAACAAATTCTGGCCAACTCAAATCCAACCTGCCATGACTCAAATTTTGGAACCACGCATCCGCCACATCATCTTAGTAGGAAGCAGCCATACATACCTTATCACCTTCTGCGATTCGATGTTGATAAAACACGTGTTCACATCTGCGTATCCACCACCTCGGTTTGTCCCGATCGAAGGCCGGAATCTCCATCCTCAACCCCGGTTGAGCGGAATTGTTACCCCCATAACCCCTTTGATGTGCTCCTTCTCCCACTTCTGTTGGTTCTTGAGGTCGCAATCTATTCACCAGTGTAGTCAGTATTGGTGCCGGCGTTGACCTTGGGGGCAAATCCGTTGACAAGCTGACATTCGGTTGCCGAGCAAACATGCTCAGAGCTGCCGACAGTTGTTGGCTGAGTCCCGAGAATTCTTCTCGAATTCCAGTCACAGCCCGATCTAAAGCAACTATGTTTTCCAATCTACCCCGGTGGATCTCTTCCTGCGCATTCCGAATTCCTAACTCCAGCGTCTCCAATCTATCGTCCACCTGCTCTTGGTGTTGTCGCAATCCCAACTCGATCGCGTCCAGTTTGACTTCCATCTGCTTCGCTCGCGTTCCGTCGGCCATCCCTATTGCTAGGTCGCGGGCTCTTATACCAATTGTCAAGCTTGGAATCTGAAGAAGGGTTACCTTCCGTAATTCTGGAAGGAATGGTTTAGGCGGGAAGAATTGAGAAGAAGAGATTGAGAGAGAGAGATTAAGAATGGGCGAGAGAAACGTTAATTGAGAAATGAGAGGGAAAGGAAACTGTGGAATAATCCTCACATGCCTCCCCATCCTCAACTTATCTTCATTTATAAGAGAATTACACAGCTTGGCACGGCAGTTAGGAAACAGCCCATGCGCACGCCATTTGAATTAGCCCCTATTGGATTATTACAATTCTGCCATTACTCATCTAATTACAGCTATACCCTTGGTCTATGACATACTTGATGACAATACAAAGCTAATTTTTGGGGATCTATAGAATAGGGCCAAAGAGGAGGAGGAAAAGGCAACTCAGAAATGTCAACGTGTGGCAAAAGATTTTGTTGATCTTTTAGGCACTACCAAGGAAATCATAGCAGATGATCTTGTGGGACATTTTTTAATCGCTAAAGATACAGAGGAATTGGTGCTGACTTTAGCAAAGAAAAATAAAGGAGGTATTTCAAGAGAGCATGAAATACCTGTTGAATAAAGAGATGTTGTTTTCTCTTTCATCTATAAAATAAAATGAAGGCGAAAGCAAAAGAAGCCAAAGCAAGTAAGAGAAAAGAACAAGAAAAGGCGAAGAATAAACTAGATCATGAAAATGGGAATTGAATAAAGAAACAACAGCCCAGTTTTAATAAGTTTCTTGGGGACAAGAAGGGGGGAATTGTCATGACCCAAAGGGCAGTAGTTGGAATTGTAGTAGAGTTTGTTAGTTGTAGTTACTTGAGTTTGTTAGCTCGTTAGTTTGATTAGTTTGGTAATAACCGCAGGGATGTAAACAACCTATAAACAGGCTGTTGTATAGAGAATAGTGTCATGACCCTAGGGGCAATATGTAATATTGTAAAAATAATAGGGTCTAGAGAAGGAAATCAATTGATTAATAGGCGGGAAGGGGGATTATACAATGGCAGTTAGAGGAGTGGTGGATGTAGCTAGAGGTCCTATAAAATGGGGACCTACAGCATTATGAGAGGCATCGTTGAATTGAATAATCAAATCCTCTCTCTTAGATTGTCTCTTTCTCTCCCTTTCCCTCTTTGTTCTCTCTCTCTCTCTCTCTCTATGTTGTTCTTACGTTTCGAAAATTACCAATTGCCAACCCTAATTCAAGGTCTTGACAAAGTGGTATCAAAGCCGGTCAATCCGACGATGGGAAGTGGCGACAGCAACGGTCAATCGACATCGGTACGAAAGGAAAAGAACCAATGTTTGTGAGACCCAGTGCAATTGAGGAGCAGGAAGCCATGGTCAAGGGAATGCATCTGAAGCAACTTGAGGTTAGGTTGGAATCCATGGAATTCGGTATGACCCATACCCAAGATGCCATGCGCCAAATGCAGGAAGAACTAGTCGAGTGGAAGGAAGCCATGCACGCAGCATCAGAAAAGCAACAAGAAGCGGTTGAAAGATGCCAAGAATCGGTCCAAAGGTATTAAGAAGCGGTAGAGTAACAAGGGTTGAGAATCAACAGTATGCTAAATATGTTGGCCTCTCTGCCCCAGTTCCAGTTGTGTGTCATGACCCAAGGATATAGTAGTAATTAGATAATAGTGGAATTTCTTTAGTTGTATTGTAAAAACCTCCAGCTGTATTCACTTGAATAATTGGCAGCCCTATTGGCGCCAAACCTAGCTACTGGATCAGTATATAAGGCTGATCATATCTGATTCAAAAGACAACCAATTATTGAATGAAATCTGATTTTTCAATCTCTCTCTCTCTGTTTCCCTCTCTTCCTCGGTTCTCCCTATTCCCCCTTTCTCTGTTTCTGTTCTTCTTTAATTCCCTTCCATTTCTTCTTATCTCTCTCCCCAATTCGTTCCTATTATCTCCTAAACCCTAGGTTGAACCCTAGAGACATTGTGGTCGGAATTTCTGCCAAGACAGGTGTCGGAGCCGATCTTACCGCATCAGGGTAATTGATTGGGAATGGTAAGAATTTTGGAAGAAGTGGATCAATAGATAGTTCAAGAGAATTTGGGGAGAAACATGTAACAATTGGCACCTAGCCTTGCACCCATGCCAAAACTAGAGATACCCATGTTCGAAGGAAGAAACCCGAGGTGGTGGCTAAGGAGGTGCGAAAGATTCTTCCAATTCTATTGGATTTCTAAAGATCAAAAGGTGACTTTAGTAGCAACCTATCTGAATGAAGTAGTAGATTCTTGGTTCCAAGGGTGGATCCAAGATGGAGGACTGCAAGAGGGTTGGAGAGTTTTTTCAAAAGGGCTCTGTGAGCATTTTAGAGAAAAGAAAATGACAGATGTTATTGAAGAATTCAATAAGTTGAAGCAAGAAGGTATTGTCATGGAGTACCTTGGCCACTTCGAAGAGTTGAGATTGATGGTGTGTACCATACAGCCCGGACTCACTAAACAGTACATGGTATCAAGTTTTGCTAGCAGGTTGAAGGAGGAGTTACGACCCATGGTCAAGATGATGACACTAACAACTATAGGACAGGTTGTAGAAAAAGCAAGGCTTCAAGAAATGACCTTGGAGGCCATTTTCAAGAAACACAAGGTCCGCTATAAGCCAAGTCTTCTGGCTGGACAGTATGGTGGAGGGAGCTTGAGGCCTTTGCTCACATGGCCTAACCAACCAACAACCAAGGCAGTAGAGAACAGTAATGAGGGAAAAGGAAATTTGATAAAGCAAAGAAGGCAATTGGGGTTGTGTTTCAAATGCGGTGACAAATATGTCCCTAGTCATCAGTGCAAAAGACAACTGATGAAGATAGAGGGAATTGATGGGGATAAAGAAGGGGAAGAAGAAGCTATAGAAGGAGAAGGGTTGCAAGAAGAAGAGGAAGAAGTGCAAGGAGAGGAAGGAGGGGAAATTTCCTTCCATAGGTTAGGAAGTCCGACTAGGAAGTTCGACGGGGCAGATAATCAAGGTGAGGGGCCAAGTGGGAAAGAGGAAGCTAATGGTGCTAATTGACAGTGGAAACACTCACAGCTTCCTTAATGAAGCAACAACTACAGACCTGAAGTGTCCTTTGGCAGCCACAACTCCTTTGTTTGTCACTATAGCTAATGGCAGCTGAAGGTACAGCCACTACAAATTCTTGGGGTTCAAATGGAGTGTGTAAGGGCAGGAATTTATGGCAGATCTAAGGATTTTGGAGTTTGGGGGTGGGGGTTGACATCATTCTCAGTGTGGATTGGATGAGGACAGTGAGTCCCCTAACTTTTGACTTCAATAAATTAGAAGTCACAGTAGTGATTGAAGGGAAGAAGTTGACCTCATTGGGCAGCCTAGAGCAGGGACAATGCAAGCTAATAAAAGGGGAAAAGCTGCAGAAGATGATGCTGAAGAAGTGGGGGCAGATAGCATAGTTCTATTCTATAAGAGCTGTGAAAATGGAAGTTGACAGGGAACCCATAGAGGTGTCTTAGCCTATAGACTCTCTTGATGCACAGATCGCAAACAAGGTACAATTCTCGAATGACTTGCATTCAATTTTGGTAGAGTTTTAAGGATCTATTTGCAGAACCAAACTCTTTGCCACCCCCCAAAGACCCTTGGACCATTCAATTCACCTTAAACTTAACTCAGCTCTAGTCAACGTTAGAGCCTATAGGTACCCATCGATCCAGAAAATAGAAATTGAGAAGCAAGTTAAACCATGTTAGATTCAGCTATCATCCAGCCCAGCTATAGTCCTATGCCTCTCTAGTCCTTGTCAAAAAAAAAAAAGGATGGAACTAGGAGGTTTTGCATAGATTACTAACACCTCAATTCCAACACAATAAAAAATAAGTTTCTCATAACCTTGATTGACGACCTATTGGATGAGTTGTTTGGTGCGAAAGTGTTCTCTAAGCTGGACCTTAGGTCTGGCTACCACCAAATTTGTATGGCACCATTTGATATACCTAAAATAGCTTTTCAAAACCATCAAGGCCTATACGAATTCATTGTTATGCCATTTGGCTTGACTAATGCCTCTGCCACTTCTCAAGCCTTGATGAACTAGATTTTTTTATCCCATTTGAGGAAGTTCATCCTCGTTTTCTTTGATGACATCCTTGTCTATAGTTCCAACTTTGACCAGCACCTAACACACCTCCGCACTATATTTGAGATCCTTAAGTCTCACCAATTATATGTTAAGCTCTCCAAATGTACTTTTGCTACGAAGGAAGTTGAGTACTTGGGTCATATTATTTGTGGTGATGGGGTGAGGACGGATCCAAAGAAAGTTGAAGCTATGAGGGAGTGGCCTAGGCCTAAAATGGTGAAGGAGCTGACGAGTTTTCTGGAGCTGATTGGTTATTACCGGAAATTTGTTCAGCACTATGGCTTGATCAATAAGCCACTTACTGAGCTACTCAATGAGGGATTTCAGTGGAATCCTCGAGCAAAAACAACTTTCCTAACCCTTAAGAAAGCCATTTCTATGGCCCCAATCCTAGCCTTACCAGATTTTCCAAACCTTTTACAGTGGAAACGGACACGTGTGACTCTAGAATTGGAGTTGTTTTAGTGCAGGAAGGGCAGCCCTTGGCTTTTATAAGTCAAGCCCTTTCCGAAAAACACTTGGGATTAAGTGTTTACGACAAAGAATTGTTGGTTGTGCTAAGGGCAATTGATAAGTGGTGTCGCTACTTAGAAGGAAGCCCATTTGTGATTAGAACAGACCACGAGAGTTTGTAGTTCTTATCCTAACAGAGGCTGCATACACAACTCTAGCGGAAGGGAGTTTCCAAACTTATGGGGCTGAATTTTACTATTCAGTACTTTAAGGGCAAGGAGAACGTGGTGGTTGAAGCCCTCTCAAGATGAGACGAGAATGCAGCTTGTCAATCTATCACAGTTGGAGTGCCAGAATGGGTAAAGGAATTGGAAGAGAGATATGAGCAGTCTGAGTGGCTCAAGGAGCTATGAGCAACTGTAGTTCTTGGTTATACATTGACTAATGGGTTGGTGAGATAGAAAGGCCAGTTGGTGGTGGGGAATGACATTTCCTTAAAGGACAAAATTCTTAAGGCCCTTCACTGCTCTCCAGTGGGTGGTCATTCAGGAATACGTGCCATTTATCAAAAGGTAAAACAACTGTTCTTTTAGCCGAGGCAGAAAACGAAAGTGTCGAAGTTTGTGATGGCATGTGCAGTATGCTAGCAATGTAAACACGAGCAGGTGGCTTATCCCGAATTATTGCAGCCCTTGGCGATACCACAACAAGCATGGGAAGGCATCTCCATGGATTTTGTGGAGGGACTCCTAAGATCTAAAGGTAAAAATGTGATTATGGTGATAGTTGATAAGACTGACTAAGTTTGGACACTTACTCAGCTTATCTCATCCGTTTACGGCCCAAGAGGTGGCCAGGATGTTTCTAGATAGGGTGGCTAGCATCCCATGGTATTCCTAAAACCATTGTTTCGGATATGGATAAGGTTTTCACAAGCTCATTTTGGCAAGAGTTATTCAGGAAGTTAGGAGTTGGATTATGTATGTCAACAGCCTATCACTCCCAAATGGATGGACAAACAGAAAGGGTCAACCAATATTTGGAAGCGTGTTTGAGGTGTATGTGCTTCACCCACCCCAAGAGTTGGAATAAGTGGCTACCATTAGCACAATGGTGGTACAATTCCACCTATCACAATGCCATCAAAAGAAGTCCTTTCGAAGCTATCCTTGGGTATAGACCTACTTTGTTGCCAACACTATCAGGTTCTTCACCCACTATGGCTGTTGTAGAGCACTACTTCCAACAGAGACCGCAACTGTTAAAAGTTTTAAAAAACGAATTGGCTATTGTTCGTAACCGAATGAAGGAAGTGGCAGATAGGAGGGGTAGTGAAAGAGTTTTCAAGGTAGGAGATATGGTTTACCTCAAGACGTCGGTTCTTACAACAACCCTATACTTCCTCGCCAACTTCCAAGCTAAAGTCCAAAGTATTTTGGACCTTATCCAATTGTGGCCAAGGTAGGTCCAGTGGCGTACAGGTTGCAGCTACCTGAAGCAGTGACTCATCATCCGGTGTTCCAGGTCTCCTTGCTCAAGATGGCTAAAGGAGTTATGTTCCTACTGGGCAGGATTTTCCCTCTAATGTTGAAGACATAAAAGAGGTGATTGAACCCCACGCTGTTTTGGAGAAAAAGGTGTTATACCAAGGGAAGCTACCTCTCACTCAAGCGCAGGTGCAGTGGTCTCATCTACCACCAGATCACACCACGTGGGAGTATCTCCCAGATCTTTTGAAGTAGTTTCCCCAGGTTGTAGGCCTTCTTTGAATTCTCAAGAACAAGAATTGTTTGAAGGGGTGGGGATTTGTCACAACCCTAAGGGCAGTATGTAATATTGTAAAAATAATAGGGTCTAGAGAAGGAAATCAGTTGGTTAATAAGCGAGAAGGTGGATTGTAAAATGGATACTGTTAGGTCATTAAGGCAGTTAGAGGAGTGGTTGATGTAGCTAGAGGTCCTATAAAATGGGGACCTACGACATTATGAGGCATCGTTGAATTGAATAATCAAATCCTCCCTTTTGATTCTCTCTTTCTCTTCCTTTCCCTCCCCGTTCTCTCTTTCTCTCTCTCTATCTCATTCTTACGTTTCGAAAATTACGAATTGTCAGCCCAAATTCAAGGGCTTGACAAATAGGTAGCTATGAATTGAATAAATCAGTCTGTTTCCTCTCACTATTATCTCTCTTTCTTCGTCCAAATCATTCCCTTTGCTTCTCAATTTCTCCCTCTTCCTGTTCTATTTTCTCCCTCCATTATGTTCTTTCTTCTTTAAATTCCTTCAAAATTCCATTCTAAACCCTAGGAAAACCTAGGTCCGTGACAAAAGCTTTCCCAACAAAAAGAAATTTCATTGGTTCTTCTGTAAAGAGAAAAATGGTTTTATTAAAGGGTTCTTCTTGCAAATTTGAAATCATAAGGGTATCCCTTGGCATATTTGACAAATTAAAAAGGTATACCATATAAGTATATAAAACAAGAAGGCTACCCTGTGTAACAAAAATGTCACTAGGTACCCCTCGGATTTCTCAAATATGTATGCCAAGAGGCGCCCCTTTGATTTCTATGCAAAAAACAAGAATTCTTTACACATTTCATAAAGCTTTCTTATGATTTTTAAGTTCCTTTTTCATCCACAATGACAAAGTATTGTGTTCTCAATTTCCTTACCTTTTCTCCTTCATTCTTGCGGTGTGTATATATAGGCCAAAAGGTCAATTTAGTAACTGAAGTATACACCAACCCTCAGTTTAGTACCTATGCTTTTTTTAAGAAAATTTAGTACCTAAACAACAAAATCGACTCAACTTAGCAATTTTTACTTACGTGATTTAGATCTACATTAGCCACACCAAACGTTTATTAACAACCTTCTATTTTAATCCAACAAAGCCAGCAAAACAGATTGATGTTGTCCAACTAGTAAGAGACACTCGTCAACTTCTTCTTCTTCTTCTTCTAGTTGGTTTATCGTCATCATCATCATCTCTCTCTCTTTCTCTCATTACATAATGGGTTTTGAAACAAACCCAAAACCCTTGCATGCAATGCATTCTAGAGATCATTCCAAAACCCATTGTGCAGGGGAGGGAGGGAGGGAGAGAGATAGAGAGATATGCAGAAGAAGGAGAACAAATAAGAAGAAAAAGATGAAGACGAAGGATAAGAACCAACAGGAAGAAGAAGAAAAACCAGTAGTTGCAAGCCATTTAGAACCACTGTGAAAAAGAAGAAACAATATCCATGAGCCATCAAGCACCACCATTATCGCTACCCCCATTTTTTTGTTGTTAAAGTACCAAATTGACCCCCTAAAAAAAAAGAATAGATGAACCAAACTGAGCTTTAGCATATACTTCAAGTACCAAACTAGCCTTTTGACCATATACATATATATATATATATATATAGAGAGAGAGAGAGAGAGAGAACAAGGTGGAATTTAATATTTCAAGGGTAAAACTATAATTTTGATTAGTTAACTCACATCCATTTGATGAATGGGAGGTAGTGTAATTTTCAAAATGTGAGGGGTACAGGCTGTAATTTAGTGAAATCCCAAGGAACCCAAGTGTAGTTTACTCAAAATTTCCTTCCGTATTTCATCAATTGTTCTTCCCTATTTGCTATAAAATCTCTTCTATGCTGCAAATAAGTCTATGTTTGCAAACGATATACAATTAAAAAAAATTCAAGTTATGGATTGTTGGAAGAATATTGAATAATTAAGCATTGTTTCACTTTATAATTTTAATTGACTGCAATTGCATTTTGCCTTATATGTATAAAGTTATATTTTCATTTCAATCTGAATTAGTTTCATATACAGCATATAAAAATAAAAATATCCTTTTGTTGTATCCTCATTATGTCATGTTCTGCATTTTTCTGAAGTCCCATGTTGATCATCAATAGCATGTCCACTAATGTGCTTCCTTGACCATACTCTCTCATGGATTTGAAAAAAATAATAATAATAAAGTAGACATGCTTCAAGTCAAAACATGAGCTAATAATGTGTGAAGTAATAGGACCAATTTTTCAAATGAACATTTTGAAACATCTACTAAAAGCACTCTGAAGACTGACCAACATTACACATTCAAGAAATTAACTTAATGAGTACTAGACTTACCCTTAAACTTGTGAACGAGATCAACACCATCAATGACACGTATTCGTGAATCAGCAGATGTTACAAACACTTCTGATGAACTTCCTGGTGCAAACTGTTGGTAGAAAAATAATTAGCAACTGAGGGACTATGGGACCCCAAATTAAATGGAGTCAACACCATGCAACCTATAGACGTCAACGATTGTATTTGAAACCCAAAAAGAGATTCAGATGAACCATCAATATCTACCATGAGGGCTTAGTAAATTACCTGGAAACCAGTGATTTTCTTGTGATGAGATTTCTTCTTCTTACTTTGCAAATTGATTTGACCTTTCTGTTGCATCTTATTTTCTGGGAGGAAAAAAAAACCTTTAATAATAGTGCTAACAGAAGGGGTCCAGGAAGCAGAAATGTATATTACCATACCAGATGTGTTATATAACCGACACCTCCCCTCGTATGAACCAACCAGTGCACCCTTAAGAAATCAGCAAATATTCAACGAGTCATATACAAAAACATCCAAATACTATGAAACAACATCTCTATTTATTACTCTTGAGGCAAAAATAAATAAATAAATCAGAAACCATCCAGATAAGGCCAACCTGACCATCTGGAGTATAGCAAGCAGCAGTGACCATCTCATGCAGATCACTCCAATCAACAACTTGACGATCAGGAATGCTCCATAAGCGAACCTTTGCATCTAAAGATCCACTGATGAAGTATCTATCATCAACTGGATTAAACTGGATGCAAGTTACTGCATCAAGCAAATCCAAAAAAATCAATGATATATTAGCTAATAGATTAACAAAGCAAAGGAAATTAACATCTTTCTCACTGCAAATTTTGATACTGATATTTACCCAATAAGAATAACGCTTAATTAGACAGTAAAGAAACACCTAAAACGTGTCGTGTTATTAACTAAATAGAAAATATTGAGTGGTTTTGTGGATTGTTAACATGGGTGTTCTTACCACAGGAAAAAGGGACAGGTTTATTTTACCATGATCAAAAAGCGAACAACGAATTGAAGCAGGGTAAAGTATCAAAGATCATTAACTCACCATAATCACTGTGTGAAAATACCTTCAAACAAGACTTGCTAGACAAGTGCCAAAGCCTCACAGTTTTGTCCATTGAAGAAGACAGCAAATGCTGAAAATATAAATTTTGATTGTAAGAATATAGAGAACCCTAATCCCATGGCAGCCAGGAAGCTCAATAGTTTGGCTTACAGGCCCTTGACCGAGGGTTTTACTAGTTTGAAATTAAATCATTACTTTCTCAAACTTCCAATACAATGGTTATCAAAAACAATCAACCGTTAAGGGACAACAGCGGAATTGAAAAATGTTAGTGGAAATATTTAAGGTTCCCAATCTTGTCCAACAAGGACACAAATAAGGACAAAAAGTAACAACAGAAACCAGCGGAAAAGTTAAGGATGTAAGAAACTAGTAACAAAAATTATCTAACAAATCCATGAACTAGAGAAACTTCAACACCATACAATTTCCTTAGGCCTCATTGTGACAAAAAAGGGATATTGTATTGAAAATGAATCATTCACCCCCAGTCAACCGAATAAAATAGAAGCAATTGCTTGGACATAACTGCTGGCATGGCAAGGCAATCTTAAACTACAACACCACCACATAATTCATTTTCCAAAATGTCCTAACCATATTTTTTTCCTGATATTCATATACTACAATTGGTTTAAAAATACCAATGCAGTCAAACTTTTAATCACCTCATTGTAGTGCAGAAAAACTCTCAGGTCAATGCAAAACAATATGAACCCTAATTCCAAATCTCATGTTATAAAGGAGCAAGCCTAATAATCAAATAAACAGACCAGCAGAAATCTTAGCCAAAAAAAAAAAAAAAAACAGACCAGCAGTAATGGAAGACTTCACTACATATCAGACTCCACATGGATACCCTTAACTCTAGAGACAGTGGACAACATTCTTTAGTAATGCACCTATCCTCCACATTTTTAAGGAATTCCATCCCGCTTCTTTGTTGAGACTAAGTTAATTACAAAACTCAACAGCTTTGGTACACTTGCTTTTGTATCCATCAACCTTAAATACAAAGAAAAATTTCTAAAGCATGTGCCAGAACTTGTCCAGCTAGTCTTTGCGCCAAATCCCAAAAAATTGATTTCCAATGCAAATAACTAAAGCATATATGTCGTCTTTCCACTGTTAGTGATTAAGATCTGTATGATATATACTTTTATGCTAACCCATTCAATTTCATAATCAATGCTAAAACAATTGACTTTCAGTATACTTTTACAAGCCTAATTTATCTGAAGTAGACCTTTCATCACAACTCCGTGAAAGAGTAAGAAACCTAGGTGCCAAGGGCGGAATTGCATTAATCATGTTCAAGTCTTGAGTTTCCACAGTCCCATAGGAGAAAATTTGCAAATCCACCCCTCTTGCCCCCAAGGACAGAGCGTGACAAATATTGTCCCGGTGGCCACAGAGCTATCGTATAAACATAATTATACAAATTCATATATATTAGCACAAGCTCAATCAAATTATAATGCATCAAGTAAAAATAAAAATGAAAATATATGCAATTCTTTATTTTTACAAAATTATTACACTTATTTTTTTTCCCTTAGTATTAGATATTGGGAGAGTTATCCTTACAAACATTATAAATAAATTCAAATTTTCGAGTGAAAAATCATGTATATGAAAACATCTTGAAAGGTAGGGAGGGAAACGAAAAATCTTGAAATTTAGGGGGTGTTATGGCCCCCTACCCCAATGAGGCTCTGCCTCTACCCCTTGAAACTTAGGCAAAAACAGGTTGTTGGAGGACAAGCCACACACCCACACGCATGACTAGTTCTCCTACATGTGAATATCACTTGTCAAGGAATCCCCGCATGTGGCAAATTTGGTGAACCTCTAGCTTACACTAGCAGGCTTGCCTCTTACAGATATATAAGAACATGCAATCAACTAGACAAGAAATAAGACCTAACACGATAAATAGACAAGAAATAGGGTTTTAATACAATTATATAATATAGGACACATGAGGCGCACACCTCATGCGCCCAGGCAACACTTCAATGGTGATGAGGCACACAAAGTTGTGTCTCTATGCGTCTTGCACTTAGATGCACCTTCTACAACTATGCATGTACCTTGTGCCACTTCCACGTCAAAATAATTTGGCTCATTTTCCAAGAATTCACAACCCATAAAAGGAGCTTCACCCTTTTTTTACAAAGGATATCAAAAAAGCTAGTACATGCCTATGTGAACCCTCAAACCGAGGATTCTCCCCCCCCCCCCGCTTCTCTCTCTCTCTCTTGATTTCTATGATTCTTTCCATTCTAAGCTTGATATCTCTCAAGACTATTTTGGTGTCGGTCATTACTTCCCTAAAAACTTTACTAACTCAAACCTAGTCAACATAAGTAGTCCTTTCACTCGCGACCCTGAAGGTTGAAAAAGTAAAATGAAACAAGCGCTCTAATATCAAATTAACTAGTAAGGGTTTGAAGCATGCACCAAACACTATGTCATGAACCTAGGGTTTAAAATGGAAATTGGAAGAACTTGAGGAAATTAGAACAGAAAAAGAGAGATAACAGACAAAATTGAGAGAGAAGAATAGGGAAATTAGAGAGGGAAATCAAAGGAGGCAAGAGAGATAGAACTAGGAAGGAGAGAGAGAAGAGAAGAAGAGAAGCTGAGCGAGGGAAGTCTAAATTCAAAATATCATTCCATCATGCAATTCTCTACCTACTATAGCCTATTTATAGGTTGTCCAACTAAAAGGTACAAGTAAAGCAGCAAAGTACAACACCTACCAAATACATGTAATCTATTATTACTAATACGTCATTGGAGTCGTGACAATTCCCCCCTTCTTGAGAGAGCTCTTATCCCCAAGAACTCATAGCTTCTGGCCCTGTTCTTCATCCAATCCCTATCTTCGTTATCTGATTTATCCTTCTTTCTTTCTTTCTCCTTCTAGGTCTCTTCCTCTTTACTTTTATGTTCCTTCTCTTTTCTTTTTTCCCTACAAGTGTAAAAAGCAGTCCTCAAAGATATCCATGATAAAGCTCTCTTCTCCAGATGATCTGTAAGTGCCAGTAATTTCCTGGACCTTCATACAGAAGTTATGCCTTTCCTCAGACCCCAACCTCTCTCTTTGGTCCAGCGTCATGTAGTCACATGTAGATTTAGACCCCCTATAATAATATTTTGGAATATAGAGGTCCAAATGTCCAATTCTTAAGACTTCGGTTTCCTTAGGGCCAATGTAAGATTGTTCAGGTCCAAATTGGCCGATCAGAACTTCTCTAATTGCAAGTGGACTATCACAAACTTGATCCAGCCCAGGATAGATATCACAGGCATACCTCTTATCAGCTACATGGAAGCTATCGTCTTTGCAATCCTCCTCTTCCAATGCTACTTCAACTTTCTGCAAATATAAAATGTGATCCTCACAGATATCATTGTCCAATCTCTCTTCCTCATTAGAGTCTTGAGTTACAACTGACTGGTCTACTTTCGATTGTTCCTCAAATTCCCGCATTGCTTGATTGGCACCTGTAGAAGAAGTTCCTTCAATTTGCTGGCCACTTATTGAACAACTTTTAGGTTGCAGCTCATACTTTCTGTAAATGGCTTCCAATGCCAATTCGTGTAGCCTAGCCTTCTCAGTCACTTGTTTTACTGTAGCAAGACACATCATTTTCACTATAAACCTCAGCTCATCATTTAGTCCTTAGAAGAAGTTCGATATAAAGTAAGACTCATCCAAGGTCAGATGGGAATTGAGCATCTTGTAATCCATTACAGAGCCTTCTTATTTTAGGTTATCAAACTCTTCGTTGCAACTCTTATCTCCAATCTAATTTAAGGAAGCAGAATATTCCTTAGAAAAGCATTCAGCCAGAATACTAATATGAAATTTCTGTGAAAATAGAATCAAAAAGTCATATAGCTTGTGATTGAGGTTAACGAGTTGATTACATCATTCATTGATTCTTTTTCTTATTGCAGCGCATTCTTCCTTGACTCTTTTTTTGAATGTGGCACATTCTTCTTTGATTTCTTTTCTTGTTGCAACACTTTCTGCTCGATAGCCACTTGCCTCCACCTGAATCAGTCTTAAGCCTATTTCCAAATTATCCAGCTAGGTTTCCAATCGTTTCATCCGAATTTCTTCTTCCATAACCACCATTTGCCTCATTCGTGTACTTTTTGCCATCTCCAATGCTACCACAAACTTCGACTGACCACCACAAAGATCACCTGAAGGTTACTTAACTCACAGCCGAGGACCAACTGGAAATTAATTGCCAAGAAGCATTGGGAATCAACAACTAAGTATCGTCAGAAATTAACAGTCGAGAAGCATCAAAAATCATCACTAAGAATCATAGGAAATCGTTGCTTGATCAATTCCGCAAAGAGTCGTCGAAACCCGCCCGGCCTAGCTTTGCGCAGTCTGGATTCCGCCTCTGTCCAATTGGAATTGAGAAACCAACAATCAGATCACTAGATCTGACAGGGGGTATTTTTTGGTACTTTTTTGAGAAACCAACGAAAATTGATGGGAGAGAGATTGAGAGAGAAAAAAAGATAGAATAGTAAGAGAAAGAGAAGATTAAAGAGAGGAATTCAGGGGGAAAAGATTCAAGTTAATCCATTCATGAATCCCCATCCTCAAGCCGTGGCTTATTATGTAGGTTCACAGCCACTTGCATGCACCCATGTGCAGTACAAACAAAAATATAATTGCCTCTATATAATGGACAAATATCCATAACAGAAAAGAAAATAGAAATTACAACGGCTACCCTTGGAATTTGACAAATAAAAGTTGTCACATTCTTGTCCCCCCCCCCCCCCCCCCTCCCCCCCAAATGAAACATTTCTTGTCCCCAAGAAATCATAACAATTGTGCCACTTGGGAAAACTACTTTAGGAGGTCTGGTAGATATTCCCATGCTATATGATCGGGATGTAGGTGAGTCCATTACACCAAGACTTGAGTCAAAGGCAAGGAGTCTCAGTAGATCATTGTCACCTATGATGGCTAACAAGGGAGATTCTTCTTGAGATGGAAGAATTCTAGGGAAGATAGGAAGAATATTCAGGACAGAAAGGGACAAAAGACAGAGGGAGGGATTAAATAATAGAAGGGAGAGAAAGGAATCAAATTTTGTATATTCAATCATGAGGAGTCATTCTCATGAGTCATCATTCCCAACTATGGCCATATACATATATAGTGTCAGATCTCCGATCTAACAATTGAGAATTCTCAATTGCTAAGAGGAATTGAGAAAAGGGGAATTGGGAAATTAGGGGGAAAAAACGAGAGGAAAGAGGGAGAGAGAATTTTCAGAAATGAGAGGGAAACTAATTTCCAATTTCATTCAACATGTGGAACTTGGCATAGATTAATGGTATTTATACTGATCTATAGCCTAATTTGGGCACCAAAAGCGATTAACCCACTTGGCCTTTCAACTTGTCATAGGCATGCTGGAACATTCCTCCAACTATGCCAAAAACGTGGCTTATTTAAGAAGGCCCAGCAGCCTATTACATAATGGCTAACACCCTGCTAATGTAAGAATCCCTCCCCTCAAGGCATTTCTTGTCCTCAAGAAATGTGTAGCAAGCTGGCTGAGTTGGGAAATTGCTAGAGAAGATCTGGCAAATACTCCCATGTATTGTTGTCCTCATGGAGTGAGGACCACTTGACTAGAACCTGGGTGAGAGGAACTCCAAGTCTGTGGATCACCCTCTTGTCTAGGATAGCGGTAGGGACTACCTCCATCTCTACTCTTTCCATAGGTGGAAGTGTGGGGGTGGATCTCTATGCTCTAATGGCTTTCTTGAGAAGTGAAACATGGAACACAAGATGAATTTGTGTCTCTTATGGCAATTGTAACCTGTAGGCCATTGCACCTATCTTTTCCAATATAGTGAATGGTCCATAGTATTTAGGGCTCAATTTGGATATGGGTTGGTGGCTTAGAGACTTGAAATGCTGTACTTCAAATAGACATCCTCCCCGACTGAGAATTTTCTCACTTCTTTTCCTATCAGCCAATTGTTTAATCCTATTTTGTGCTCTAGCCAACTTCGACTTAACCAACCTGATTGTATCTTGTCTTTGTTGTAAGTATGCTCCTATTGCAACCACTGTAGATTGTCCCCCAATGGCCAGTAACAACCTTGGCTTATAGCCATAGAGAGCCTCAAAGGGAGTCATTTTGATCGAGTTGCGGAAGCTCAAATTATACCACCACTAAGCAACTACCAGCCACTTATGCCACCCCTTGGTTGTAAAAAACTGAAGCATCTCAAGTAGGATTCCAAACACTGATTTACCCTTTTTGATTGGCCATCAGTCTCAAGGTGATATGCAACGAACATATGTAGCTTAGTGCCTAGGAATTTCATCAATTCTCTCCAAAATAGGTTGGTGAATATTTTGTCCTTGTCAAAGACTATAGACTGAGGTATTCCAAGTATCTTCACTACATTATCCATGAATGTTCTAGCCACTTCTTGTGCTATGAATGGGTGGGATATGCCAAAGAAATTACTGAACTTAGAGAACCGATCAACCACTACCATTATGTAATCCTTCCCTTCCGACCTTGGGGTCCCTTCTATAAAATCCATGGTTATGTTGGTCTATGCTTGGTCTGGAATGGCTAAGGGTTGTAGTAAACCCGGATAAGCCACTGTTTCATGCTTGCATCTCCTACATACATCACACCTCAACACATAGCCCCACACATTTTTTTAACCATGGCTAAAAGAATACCTATTGCACCTTACGATTAGTATTTTGAATCCCCGAGTGACCTCTTATAGGAGACTCATGTAGTGTTTGTAGTATCCTACTCTTCAACTCCTCATTTTTTCCAATCACCAGCCTACCCTTATACCATATTACTCCATCGTTATTGAATAATCCAGCCTGTTATTGGCATTTAAGCTCAACTGTTCCAACAACCCTTTGGTCCACTCCCCTTGTTGATAATTGTCTGTAACCTCTTGGAGCCAATCCAGTACTACTGCTAAAATGGTTGCATTCATTCCTTCCTCTTGGCAGTGAGACAAAGTGTTTGCTGCTATATTTTCTTTTCCCTGCCAGAATTGGATCGCATAATCAAATCCCATGAGTTTAGTCATACCCTTCTTCTGCAATTGGGTAATTAGCCTTTGCTGCAATAAGAACTTCAAACTTTCATGATCCGTTTTGATAACAAAAGTTCCTCTTTCTAGGTAGTGTCGCCACTTCTCCACTACCATAAGAACTGCCATCAATTCCTTCTCATAGATACTGAGTCCTTGGTGTCTAAGGGCTAGGGACTAGCTAAGGAAGGCTAGGGACCTACCATCCTGTGAAAAGACTACCCCTATACCATGGTTGCTAGCATCGGTTTCTAGCACAAATGGTTTGTTGAAATCAGCCAAACCTAGCACTGGTACTTCACTTTGTACCTTCTTCAACTATCAAAAGCCTCCACAACTTTAAGGTTCCACTTAAAGCCATCTTTCTTCAACAATTCAGTTAATGGTCTGCTGATCATCTCATAATTCTTTACAAATCTCCAGTAATAGCTGGTGAGCCCTAGGAACCTTTTTAATGCCCTGATGTTGGTGGGTTTAAGACATACCACCACAGTCTCAATTTTCTTGGGATCCGTGCCCACTCCAGCCCCTAAAATTATATGCCCTAGATATTCCACATGCTTTTGTGCAAAAGCACACTTTGATCGCTTGATACACAATCGATTGAATCTCAAGATCTCAAATATAGCCCTAAGGTGATCTAGGTGCTAATCAAAGGAAGAACTATAGACTAGGATATCATCAAAGAAGACCAACACAAACTTTCTGAGGTAAGGCTAAAAAAATTTGGTTTATGAGAGCTTGAAATGTGGCTAGGGCATTGGTTAGGCCAAAAGGCATACTGTGAATTCAAAATAGTCGTGGTGTGTCTTGAAGGTTGTTTTGGGTATGTTATTTGGATCCATCCTAATTTGATGATATCCTGACCTTAGGTCCAGTTTAAAGAATATAGAGGCATTTTTAAACTCATCCAATAGGTCCTCAATAATTGGGTTAGGAAATTTATCATTAATGGTAATAGCATTGAATTGTCTATAATCAATACAAAAATACCATGTGCCATCTTTTTTCTTAACCAATAGGATGGGTGAAACAAATGGACTGTGGCTCGGTTTGATGCCAGATTGGTTCAACATTTCTTTCACAAGTTTTTCAATCTCGGATTTGAGTTTAGGTGGGTATCTATAGGACCTAAGTTTACTAGTTCAACATTAGGTTGAAGGGTATTATGTGGTCCAAAAATCTTTTAGGGGGCAGTGACTTGGGTTCTACAAAAGATCTTGATATTCAACCAATAATGCATCAAGTAGGGCCAATTCGTGTACCTGCCAAGTGGTTGTAGGTGATTGGCTTCCCTGTTTAAGACCTCATTCATCCCTTACCTCCAGCTGCTCGATAGCTTCAATTGAGAATAGTTGTGCTACTTGGGACACCTTCTTTCTGAATAGCTGTTGCAATTTCTTCCCCTTGCTCAGCTTGCATGATCCTACTTCCATGTTTCCTTGCAACACCACTCTCCTTCCATCTTTCTCTAGGGTTACCTCCATTTTGCTAAAGTTAAAACTGACCCCTCATCCAATCAACCCCAAGTACAATATGGCATGGCCCCAACTTAAGTAATCTCAAATCAGCTTGGTAATCTTCCCCTTGCATTTCCCAGCAAAATCCTATACATGCAGATTTGTGTCATGAACCTAGGGTTCATAACGGGCTGAAATTGGCAATCAGGAAGATGTGATTGAATTAAGGTCAAGAGCAGAATGTATTAGAGGGAAAATTGAAGAAGAATGGGGAGAAATTAGAGAGAAATGAGGGAGAGCAATGGAGAGAAACAAGAGGGAGAAGGGAGCGAATTGTAGAGAGAATTAGAATTTCATTTTATCAAATCAGGCATACCATCTTCTCTTACAATGGGGCCTTTATATAGGCAAAGTAGCTAGTTAACTAATTTCTAACAACCTCCTAACAGCACCCATGTGCTTCTAACAACTTGTAAAAATATCCTAACTACCCATTACAATCCTATTACAATAATACCCTTCTATTATTCCTTGGGTCATGACAATTCCCCCTCCTTGAAAAAGTTCTTGTCCCCAAGAACTTACAGCAAGTAGCCATTGCTTCATCCAATTCTCGTTTTCTCTATTTGATTTATCTTTCTTTCTTTCTTTCTCCTTCTAGGCCTCTTCTTCTTCCTCATTCTTAAGTGTGCAAGATCAATCCCAAGCGTAATTTGGCCTAGAACTTCAATGGGAGCAACCTGATAGCGTTCAAATCCAATACACCCACCTTCTACAATAGCTGCCCGATCAAACTTGATCTCCAATCTATAGACATGATCAGCAAATTCCGGACAGACATACTTAGTAGCTGAAACTTGGAGTCCAACGTAAAGACTATTCGTGTCCGTGACCTCCATTAGTAGTTCTTTACCATCCAATACAAATAAGAATGGTAGACCTTTATCCTTAGTTGTAATTATTGTCTTCCCTTTCAACCCACAGCCATGCTTCGTTGCATAAATATCAACAACATCCTCAAAACACAGCAATGGAGGATTGCAAACTTGCCTTTGATACTCAAACCAAGGCTGTTTGTGACCATTAGCATTAGGAGCTACTGCAATCTCAATTCCAACCAACGATTTCTCAATGATTGACACCTGGCCAAGTATCTCAGCACTAGTAAGAGTGCTTGAGAGGCTGTCAATTGATTGAGTGCCTTCCTCCAATTCCTTTTCCTCACTCTTTACTTCCATGTACTCCTCAGCCTTCTCCATAGCCAAGACCAAGGGAGTAGTATGTTTAGACCCTTTCATATCTTCAGTAGGGGCCTCCTCTAATGGAAATTCTTTTACTTGTTGGTAGCTGGAGTACACCAAGGATTTACTTTCAACAAGGTTGTCCTCATTCGGTTGCTCCACTTTAAGGAATTCCTCCTTGTTAAAACTCCCGCAATAATCATTGAAGTATTCAATAGGAAAGTTGTAATGATACTTCTTGATTTGTATCATTACAAACTCTTGTAACTTCTCGCGGAACATACGGCCAAATTCCTCGCACTGTTCATGAATCCCACTGCTTGTTCCTTTATCCCTTCGATTAGAATCATTCTCAAACTTCTTTCCCCATGTTTGATTCTTCCGGCTACACTGCTGCTTATCCTTGTTGCTGTCAACTGAAAATGCAGCCTTCTTTGGCTGCCATTGAAGCTCCATTCCAGCTGAAAATGAAGCATTCATCTGCTGCAATTGAGGCTCCAATGGTCTCCTACATGCACTGCTTCCCAAGGCTTCACGAGCAGGACATTCCATTGAAAATGCAGCATCCTTCGACTGCAATTGAGGCTGCTCTCTTGCATAAAAATTAACCGCTGAAAATGCAGCATCATTCGGCTGCAATTGAGACCCCACTTCAACTGAAAATGAAGAATTTTCTTGCTGCAATTGAGGTTCCAATTGTCTCGTGCATGCACTACTTCCCATGGCCGATTTCTCACGAACAAGACACTGCGAAGACCAAGGAATAAGAGTTCTCGTGCATGCACTACTTCCCATGGCCAATTTCTCACGAACAAGACACTGCGAAGACCAAGGAATAAGAGTTCTATACATACTGAATCCCACACTTCCCTGAGCTAATTGACCATACAGTAGAATCACCTTAATGTAATTCAGTAGCCTAAAAGCACCCGCTCCTCTTCATCTTACCAATTCAAACAAGTTAACCAGATTTCAAAATTGAATTTTAGAGTTGCTCACTGTAGTGGTCCATTGTACCGCTTCTAACTTAGCAATTAGCTGCTTGAACTCGATTGCTGTGCTGATTGGTCAACCACAAAATTTACCAGATCTGTTTTTCCTTTCCACAAATTCGAACCGAGAACCGCCAAGAAGTTACAGCCTATGAACAATCAGAAAATTATCCATCAAGGAGCGTCGGAATCCACCCGAGAGCTGCCTCCCGATCTACGCAGCAGCCAACACAGCCCTCCTAGATCTGAATTTCAGCACCTCAGATCTAGATCCTCTTCCTGGATCCCCAGAATTTAGTGACAGTAAGAGGAATCGGAAGCTGGACAGTGGCTGAGATTCGTTGCTAAGGAGAAACAACCAAGATCGCCTAGGTTTGCTTGCCTCAATCACACACAGCGACTTGGATCCAACTACTAGGACAACTGTAATTTACACAAGCTGCTGGAATTGAAGGCTAAGGATGGTAACGGAATTGGCCGAGGGTCACTTACCTACAGCGCCTTCCAAGTTCGAGCTGAGGGTGCTCACTTGCTTGGAGATTAACACCTCCCAACGCCTAATCACCTTCCAGATGTCCAGAGTCGCTGGAACACCGCCCAGCCAAGTCGCCTTCAAGTCTTCTCAACTGGACCTAATCACTGAGAGGAATTTTCCTACCTTCAGCTCGAATTGAAACCCCAGCCATGCAGCTACCGCCCAATCACCGACCAACACCAGCGTCTCTGCTGTCGCTGGCCAAAATCGGTTTTGCTCACGATTGTTACGGATTCAACAATCTTCTCCGGCCGACTCCTTCTCACCAAATCACCGACCAATTCAGAATCGCCCAGCAGAATCCGCACTCACTGTCAAATTTGTTTTCCGTTCCGAGCTGATTCAATCGTGATTGCTAGGATCCTGATCACTTGAATCTGTCTCTAAATTCCGCCGCTAGGATAGTCGGAATTTGCACTAGCCACAGAGATTGGAGGCCAAGGATGTTCAATGGAATTGGCAGAAATTGCTTAGCCTTTCAATTGTCGAACGAGGCTTACCGTATCTCTTATCTCATAGCTGAACTTGCTGCACCAATTCCCTCCTCATACGTCAGAATCAAATTCCGAGATTCAACCGATCTTCTCCTTCAAAATCGCCTACACACACCGCTTGATAGCTTCTGCAGAATCAGCAGTTGGAGTCGCGGCTAGGAGATCGCCTCTACCACCGTCTCGTCTCCAAGGGATTGGCTCCGATCGCACCACCTTTTGTGGATCAACACTCTCATTTCGCTGAATTGCCTCACTTGCAGCTCCCAAGCCACCCGAATTCCGACACTCGGACCGCTTCTATAAACTGCCTACCTCCGTCGTGATCTACCAGCTCTGCTTCGACTCTAGCTGGATTACCTCCAAATCGGATTGGACACTATCGAATTTCCGAACTCACGGCCAAGGACGAATGCTCTGATACCATTTGTCATGAACCTAGGGTTCATAACGGGCGGCTGAAATCGGCAATCGGGGGAAGATGCGATTGAATTAAGGTCAAGAGCAAAATGTATTAGAGGGAAAATTGAAGAAGAATGGGGGAGAAATTAGAGAGAAATGAGAGAGAGAGAAACAAGAGGGAGAAGGGAGAGAATTGTAGAGAGAATTAGAATTTCATTTTATCAAATCAGGCATACCATCTCCTCTTACAATGGGGCCTTTATACAGGCATAGTAGCTAGGTAACTAATTTCTAACAACCTCCTAACAGCACCCATGTACTTCTAACAAATTGTAAAAATATTCCTAACAACTTGGGTCATGACAATTTGTTGATCACTTTACTCCCATTAGCTATTGTCATGGATAGGGGTTAAGTGTTGACCAGTGGCCACTTCATCCTTTTGATTATTCCTTCATTGATAAAACTGTGGGTACTCCCACTATCTATTAAAACCATGAGTGTGTTGTCTTGCACCTTCCCCTCCACTTTAATAATCTTGTTGCTGGCCATCCCTTTGATTACATGTAAAGAGAATGCTCCCTTACCTTCTTCTTCCTCCTCTTCAATCATTGCCATCTCATCCTCTTCCTCCCCTTCTAGTAGAAGCAATTACTTCTTGCACTGGCGCCATGGGGAGTACTTGTCCCCACATTTGAAACATAATCCAACAACCTTCCTTTGCTCAATGAGTTTGTTCCTCTGCTGTAAATTTGGATTAGGGGGTGTAGTTGCCACATACCTCACCCCTATCCCTCCCCTGAAATTCTCCTTGCTCTGCATTCTTCCTCGGATAGTACCATTCCCGAATTAATTCCTCTGCTCAGACCTTTCTGCTTCTTTATTAAGGGGGTGTTTGTTAACTAAGATAAGAGGGAGAAAAAGTCAGATATGGGAAGCATTTTCGGATGTTTGGTCTTTCCAAATGTTTGTTAAGCTTATCTGGCCATTTCCGGAAAAGGCCTCACGTGACCTCTTATCTCTCCCTTTCAAGATAAATTTATCCGAACTCCCCCATCGGATAAATTTATCTGGCTCTTTCAAGATAAGCCTCAATTACTTATCTACCCCTTGTAAGATAGTTAATGCCATTTAATGCATTTTAAAGATTTAAATTTATTAAAAAAGCTTATTTATTTATCTCTTATAATTAATATTATTTAATATATTTTTAAATTATTTATATATTTTGACAATTTTTAAAATTTAAATGACATTATTCATTTCATTAATTTTTAAAATTTAAATTTCTCTCTCTATATATATATTTTATTAACTAATATAATTCATTTAATCAATTTTTAAATTATTTTATTTAATTTTATATTTTATTATCTATTATGAAATATGTTTTGGCTATTTTTAATTATGTAGGTGTAATTATTGTAATCCTAACAATTATTATTTATACTTTTCAACTCTTTTTAAATTTATTTTTGAACTTGAATTTAGAAAAATAAATATTATTTTTAATTTTAATCTTAATTTTTTTGACAATTCATATTAATCATAAAATACTATTTTAATATAATTTGAAATAGGGATATTTGGTAAAAAAAACCCTTATCTTGGTACTTATCATATGTATTAACAAACACGTGGAAAGAAAAAATAAGTTACCAATGGATTCTAAAAAATTTAACAAACAGTCTGATAGAAATCTTGGAATGCTTCCCGGCCTTATCTTGATCATTCCATATCTTGGTCCGGAAAGTATCCCAATCTTATCTTAATATCACCTTATCTTGCTCATTTTAACAACGCCCCCTAAGGCTTCTACTATCAACTCTATAATAATGCATCTCCTGCCACCTCTTACACAAATCTAGGCTCATCATTTTCACCATGGATCTAAGGTCATCACTCAGTCCACCGATGAAACTCGATACAAAATACTCTTCAGTCTTGTAGGGGTTTGTATTGAGCATGAGTGACTTTAACTCTTTCAAACTTGAGCTAATACTCGTGCACATATCCATTCTGCCTTAATTTATTGAACTCCTAACAATATCCATCGTTCTACGTTCACCGAATCTTTCACACCAAATCCCCTAGCAAACTCCTCCCAACTATAGTTATCTCTCACTCTTACCCATCCTTGAAACCAAATGTCTCCTATATCGTTTAGGTATGTTGTTGCCAGAGTGACTCTCTAGTCATCAGTCACCTGATAAATATTGAACAGCTTCTCGCATCTCTTAATCTACCACTGGGTTTCATTTCATCAAACACGAGCAATTCTAATTTTGGCACCGAAAAATTAGAATGACCATAATTCGTCGAGGCTTCTGGCCTCCTTTCCACTACATTCTCACCCATCACTATGGATCAACCCCCAACTCAAAAATCTAGCCACTCTTTGACTAGTGCCAATACCTGGAAGTATTGGATCCACTCTCTCACAAAGGGAAAGTCAGGGGGATAGCTTACCTGTGCCTAACTTGAGAATATCAAATGAATTGTTGCATTTGATCACAAACCATGTTGTTGTTGCTCTTGCATCTCCTCCGGATTTGGTTGCGCATATCTCCTCGCAACCGATCTGAAACATCCTCCAGCTTTTGTCAACTGCGACTCCTACCCTTTCCTCCATAGTTCACCGATTTGACTCTATCACCTCTATCACCGTAGCAGTCACCTACTGCAACTGCATCTCCATTTGCTTCATTCGTGTGCCATCAGCCATCGCAATTGGATCACTGGAAACCATCAGCTCGAATTATGCTCTGATACCAATTTGGTCAAATCTCCGATTTGACGATTGAGAATTCTCAATTGCTAAGAGGAATTGAGAAGAGGGGAATTAGGAAATTAGGAGGGAAAGACGAGGGGAAAGAGGGGGAGAGAAAATTCAGAAATGAGAGGGAAATTGATTTCCCATTTCATTCAACATGTGAAACTTGGTGTAGATAAGTGGTATTTATATGATCTATAGCCTAATTTGGGCGCCAAAAGTGATTAGCCCACTTGTCCACTTGGCCTTACAACTTGCTGTAGGCATGCTGGAACATTCCTCCAACTATGCCAAAAACATGGCTTATTTAACAAGGCCCAACAGCCTATTACATAAAGGCTAACGGCTTGCTAACGTAACATATAGCCACCAGCTGCCATAACTAATCGGGAATGTACACCCGGTACAACAAAGCTCCAACTAACTAGGTATAATCAACTTACCACTATGGCTATAATTACTATTTGCCCTTAGGAATGTGACAAAATTTCCCCCCTTAAAACTTTCTTGTCCCCAAGAAATTACAAAAGTTGGGCAACCCTTGGAAATTGTTTGAGGAGGTCGAGCACAGGTACTCCCACGTGGTATGATCGAGGTGCAAGTAAGTCCACTACACTAGCACTTGTGTCAAGGGAATAGTATCCCGGTAGGTCACCCTCTTATCCAGTAGTGCTAGAGGTTATGTTGCCTCGACTATGTCCTCTTCGGTAGGGGGAATCTCCAAGCTAACGGAATCTAAAGGTCCTACTAACTTCTTCAAGAGAGATACGTGGAAGACTGAATGAATCTTCACTCCTTTCGAAAGCTGTAACCTGTAAGCCCTCTCCCTACTCTTTGGCCACCACTGTAAACGATCCATCGTACTTGGGGCTTAATTTAGAGGTGGGGTGGCGGTGAGAGAATCGTTGCTATTGAAATCTTTTAACTTTCAGATATACCCAGTACCCTACTTCAAACGACCTTTCACTCCTATTCCGATCAACCACCTATTTAATTTGGTTTTGCACCAGCTTATGTCACGAACCTAGGGTTCGTGATGGGTTAGAAGAGGAATTGGGGAAGAACAAAGAAGAAATGAAGGGGGAGATTAAAGAGAATTAGGGAGAAAGTTAAGAGAAATGAGGGAGAGCAAAATGGAGAGAAACAAGAGAGAGAATCAGATTTTCTATTATCAATTTCAACATACCCTCTCTTCTTACAATGGGCCTTTTTATAGGGCTTAGCTAGCTCCCTAACTAATTTCTAACAGCACCCATGTGCTCCTAACAAACACCCAAATATCTCCTAACAAACTAATATAGCTAATTACATTATTGCCCTTCTAATTACCCTTAGTACATGACAGCTTAGTTCTCTTTTGATAATTTGCAGAGCTTTTTTCCTTTGTCTTAAATATTGATCCATTGCCATTTTAGCACTTGAGTATTTCCTGACAACAGGTACTAAGGGCAGTTTATACCCAAATAGGGCTTCAAAGGAGTTCTCTTCAAGGAGCTGTGGTAATTGGAGCTACACCACCATTGAGCCAATGACAACCACTTGTTTCAACTCCTTTACTTAGAAAAACAAACACACCTTAGATAGGTTTCCAAACATAGGTTCACCCGCTCCATCTGTCCATCTATCTCAAGATGGTAGGCCGTAGGACATGTGCAACCCAACTTCTAAACTCTTAAAGAGTTCCTTCTAGAAAGTACTGATAAATATCTTGTCTCGATCTAACACAATGGATAGAGGTAATCCATGTAGATTCACCACCAAGTTTAGAAGGAGATTTGCAACTTCTGAGGCTATGAAGAGGTGGGATAGACTTAGGAAGTGCCTGAATTTCGTTAACCTGTCCACTACTACTAATATGACACTCCTTCCTTCTGACTTAGGCAATTCGTCCACAAAGTCCATCGAAATGTGTTCCCATGCTTGTTCAAGAATGTTAAGTGGCTGTAGCAAACCCTAGGTAAGATACCTGCTCATGCTTGCAGCATTGACAGGCCACACACCCCAGCACATACGCGAGAACCAGTAACATTTTTACTCGAGAGGGCCCGACACATCACCATGAATCAAAGAAAAAGGATAAGATGTTGTGTAAATTTGGCTAGGATAACTATTTCGAATATTTTTTGAATATTGGCAAATTTCACATTGAAACAAATGTGGATCTTTATTATTAAAATGAAAATTGGGGTGTCCTAACTTGTAGTGCCATAACATAATTGCACTATTATTATTAGAATGAAAATTAGAGTGACAAACAGAACATTCTGAGGAGAAGCAACTACTAGGATAAACTTGTTCACTCTGGAGGTCATCTTTTTTAGGAGATAAGAGTCCTAAACATGCCTCAACACTACCAATCGTCTTCCCCCAAGTCAATCTTGAAATTCAACAGATTATTTGAGAACTTGGCCACACAATTATGATCAATAGTGAGTTCACTTAATTGACAATAGATTACAATCTAAATTAGGAACCAAGAGAACAAATTTCAAGGTAAGATCTTTGGATAGAGCTATAGAACCTGTCCCTACTATTCTTGACAAGGAACCATCTGCAATCTTTACAATCCAATTTTCATCACAAATTTTAAAGCTTGTCAATAGCTTGATATTTCCAGTCATGTGGTCAGATACCCTTGAGTCAATAATCCACATAGTTAATAATCCATGTTTAGCATTGAAAA